>NC_064926.1:84354769-84979769 GCF_023897955.1 Schistocerca gregaria | reverse complement strand
CACCGGTGTGTCAGACCCACCATACTTGCTCCGGACACTGCGAGAAGGCTGTACAAGCAATGATCACACGCACGGCACAGCGGACACACCAGGAACCGCGGTGTTGGCCGTCGAATGGCGCTAGCTGCGCAGCATTTGTGCACCGCCGCCGTCAGTGTCAGCCAGTTTGCCGTGGCATACGGAGCTCCATCACAGTCTTTAACACTGGTAGCATGCCGCGACAGCGTGGACGTGAACCGTATGTGCAGTTGACAGACTTTGAGCGAGGGCGTATAGTGGGCATGCGGGAGGCCGGGTGGATGTACCGCCGAATTGCTCAACACGTGGGGCGTGAGGTCTCCACAGTACATCGATGTTGTCGCCAGTGGTCAGCGGAAGGTGCACGTGCCCGTCGACCTGGGACCGGACCGCAGCGACGCACGGATGCACGCCAAGACCGTAGGATCCTACGCAGTGCCGTAGGGGACCGCACCACCACTTCCCAGCAAATTAGGGACACTGTTGCTCCTGGGGTATCGGCGAGGACCATTCGCAACCGTCTCCATGAAGCTGGCCTACGGTCCCGCACACCGTTAGGCCGTCTTCCGCTCACGCTCCAACATCGTGCAGCCGGCCTCCAGTGGTGTCGCGACAGGCGTGAATGGAGGGACGAATGGAGACGTGTCGTCTTCAGCGATGAGAGTCGCTTCTGCCTTGGTGCCAATGATGGTCGTATGAGTGTTTGGCGCCGTGCAGGTGAACGCCACAATCAGGACTGCATACGACCGAGGCACACAGGGCCAACACCCGGCATCATGGTGTGGGGAGCGATCTCCTACACTGGCCGTACACCTCTGGTGATCGTCGAGGGGACACTGAATAGTGTACGGTACATCCAAACCGTCATCGAACCCATCGTTCTACCATTCCTAGACCGGCAAGGGAACTTGCTGTTCCAACAGGACAATGCACGTCCGCATGTATCCCGTGCCACCCAACGTGCTCTAGAAGGTGTAAGTCAACTACCCTGGCCAGCAAGATCTCCGGATCTGTCCCCCATTGAGCATGTTTGGGACTGGATGAAGCGTCGTCTCACGCGGTCTGCACGTCCAGCACGAACGCTGGTCCAACTGAGGCGCCAGGTGGAAATGGCATGGCAAACTGTTCCACAGGACTACATCCAGCATCTCTACGATCGTCTCCATGGGAGAATAGCAGCTTGCATTGCTGCGAAAGGTGGATATACACTGTACTAGTGCCGACATTGTGCTGCTCTGTTGCCTGTGTCTATGTGCCTGTGGTTGTGTCAGTGTGATCATGTGATGTATCTGACCCCAGGAATGTGTCAATACAGTTTCCCCTTCCTGGGACAATGAATTCACGGTGTTCTTATTTTAATTTCCAGGAGTGTATATATATATATATATATATATATATATATATATATATATATATATATATATATATATATATATATATATATATATATATGGTTTATATTAGATGCAGAACTGAATATTTTTTTACCTTAATCTGTATATTTAAAAGTAGATAGTAAATTTAATACACCTAAAAGCTACAGATCAGCTTGTATCAGGCGTATAAAAGAAACTAATACACTATGTCCGATAGACGTTAAAAAAATTACAAGCATTTTAAAATGCTCTCGAAAACTGCATCTATGCAGTTGCATAACAAAGGCATTATATGAAGAGCTGCATATAGCATTGCAGGGACTACAACTGTACACATGATACCAAATATTCTTAGCACATCCCAAAGGGAACAAGGACGATTCTAAAAACTTAAAAACTTGAGACGTGAGCAAGGTGACTTAAAGGAGAATTTAATAAAGCAAATAGAGACGTAAAGATATGTTGAAAATACGTCGACTCAGAATGTAGGTGTAGCTGACGTAGTCCATATGACTCTAGAAGTCGATGCGTTGAGGGCACCACGACCCCTCAATGGATGCCGAATGAGCTGCTTCCTCATACTGAATGAGGCACCCAGGCAAGCACACTGACTGCACCTAATTTCCTTCCTATATCTTGCTGCTGTTTCCCTAAGAGGTAATTTTATTCACCCCAACTTTGAATGGCTGACTACTGACCCCTGTCTACTGTTGACGCATAACACAGTGGGATTCCCAACAGCTGAAGTAAATCTCACTTCTTCAGTTTCAGTATCAGTGGGAGACAGCACCTTGAACTTGCTGTTTTTTTTTTTTTTTTCAAAAATGCCTCTGAGCACTGTGGGACTTAACATCTGAGGTCATCAGCCCCCTAGAACTTAGAACTACTTAAACCTAACTAACCTAAGGACATCACACACATTCATGCCCGATTCAGGATTGGAAGCTGCGACCGTAGCGGTCGCTCGGTTCCAGACTGTAGCGCCTAGAACCGCAGGGCTATTACGGCCGGCCGCTGGTTTTGTGTATGAGTGCTTCCTCGTCCCTGTCTGCCCTGTACAGGACACGAAGGACCTTTCATTGATACATGACAGGCAATCAAGTGGATGAGTAATGATGGTTCCTTTATTCCCGGCAGAAGAGACAAGAACCACAGCAGATGGTAGTATTTGTGGTACCTATGATATCTCAAAATTGTTATGGATTCATTGCAGAGGCTACAGACAGATAGAGATGCAAAGTACTTTCGAACACGTTTTCTAAAAAGTGTTGAGCAGTTAGTTCGGCTGCCTACACGCAATGGAAATATCTTACATCTGCGATCATGATGCCGTTATAGAAACTATGGTTACGAAAGTTAATAAATCAGTCAAGAAGGCGAGGAGAGTATTTCTGTTAGGAAGAGCACTCAAGTAGTTGTTAGCATTTTACTTAGATAGTGAATTGACACCTCTTAATTTCACTAAGATGGAAGTTGAAGAATTATGGCAAAAGTTTAAGGAGATGGTAAATCGTGGTCTGAAGAATAATGTGCCTGGTAAGTAGATTAAGGACGTAAAATACCCACCATGTTTCAATAACAAGATTCGGAAAATTCTGAGGAAGCAGAGGCTGTTACTCTCTCGGTTCAAAAGAGGACGCACCAATAGTGACAAGCTGCGAAAATATGTATCCGCAAAGCATACAACTACCACCATCCTCGTACTTGACAAAAATATCTGGCAGAGAACGTGAAAAAGTTCTGGCCCTAAAATCACTAAGTAGGTCTAAGGCTTCCTTACAGTCACTTGTTGACCAGTCTTTTAAATTTCACGTTCAAGAAATCGTTCATGCAGGATAATGGTGCAAGCATACCGTCATTTGACCATCAAACAATTTCCCGTACGATGACATAATAATAAGTATCCCTCTCGTAGAGAAGTAATTCAAGGAACTGAAAACAAATAAGTCACTAGGCCCGGATGGAATTCCAGTTTGGTTTTTCAAAGAGCACTCTACGAAATTGGCCCCTTTGTTAGCTTGCATTTGCCAGGAAACTCTCGCCCAGCGCAAAGTCCCAAGCGAGCGGGTGAAAGCGCACGTAACTGCTGTGTGTAAGAAGGGAAAATGAACGGACGCACAAAATTACAGACCAATATCCCTAACATCGTTTTGCTGCAGTATCCTTGAACATGTTCTCAG
This sequence comes from Schistocerca gregaria, assembly GCF_023897955.1. NCBI lineage: Eukaryota > Metazoa > Arthropoda > Insecta > Orthoptera > Acrididae > Schistocerca > Schistocerca gregaria. Next base: position 84,976,195 of record NC_064926.1, on the reverse strand, counting down.
TTCGAATACGATAACTTTTGTTGAGAAGAAGAGGCTTATGTCCACCAATCAGCATGGATGTAGAAAGCATCGCACTTGCGAAACTCAGCTTGCCCTTTTCTCATATAATGTTCACCTGATGTACAATGATGGAACTATGGATGAGGGACAGCAGGCAGATTCCTTATTTCTAAATTTCCAGAAAGCGTTTGCACGGTTCTCCACTGCAGGCTGTTTAAGAAGGTGCGACCATGTGGATTAGGTTCACTTATATGTGAGTGGATCGAAGACTTCTTATGTTATAGAACCCAGTACGTTGTCATCGAAGGCGAATGTTCATCAGAGACAACTGTATCGTTAGGAGTGCCCCAGGGAAGTATGGTAGGACTACTGTTCTTCTCTATATACGCAAATGATTTCGCGGAGAGGATGGGCAACAATCTACGGTTGTTTGCTGATCGTGTTGTGGAGTACGGTAACGTGTCGAAGTTGAGAGGCTGTAGGAGGATACAAGATGACTTAGACAAAATTCCTAGTTGGTGTAACGAATACTAGCTAGCTAATGTAGAAAAAATGTAGGTCACTGCGGATGAGTAGGAATACAAAAATGCCAATAAGTAGGAAAAATAAACCCGTAATGTTCGAATACAGCATTATTAGCGTCCTGCTAGACACAGTCAAGTCATTTAAATATCTGGACGTAATGAGATTTTACTCTGCAGCGGAGTGCGCGCTGATATGAAACTTCCTTGGAGATTCAAACTGTGTGCCAGACCGAGACTCGAATTCGGGACCTTTGCCTTTCGCGGGCAAGTGCTCTACCGACTTTTCTTTGTTTTTTTTTTTTAGCTGCATTTTCTTTTTTTTTTCATTTTGTTCGTTGTTGATCGTTGTGTTTGGTCGTTGCGGACGCCACATGACATCCGCTCAAGTTCGTTTGTTGATCATTCAACTCAGTTTTTTTATTACAGAGGCCAGGCGGCTCGCTGACCGAACACGCAGAGCTACCGTGTCGGCAGTCGACTGAGCTACCCAAGCACGACTGACGCCCCGTCCTCACAGCTTTACTTCTGCCAGTACCTCGTCTCCTACCTGCCAAACTTCACAGAAGCTCTCCTGCGAAGGTCCCGAGTTCGAGTCTCGGTCCGGCACACAGTTTTAATCTGCCAGTAAGTTTCATCTGGGCGTAACGTAGCAAAGCAGTATGGAATGGAAGAGCATCTGAGGATTGTAGTAGGAAAGGCGAAAAGTCGACTTCAGTTTCTCGGGGGAATTCTAGGAAAGTATTGTTCATCTGTAAAGGAGATCGCTTATAGGACGCCAGTGATGCTCGAGTGTTTGGGACCCGTGACAGGTCGGATTAGAGGAAGACATGGAAGCAATTCAGAGGCGGACTGCTGGAATTGTTAATGGCATGTACGAACAACACGCAAGTATTACGGAGATGCTTCGGGAACTCAAAAGCGAACCCCTGCAGGGAAGCCAACATTCTTTTCGAGAAGCGCTATAGAGAAAATTTAGAGAAACGGCTTTTGACGCTGAGTACCAAACAATTCTAATGCCGCCAACTTACATTACACGTAAGGACCGTGGAGACAAGATAAGAGAAATTAGGGATTATACTGAGACACATGGGCAGTCGTTTCTCCCTCGTTGGAATAGGAAAGGAAATTTCAAGTAGTGGTACAATGTACCCTCCGCCACGTGCCGTAAAGTGGATTGTGTAGTAGTAATGTAGGTGTAGATGTAGATTATTTAACTGGCCGACTTTTATTATTACAATGTCTGACAAAACACTAGAGCAGCATAAAGACGTGGTTGGATGACAGTTTAACTTTATACTCTTACACGTCATCAGCGGGTATGTAAATGATTAGAATTACAGTTCTCTGTGACAGATGAAACGCCCAACAGAGAGTGCATTAGTATTCGTAGGGCTTAGTGTTTTAAATAGGCGTGGTAGGATATATAATGGCCGTAAGCAGCATCGCATAAGAGTGATCACTACGAACGACACGGAAGTTCAACATGCTCGTGAGAGGCAGCGTTATCAGCACTTGATAGAGTTCGTAAGTCTCTGTTCGGTATGGTGGTTGAATCGCACGATGTCCAGGTTTGTGAGGATTTATATTATGACAGTAACCCAAGTTGGACTGCATGGGAACATTAATACCACAATACAAACGGTTGTGTATGGCGTAGTGTCGTGGAAAGGAAGCACGGACGGTTGATGAATGGCGCCCATTGTGTTCAGCGATGAATCGTGGTTCTGCCCTTTCCGGGATGGTTGCCTAGTGTGGTGCCTTCATGCACAGAGGTCCTATTATTGCAATGTCTTGGAAAGCACAGTTGTACCACTCCTGGTACAGTGTGAGGCGCTATCTGGTACGGCTTCAAACCAAGGAGGGCAGTGACTGAAGGAGCTATGAATGGACAGTCGTACCTTGCAGACATCCTGTATCCTGAAGTGTTACCTCTCATGTGACGATATCGTGGTGTCACTATTCAACAGGACAATGTTCGTCGACTCATGGCACGTGTCTTAATAAACTTATCTGCCTGATGACGAAGTATTCTCGTAGTGAGCAACATCCCCATAAATCTCCTATAGAACTGAGTGGAACCACGTGAGGCATCAACCACTGTAGCAGTGCCAGTATCCGGTATATCAAGGACCAACACAACTATGGGGCAGCTTGCCCTAGGGGAGGATAAAACACCTTTATGACACCCTTCCCATCTAAATCAGAGCATCTATCCAGGCCAGGGGGGCTGAAGCTTCATATCGATAAATAGGCTCATACTGACAAGTCAGTAAATTTGACTAGACTTTGCAATTGTCGGACGCGGTGGCCGTGCGGTTCTAGGCGCTTCAGTCCAGAAATCCGCGACTGCTATGGTCGCAGGTTCGAATCCTGCCTCGGGCATGGATATGTGTGATGTCCTTAGGTTAGTTAGCTTTAAGTAGTTCCATGTTCTAGGGGACTGATGACCTCAGATGTTAAATCCCATAGTGGTCAGAGCCATTTTGCAATTTCTGAAATGACACATACAACCTCAAAAGTTTCATTTCGTTTTCCCCTCCGCTTCTATACTTTACCTTTTTTGTCCGGTAGTGTAGTTCCCATCACATACTCATACGAATTTAACTGAAAATTGAAAGGGAAATAACGCCTTGAGATCTGTGACATGACCTCTTACACTACTGGCCATTAATATTGCCACACCACGAAGATGACGTGCTACAGACGCAAAATTTAACCGACAGGAAGAAGATGCTGTGATATGCAAATGATTAACTTTTCAGAGCATTCACACAAGGATGGAGCCGGTGGCGACAACGTGCTGACATGACGAAAGTTTCCAACTGATTTCTCATACACAAATAGCAGCTGACCGGCGTTGCCGGTTGAAACGTTATTGTGATGCCTCGTGTATGGAGGAGAGATGCGTACCATCACGTTTCCGACTTTGATAAAGGTCGAATTGTACCCTATCACGATTGCAGTTTATCGTATCGCGACATTGCTGCTCGCGTTGGTCGAGATCCAATGACTGTTAGCATAATATGGAATCAGTGGGTTCAGGAAGGTAATACAGAACGCCGTGCTGGATCCCAACGGCCTCGTATCACTAGCAGTCGAGATGACAGGCATCTTATCCGCATGGCTGTAACGGATCGTGCAGTCACGTCTCGATCGCTGACTCAACAGATGGGGAAATTTGCAGGACAATAACCATCTGCACGAACAGTTCGACGACGTTTGCCGCTACATGGACTATCAGCTCGGAGACCATGGCTGCGGTTAGTCTTGACGCTGCATCACAGACAGGAGCGCCTGCGATGGTGTACTCGACGACGAACCTGGGAGCACGAATGGCAAAACGTCATTTTTTTCGGATGAATCCAGGTTCTGTTTACAGTATCATGATGGTCGCATCCGTGTTTGGCGACATCTCGGTGAGCGCACATTGGAAGCGTATATTCGTAATCGCCATAGTGCCGTATCGTTCGACGTGACGGTATGGGGTGCGATTGGTTACACGTCTCGATCACCTCTTGTTCACAGTGACGGCACTTTGAACAGTTGACGTAACATTTGCAAATGTGTTACGACCTGTGGCACTACCCTTCATTCGATCTCTGCGAAACCCTACATTTCAGCAGGATAATGCACTAACGCATGTTGCAGATCCTGTACGGGGCTTTCTGGATACATAAAATGTTCGACTGCTGTCATGGTCAGCACATCCTACCGATCTCTCACAAATTGAAAACGTCTGATCAATGGTGGGCGAGCAACTGGCTCCTCACAATACGCTAGTCACTACTCTTGAACTGTGGTATCGTGTTGAAGCTGCATGGGCGGCTGTACCTGTACATGCCATCCAAGCTCTGTTTGACTCAATGCCCAGGCGTCATTACGGACAGAGGTGGTCGATCTGGGTACTGATGTCTCAGGATCTATACACCCAAATTACGTGAAAATGTAATCACATGTCAGTTCTAGTATAATATATTTGTCCAATGAATACCCGTTTATCATTCGCATTTCTTCTTGATGTAGCAATTTTAATGGCCAGTAGTGTATTTCTTTCACATATATATTCAAATGTAACCTGAATGTTGAGTCTGTATATGCTCTGTACACTCTAGTGTGGGCGTATAAGCACTGACATGTAGGCTAGGGGTTGGTGTGGCATTCGTGTTTCTCTGATGTGCAGGCGGTAAATGTGGAAACGCGGGATGCGGCAATGTTCTTACCAAACGCGTAAAAACAGGACCAGCACGCTGTTATTCTTGGCTGTATACTTCTAATGCAAGCCTCTAAGTAATAAAAGGCCCAGCTCAGTAAAATAAAATAGAAGGGCAGTGTAATAGGCAACCTAGGCGTCGGAATGTGTGCCCTTTGTGATGAGCAGACGCAGAGGCGACGAAAGATGATCTGTGCCGTAACGCCTGAGGCCACAGGGAGCGGCCCGACCCTCTACCGGAGACCTGCTGGGCGCGGCGGCCTTGGCCAGGAGGCCACCAAACCACGCCAACGGGTTGCCGTGCCTCTTAGCACAAGAAGGATGGCTTCCAAAAGCCTGAGGCTCAATCTGGGCGACCGTCGGATATGAGGATGCTCACCAGTCTCATGAATAAAATTGAAATGATTGGCCAAAATGAGATGCCTCTACCCATAATCATTGCCGGGGCTCGTCAGGACAGCATACGTGCCTCCGCAAGTGTTGTGGATACTTATAGCAAGGCCAGTTTAACCTCAGGAAGCTCGAAGTAGAGTGCAGAGCGAGATACTACTAAGATTTACAGGTGCGTGCAAATCCACCTCTACATGTCAGCTTAACATAATATTAGGAATAGACCCAGTAATTACAAAGATGGGACAGCAGTACTAATTGCAAAGATGAGATCTAGAAAGAGTGTCCGGTATATTAGGGCACAGATCAAAACCCAAGGCAGGAATGGCAGGAGAACTGGGATGCAGGCACGGCAGAACATCAGATCTGTTTCTTTCTCAGTGGGGGCCAAAGACTTCAGAGGGAGCGCAGTCTGTCTATAGAGATCTCCTGCCATTTCAAACAATCATAACTTGGAAAATATTAGAGATAGAGAGCCGTCGTTTGTTGTAAAATGTTCAGCAGCGCTCAGAAGTATTTTACTGTTCTGCTAGAATTTCAGTGCATGGGCGACTCGTCTCCCGTAGGCAGTCAAGGCGATATTAGAGTTCTATACAAGTTCGTGTCAGCATTGCAGCATCAGAATCAACAATTCTGATTAGCTCACTGATTCGTGCACGGAGGGTAGTAGTGTCGTTGACTGCTGCTCCTTAACATTTTCAATGTTACGTTCTAATTTTAAGCTATTTAGGTATAAGAAAAATAACATTACTAAAACAAATATTCAAAAAATATAAGTTAAAAGATAAGTCTTAAAATTCGAGTCCTTGACGTTTAACAAGTCTACCACAACAAAGGTCAAAAATTAATTATGATTGTAGTGTTGCTCACGCTGCTAAATATTGCATTTCCGGCAGGTGCCATTAGAGCACAGTTAATAAAGTCATTTCTTGAAATAATGGATATACTAGGCACTCATCTTTTCGTGTTTCCCACGCTGGTCTCGTTGTGAACTCAACGCTCAATCGTCGAAAATCTAAGTAGTGATGATTCCAAGCTCGGATGCAAAGAGGCGTAGGTGTTATTCTGCGATATTCAAAAAGTTTTATACATGTGTTTCATAAACAATTCTTGAAGATTAAACTTTAGCAAGTAAGGACAATGGTGATGTAAAAAATGTAATCAGCATTTTTTTATTACTTTTGTTGCAATATCACGTAACTCGTTCCAAAACATCACTTCACAATATAAGACATACTTGAAAATACCTTCCTCACTGTTAAACTTCACATTTCATAAACTGACTACAATTTGCGTCTTTTGAACATGACCACCAAAGCTTAACTCTCTAATAACCGCTTACGCACCCAAAAATCAGAGTTACAAGTACGTCAATGATCATAGTGACAAAAGAAAGAATACACATAAGAATAATATCATTGCAATATAAACATATCGATGTATCGAAGTACCTCTTCATTAATGAAATCAAATCTGAATGTTGTCACAGAAATATGTTAACTATTTTACAGAAACACAGTAGAATATTGCTGGCATCGAGAGGTTGAGATGAGGTGCCGTAATGGTAACGTAATTCAAGTACCATTACAACGTAACCACATGAAGGGAAGTCTAATGGCGGGACACTGCAAGAGAGCGGGTGGATCATCACATTTGAATATGATGGAGGCCCGCAGCTCTTCGATCTATAGTTTCAGGAACTGTTCAATCTTCTCCAGGAGAATGTTTTCCAGAAAGAAAATTGCTGCATCACCATATTGTGCATGAGGCCAGACCAAATACAGCGCTTTTCGCTGTCACCGACATGTCACGTGTTTAGTGTGTTTCCTTTGGAGTCAAAAATCCAAAATGTTGTGGCGGTTCACACGTCTAGAAATTAGGAACGTTCTTCCGTCTGGAAACAACCACCTTCTCAGGTAGTTATTGTCAGAACCTATGGAGGACAACACGGAATACGCGAACTGGACGGCCTTTTGACTACAATGTCTGGGTCATTTCTACTTTGTGGTCAGAAAAGCGTAATCACTTATGTAAAACTTCATGGCCAGTTGTTCTTGTTTCCCCCGTTCTCGTGATGTACGGTGTACTGACTTCTAGGGGCTGCCTTGAAACGCAGCTTGCACTGTGTGAACACGTACTTGAGACACATGGTGACGTCCACCGCGAGGAACGTTTCTGACGATGCATATCTCTTTTAAATTTGTAAATAGCCCCAAAATGAGGCTATTTAACATCATATTCACCGAAGACTGTAGAATTTCTGCCTGTAGTCGATTATCAATGGATGTACTACAGAAGGTTGTGCTCTAGCCCATGTCAAACTTCAAAAATCCTCTGACAAATACGTGTTTCATAGCCGTATCTGAGCCTTTAACAGGGTTAAATTCCATAACACAAATTCCAATAAACCATTCTTCTCCTATACTGTTTGCGTGTGAACAATGTGATTGTTTTTGGCGGTGTTGTCCTATGGTATTTTCATTTTACTTGCTGCTTTATTTTTGATGATATCCTTCCTGATTTCTTAAGGTGGATGCTGAAGTGATCATTTAGCCGCCACATCTGGTTGAGGAGTCTGAGTGGCCAGGGGAGGTGGGATGGGCTGATTAAAAAAAAAAAAAAAAATAAAAAAAAAATAAAAAAAAAAAAATCAAATGGCTCTGAGCCCTATGGGACTTAACAGCGATGGTCATCAGCCCCCTAGAACAACTTAAACCTAACTAACCTATGGACATCACACAACACCCAGCTATCACAAGGCAGAGAAAATCCCTGACCCCGCCAGGAGTCGAACCCGGGAACCTGGGCGTGGGGTGATTAAAGCTCAATCGCGTTTCCACCTGCGTACACACAGTTGCCCAAGTTTCTGAAGCATTTTAAACCACATAATTTAACATAAAATTTGGAAACGGAGGCATAAGTAACGTTTTAGCATTTAAGTAGAATAAAAGAATAGAATACTCCATACATCACAGATGAGTCAATATCGCCAGCGTTGTAATTTGGTGGTGAATACCTCCGAATTATTGCCGTTGGTCAATATCGCCAGCGTTGTAACTTGGTGGTGAATACCTCCGAATTATTGCCGTTGGTTGTCAGTCACAATTATTAAAATGGTGTGAATAGTCGTAGATGCATTGCGTAGTGGTTATATGATTGACACTACAGCCATATAACTTTGTCCGTTAGCAACTGCAGCGACTTTTGTAAGATGTCTAACTGGAGATGCTGCTGCTGCTGCATGAGCTGCTGCTGTTGCTCCACCGGACAGACCAACTTCGCCTCCATATCAACAACGATCACTGTTTACCTCGTCGCCAAAAATGTTGTAACGGCGATTGGAACAGTAGCGGAGTTGAAGTAACGGAAAACGCTTCGGACCCGCAAAGTGGCCAGCGAACAACAACACCACGGAGAGGACGGATGCGACCAACCTAGGACCTTACGGCATCAACAAGATCGAAACAACAGAGTAAAGAAAACCTAACTATACAACCACGTCCACTCGTAAACAAAACACGAAAGTAAATACGCTGTCTGAGGCGAGGCGATATGTCAAGATACGTACGAAATGTTAGACTGACTGGCTAAGCTTTTTTTTCTTTATTGTATTTCAATTCCCCATTAGGGCGGGCTGGCAGCACCATATGCGCTGCTCTTCAGCCGCAAGTCATAGAACAAACAATAAAAGACATTTAAAAATAACAAAGGAGAGAATATGGTGAACATAGATATAAAAAGGGGGGGGGGACATCATGGAAGGCAATAGACAAAAAACGGGTTGACTGTAAAAGGGAGATAAAAAACTGTTTAAAAGTAGCACACACAAAAAGCCACACATTGCAACAATTAAAAGAACACAAGGCACAGTATGACTGGAGCATAAAAGGTATCGACGGATGGCTTAGCACATAACAAACTCTGACGCCGAACCTCAAGGCAGTCCACAATTACAATCACACCTCTTGACGCACAGGAGAGACAGCACTAAACACAAGACTGGTGTGGCACTCTGACGATGATCAAAACAGAGGGCTGCCAGGCTCAAGGAGATGAGGGAGACTGGAAGAAGGGAGGGAGGGGAAGAGATGGGGGAGATGAGTGGGGGGCGCGCTGAAGAGGGCCAGGTAGGGAGGGATGTGGGAAGGAAAGAGGCAAGTATGGGGTGCAGGGTCTCAGGGGAACGGGGGGGGGGGGGGCGGGTAAGCGATGGGCAGGAACTTAAGTACTCTGTCAGGGACGCCGCTATTGGTCGCTGCAATGCACGTGTTCCACTGTCTTCGACGTCCATGACGTCTGGCGGGGATTCAAATTCCACGACGTGCGGTACCAGAATATGCGTCTTTTCATAGGCGCATTCGGCCGTGGCTTCGTTTTCATGAGGGACAAAGCGCGAGGGCATGGAACAGCACTTCGAAGGGAGGGAATTCGGCGAATGGACTGGCCTGCCTGTTTCCTCGGCTTAAATCCCAGCCAGCGTGTATAGCGTGTATTGGGGAGACGCATTACAGCGTGTCCACATACGCCAGTGAGCATCTACCAGTTGTCAGCTGCGCTGGCGGAAGAACGGGAAAGCCTAACTCATGAACTGCCAGTATGGGAGCAGTCGCATAGGATTCACTGCCGACCAAGGTGACACAAATCTAATTGATGTCTTGGCTTTTGTTCAACGGATGAAATGCCTCTGAGCGCTATGGGACTTAACATCTCAGGTCATCAGTCCCCTAGAACCTAGAACTACTTAAACCTAACTAACCTAAGGACATCGCACACACCCATGTCCGAGGCAAGATTAGAACCTGCGACCGTAGGGGTCGCGCAGTTCCAGACTGAAGCGTCTAGAACCGCTCTGCCACACCGGCCGGCCCGCCTTTTCTAATGCTCAGGGGTCCATAATAAATCTCACTGACTTCGGTGTAATTGTTGTCTTAGAATAAAAGAAACATTTCTGTTCATCTCACTGCGTATTACTTTCAGTTACCTTGTGTAGTATACTGTTGTAGTTATTTCCAAGTAGGCCAATGGAGCAAGTTTCAGCGAGCTATGTTAGATGACAGTAATACAATTTGACACACCAGTAGAGATCCCGGGGAATGCACGTATTGAAGTGCACGCGTTGCCATGGTAGCAGGTGAAGGGATTTGGACCAAGTAGTTACCGTCAGCGACCAAGGACACGTGCAGAAGAGTGCCCGAACGCCTGTAAGCGGTGCAGCATCCGTCCTTCCTGGAGTCATGGAGGCCACCACGTCGGAGGACATTCAGCGATGAATGGCAGGAAAGTGGAGACTTCTGAGGAAACACTTCTCATAATTATTGGAATGTTTAACCTGATTAAAGTTTTGTGGATTCCAGGCACAATATGCCGTACACTTGGCGATTTCTACACTCCTGGAAATTGAAATAAGAACACCGTGAATTCTTTGTCCCAGGAAGGGGAAACTTTATTGACACACTCCTGAGGTCAGATACATCACATGATCACACTGACAGAACCACAGGCACATAGACACAGGCAACAGAGCATGCACAATGTCGGCACTAGTACAGTGTATGTCCACCTTTCGCAGCAATGCAGGCTGCTATTCTCCCATGGAGACGATCGTAGAGATGCTGGATGTAGTCCTGTGGAACGGCTTGCCATGCCATTTCCACCTGGCGCCTCAGTTGGACCAGCGTTCGTGCTGGACGTGCAGACCGCGTGAGACGACGCTTCATCCAGTCCCAAACATGCTCAGTGGGGGACAGATCCGGAGATCTTGCTGGCCAGGGTAGTTGACTTACACCTTCTAGAGCACGTTGGGTGGCACGGGATACATGTGGACTTTCATTGTCCTGTTGGAACAGCAAGTTCCCTTGCCGGTCTAGGAATGGTAGAACGATGGGTTCGATGACGGTTTGGATGTACCGTGCACTATTCAGTGTCCCCTCGACGATCACCAGAGGTGTACGGCCAGTGTAGGAGATCGCTCCCCACACCATGATGCCGTGTGTTGACCCTGTGTGCCTAGGTCGTATGCAGTCCTGATTGTGGCGCTCACCTGCACGGCGCCAAACACGCATACGACCATCATTGGCACCAAGGCAGAAGCGACTCTCATCGCTGAAGACGACACGTCTCCATTCGTCCCTCCATTCACGCCTGTCGCGACACCACTGGAGGCGGGCTGCACGATGTTGGGGCGTGAGCGGAAGACGGCCTAACGGTGTGCGGGACCGTAGCCCAGCTTCATGGAGACGGTTGCGAATGGTCCTCGCCGATACCCCAGGAGCAACAGTGTCCCTAATTTGCTGGGAAGTGGCGGTGCGGTCCCCTACGGAACTGCGTAGGACCCTACGGTCTTGGCGTGCATCCGTGCGTCGCTGCGGTCCGATCAGAGGTCGACGGGCACGTGCACCTTCCGCCGACCTCTGGCGACAACATCGATGTACTGTGGAGATCTCACGCCCCACGTGTTGAGCAATTCGGCGGTACGTCCACCCGGCCTCCCGCATGCCCACTATACGCCCTCGCTCAAAGTCTGTCAACTGCACATACGGTTCACGTCCACGCTGTCGCGGCATGCTACCAGTGTTAAAGACTGTGATGGAGCTCCGTATGCCACGGCAAACTGGCTGACACTGACGGCGGCGGTGCACAAATGCTGCGCAGCTAGCGCCATTCGACGGCCAACACCGCGGTTCCTGGTGTGTCCGCTGTGCTGTGCGTGTGATCATTGCTTGTACAGCCCTCTCGCAGTGTCCGGAGCAAGTATGGTGGGTCTGACACACCGGTGTCAATGTGTTCTTTTTTCCATTTCCAGGAGTGTATTTTTGAGGTACAGTCCAGTTAAATATTTAAAACTCGTTATGCAGAAGGCAATGATAATTATTATGTATTGCTATTGTTACCATGTTATTCTCCTCCTTCCTAAGACTTCAGTGGCTGTTAGCAGTTACAATTTCTTTGATAGCATTCTCTTCCCCATTTTTCACAAGAACTTTCAGTTCATTGAACTGTGGACAAATCTCGACCAACAGGCATTACATGCATTGACCAAAATTGATAGTGCATTGAGAATGGCTAGTTTCTAGCTGAAATATAGATCTGCCAAGAAAAATTGCAAAGCACGACTGATAGCTGAAATCTATTATTTACAAGTCAAAATAACAGTCGGTGCGTACAACAGCCTCTGAATGGAGGGTAACCTGATAACTTATGGAAATAAACCTTAATCATGTCTTACAAAGTTATAGTCTTGACTTTGCTGCAATATGGTAGCGAATGTTCGACCTTAACGTCAGATCGAAAGCGACAGATCATCTGAGATGAAGTTCCTCGGATTTGTAGTTGGACCTTTATTTTGAGAAGCGACAAACCATTCACATGCCTCATTCTATTTAATATCAGAATAACACACTATGGGACATTGCCACAACAGACTACAATAATAATGTTTCACTAAAGTGATATGGATTACAGTGGCTGTACGTGCTGGCTGCTAATTAACTTCACATCAAATAAATGTAACATGGTTCTAGTCTTCCTTGTTTTCCTCTGTGTTCTCTATGAGTCCGTTGGAACGGAAGGCACTCTGGATCTGCGACAGGCGAGGCAGTGACCGACGTAAAGGAAAATGCAGAACGCTGCTAATGAAAGGGAGTCTTTGGTTTGCCATCCCCAGGACATTATGTATGAGATCGTTCCAGTTTAAGTTGTTCGTAATTGTAATTCCTAGGTATTTAGTCCAATTGACAGCCTTCAAATTTATGTGATTTATTGCGCAACCGAAATTTAATTTTTGTTCAAAATGGTTCAAATGGCTCTGAGCACTATAGGACTTAACATCTGAGGTCATCAATCCCATATAACTTAGAACTACTTAAACCTAACTAACCTAAAGGCAGCACACACATCCATGCCCGAGGCAGGATTCGAACCTGCGGCCGTAGCGGTCACGCGGTTCCAAACTGTAGCGCTTAGAACCGCACGGCCACACAGGCCGGCTTAATTTTTGTATTCGTGTGGACGACCTCATACTTTTCCTTCTTGAGAGACAATTGCCAGTTTTCTCACCAATGTTTCGTGTCTAATTGTTGCAATTGTTCTGATGTCTTCAGTAGACAGTAAATGACAGCAACATCTGCAAACAATTTAACAGTCTGTTGAGTCGTTAATATATGCAGATTACGGACAGCAGAGGGCCCATAAAACTTCCTTGGGGCACGCAGGGTATCACTTCTGATTACATCGATGGCTTTCCGTCTATTACTATGTACTGTGACGTTCCTAGTAGGAAATCACGAATCCAGTCGCACAACTGAAGCGATACTCCATTGGAATGCAATTTGATTAGAAATCTCTTGTGAGGAACGGTGTCAAAAGCCTTCTGGAAATATAAAAGTATGGAATCAATTTGAGAATCGCTGCCGATAAGACTAATTAAATCAAGCTTATGAAGAGTTAGTTGTATTTCATAAGAATGGTTCATAACTGTATGTCAATCGACGTGAATGATATGGGTCTGTAATTCAGCTGCTTACTCCTATTTCCTTTCCTGAATATTGGATGACCTATACAACTATCCAATCTTTTGGTACGGATATTTCATCAAGCGAGTGGTTGAATATGACTGCTAAGTATGGGGCTATTATATCAGCATACTGTGAAAGTAACTTTATTGGTACGCTATATGAACAGGAAGACTTGTCTGCTAATGCCTAAAGTCATTTACGTTAGAATAACAACGAAGTAACATCATTACAGCCGATTTCCAGTAACTTCACGGCACGTGGATAGATGGAATATGCCATGCGGGGTAGCCGCACCTTGTCACGTTCCGCGCAGCTCCCTCCAGCCCTCCCTCAGGCATGGGTGTGTGTGAGTGTGTTGTCCTTAGCGAATGTTAGTTTAAGTTAGATTAAGTAGTGTGTAAGTTTAGGGACCGATGACGTCAGCTCGTTCAGCTGAACTTCCAAGTCCTTTGCTGTCTCTGACAAAATTACAGTGTCACCAGAAAGTTACAAAGTTATTATTTCTTCTCTCTGAACTTTCGTTCCTTATCAAATACTTCTTTGGTTCACTATTCTGCTTCCTCAATCTACGGATTAAAATAATATCCGGGATAGGCTAGAAATCTGTATCACTCCTTTTTCCACCACAATTCCCCCTTCATGACCCTCCAGTGTTACAACTGCCGTCTGGTTTCTGCAGAAGCTGATAGTAGCCTTTATCTCCCATACATAACCTCTACTAGCTTCAGAATTTCAAAGAGTGAACTCCTGTCAACATTTACAAAAACTTTCTCTATGTAAACGAATACTATAAACGAAGGTTTTCCTTTCGTTACCTGATATCCTAAGAGAAGTCGTAAGTTAAGTACTGCCTCGCGTGTTGCTACGTTACACCGGAATTCAAAATGAGCTTCCCCGAGGTCGACGTCTATCCGTTTTTCCATTCTTTTATTAATAATTCGAATCGGTATTTCGCAACCATTTGTAACACCTACAAGGTCTCTCGGTGTTAATAAACCAAAATAGCTCCCAAATTAGCTCCCATGCCCTCGAAATATAAATTCATAAAATGTCCCAAGCCCCTCCACAAGTAGCAATTTACGAAATAGAAATAAGAGACAAATAGAGGGAAATCTATAGTAGAAAAATAATAGAAAAAGAAAAGAATTTTAATCATAAATTTTGGAAGCATGGGAGGGGGGGGGACGATAGAAATGGTTAAATTATTATTCTTATATATGAGAAAATCAATACTATAGTCACAGAACGTAGGTCTTGAACACCAAAGATAGCGTTTACTAAAGCATAAATAGACATACAATGCAATTATGATACTCCAGTCTCTATCCTTAGTCTGTTCGAAGTCAATTAGGACGTACAGCTTTAGGAAGCAACAATAGGAGCTTTATTAAACCAGGGCGCAAGAATAAAACGCGACTAGATTTTTTTGGGAAGCATTAATTTCAGATCAGAATTAGAACTTTTGTCATATTAGAGGATCGGGGAGGTGATCAATAATCTCTCTGACTTTAACCTCACTTCATGTGAAGATTTAAATATTTTACGGAATTAACGATTTTTGGACAGATTCGGTTTTTGTATTGTGACAGTGGAAAAGCTTTACCTCACGCGACTAGTCATCATAGTTCGTGACAGTTTATGGATATTAAACGGGAACAATCTTTTTATCGAAAGTGGCAGAACATTGTTTAGTATCTCTGATATTGACGGGATTCCAGATTACATACTTATTCAAAGAACCCCTTTGAATGCTATGGTGTGAATAAACTGATTTATTAATAATTATTGTTAAATAAAATAACGTGTTAATTTGAAACTGACTATCCGTCTTGAACTTTACTTCGATTTAGGCTCGTAAATAACTAGGTTACGTGATTTTCACCATGAATAAACTTCGGACTAATAACTGAAACAAGTGAACGACAATCTATTTAAAACACTAGTATTAATTCACTTATGGTTTTTTTTCTTCAGAACTGGGAAGACAATACGTGTAGTGACTCACTGGGGTTAATTTAAGAACTAGCTGGGATAAAACAAAACCCCTCAATACTAGTCAATGTACAGATAAATTAACATTCCCACTTTCATACAAGATACGGAAGTCGGGATGGAAAAAAGGGTCGCGACACATTTCGGTAATATTCACATGTTTCAGCACCTGCCTTCTTTGGAAATGGAATTATTAGTCATGGTTGTCTCTCACAAGGCTGTCATTAGTTCTGAAGGAATGTCGTGTACCCCAGGGGCCTTTTACGCTGTATACCACAAAGTAATAAACAATAATCTAAATCACTTACAATATAACAACAGGATAACAGCCACAAAATGAGTTTTAATGTTCCATCCTGTTTGACTACAGGTGAAGCCTTCCAAGGCTAACACTGTAACTAGTACGAACAGTAATGAGCTGGCAGCTAGGAATGCGGTGGTGCTGCCCTGGTCGCAATACCTGTGTGTGACCGCCGTGGGCGGACGTGCGCCTCTGATGCAGCAACAGCCGCACGCCTTCACTCTACTCCAGCAGGCGGAAGTTGTCCTCTCTCCACCAACCAGTCTTTAGTAACTGCATTGTAACACCCTCACGCCGCGCTTCATGTTTGCGGTTGCTTGCTGAGGCCAATGAGCCATCCATACTCCACCTCATGTTTGCGACTGCTTCCAGAGGCCAATCAGCTGTGCTGCACTCGGTCTAATTACGACCACTAATTGTGCTTCAAAGCCAACTACTTTTTCCTCTACGACATCAAGATACACAAATTTTCGGTTTCTCCACTCACGAGCTGCTCCTGAAGTCGTATAAATCTCCCCTTACGTTAATTTCTCAATTAATTTACTGTCACCAAAACGTTGGGGTGCTCTGCCTTCGTCGACAACTGTCATACAGAATTTGATCAAATGTATCTGGGAAACCCTACATAATGTGGTACTGACCAGCCACTAGAGAAAAGGGCGGAGAGTATTGTCACAGCCGATACAGAAACGCCACAGAATTTCTAAACCACTAAACAACATTAAAACAAAGGAAGGGCGATTGATACTATACAAGTTGTGAACCATAGTGCTATATACTAGGGCAATTTGCAAAGTAAGGTCCTATCAGTCGTGAGATAGAAACGACTGTGAAAATTAATTTTTTTTGTTGGCAAACGTTAGCTACACCCTCCAGCTACCTCTCTCCATAGTCGCCGCTCCCAATGAGACATTTGTCGTAGAGCTGTACCAACTTTCCAATATTCTCGACATGGACGGCAACCGTCTGTGCTTTCCACCAATTCTCTACGCTGGTCTACAGCTCGTTATCCGTGCCAAAATGTTGTCTTCATAGCCAGAAGTTCACCTGAGCAGAGATGAAACCCAGGGGGAGCCAATTACGAACGGTATGGGGGTGATAAAAGATTTGCCTGTCATCGAAAACGGTGCAGCAGTGTATTCGTTGCCCATACAGAGGGCGGCCGAGAATTGTCACACAGAAGGAACCGCATGACAGGTATGTTATGTGGCCTGTGTGACATCAAGCGAAATCTCTCTCCCGGCCCTCATACTTGGAGGAGACACTATTTACCTCCACACATTTACATGCTAACTGCGCGCTCAGAACCGAAAAGAGCGACGTGACGCCATCGAGGTGGTTTCTAGAGACACCGCCTAACACATATCTGCAAAATGTCATCAGATTGCCTCGTTTACCATGTAGCCCCGATCAGGCCTTTCTTTCGAAATAACCCCCATGAAATAAACAGCGCCAACTCTTCCCCACTACATGCCCCACAACATACGTCGACACGACGCCACAATCATAGGTAATAGTCTGATGACGGGCACACACCGACAATTGCGGTGGTACAGGTAATCAATTTGTCTTGCTGAGCTTTTCGAGATTGTAAGTGATTTCAGAGATGTTAAAGCGTTTGATGATGTCTCCAGCATTGGTATACGAAACGTTAAGCACAGATGTATGCCTTGGATCTTGCATCACGTCCTGTTGTTGTTGTTGTCTTCAGTCCTGAGACTGGTTTGATGCAGCTCTCCGTGCTACTCTATCCTGTGCAAGCTTCTGCATCTCCCAGTACTTACTGCAACCTACAGCCTTCGGAGTCTGGTTAGTGTATTCATCTCTTGGTCTCCCTATACGATTTTTACCCTCCACGCTGCCCTCCGACGCTAAATTTGTGAGCCATTGATGCCTCACCACATGTCCTACCAACAGGTCCCTTCTTCTTGTCATGTTGTGCCACAGATTCCTCTTCTCCCCAATTCTATTCAATACCTCCTCATTAGTTATGTGATCTACCCATATAATCTTCAGCATTATTCTGTAGCACCACATTTCGAAAGCTTCTATTCTCTTCTTGTCCAAACTATTTATCGTCCATGTTTCACTTCCATACATGGCTACACTCCATATAAATACTTTCAGAAACGGCTTCCTGACACTCGATGTTAACAAATTTCTCTTCTTCAGAAACGCTTTCCTTGCCATTGCCAGTCTACGTTTTATATCCTCTCTACTTCGACCATCATCAGTTATTTTGCTCCCCAAATAGCAAAACTCCTTTACTACTTTAAGTGTCTCATTTCCTAATCTAATTCCCTCAGCATCAACCGACTTAATTCGACTACACATCATTATCCTCGTTTTGGTTTTGTTGATGTTGACCTTATATTCTCCTTTCAAGACACTGTCCATTCCGTTCAGCTGCTCTTCCAAGTCCTTTGCTGTCTCTGACAGAATTACAATGTCATCGGCGAACCTCAACGTTTTTGAAACTTCCTGTGTGCCCGACCGAGACTCGAACTCGGGACCTTTGCCTTTCGCGGGCAAGTGCTCTACCGAAGCACGACTCACAGCTTTACTTCTGCCAGTATCTCGTCTCCTACTTTCCAAACTTCACACAAGCTCTTCTGCGAACCTTACAGAACTAGCACTCCTGAAAGAAAGGATACTGCGAAGACAAGGCTTAGCCACAGCCTGGGGGATGTTTCCAGAATGAGATTTTGACTCTGCAGCGGAGTGTGCTCCGATATGAAACTTGTGAGTCCCGAGTTCGAGTCTCGGTCGGGCACACAGTTTTAATCTGCCAGGAAGTTTCATATCAGCACACACTCTGCTGCAGAGTGAAAATCTCATTCTCAACGTTTTATTTCTTCTCCATGGACTTTAATACATACTCCACATTTTTCTTTTGTTTCCTTTACTGCTTGCTCAGTATTCAGATTGAATAACATCGGGGACAGGCTACAACCCTGTCTCTCTCACTTCCCAACCACTGCTTACCTTTCATGCCCCTCGACTCTTATAACTGCCATCTGGTTTCTGTACAAATTGTAAGTAGCCTTTCGCTCCCTGTATTTTACCCCTGCCACCTTTAGAATTTGAAAGAGTATTCCAGTCAACATTGTCAAAAGCTTTCTCTAAGTCCACAAATGCTAAAAATGTAGGTTTGCGTTTCCTTAATCTATTTTCTAAGATTAGTCGTAAGGTCAGTATTGCCTTACGTGTTCCAACATTTCTGCGGATTCCAAACTGATTTTCGCTGAGGTCGGCTTCTACCAGTTTTTCCATTCGTTTGTAAGGAATTTGCGTTAGTATTTTGCAGCTGTGACTTATTAAACTGATAGTTCGGTAATTTTCACATCTATCAAAACCTGCTTTCTTTGGTATTGGAATTATTATATTCTTCTTGAAATCTGAGGGTATTTCGCCTGTCTCATACATCTTGCTCACCAGATGGTAGAGTTTTGTCAGTACTGGCTCTTTCAAGGCCGTCAGTAGTTCCAATGGAATGTTGTCTACTCCGGGGGCCTTGTTTCGACTCAGGTCTTTCAGTGCTCTGTCAAACTCTTCACGTAGTATCGTATCTCCATTTCATCATCATCTACATCCTCTTCCACTTCCATAATATTGTCCTCAAGTATATCGCCCATGTATAACCCTCTATATACCCCTTCCACCGTTCTGCTTTCCCTTCATTGCTTAGAACTGGGTTCCCATCTGAGCTCTTGGTATTCATACAAGTGGCTCTCTTTTCTCGAAAGGTCTCTTTAATTTTCCTGTAGGCAGTATCTATCTTACCGCTAGTGAGACAAGCCTCTACATCGTTACATTTGTCCTCTAGCCATGTCTGCTTAGCCATTTTTCACTTCCTGTCGATCTCATTTTTGAGACGTTTGTTTTCCCTTTTGCCTGCTTCATTTACTGCATTTTTATATTTTCTCCTTTCATCAATTAAATTCAATATTTCTTCTGTTACCCAACGATTTCTACTAGCCTTCGTCTTTTTACCTACTTCATCCCCTGCTGCCTTCACTACTTCATCCCTCAGAGTTACCCATTCTTCTTCTACTGTATTTCTTTCCCCCATTCCTGTCAGATATTCGCTAATGCTGTCCCTGAAACTCTGTACAACCTCTGGTTCTTTCAGTTTATCCAGGTCCCATCTCCTTAAATTCCCACCTTTTTGCAGTTTCTTCAGTTTTAATCTACAGGTCATAACCAATAGATTGTGGTCAGAGTCCGCATCTGCCCCTGGAAATGCCTTACAATTTAAAACCTGGTTCGTAAATCTCTGTCTTACCATTATATAATCTATCTGATACCTTCTAGTGTCTCCAGGCTTCTCCCATGTATACAAACTTCTTTCATGAATCTTAAACCAAGTATTAGCTATGATTAAGTTATGCTCTGTGCAAAATTCTACCAGACGGCTTCCTCTTTCATTTCTCTCCCCCAATCCTTATTCACCCACTATGTTTCCTTCTCTCCCTTTTCCTACTCTCGAATTGCAGTCACCCATGACTATTAAATTTTCGTCTCCCTTCACTACCTGAATAATTTCTTTTATCTCATCATACATTTCATCAATTTCTTCATCATCTGCAGAGCTAGTTGGCATATAAACTTGTACTACTGTAGTAGGCATGGGCTTCGTGTCTATCGTGGCCACAATAATGCGTTCACTATGCTGTTGGTAGTAGCTTACCTGCACTACTATTTTCCTATTCATTATTAAACCTACTCCTGCATTACCCCTATTTCATTTTGTATTAATAACCCTGTACTCACCTGACCAGAAGTCTTGTTCCTCCTGCCACCGAAGGTCACCAATTCTCACTATATCTAACTTTAACCTATCCATTTCCCTTTTCAAATTTTCTAACCTACCTGCCCGATTAAGGGATCTGACATTCCACGCTCCGATCCGTCCTAATGACCATAAAATAAATATCACCGACAGCAGAGGGTATTGTGTCATCAGTAGAGAAGCAGTTACTGCGGAGCTCTTTGACTTCAGACGTCGACTTGTAATAGTATTTCACCTAAGTAACTGACCCATCAGGGACATTTCAGTTATTCTAAAGCTGCGTAGTTGACTGTTGTTGATGCGACTGTATAGCTAAAGGAAGACCAGGCAGACAGCTATTGTGTGTGCTTGTTTCGTGGAAAATCGATTCTGAGAATTACTATTATTATCTTTTTTCAGATTTATTTAAAGACTGTCGTGTGTGTTTCTGATTGATGAAAATAATGTAGTTAAAAACTAATTTGCATAAATATGTTCGTTTTCAAAAGTAGGGTACCTGCGACGATTCTTGATCAGACACCGGTATAGAAATTTAAAAGTACTTACATCACATTGCTAGCTAGAGATTTTTACATACACACAGTTTCCATGACTAACAGTTTCAGCAAATGGTTCAAAGGGATCTGAGCACTCTGGGACTTAACTTCTGAGGCCATCAGTCCCATAGAACTTAGAACTACTTAAACCTATGTAACCTAAGGACATCACACACATCTATCCCCGAGGCAGGATTCGAACCTGCGGCCGTAGCGGTCGCGCGGTTCCAGACTGTAGCGCCTAGAACCTCTAGGCCATCCCGGATGGCCCAGTTTCAATAGGTGGTGCTTTATGGCAGCACGTCACATGCTGATAAAATCACCACGTCCGAAATGTTCCTCTGCAGAACGCAATACACGATGCTGTAAGATGTGTTCACATCCTTTCGCATCTAGCGTTCTCTTAAATTCAATAAGGAGGCCTCTTGTTAAGAACGAAAAACCCATACCGTAACACCTCTTCATTCTTGGAACCACACATGATGCCACGTAACGTACTCCAGTCATACGTCAAACCCAAATACTCCCACTCGCTGCACGGGGTATGTCGTAATTCCTCATTCCAGCTGACTCGTTTCCAGTCATCTAACGTCCATTGGCTCTTGACACCACCTCAAGCGACACTTAGCACTGACAAGAGAAACGTCTGGTTTGTGAAGAGATGTCCAACCACTGTACCCAATTCTCAACTGCCTGCTCACACTCATAGTGCTGGCTGGATTGATGGTACCACTTTGGAAGTACAAATGACTCCATCCACTGGTTTCATGCTGTACACTACAACTACCTTCCGAAATGGTCGCGATCCCTGTCCAATGGGGACACATCGGATTTCAAGCATTCATATAGGCGAAAGGTGGACTCGGCCCATATTAATGTCCGTTAATTGGTGTACAGATAATTTTAACCAGGTAGTGTATATATAATTTACAGGTTACAATAACCGTCACTCTCTACCATTGACTTCATATACTTAAAGTCATCATCGCTCTTTCATCAACACTGACACAAAATTTAAAAAGCATTTAATTAAGAGGAAATAATTTTCGTAATGGAATATCATACAGATGACCAAATGAATTATAGACTCCTACAGAAAATTTTTAAGAAGTGTATTTGTGCCGTAAGCTGTATAATTTTATGTTTATTCTCTACCTGTTTCGATTGTTACAATCGTCTTCAAGGAGACGACTGTAATGTTTACGTAACATTGTAGGTGAGCCTCAAAATGATAGTTCAGGTGCAAATTCTTTATCTATGGTTGCATGAACCTCAGCTTAATGTGATATCACTAGTTTTACCCCAAAAATTGTCATACAAAGATAAAGATGTATGTTTCATGTATGTTGCTGATTGTCACGTCTTCTCAAAAGAATGGTAGTACAAATAGAAATACATGGTACCTCATTACCTAGGCACTGCAACTATGAACTGGTAAAATAAGAGGCATGTTTTTAGAGGCATGTACTCAGTTTACAGATCATCTGTTACTTATGAGTTACATCAACCTCCCCCATTCCCTCCCCCACTCCCTCCATGAGGCCTTAGTATCACATACCTGATGCCATGATTTGGCCATCCAGGAATTTATATATGAGGCAATTGTGATTCATAGTATAAACAGGTGATTTAAGGTGTAGTTGTGTACTTGGGACTACACCATCCGTTACTCGAGGTCTGGGTTTTGTGCCAACTTTCGCCTGATGCCTAGGTTTCAAGCGTATTGAGATCTACGCAACCTGCCATCTAAGGTTGTTAATTAAACGTTACATTGCAGAGTGTGTATTTACATTTCTTAGGATTACGTTTATTTGATGTCTTTTTACCTGAAACACACTCTTAAACAATAAATAAACTGCCTCATATTTAAACTAATACCCACAAAATCTAGATAGATATGTGTAGTTGTCTACATACCCGAATCTGAGATCACCCTGTAAAGCTTTTACTGCCAGCTAATGGTTCCTACAAGGGCCAAATAGTACATGAACAAGATTTGGTTGCCACGTTAATGCATTGGACAAGTTGAATGGTCGGTTCCTACACCTGACTTCAACTCTTCTCGTGTTGTTATTGCTTTTGTGATCTACATACATAATAACTTTATCTGCAATTACCAATAATATGTGTAACAGTTTTTAATGTTCTGCTCCATTACAAACCTTTGAGTTGACTTCTTTCACATGTTTGGTGCAGACAAATATCTTATTCTTAATTTTTGCAGCACTACAGTAGATATACCAGATTATAACAGTTAATACGTTTATGTTGTTGTTCAAAGAAAGGACGCCATGTTATTTCTGTATTTCTGTTGTGTTCTTTGGCTAGATCAAAGAATACATGCAACCGTTTAGTCATTCACATAGTGTATGTGTTTCAACTTGATCTCTTTTTCGATCACATAGTATTTGTACCTTTATCAGTTATATTGTGTCAAATATTAAGTGTTGAGTTATCTTGAAATGTGCAATACTGTAAATTTTTAAAGGCGCAGCGTCTTTATAAGGACTGTGTTAAGACAGACTATTTTGACAGTTATGTTCTACATTTGTATGGGTTATATGTGAGAGATATGTGTACTTGATGTATTGATGAGCAAGATGTAACAAGTGTACTCTAAAAATGACCTTTTTTAAATTTCTTCATCTGCTGCTTGTGTATATCCTACAGTCGTTTTCTTGTATCTTACAGTTTTCTCCTTGATGATGATTGTAACAATCGAAATCAGTCAAGATTAAACATAAAATTGTACAAATAATGGTACGAATATACTTTTTTCAAATTATTTAACAGCTGTAGACTATCACCTTCGAAAAGCTCTACCTATATAACAGTTGTTGCTGACCCTGTCAGCCTAAAGGCGAGACTATGGTTCAAATGGCTCTGAGCACTATGGAACTTAACATCTGAGATCATCAGTCCCCTAAACTCAGAACTACTTAAAGCTAAGGATTAGAACCTGCGACCGTAGCAGCAGCGAGGTTCCGGACTGAAGCGCCTAGAACCGCTCGGCCTAAACGGCCGGCTGGTGAGTATATTACGATCCAAAATTTCTCATACGTCGCCAATAATTTACTGACATTGAGCGGCGGTGTCTTCCAGTCCACACACCCTGGTAAATGGTGTATAATGTGTGCTCAATAGAAATGAATTCAGCTCAGCCTTCAGGTGCAGGAAATTATCTTCAAACCGTTAAAATAAAATTCTGAAGCTGAGTGGTGCTGCAATGTCTTAGTGTAGATGCAGCTGTAGGCTAACAAAATGATCCACCAAATAGGACAGTAGGTTCCCGCGTCGTTCTACAGCGAGGGACGATGGCAGACGTACCACGGATTCCATTTCATCCCACGTGAACGTTACTCAGAGCGAGAGTACCTCCACCACAGATCTGAATGCTTTATTATCGGTGAACGGGACGTATCGCCTCCCGTGATTTTCGCCGACTTCGGCTATTAGCTATGTATATCTCGACTGTTCAGTATAGACCCTATTTATGTACGCTTCAGGTCTCCATGTACTTTT
The DNA here is from genome assembly GCF_023897955.1 of Schistocerca gregaria. Classification (NCBI taxonomy): domain Eukaryota; kingdom Metazoa; phylum Arthropoda; class Insecta; order Orthoptera; family Acrididae; genus Schistocerca; species Schistocerca gregaria. Next base: position 84,951,415 of record NC_064926.1, on the reverse strand, counting down.
CGATAAGCGATCTCTTTGTCCAGAAAGTATGATGAAAGAGTTACACATATGTGACGTATGAAGAATTATACAATGAAGAGCCAAAGAAACTGGTAGACCTGTCTACTAATATCTTGTAGGGTACCGCGAGCACGTAGAAATGCCCTACCACGACGTGGCGTGGACTCGACTAATGTCTGGATTAGCGCTGGAGGGAACTGACACCATGAATCCGCCAGGGTTGTCCATAAATGCGTAAGAGTGCGAGTGGGAGGAGATATCTTCTGAACAGCACGTTGCAACGCATCCCAGGTATGCTCAATAATGTTCATGCCTGGGGAGTCTGGTGGCTAGCAGAAGTGTTTAAACTTAGAAGAGTGTCCCTGAGCCACTCTGCAGCAATACTGGATTTGTGGAGTGTCACATTGTCCTGCTGGAATTTCCCAAGTCCGTCGGAATGCAGAATGGACATGAATGAATGCACGTGACCAGACAAGATGCTTACGTACGACCGAGTCGTATGTAGACGTATCAGGCGTCCCATATCGCTCCAACTGCACACGAGTCCACACCATTACAGAGCCTCTACCAGCTTGAACAGTCCCCTGTTGATATGCAACTCCCACGTATTCATGAGATTGTCTCCATAACCGCACCGTCCAGCCGCTGGATACAATGTGAAACGACACTCGTCCGACGAGGCAAAATTTTTCCAGTCATCAGTAGCCCAATGTCAGTGTTGACGGGCCCAGGCGAGGGGTAACGCTTTGTGTCGTGCAGTCATCAAGAGTACACGAGTCGGCCATCGGCTCTGAAAGCCCATATCGATGGTGTTACGTTGAATGGTTCGCACACTGACACTTGAAGGCCCTGCATTGAAATCTGCAGCAGTTTGTGTAAGAATTGCACTTCTGTCACGAACAATTTCTTCAGCCGTCATGGTCCCGATCTTGCAGGATCTATTAGCGGATGCAGCGATATCGGAGATTTGATGTTTTACCAGATTCCTGATATTCACGGTACAGGAAAATCTCCAGTTCATCACTACCTCGGGGATGCTGTGTCCCATCGTTCGTCCGCCAACCACAACGCCACGTTAAAACTCACTTAAATCTTGATAATCTGCAGTTGTAGCAGCAGTAAACGATCTAACAACTGCGTCATACACTGGCTGTCTTATATAGGCGTTGTCGACCACAGCGCCGTATTCTGACAGTTTACATTGTATTTGAATAATCATACCTATACCAGTTTCCTTACGCTTCAGTGTACATGCAACATCAATCATGTTTCATCTCTGTGTTGCACAGGTAGGCATTGCGAACGCACTGCCGATGCTACAAACTGTATACCAGTCAAGTAGATTACACATACTTGACACTTTGACATTTTTTTTCAACGTAGTCACCAAGCATCTTTAAACAACGGCTGTAGGTTCTACCAATCTTTTAGTTCCTTGAACCTGAAAATCATGGAGTCATTTGAGAACTGCAGTGTGAACCACCTCATAGTTGGAAAATCTATTTCTCCCAGATATTATTGCAGCTTGGCAAGATGACAGAAATCGCAGTGTGCAAGACTGATCAGCATCACCCACGTCTATGCAGCATTTCTCAAACTGTTCACGTTAGTGCAGAGCTGCCGGATATAACACTGCATTTAGTTCATACCTCTATGGAAAATTTGACGCTAAGTCTGTATGTAATTTAGAAGTTTTGCCCTCAAGAATTGGTCTGTCACGCTTTCTTTAACTGTGGGGTATGTTTCCAGTTGCTGGGCCATTCCAAACGCACACGGTAATGCACCATTGTAGGTAGGGTGACCAGGGGCACCATACGCAACCCGCACGACAACTGCACAGCACAGTCAAGGAGCGGCACCGCTCGTTCACAACGTCACCTGACGCACAAGTTACTGGCAAGTCACCAGGAGGCGTCCCGGGAGCGACGACCCTCACCAGCCGTAGCCAGGGTCCGCTGCACTACTGTCTAGCCACGCGCCTGGCGGTCACGTGTGCGGAGAGGACAGCACACCTCTTTCCGAAGAACGGATATTTCAGCAGGCGCTGCGACCACAGTGGGAGTTCCCGTCGGGCAAAGCTGACCACCTCATGCGCCGGCTGCACTGCAGTCCCTCAGTAGCTCTCGTCGTGGTGCCAGTGAAGTAGACGACGATCGGAAGTGAAGCTTCTGTGTAGATTGTTTATTTTCTGACCGACTCTTGTGCACTAGTCATTGTCCAGATCGTTAATGTGTCATCCCACAGGAGGAGCAGAATGTAGTTTTTGAGAAATTTTGTTATTGGCCTACCCTCCTGAAGGGAATGAAGAACCATTGTGAACTTCTACCGAGACTAGTCGATAAGACTCAGGCTAGGAACAGGCATCCGTACCGGACCACATCTGTGCCCGCAAGAGGTGCAGAACATCTATGAAACGTCCCCTTAGAAAAATTTATGAAATACCGTGCTGCTAAACCTCTTACATTATTTGATTTTGAAACAGCTGAGCAGAACTGAACGTACTCAGACATTTCGCTCCTTACCTATTCTGATCAAGACTAAAGTGACATACAATATTTTTAGCGCAACGCAATCTGACTTTCAATAAACCCTACAAATAATGACCCTGACTAACATTAACCTATACCTCTCATGAATCACTTACCTCACAAAAATCTTCGTTACTCGAACTACTTCAATACAGCGAGCGCTACTACTGTCAGCTAAATGAAAGATTCAAATTACTGAAGGCACTAACGACTGATAGCCATAGTTAGCAAATGAAAGAATTTGATAGAGAACCAACAATGAGCCGGCCGGGGTGGCCGAGCGGTTCTAGGCACTACAGTCTGGAACCGAGCGACCGCTACGGTCGCAGGTTCGAATCTTGCCTCGAGCATGGACGGGTGTAATATCCTAAGGTTAGTTAGGTTTAAGTAGTTCTAAGTTCTAGAGGATTGATGACCATAGTAGTTGTCCCATAGTGCTCAGAGCCATTTGAACCATTTCGAACAAACAATGCATTTTCCTTAATAGTGTTCAAAAGTCATAATATATATAGCAGTTCATGACATCCAGTCTTACAAATTTACTGTCCTGATGGATACACGTCCAGATCATCCGCTCTCAAAACTCCGCCATTTCACTCCCCACATCCACCACTGCGGGTGGCTCACCTCCAACTGCGCAACGCTACGTGCTGTTAACAGCCAACTGCCCAACATTACACTGGCGAATAATACTCCAACAATGCAAACCAACCACATCCTTCACACAGTACAGTCAGTGATTTTCATATAGAGCGCTACATGCGGAGTTACCAACATAAAAACCTAAAAAGCCTACTTACACAGACATGGCATTACCGACATAGAAACCTAAACAGCCTACTTACACATCTGGTCCATTCTGGTTCAAATGGTTCAAATGGCTCTGAGCACTATGGGACTTAATATCTTTGGTCATCAGTCCCCTAGAACTTGTTGTTTTTGTTGTCTTCAGTCCTGAGACTGGTTTGATGCAGCTCTCCATGCTACTCTATCCTGTGCAACCTTCTTCATCTCCCAGTACTTGCTGCAACCTACTTCCTTCTGAATCTGCTTAGTGTATTCATCTCTTGGTCTCCCTCTACGTTTTTTATCCTCCACGCTTCCCTCCAATGCTAAATTTGTGATCCCTTGATGCCTCAAAACTGTCCTACCAACCGGTCCCTTCTTTTTGTCAAGTTGTGCCACAAACTCCTCTTCTCCCCAATCCTATTCAATACTTCCTCATTAGTCATGTGATCTACCCATCTAATCTTCAGCATTCTTCTGTAGCACCACATTTTGAAAGCTTCTATTCTCTTCTTGTCCAAACTAGTTATTGTCCATGTTTCACTTCCATACATGGCTACACTCCATACAAATACTTTCAGAAACGACTTCCTGACCATTAAATCTATACTCGATGTTAACAAACTTCTCTTCTTCAGAAACGCTTTCCTTGCCATTGCCAATCTACATTTTATATCCTCTCTATTTCGACCATCATCAGTTATTTTACTCCCTAAGTGGCAAAACTCCTTTACTACTTTAAGTGTCTCATTTCCTAATCTAATTCCCTCAGCATCACCCGATTTAATTTGACTACATTCCATTATCCTCGTTTTGCTTTTGTTGAAGTTCATCTTATATCCTCCTTTTAAGACACTGTCCATTCCGTTCAACTGCTCTTCCTTTGCTGTCCTTTGCTGTCTCTGACAGAATTACAATGTCATCGGCGAACCTCAAAGTTTTTATTTCTTCTCCGTGAATTTTAATACCTACTCCAAAGTTTTCTGTCGTTTCCTTTACTGCTTGCTCAATATACAGATTGAGTAACATTGGGGAGAGACTACAACCCTGTCTCACTCCCTTCCCAACCACTGCTTCCCTTTCTTGTCCCTCGACTCTTATAACTGCCATCTGGTTTCTGTACAAATTGTAAATAGCCTTACGCTCCCTGTATTTTACCCCTGCCACCTTTAGAATTTCAAAGAGAGTATTCCAGTCAACATTGTCAAAAGCTTTCTGTAAGTCTACAAATGCTAGAAACGTAGGTTTGCCTTTCCTTAATCTTTCTTCTAAGGTAAGTCGTAGGGTTTGTATTGCCTCACGTGTTCCATCATTTCTGCGGAATCCAAACTGATCTTCCGCAAGGTCCGCTTCTACCAGTTTTTCCATTCGTCTGTAAAGAATTCGTGTTAGTGTTTTGCAGCTGTGACTTATTAAACTGATAGTTCGGTAATTTTCACATCTGTCAAAACCTGCTTTCTTTGGGATTGGAATTATTATATTCTTCTGGACGTCTGAGGCTATTTCGCCTGTCTCATACATCTTGCTCACCAGCTGGTAGAGTTTTGTCATGACTGGCTTTCCCAAGGCCGTCAGTAGTTCTAATGGAATGTTGTCTACTCCGGGGGCCTTGTTTCGACTCAGGTCTTTCAGTGCTCTGTCAAACTCTTCACGCAGTATCGTATCTTACATTTCGTCTTCATCTACATCCTCTTCCATTTCCATAATATTGTCCTCAAGTACATCACCCTTGTATAAACCTTCTATATACTCCTTCCACCTTTCTGCCTTCCCTTCATTGCTTAGAACTGGGTTGCCATCTGAGCTCTTGATATTCATACACATGGTTCTATTCTCTCCAAAGGTCTCTTTAATTTTCCTGTAGGCAGTATCTATCTTACCCCTCGTGAGATAAGCTTCTACATCCTTACATTTGTCCTCTAGCCATCCCTGTTTAGCCATTTTGCACTTCCTGTCGATCTCGTTTTTGAGACGTCTGTATTCCTTTTTGCGTGCTTCATTTACTGCATTTTTATATTTTCTCCTTTCATCAATTAAATTCAATATTTCTTCTTTTACCCAAGGATTTCTAGCAGCCCTCGTCTTTGTACCTACTTTATCCTCTGCTGCCTTCACTACTTCATCCCTCAGAGCCACCCATTCTTCTTCTACTGTATTTCTTTCCCCTATTCCTGTCAATTGTCCCCTTATGCTCTCCCTGAAACTCTGTACAACCTCTGGTTCTTTCAGTTTATCCAGGTCCCATCTCCTTAATTTCCCACGTTTTTGCAGTTTCTTCAGTTTTAATCTACAGGTCATAACCAATAGATTGTGGTCCGAGTCCACATCTGCCCCTTACAACTTAAAACCTGGTTCCTAAATCTCTGTCTTACCATTATATAATCTATTTGATACCTTTTAGTATCTCCAGGGTTCTTCCACGTATACAACCTTCTTTCATGATTCTTAAACCAAGTGTTAGCTATGATTAATTTGTGCTCTGTGCAAAATTCTAGTAGGCGGCTTCCTCTTTCATTTCTTAGCCCCAATCCGTATTCACCTACTATGTTTCCTTCTCTCCATTTTCCTACACTCGAATTCCAGTCACCCATGACTATTAAATTTTCGTCTCCCTTCACTATCTGAACAATTTCTTTTCATTCATCGTACATTTCTTCAATTTCTTCATCATCTGCAGAGCTAGTTGGCATATAAACTTGTACTACTGTAGTAGGTGTGGGCTTCGTATCTATCTTGGCCACCATAATGCGTTCACTATGCTGTTTGTAATAGCTTACCCGCATTCCTATTTTCCTATTCATTATTAAACCTACTCCTGCATTACCCCTATTTGATTTTGTGTTTATAACCCTGTAGCCACCTGACCAGAAGTCTTGTTCCTCCTGCCACCGAACTTCACTAATTCCCACTATATCTAACTTTAACCTATCCATTTCCCTTTTTAAATTTTCTAACCTACCTGCCCGATTAAGGGATCCCCTAGAACTTAGAACTACTTAAACCTAACTAACCTAAGGCATCACACACATCCATGCCCGAGGCAGGATTCGAACCTACGACCGTAGCAGTTGCGTGGTTCTGGACTGCGCTCCTAGAACCGCGAGACCACCGCGGCCGCCGTCCATTCTGGCAACGTGCCACTCTTGCGAAACGGTCTTAGCCTGGGACGATAAGTGTAACATACTTTCCGAAATCTCTACAAACAAGGGAACTGTTCAGGACGGAGATAATGGGTACTACTTTATTATTAAAAGTACCGTGGGTCAGGTACAACTTTATTTCTGTTTTTAATATTACTTGACTAGGAGGCACTGTTGATGGACAGATACACTAATATCAGCAGCGTCAACACAGAATATTGATTTATTTATGTGGAGCCACGCTGGCTCATATCGATATCTGCTTTGCAGCCTGCTAGCGTGACTTCATCATTCCACCACGTCGCGAGGTGGCGCGACTGCTCGTCCTTGCGACTTTTGCACTGATCTATGAATCGAGTGCAAGACGGGTCTCTCAGGGGCGAGGGACAGAGGAAGAGACGGACGTTGGGGCACGAGCCGGCGCCCGTGTTGCCTTGTACGCGGGAACTGTTGCGTTGGAGGGTTGACCTATGGGGAATTTATAAAGCTCGGTGTTTGTAAAGCTGTTTCTCTCCTGCATTCCATTAGGGGCTATGTGGATCGCTCCTCCGCAGTTCATGCTGGCAGTTTATGCTGCACTAACTTGGACGCCTGCGCCTCCTGCAAGAGTCTACAGTTTCCTCGTGCATTTGGCGGGACGCTCAATCACATGGTTGCTGATGCCGCGGGTTGTTTTCAGGTGGTCTGCCTCTGCGTTCTTCTTCCGTCATACTGCTCTCCGGCGTTTTATTAATGTCACTGTGACTGTATTTGTTTCAATATAATTAATAGTAATAAGTAATAATGAATAAAAAAGGTTTCCCATTTGTAGCTGTTCCTGTATTAAGGACTTTATCACTCTATTTAATACTTCGTAAAAATTCCTCTGCAAGTGGTAATCCGTACTCTTCCTATTGACCTCATTCTGTGTTTAAGGTTACCTTACTGTGGTAAGGTTTTCGCGGCACATCACTGTTACATAATATTCTCCCTTTATGGTGTGTTAGTATCACAAGAGTTTCTTCTCACTTGTGCTTAATTCTGGTTATTCATTTAATGTATCTTCATATTTTAATATGTATTGATTTTAGTCATTTTTTAGATGCATGCCCTGGCTAGATCCTCATGGTGTTTGTCGGGGCCGTTAATAAGAAGAAATTGGTCACTTGCTCGCCACTGCCCTGTCTGATTCTGAAGAGAGGTCTCGTTTGGCTTTTCTTATGTGACTACATTCAGTTTGTATTTAAAATATGGCATTTAATTGCACCTACATCTACATTTACATGATTACTCTGCAATTCACATTTAAGTGCTTGGCACAGTGTTCATCGAACCACAATCGTACTATCTCTCTACCATTCCACTCCCGTACAGCGCGCGGGAAAAACGAACACCTAAACCTTTGTGTTCGAGCTCTGATTTCTCTTATTTTATTTTGATGATCATTCCTACCTATGTAAGTTGGGTTCAACAAAATATTTTCGCATTCGGAAGAGAAAGTTGGTGACTGAAATTTCGTAAATAGGTCTCGCCGCGACGAAAAACGTCTTATCTTCAATGACTTCCATCCCAACTCGCGTATCATACCTGCCACACTCTCTCCCGCATTAAGTGATAATACAAAACGAGCTGCCCTTTTTTGCACCCTTTCGATGTTCTCCGTCAATCCCACCTGGTAAGGATCCCACACCGCGCAGCAATATTCTAACAAACGAGTGTATCATAAGCTGTTTGTTTAGTGGACTTGTTGCATCTTCTAAGTGCCCTACCAATTAAACGCAACCTTTGGCTTGCTGTCCCCACAATATTATCTATGTGGTCTTTCCAACTGAAGTTGTTCGTAATTTTAACATCCAGGTACTTAGTTCAATTGACAGCCTTGAGAACTGTACTATTTATCGAGTAATCGAATTCCAACGGATTTCTTTTGAACTCATGTGGATCACCTCACACTTTTCGTTATTTAGCGTCAACTGCCATCTGCTACACCATACAGCAATCTTTTCTAAATTGCTTTGCAACTGATACTGGTCTTTAGATGATCTTACTAGACGGTAAATTACAGCATCATCTGCGAACAACTTAAGAGAACTGCTCAGATTGTCACCCAGGTCATTTATATAGATCAGGAACAGCAGAGGTCCCAGGACGCTTCCCTCGGGAACACCTGATATCACTTCAGTTTTACTCGATGATTTGCCGTCTATTACTACGAACTGCGACCTTCCTGACAGGAAATCATGAATCCAGTCGCACAACTGAGTCGATACCCCATAAGCCCGCAGCTTGATTAGAAGTCGCTTGTGAGGAACGTTGTCACCTAATTGAAGCGGCTTAGGAGTGTATTCAGCTTGCGCTTCTTCTGGTAAGGGGCTATTGCGTCTGTAGTACTTTTTCATTTGGACCTGTCTTGCTTAGGCGATTCCTTCGCTGAGCCGTTTACTAATCGTGCAGCACTTCTCGCCTTGGTTGCAGGACCTGGGAGGATGCGGTTCTGGACTGGCCGTGCGTCTGCTCGGCGCTGCGCGTCTCCGGCATATACTGTTTGTCGGGCGGCGCGGGTTCTGCCACCGTCACCTGTCTCTACGGGCGCCTTCCACGCCGTTATGTCAGCTCGCTAAGTTGAGTTTCCTTTTCTTCCGTAGCCATTAGCCGCTTGTTCCTCAGTGCCTCACATACTGAAATTCTGTCTAGACCCTTGATCGTTACTGCCTGTGCAGCCCTGTGATATTAAGGACACACTGTCCTTGGCTGGAACACTTGTTACGCAACTGTATTTTTGTTAATTAATTCATTCTCTTATAAGAGAAGATTGTTGCTCTGAAATTGTTTTGGAGCCGATTACTAACTTGGGATTGCTTTAAATGCAATTGTAAGTTTTTTTATTTGTTTGGTTTCGTTAAATTCACAAGTTATTCAGTATTTAATATTTGTCCAATACCTAATATTTCTATTCTGTAGTGTTTCTGCTTATCATTCACCACCACCTCAAATAAATTTTTTTTAAAATTGTGCTTGTAATGTCGTCAACTGTTTTACTATTGTTCGAGTTCTTCTAGACGAATTAGATCTTTCCCAATTGTGAATACCTCTTTAAAAATAAATTGAAATTGCGACGAATGATGAATGATGACATAACCGGGGACTAGCCTTCCACGAGGAGTTCCAATCCTTGTCCTATTCCTGGGGATTTCAGTTTGATTTAACAACAAAACATTCACTTGTTACTGGTTACAATTTCCGCGCGACTAAATAAAAGGCTACTTGCTAGTTTGTGATAGGTGTTTCGCTTCTTTTATTTACGAAGTTTCCTCACCTGTTGTGCTTTATGTTGCTTCTCACTATACGTATGTTGCACTTGTTTGATAAAATACTTCTGACAACGTTCCTACACTGCAGAGTTTAGTTGACTCACACCACTTCTTGTGCATCTGCTTGGGGCACTGCGTTCGCCATTGGTTTCACTAGCCATCAGGCAGACTGACAGGGTGGGCACTGAGTGCTGAGGAACGACGTATATTGCCATTTCGTGTGGGGACTACATGAGTAATGGCACCGCTTATCGATTAATCATTTCGGAATATATAGATAGTAGAACTGAATACGGTATTATGTTTTACCCATTGTCTTGTGTGCTGTGATAATGAGAGGCTAGTGGCTGCTGCTTCTACAGACAGTGAAAGAAATATGGCAGGTGCAACAATCTGACATTAAACAAGCTGACAGCTAGCAAATGCGAGAACGGTGCTGCTACTATTCTTTGGTTGCCACTGGCTGCTACTCATCATTTTTGGATAACATGGTTGTGGAGATAAAGCAGCGATTAGTATGATTAATCAATTATTCAAAAACAGTCTTAATCGCATTTATTATTGTACCACCAACCCGTTTCAACCCGACGTAGGGGTCATCTTCTGGGCGTTTACACCACTAGTTTCCTGCCGTTATGTAGACAGGAGTGACATCACCAGCGGTCGACCAATGGTGTAAACGCCCATAAGATGACCTCTACGTCGGGTTGAAACCGGTTGGCAGTATAATAATAAATGCGATCAACACTGTTTTTCAATAATTGCTACTCATCAGTTCTCGGCAGATAACGCTACCTTTCATAGTCTGATTCAACAAGATTTTGGCTTGCAAGTACTGTTAGTTTTAACAATTTGTTGTTCCACTAATGATTTTGTGTTGTCATGTTTGCACAGGTGTGTTGCGCTGTAGCTGCAATTGGTTGTGCTGTACAGACCAGGAGATGCTCTTGACATTTAATTGCACATTTCACTACAAATTCTTCACTTTAGAACAAGCGAGTAAAAACAGTGTATTTACTGTAAGTAGTATTGTGAACTATCACAATGAATTCTGTTACCATCATCGAGCTATTGTGACTGTATGCAGTTCAGGTTTAGTCTGTTCCATGTGTGTGTGTGTGTGTGTGTGTGTGTGTGTGACACAGAGAGAGAGAGAGAGAGAGAGAGAGAGAGAGAGAGAGAGATAGAGAGAGAGGGATAGTGCAGGGAGTACTAGTCTAAGAGGGAAAATATTATTTGGTGAAAGAGATATTATTGGTTTTTATTGTTTTTTATATTTAATGACAGAAGTAGAAGTGGCGGTAATATTGGACACATTCCAGTTTAGCACGACTGTAATGTATATTTCTGTTATTATTTTAGTGGTTAACGTGAACAGTGACAAAGGCTACATAAAATGATCAGAATATTTATCTTTGCAAGTCATCTACATCTTTTAGAAGGAAGTTTTTAAATGTACTATGCCTCTCTCTTTCAGACAAGGAATGACACCTATTAAACGTCGTCTTCACTTTATGGGTTAGCAGCTCGTAAATCTGTAAATAAAATATTATTCAGAAACATCTCGGTCAGTTAAAAATTTATGCACATTTGATATTTACAATGACAAGTAACTGCGATATATATGGGATGTCCATAGTTAAAGTTCCAGTTTGAAAACGCTGTAGAAAGAGAACCAGGGCTCGGATTGGCGTCAAATTTGAACAGCATATTATTGACGCAGGGGGGAAAGCCACGAATGAAAAACTGTCCGTATTGTTCAATGTGCGTGATTGCACAAGTTCGGCAGTCAACAGCTGAAGCACTGTTAAAATTAGGTATGCCCATCCACCACATCCATCATGGGAAGGTCGTACGACATCGGATGGGAATAATCGGTTCTTAATTTTCCTGAGGCTAAAAACCGTATGTAAAACAAAACGATATGGGTTTTTAATTATTCCGGGACCAAAAACCGGACAAATAGCAAAATGACATAGATTTTTAACGATCCCGGGGCCAAAGACCGCATAAAAAGCAAATTGACCTCCGTATTGTCATGCGACTGCCGCAAGACGTGTTCAATGTGCTGTCCATCATTTTCTACCAGAAGTTAAAATAGAGAAACAGTGTCTTCTGCAAAAGATCGAGACGTCTCGGGGCTCACGCGTGTCTTCAATGCAGTTAAGTTCGTAATTAGAACACTGAAAATATCTTTCAGATAATCCCCAAAGTCAGAAGTAATACGGATTAAGATCTGGTGATCTGGACGGCCAGGCTGATAGTTCTAGTATTTCCGTAATGCCTCTGCACTAGACGCTTCACTGGCTGTGCAATGTGGTGAGGAGCGTTATCTTCCATAAAAATGATGATTCTCACACACGCACTCTGTTGACGGGTAGGAATGGCTTTGGAGCCCAAAAGACAGCATTTAATAGTGACCAGGTAACAGTACCCACGGGACTCATCCCCTCGAAAAAATACGGCCCTACGATAAACGGTGCTGTCAATCCTCACCATTCAGTCTCCTTTGGAGAATGAAATGATTCCAGCTGATGCGCGTGTGGATATTCCGTTGGCCATAAGCTGCAATTACGCATACTGAAATGTCCTTGGCAACGGGTTTCGTCTGCCAACAGAATGTTCAGTGGCCAGTCATTGTCCCATTCCATGCGAGGAAAAAATTCCAAATTTTCCTGGCACCCCGCGGGGTAGCCGTGCGGTCTGGGCGCCTTGCCACGGTTCGCGCAGCTGCCCCCGTCAGAGCTTCGAATCCTCCCTGGGGCATGTGTGTGTGTGTTAGTGTAAGTTTAAGTTAGATTGTGTGTAAGCCTAGGGAACGAGGACCTTAGCAGTTTGGTCCCATAGGAACTTACCACAATTTTTTTTTCTTCCTGGCACGTCAGCGGAAATGTAGGTGATTTTGTATAGATAGCAATGCTGAATATTTCGTAGAATTTTATGTACCTTGCACTCAGCCATGTCCAAAGTTCGGCAGTGGATATATGCACACCACCGCTCGACCTCTCCTGCAGTACTATGGCCATATCTTCGACAGACGTCAAAAAATGATTCAAATGGCTCTGAGCACTACGGGACTTAAAATCTGAGGTCATCAGTCCCCTAGAATTAGAACTACTTAAACCTAAAAACCTAAGGACATCACACACATCCATGCCCGAGGCAGGATTCGAACCAGCGACCGTAGCAGCAGCGCCATTACGGACTTAAGAGCCTAGAACTGCTCAGCCACAGCGGCCGGCGACAGACGTCAGGTCAACTGCTTTCCTCCCTCCGCCACATTGTACTTAAAAAGAACCTGTCTTCGAATTTTGTAATTATTGTCTGTAGACCTTAGCAGACATCGAACCAATGCTTATTTTCATGCCCATGAGTGTCCCGAGATTCTGCAGGGGTAAAAGAGCTTTACCAGCAGCGCGCGATCCTGCATGGAGACTTCTCGGACGCAAACTGAGGAATATCTGAGTGCCGTGCGTCTATTGGTGTGCACGTTACGATTCCAACAGCACCCTCTATTGGTCATAGTTCAAATTTTTTTGTTACATTACTATTAAGTAATGTGCTGTTCAAATCTGACGACGTTGTGAGCAGTGGTTCTTTTTCTACAGCGTTTTAAAACTGTAACTTTAATTATATCTCCATGTCTATACAAGGTAACAGAAAAGACAGTGCAGTTGACAATTGAAATCTGTGGGTTGATGCTATATGCTACAAAGAGATGAGAAAAGTCGTGGGCTAGCGGTATGCACATATACGGATGGCGGTAGCATCGCGTGCACAATGTATAAAAGAACAGTGCATTGGCGGAGCTGTCATTGGTGTTCAGTTGACTCATGTTAAAACGTTTCTGACGTGATTATGGCTGGACGACAGGAGTTAAAAGCGGTGTGTTAAGTGGAGCTAGATATATGGCACATTCTGTTTCGGAAATCGTCGCGGAATTCAGCATTCCGTGATCCACAATGTCAAGAGTGTGTCGAGAATACTAAATTTCAGGCGTTATTTCTCATCACGGAGAGCGCAGTGGCCGACGGCTTTCGTTTAACGACTGGGAACAGCTGCGTTCTTGTGGAGTTGTCAGTGGTAACAGGACAACCAACACTGCGTGAAATTACTTTTGAATACATTGTGGGAGTGAACAGTGATCAAAGTGTTACAAATATTTACTATGAAAAACAGTCTTGATCACAATTTATTTATTACGGTGACCGGTTTCGACTACTACTGTGGTCATCTTCAGACCAAAGAGTGAGGACCTCCTTCTGCTGGAGAATCACTACTCTGCAGCAGAAGGAGGTCCTCACTCATTGGTCTGAAGATGACCACAGTAGTGGTCGAAACCGGTCACCGTAATAAATAAATTGTGATCAAGACTGTTTTTCACAGGAAAAAGAACTGCGTGAAGTAACAGCACAAATCTATATGGGACGTTAGAAGACAGTGGCGAAATTTGGCGTAAATGGGTTATGGCAGGAGACGATCCAAGGGAGTGCCTTTGCTAAGAGCACGACATCGACTGCAGCGTTTTTCCTGGGCTCGTGACCGTATCGGTTGGAGTCTCGACGACTGGAAAACCTTGACCTGGTCAGTCGAGTCCCCATTTCAGTTGGTGAGAGCTGACGGTAGGGTTCGAGTGCGTCGTAGACCTTTCGAAGCCATGGACTCAAGGTGTCAAGCAGGCGCTGTGCAACCTGGTTGTGGCTGTATAATTGTGTGGGCTGTGTTTACAAGAAATAGACTAGGTTCTCTGTCCAGTTGAACCGATCATTCACTGGAAATGGTCATGTTCGGCTACTTCGAGACTATTTGCAGCCATTCACAAACTTCATTTTCGCAAACACCGATGGAATATTTGTGGATGACAATGCGCATATCATCAGGCCACAATTGCTGGCGACTGGTTTTAGGAACATTTTGGACAGTTCAAACGAATGGTTTTACCACTCGGATTGACCGACGTGAATTTTATCGAACATTTATGGGACATGATCGAGAGATAATACTTTCGTAAATATGGACGGTCGTAGGGGAGCTGAGCTCAGTATTTTTGCTGGGGGATTGCAACGACTTCCTGAGTCCACTGCTGTACTACGACAAGCAAACTGAGGTCCGACACGACGTTAGGTGGTTTCCACAGGACTTAAGTCACCTCAGTGTGGTTTTCACGCTGTCCCGCTCATCAGGCGGGCCCGACGAAAAAAAAATGTTTCAAATGGTTCTAAGCACTATGGGACTTAACATCTGAGGTCATCAGTCCCCTACAACTTAGAACTACTTAAAGCTAACTAACCTAAGGACATCAAACACATCCATGCCCGAGGCAGGATTCGAACCTGCGGCCGTAGCGGTCGCGCGCTTCCAGACTGAAGCGCGTAGAACCTCTCGGCCACACCGGCCGCCGGTGGGCCCGACACTGCAGAAAATTTCTATCTGTGAGCGAGAGGGCGCCGGGATAATCTAAGCAGCAGCCTGCTGGCACCGTGAGTGTCCACTAGCAAGAAATCAGGGCCACCGTGTACTGTCTGCCCGGAGAGGGCAGAACATGCAGGAATTTGCAGCAAGGGCCGAGGACACTGGAGGCTGACGGCTGAGTGGGGGCATAAGATGCAGACAGCGACGCCGGCTATACGGAGGACTGGCCCGCCGGCTTTGACCTGGTGCCAGAAGAGACTGTGCTTGTGATGTACGGGCAGTGACATCGCTTCATTCTGCTTGCGCCTCACGCAGGGGTCCCAAAGTGAAACTCCCGTGTTTGACGGCCATCAGGTTTCTTGTTTGGACAATCGGTAACCTGAATGTGCCGCACAGCAATATTGTGTGTGACAATTCACAAGTGTAGCCCTGGATTCCTCTTCAATTTATCGAACACGTAGCTATACATTTCATTTTTTGAAAAGATTTAGAGAAAATCGAGTTAGATCACAGTTATTCCACGGAATTTTTCGGAATGCATTTTCGAAGTGTGGTTTATTGTACGATGAACTGAGTTGTAGGAATTGACTGTTCAGTCACAGAAGGCTTTTACGCATTAGAACTGAGAACGTAATTGAAATGGATCGAATTAGGTTTTTTATGAGTATAATTTGGAATTGCTTCATTTGGTTATTGGTAACTCTGACCAAGTAGAAAAAAAGTGTTCGATGATAAAACTGTATGAATAGTAAAATATTCTTGTGTTCCCCATGATCCCCGGTCCCTTCCATTCCTGAGTCTACTGCAGATGCTCTAGCATACGTACCACCACCTGCTGGCTACACGTCTAACTGTGGAAAATCGATCCAGTTGACTTTCTCGTCACGTGTTGTTGTACTCTTCTTACCTTGCAAGTGCAGCGAGAAGTGATTACTGGGGAATGAAGCTGCTGAATTGCAGAGTGCTTCTTGCGGCTGTCCCGAGCTGGGCTGAGAGGAACGGCGCAGGCGTGTGGGCGGCGAGGCTCGTGGCGTGACGCCTGCAGAGCAGGCTGCCCGCACAGCGCGGGACGCGGCATAGGCTAGGGCGGAGCGTAGCGGATCCAGCAGGTGTCTGCGAACGTTCAGAGGGGTATCTCCCGGTGATCACGGTGGGGGAATCAGGAAACGAGACCGGCGTAAGAGTTATGTTTTACTGCATACATGCAGACTAAATCGTTTCCCGTTATCAGTCCTGTAGTAGCGTCGTGTTATCGCAACGTTTCGACGAGTTTCATACTCATTGAGCCGTGGTCGCTTTAATTTTGGCTGCCACGGCGCTCCGCTTGGCGCTACTAACTACACTACTGGCCATTAAAATTGCAACACCAAGAAGAAATGCAGACGATAAACGGGTATTCATTGGACAAATGTATTATACTAGAAATGACATTTGATTACATTTTCACGCAATTTGGGTGTATAGATCCTGAGAAATCAGTACCCAGAACAACCACCTCAGGCCGTAATAACGGCCTTGATACGCCTGGGCATTGAGTCAAACAGAGCTTGGACATCGTGTACAGGTACAGCTGCCCATGCAGCTTCAACACGATACCACAGTTCATCAAGAATAGTGACTGGCGTATTGTGGCGAGCCATTTGCTCGGCCACCATTGACCACACGTTTTGAATTTGTGAGAGATCTGGAGAATGTGCTGGCCAGGGCAGCAATCGAACATTTTCTGTATCCAGAAAGGCCCGTATAGTAAATTCAACGTGCGGTCGTGCACTATCATGCTGAAATGTAAGGATTCACAGGGAACGTATGCAGGGTAGAGCCACAGGTAGTAACACATCTGAAATGTAACGTCCACTGTTCAAAGTGCCGTCATTGCGAACAAGAGATGACCGAGACGTGTAGTAACCAATGGCTCCCCGTACCATCACGCCGGGTGATACGCCAGTATGCCGATGACGAATACGCGCTTCCAATGTGCGTTCACCGCGATGTCGCCAAACACTGATGCGACCATCATGATGCTGTAACCGGAACCTGGATTCATCCGAAAAATGACGTTTTGCCATTCGTGCACCCAGGTTCGTAGTTGAGTACACCATCGCAGGCACTCCTGTCATTGTTGCAGCGTCAAGGGTAACCGGAGCCATGGTCTCCGAGCTGATAGTCCATCCTGCTGCAAGCGTCGTCGAACTGTTCGTGCAGATGGTTGTTGTCCTGCAAACGTCCCCATCTGTTGACTCAGAAGATTGAGAGCCATCAACATCTGTGTTAATATGGAACTAGGCCTGTTTTATTAACACGCCTCCGAATGACTGTGGGTCGTAATTAGTTATTATAACTGATAATAGTTTCTTGTTCCGTGCAAACTTAAGAGCATTCTCTGAAGCAACTGAGTTGATGAAACTGAAATTCTAAAATAGTCTGTGTCGAAGGCAAACCACTTTTTCAGATGAGTGCGCCTTAGTGGTTCGATTTTCAGGCGCCTGCAGTTTACGTCGTTAATTTTTAAGCAATTTTAAGGAATGTTAGGCCTGCAACTTGTACGCTTAGTCACTTCCGAAGTAAGGTTATACTGCCTACCTCCTAGACTTTCTGGTTTGTAGCCTTATTTGGGCAGACTACTGTTCCCTTCCGATGTGTGTTCGCAGGGTAGTTTTGGCAGAGGGCGACGCCTTGCTGTTTCCTGGGCAGAGACGCGTTTTCTTTCTGCTGCGGCGTCGCTTCCATCGTCGCGCGACGTCTAGGTTGGCCCGCAATCTGACGCCTCTGCGACGCCCCTCGGTGGCCTCAAGTAAATCTGATCTTTTGATACCCCGGTGGAGTATCTCCGATTAATACCGGACATTTTGAGCTATTTAACATTGTGAATTGAGCAAGCACATAAGTTTTGAAGTTTGTTATTTAAGTCGGAAGTCCCATGTTACTGTCCGCAGCTCGTGGTCGTGCGGTACCGTTCTCGATTCCCGCGCCCGGGTTCCCGGGTTCGCTTTCCGGCGGGGTCAGGGATTTTCTCTGCCTCGTGATGGCTGGGTGTTTTGTGATGTCCTTAGGTTAGTTAGGTTTAAGTAGTTCTAAGTTCTAGGGGACTGATGACCATAGTTGTCAAGTCCCATAGCGCTCAGAGCCATTTTTTCCATGTTACTACTTGTTATTCTTTAACTACTTGTTAACCCCTGCGCCCCTATTGCTAACTCTGGGGCTTGTTAGATTTTAAAGCCTTATGACTATGAAGAGATTCTTTCCTTTTATCCATGATGATTGGCTGACTCCCTTCATTGACAAACTAGCCTGCATGTTACCTGTCCGTTGTGACAGCCGTCCCCTGTAATTTGCCACCGTTTCTTGTATTTCGGGGGACTACATATTTATTTAAGGCTCATTGTTAATGATTCTGCTGGTGTGTACTAGTTAGGAGGTACCTTTAAATTGTATGCCTTCCCATATTTTGTTGTATTTTCGGTGATTGTGTATTTTATTGATTAAGGCATTTTCTTATGGCTTATCATTGTTAAGGGCTCTTTCCAACAGCCGCTGTCAGTGGTGTGAGCCGTTATCCTTTCTGTATTTTGGGTGGATGTTGTCTATTTGTTTAAGGTGTTATCCTTGTTTAGGAATTGTTAGTACATTTAGTGACAGTCATTTGTAATTCACTTAAAACATATTGTTGAACCATCTTGCAGCCACACCTAGTCGGTGTGACTCCTTACTTGTATTTGGATACTATATATTCATATTTCAAGTCATGTTATTAATTGTAGATGTTGCTAAAGTTTTTTATTAATGAACTGATCCTGTTCAAGTTCTTTAAACTATTGTGAGTGATCTTATTTTTTTAACAAGGTTTTTAAATTGTAATCATAATAATTGTTGTTAAGGAGAACGTGTATTCCATGAAACAACAAATGACGAAACATGTGGGTCCACATTCCATGTGTTTTTCCTTAAAATTATCCCAACCCTTGTTGAGAGGTTTCACTCATCGTCTTCAGGTGAACTAGGAAATATGTTGAAACAACACGACGCTACTACTCGGCTGGAAAGCTGACAACAAGTCACCAGTGAAATTCGTCAAGAAATTCCGCATTTCTACATAAATGTTATAATTAATTTCTTTTTGCTTCAGTATACCCTTTTTGCATGTTTGGTGCGCTATTTACATGACTTTCTGTTTGAAGCACATTCCCCGACAGAAAAATGATTCACACAAAGGACGTGGTCGGATGTCAATGTGCCTTGGTACACGCAAAGAGAATTGAGAAGTATATACGTGATTAGAGTTACTGTACCACCAGAGTGCGTTACTGTTGTCAGTCTTTAGTGTTCCTACCGCGAGTCGTAGGGTATAACAAGGCCGTGAGCAGAACCAGATCTTGAATGATGACTGTGAAGGACATGGAGATGCCGTGTACTCGTGTTAGACAGCGCTGTCAGCCCTTGACGGAGTTTGAAACGGGCTTCAGTGTGGTCTCCATTTGGCCGTCTGGTCGAATCATGTAGCGTCCAGATTTGCGGGACATTCTGATGTGACAGCAGCCCGATGGTAAACGTGAGAACGGGCACACTCGCCGTCAAGGTTCCGGCCGACTACCTTATCCACCACAGAGGACGATCGCCACGCGGTGCACCAAACACAATATACCTCTTTGCATCTGAGCCTGCCACCTGAGAACTTGTAATAGTCGGAGACTAGCAGGAGCCCGAATGCCCTGAAGAAGGTTAAATCAGGCAAAGCTCCGGGTTTCGATGGTATCCACCCTGAGTTCCTCATACATGTCGGAGCCTACACAAAACAATGGCTGGCTAAGTTCTTTACTGGCATTCTCCAAGTGGGTAACATTCCTCCCTCACTTAAAGGAGCAAAGATCATCGCAGTCCTGAAACCTGGTAAACCAGGCGAGAGACCAGAGAGTTACCGCCCCATTGCCCTTCTCAGTATGGTCTATAAATTACTAGAAAGACTGCTCCTCAACAGAATATGCCAGACTATACCCCAACAAATCCCTATCGAACAAGCAGGATTCCGTCCATATCGCTGCTGTACAGATCAAGTCCTATCACTGACAACATTTATAGAGGCGGGGTTCCAGCAGAAACATAAAGTAGCTGCAGCATTCATGAACAGCAGCCTATGATACAGTTTGGAAACAGGGGCTCATGTACAAATTAATCCCGCCCCCTGCAAGAAGATAACCAGCCTCATTGATGATATGTTGTCAAATAGAACCTTCCAAGTAATAATGGGGAATGAGAGAAGTAAACAGATGAAACTCAATAATGGGCGCCCACAAGGCTCTGTCCTTGCGCCCCTTCTTTTCAGCCTTTACATCGCTGACATGCCTGCAACCAGATCGCGCAAATTTGGTTATGCTGACGACTGGGCTCTAACAACAGCCCACAGAAATACAGAAACTGATGAAGATATCCTTACGAGTCACCTAGGGATTCTCAGCGAGTACTTTAGAAAATGGAGGCTACAACCTAGTGCTACAAAGACGGAAGTATCTGCCTTCCATTTGAACAACAAAATGGCCAATAGAGAACTACAAGCCTATCTAGACGGGAAATTACTAAATCACAACAAACACCCAAAGTACCTTGGGGTTCCCTAGATAGGACACTAAAATTCAAAGAACACCTGACGAAAACTGCAGCAAAACTTAAAACACCCAACGACGTATTGCAGAAGCTCTGTGGCATCACATGGGGCTCCACAGCATCTACCTTAAGAACATCCGCACTTGGCTGTAGCGTGGCAGAATACTGTGCCCCAGTGTGGCTCAACAGCAAACACACACACATGGTAGATAGCCAAGTTAATGCAACAATGCGTATTATATCAGGCACAATCAGGTCAACTCCTACAGTGTAGCTGCCCGTTCTCAGTAACATAGCCCCTCACGCTCTGGTTAGAGACTTTCAAAAAATCATGACCAACCCTCAATTACAAATCCATGAAGATACTCACGACATCCAAGGAAACCGACTCTGGTCTAGGCATCCTCCACTAAAGACCGCACAGGCTTAGCACCAAACCAACTTTAAAATAAATTACCGATGGAAAGAGGAATGGGAGAGCAGAACAGCAGTAAACTGCCACAGTATGCCATGCGTCTTTAGTCAACCAAAAGGATTTGATTGCCCTCGCAAAGTTTGGTCAACTCGTAATCGCATCAGAACCATCTGTGGGAGATGCGTCGACTCCTTACACATATGGGGTAAACTTCCTTCGGCCGCTTGCGACTGT
The DNA here is from genome assembly GCF_023897955.1 of Schistocerca gregaria. NCBI lineage: Eukaryota > Metazoa > Arthropoda > Insecta > Orthoptera > Acrididae > Schistocerca > Schistocerca gregaria. Next base: position 84,930,015 of record NC_064926.1, on the reverse strand, counting down.
GGCGCTGACAGACAGACGGTCAAACACATGGTGCAGGAATGCCCACTAAGGGCATACGAGGGTCACCCACAGGATTTCCTAATGGTGACCCAAGAGGCAATCGACTATTTATTATCTAAGCTGGACGTCTGCTTGTGATTGCTCTTTTGTGAGTAAATTTACAATTGGCGGTGTCCTTATATACAAACTGTTATTTATTGCTCTGTTTATAGATATGATTTTTTTTAAAATCGTGTTGTTTCTGTAATTTTTACTGTGATGTTATGAGCCATACGATAAATACATAAATAAGCAGGAGCCCAGATCGCAAATTACCGTCCCGTGTGTTTGCTGCAGGCGGGAATGACGGCGACGTGGAGAGACTCTCATTCTTCCAAAGTTTTGAAAAGAATTTGCTGTGTTACTCCTGACGTCATGGTACGGAGAGTCATCGAGAATGGTTTCTGTTCATGGCTGGTTGTGATCGACGGAACTCTGACGACACAACAGTCCTTCACTGAAATCCTTAGCCCTGATTGTGTTAGCTCTTATGTCACGTTGTCGTGGCACCATTTTTCAACTAGACATGCACGACCTGACATGGAATGTGTCTCTGTGGACTCTATGAACCAGTGCATACATCCAGCCAGAGCGGGTGCAACGCCGTACTGATAAGTGGACTCATACTACCGAATTCCTTGTTAATTTAACTAGATGTTGTAGTCATTCAAATAGCATCATATACTCTCACAATGATGCGTTTCGGTGTCCTTGTTCCATTATCAGGTGGAATATCAGATGTTTAAATCCAGTTACAGTAAAGCTCCAGCCGGCCGCCTGTTGCCGAGCGGTTCTAGACTCTTCAGTTCGGAACCACGCTGCTGCTATGATTGCGGGTTGGATTCCTACCTCGGGCATGGATGCGTGTGATGTCCTTAGGTTAGTTAGGTTTAAGTAGTTCTAAATCTACTGGACAGATGACCTCAGAAGTTAAGTCCCATAGTGCTCAGAGCCATCTGAACCATTTGCAAAGCTCCAAAAATCTGTTCTTAACCGACGTAATCTACGAAGACGCACAGGGCTGCAGATATTGACACAGAGTTGGTTTCCCAGGAGCCGGGCACCGGCGGCCAGTGGTCTCCGACATGTGAGCTGCTGCTTTCGGTTCGGCACTCCACACCAGCGCGAATCTGAGTTACGAAAGCCGTAGTGGACGTAGATCGACATAAACAGCATCCGTACTGAACAGACTTTACGGCAATTAGTATGCGCCATGTGAGGGACCAACATCAGAAATTGGTGGTAATCGTTCTATTTTTGACGCAGTCAAGTAATAATGTTCGAATGATGTCTCCAGCATTTGACTTACAAATTTCTTTATTCTAGATACTGTTATGTTTCGGCCTTAAGGCATTATCAAGAAGAACAATGAAAAGTCTTTCTGTATAAATGCATGCGAATTTAACATCACCCAGTATTATTTCGATAGTTTTTAATCTACATTGGAGTGGCTATTCCAATGTCAGATTAAAAACTATCGAAATTATACTACTTACACATTGGATATGATTAAGTGAATCTATCATCAAGATCCAATGAAATGGGTGTGCAGGTGTATAGACAAGTACAAAATCACAGGTAGCCAACGCGTTTCCCAGCCATAAAACAACTGAAACACAGAATAAACATCACTACAGTAGTTACATGTGCAGTGAACATGATGTGAGAACATTCAATGAAAGTTTCTGAATGACTGGTGGTCAAAGATGAACATAGTTGGTTGTAAGTCTATGTTCCATAGTCCATGATTTTCCTAATACTAGCGTCATTGTGTTGTAAGCCAACAGGTACGTATTCAGATTACGCCTGGTAGTGGTTGAGGGACTTCTGACGACACAGCGGTTCATCTCGAATATCCTTGCGTCCTCATGTTTTACCACTTACGCTATAGCATCTTTGTGCCTTTTTTCAACAGGACGATCTTTGTCCACACTTGGCTCGTTTCTCTGTCTGTGTGACGCTGTGTCCAGCAATATTCCTTGGTCTGTCCTCGCACCGCACGTCGACTCCATCCGTGTGTCAATACACTGGATACCATGGACAATTTTTGGACACCTGTGGGCCAGCTTGCTTCGTGAGATGATAATTAAATCAAGACCATAATCTGCCGACAGGAGATGATATACATCAACAGTGACAGTTGAAAATGTGTGCCCCGACCGGGACTCGAATCCGGAATCTCCTGCTTACATGACACACGCTCTATCCGTCTGAGCCGCCGGGACTCCCCACATTCCCAACTTAATGTCCACACACTACATTCGTACTGCCGCTACCCATTACACTCATTATTCGCGGCAGACAATGTTACCGAGTCGCGTAATACTTCGGGCAATGCGTTTGCATCCGCACTGAAGAATAAGGTCATGTTCGAAAGAACACATACCATCCTCATATATGCCTCAAGAAAGGATACGAATACGTAATGACGCCAGTCCGATCCGAATCAGCACATGCATCCAAGCCAGAAGGTATGTAACCGTTAAGTGCTAAATGGGCTCATACTGCCTAGTTCTTCGTATATTTGACTCGATTTTGTAATCACGGAAATAATAGCACATACCCTTTTCAACCTGTGAAGTTTTATTTCGGTTCCTCCTCTCCATCTGGGAGCTCCACATTTTTTTTTCACGGAGTGCAATTCATCCACATATCTTGCGTTACATCTTCGTCTCACTCCATTCATATCCCTTGAGACGCATCCAGTTATTTCCGAGGTCCACCTACCATATATTTTTATTTCATTTTATCTTCAACTGCAGTGTTTTCACCTGTCTTGTTTGTTTGTTACTCTTGCTTTCGCAGTAATTCCCAACAGGCATCTCTGCGGTACTTTCTGAATAATAGTTTCTGAATTAAACGTCCATGTCCCTCTGCCATAACTCAAAACCCATAACATACATTGACTGTAAGTCTTCTCGTTTGAGCCTCATCGGAAGCCTGTATTTAATTTACCAAAAGCATTCCATGGCATTTTTCCCCTCTAATTCCCCTCTAATCATTTCTTTCCTGCCCAGGCAGCCACTGCCTTCAATTGCCCTAACTACAAAATCTCCATCGGGTATACTAGTCGTTGTTACACAGGTACTGTTCGCGTCTCATTTGGCCTGAAGTTGACAAAGTACTAGGTAACAGATTCAGAGCATCTAATGACGACTTGCGATGAGAAGGATCTGGTTGTGATGCTATTCGTGTGACCCACGGACGAGAACTATGAAAAAAAAATTGGACATCACTTTCTAATGTTTTCATCGTTAATTTCTCACAAACCATTATTTTATTTTTATTACAATAGATATTTAGTCCTAAATACCTGTTAGTTCTTCGAAATGTTGTATAAATTTATCTGCACTTAAGGCACACCATATCATTTCATTTGCAAAATGGAAGTGCATGCTATATTTATTCCTCCTTCGTTCTTTCAGTCTGTTGAATAAAGTACGATGATACAGTTACCGGTGCCTACTTGCCTTGTTGGAATTGTGTCGAACGCAACAACTGCTGGACTAACGGTGCTACCAAATTACCAAAGCACTGTCCGTGCAGGTAGGGAATTGTACGTACTTGCAGTTGAGAGGTAATCCGGAGGTATCGATGACACAGAGTTTCACCCACGCCTGACAGATATGAGACAAGGAGCCAACAATGTGAGTTCCACTTCAATGTATCATCCAATATCTTTCCTATAATAATTAATAATCCGGAGCCCATGGGTATACTGAGCGAATCAAAATCTTACGATGTGTTTTACAGTAACGGGAAAAAATCAGAACACCAAAAAAATGGTTCAAATGGCTCTGAGCACTATGGGACGTACCATCTATGGTCATCAGTCCCCTAGAACTTAGAACTACTAACCTAAGGACATCACACAACACCCAGTCATCACGTCAGAACACCAAAAGATAACTAATGTAGAGTAATGAAATTTCGGAAATACTACAGACCTATATCATTGACGTCGGTTTGCAGTAGGGTTTTGGAGCATATACTGTATTCAAACATTATGAATCACCTCGAAGGGAACGATCTATTGATAAGTAATCAGCATGGCTTCAGAAAACATCGCTCTTGTGCAACGCAGCTAGTTCTTTATTCGCACGAAGTAATGGCCGCTATCGACAGGGGATCTCAAGTTGATTCCGTATTTCTAGATTTCCGGAAAGCTTTTGACACCGTTCCTCACAAGCGACTTCTAATCAAGCTGCGGGCCTATGGGGTATCGTCTCAGTTGTGCGACTGGATTCGTGATTTCCTGTCAGGAAGGTCGCAGTTGTAGTAATCGACGGCAAATCATCGAGTAAAACAGAAGTGATATCAGGTGTTCCCCAGGGGATCGTCCTGGGACCTCTGCTGTTCCTGATCTATATAAATGACCTGGGTGACAATCTGAGCAGTTCTCTTAGGTTGTTCGCAGATGATGCTGTAATTCACCGTCTAGTAAGGTCATCCGAAGACCAGTATCAGTTGCAAAGCGATTTAGAAAAGATTGCTGTATGGTGTGGCAGGTGGCAGTTGACGCTAAATAACGAAAAGTGTGAGGTGATCCACACGAGTTCCAAACAAAATCCGTTGGAATTCGATTAATCGATAAATAGTACAATTGTCAGGGCTGTCAATTCAACTAAGTGCCTGGGTGTTAAAATTACGAACTACTTCAGTTGGAAAGACCACATAGATAATATTGTGGGGAAGGCGAGCGAAAGGTTGCGTGTCATTGGCAGGACACTTGGAAGATGCAACAAGTCCACTAAAGAGACAGCTTACACTACACTCGTTCGTCCTCTGTTAGAATATTGCTGCGCGGTGTGGGATCCTTACCAGGTGGGATTGACGGAGGACATCGAAAGGGTGCAAGAAAGGGCAGCTCGTTTTGTATTATCCCGTAATAGGGGAGAGAGTGTGGCAGATATGATACGCGAATTGGAATGGAAGTCATTACAGCAAAGATGTTTTTCGTCGCGGCGAGATCTTTTTACGAAATTTCAGTTACCAACTTTCTCTTCCGAATGCGAAAATATTTTGTTGAGTCCAACCTACATAGGTAGGAATGATCATCAAAATAAAATAAGAGAAATCAGAGCTCGAACAGAAAGATTTAGGTGTTCGTTTTTCCCGCGCGCTGTTAGGGAGTGGAATAGTAGAGAGATAGTATGATTGTGGTTCGATGAACCCTCTGCCAAGCACTTAAATGTGAATTGCAGAGTAGTCATGTAGATGTAGATGTAGACGTTTGTCTAGGTAACATATTTAAGTGATTAACATTACAAGATGATAGGTTATTGTGAGCGCGAGGTAAGACATGGCAAATGTGAAATACTGGTACACTGATAACAAGTGTAGCCGCCAGAATGTTGAGTGAAAGCAAGCAAACGTGCATGCATTGTGATGTAACAGTGCAGGAGATCACTTTGTGGGTTGGAGTTCCATGCCTGTTGCACTTCGTCGGTCAATGCAGGGTCGGTTAATGCTAAGTTGTGGATTACGCTGCAGTTGTCGTCCGAGTACTTGATTGGAGACAAATCAAGCAAGCCAAGGCAATCTGTCGACAGTCTGTGGAGAATGTTGTGTTACAAAAGTGGTGCGTAGGCGAGCATCATCCTATTGGAAAGCACGCCTGAAATACTGTTCATGAGTGGCATCACAGCAGGTCGAACCCACAGACTAAGGTATAAATCTGCAGTCGGACGACGTGGGATATCCACGACAGGGCTCCTACGGTCATACGAAAGTGTACTCCAGGTGTACGTCCAGTATATCTATGACGGAGACAGGTTGACGCAGGTTCTTAAGTGGTCTTCTCTAATCAAAACACTGCCACCACAGACGTAGAGACAGAAACAGCTTTCGTCAGAAAAGACGACACATCTTCATCCCCTGGTCTCCAATAAGCTCTCGCTTGATACCATTGAAGTCGCAAGTGGTGGTGGTTTGGGAGTAGTGGAGTACACGATACATGGCGTCTATCCCGAAGCTGTCCTTTGAAGCAACCGATTTATAACGGTTAGTTGTATCACTGCGGTGCCGACTGCTGCTCATGTTGTTGCTGCAGATGCAGTACGATGCGTCAGAGTCACACGCTGGACACGAAGTCTTCCCTCTCGGCAATGTCACGCGGCCATCCGGAGCCCCGTCTTTCTGCGATAGTAGATTTTCTTCACTGTAAAATTCACGAGATAAATTTTAGCTACAGTGCGACGAGAGGAAATTATGCCTCTAACAGTTATAAACATTATCCATCCGACATATGAAAAAAAAAACAGTGAAATGAATATTAATTAACTATATAATATTTTATGATGTAATTGAACATATCGATGTGTATCATACAAAGATAATGATAATTGTAAATTCCTTTTATGATCTGCGTTAGTTTTCCTTTGTTTTTACCTTTTGCTGGTTGGCTTTTATAGGCTGTGGACGCAAGACGCATATCAAACTGAGGTCTGTTAAGAAATTGCAATTATTTGTTAATTATTACTTGACAATAGAGTTCATTATTATTATAAATATGAGTGAATATTTGCAACTTTAATTCCTCTCTCAATAAGCATTATCTGTGTTAATTATTTCTTTCCGCTGCAACGAGAGCAGTGATTGATGATGGAGATTTGTCTCGCATCTTTTTCTGTGCTTCTTAGAAAAAAATCAAAGGTTTGCTTGATGAAAATTAGTGTAAATAGTGCACAATATGAAAGTAAAGAGTCGAATTAAATCAGGTGATGCTGAGGGTATTAGATTAGGTAATGAGACACTTAAAGTAGTAAAGGAGTTTTGCTATTTGGGGAGCAAAATAACTGATGATGGTCGAAGTAGAGAAGATATAAAATGTAGATTGGCAATGGCAAGGAAAGCGTTTCTGAACAAGAGAAATTTGTTAACATCGAGTATAGATTTAAGTGTGAGGAAGTCGTTTCTGAAAGTATTTGTATGGAGTGTAGCCATGTATTGAAGTGAAACAAGGACGATAAATAGTTTGGACATGAAGAGAATAGAAGCTTTCGAAATGTGGTGCTACAGTATAATGCTGAAGATTAGATGGGTAGATCACATAACTAATGATGAAGTATCGAATAGAATTGGGGAGAAGAGGAGTTTGTGGCACAACTTGACAAAAAGAAGGGACCGGTTGGTAGGACATGTTCTGAGGCATCAAGGGGTCACAAATTTAGCACTGGAGGGCAGCTTGGAGGGTAAAAATCGTAGAGGCAGACCAAGAGATGAATACACTAAGCAGATTCAGAGGGATGTAGGTTGCAGTACGTACTGGAAGATGAAGAAGCTTCCACAGGATAGGGTAGCATGGGGAGCTGCATCAAACCAGTCTCAGGACTGAAGACAGCAACAATAACAACATGAAAGTAAAGTTTAATAAGAATTTCAAATACACTCCTGGAAATGGAAGAAAGAACACATTGGCACCGGTGTGTCAGACCCACCATACTTGCTCCGGACACTGCGAGAGGGCTGTACAAGCAATGATCACACGCACGGCACAGCGGACACACCAGGAACCGCGGTGTTGGCCGTCGAATAGCGCTAGCTGCGCAGCATTTGTGCACCGCCGCCGTCAGTGTCAGCCAGTTTGCCGTGGCTTTCGGAGCTCCATCGCAGTCTTTAACACTGGTAGCATGCCGCGACAGCGTGGACGTGAACCGTATGTGCAGTTGACGGACTTTGAGCGAGGGCGTATAGTGGGCATGCGGGAGGCCGGGTGGACGTACCGCCGAATTGCTCAACACGTGGGGCGTGAGGTCTCCACAGTACATCGATGTTGTCGCCAGTGGTCGGCGGAAGGTGCACGTGCCCGTCGACCTGGGACCGGACCGCAGCGACGCACGGATGCACGCCAAGACCGTAGGATCCTACGCAGTGCCGTAGGGGACCGCACCGCCATTTCCCAGCAAATTAGGGACACTGTTGCTCCTGGGTATCGGCGAGGACCATTCGCAACCGTCTCCATGAAGCTGGGCTACGGTCCCGCACACCGTTAGGCCGTCTTCCGCTCACGCCCCAACGTCGTGCAGCCCGCCTCCATGGGTGTCGCGACAGGCGTGAATGGAGGGACGAATGGAGACCTGTCGTCTTCAGCGATGAGAGTCGCTTCTGCCTTGGTGCCAATGATGGTCGTAAGCGTGTTTGGCGCCGTGCAGGTGAGCGCCACAATCAGGACTGCATACGACCGAGGCACACAGGGCCAACACCCGGCATCATGGTGTGGGGAGCGATCTCCTACACTGGCCGTACACCTCTGGTGATCGTCGAGGGGACACTGAATAGTGCACGGTACATCCAAACCGTCATCGAACCCATCGTTCTACCATTCCTAGACCGGCAAGGGAACTTGCTGTTCCAACAGGACAATGCACGTCCGCATGTATCCCGTGCCACCCAACGTGCTCTAGAAGGTGTAAGTCAACTACCCTGGCCAGCAAGATCTCCGGATCTGTCCCCCATTGAGTATGTTTGGGACTGGATGAAGCGTCGTCTCACGCGGTCTGCACGTCCAACAGGAACGCTGGTCCAGCTGAGGCGCCAGGTGGAAATGGCATGGCAAGCCGTTCCACAGGACTACATCCAGCATCTCTACGATCGTCTCCATGGGAGAATAGCAGCCTGCATTGCTGCGAAAGGTGGATATACACTGTACTAGTGCCGACATTGTGCATGCTCTGTTGCCTGTGTCTATGTGCCTGTGGTTCTGTCAGTGTGATCATGTGACGTATCTGACCCCAGGAATGTGTCAATAAAGTTTCCCCTTCCTGGAACAATAAATTCACGGTGTTCTCATTTCAATTTTCAGGAGCGTACTTATCCTAAGTTGATCTAACAATAGAAAGTCTCTATCAGTTGTCTGACGCCATCTTAACAATTATCTCAGCGGCAAATCCAAATTACGCAACTCTGCAGACGTAAATGCCGAAGGTAATAAATCTGTGTAAAAAGAAATGTGCACCGGTGGTCCCGAACTCATTTTAATGAAAATAGTTCGAATCAGATTGGTTCTTTAAAATTAGTGCTTATAGCACGATCCATATTACAAACTTTTTCTTGCTGATGTATGGAGCCGAAATTAATTACGCACGAGCTGCGAAGAATATTGTTTCAGCTAACATACGACAGTGCTGTGCGCGGCTGATATTCGGCGATTTTAATGATCATTTTGCTGAAGATAACTGTTTCCAGCTTAATCAATAGTTGAAACTATTCATTCTGGATAGTCAATAGTTGTATAGAATCTGTTGTATGAACTGTGATTTAGTGGCACTTCACAGCTTACAGACAACATTTTAACACGTTAACTAGAAGTTCTTTAGCAACTTGACCAAATCTTTAGCCGGGAGAAAAATTATTTAGTAATTACTCAATGTAATAAAGTAAGATTATCATTTTCATTTACAAATTAGTTTAATACCAAACCACTGAATAACACAGCGAACGCCACATGACCACCACTGCCAGCAATCATTTGGAGTGGCTACGTTCTTACCAAGTCTTTCTGAAGTATCGCAGAAGAAACATTCAGCTTCTCGTAGCCTTAAAGGTATTCTTGACTATCCAACCACGTCCACTCTCAAATATAACTGACGCTCATAACGGTCTCATGGTGTATCTGTAGCAAATTTCATTTATACCTTCACAGTGGCGCTACCAGCACCATTTTATGCGATGAAGAACATCTTTCAGCTGCAGAAGCACGCCTGACAACTTTCGTTTATGTCATACAACTCCTTCTTGGTGTGGCGATTTATTTGCCGTTAGTGTATTTGAAGCGCCATGAACTAATAAGTTTGGAATGGAGCAGAATTTTGCAAGCCTTCTCTTGCTAATCGGAGAGGAAAACAACTAAATATGCAACCGCCAAATAGAGCGCCAAGTATGTTACATGCAACGTGGCTGCAAGACGGGGCTAAATGCTACATACCGTAACAGCAGGCTGACATCATAGAGAGAGGCGGATACAGTCGTTGTGTTGATACGGCAGAATGAATTAAGAAGCCACAAGTCGGACGTAACACCTATTATTCAGAGTACCGTCGCTACAGAATGCGTCCATCACAGCTTCTGAAACCTGAAGTTCCGACACTTTCCGCTCTCAGGAGGGCCAGTCAGAAAGCTGAAATACGAAGGAAAGCAGGCCAAGTGAAGTCATCGTGGGTTTGTAATATCAAAGCATGGTAGACAGTTCCTGCACAAATATTACATGGACTATATCCAGTGACTTGATCAACATGTACTCAGTTTCAGCCGGCCAATGTCGACCTGTCCTCTGTTTGTGGAGATTTCGAACTCTGACGAAACAGGGAGTCCTGCCTGGAGAATTTTACCTCTGCAAGCTGCAGTGCTGCTATAGGCAACACTAACCTTCTGGAGGTCCATGTAGTAGGGGTTCAAATGGCACTGAGCTCTCTGGGACTTAACATCTGAGGTCATCAGTCCCCTAGACTTACAATTACTTATACCTAAGGACATCACACACATCCATGCCCGAGGCAGGATTCTAACCTGCGAGTGTAGCAGCAGCGCGGTTCCGGACCAAAGCGCCTAGAACCGCTTCGCCACAGTGGCCGGTGAACTGCAGCCACAGTCCACTTACGGTACCTGTAGATGTACTCAGATGATGCGGGCCTTGCTCCCGTTGGTGGGGCAGTAAACTCCATGCAGAGCCAGCGGGTACTTTCTGGGAAGCCGTCTATGATGTCAAAGAGAGTCCTCTAGTAACCCACTGCCCGCACTGCTGTCACCAGAGGCAGCACAGGCAATACACATGCCTCCACCACTGCAATGACCAAGACGTCGTGGCGCTCGTGGGCGTCACAGTTGGTTGCTGTGGATGAAGGCAGAGTATATTTCAAACAATAAACGTTTGTTTGTTAATGATGTTGCATTAGCGCCTTCGGATGCAGAGCAGGCCATCTCACACTGAGCCACGGCTCGCCCATGTCCGATAGGGGACTCTATCCTGAGCTCGTGGCCTCGACGACCCAACACCGTCACGTAACATACCGACCGGATGCTGCGCGGTTGTATATTTTATGTTTTTTGTTTCAACACTGACAGAATAATCCTGTAGTATGACTGTGGAAAGAAGATCCCTGACAGATGCAGTGAACATGGCGCGGTTGCTTCGGAAGTCGACCACAAACAGTCTCTTAGCTTCTCTATGGCAACGCCTCGAACGTTATAGATGACTTCGTTTCGCCTGCAGCCGTTTGCGCATAAAGCTGAAAGCTGACAAAAGCGCCGCAAGGATACACCTACGTGCTATTCAGTGGTACGTATTCTGACCCTCCTGAACCGATAATTTACTTTCCAAATTTTTTCATAAGAATTTACTTTATTTTTCTAGAGATTCATCAAGAACATGAACACTTTTAATCACACTATGTGAGCGTGGAAGTAGTTGCCAGTGGGTAACTGATGATAACAAATCAAAATTTCTTCCAACAAATGGAAATTTTATTCCTAAAGGCCTTTTTTTCTTTTCTATTCAGAGGCAGAAAGAACAAATTTTTGACAGTATGAGCTTTTGCCACTCCCTTTTGACACTGCCGTAGTCACGAGCGCTCACAACAACCTCTGAAAGACTACACTGGTGCAAATCTGCAACACACCATATTACTTTAAACTAAAAATTTTAACAACTCACACAAGCACATAACTATGCACCTCGTAGGAGGGATGGAAATGGTACAAAACTCTAACATTAAAAGATTATCTTGCCACCGAAGGTGCAACTTGATTTTTTTAAAAAATTCTTGCGGTGGAAGGGTGGAAACTTGATATACTAAAATAACCATTTAAATAATAACCCATGAAGTGCAGTCTTACATAAAATATACAAGGTTAGCCAAAGACGCTCTACATTACGCATATACCGCCTCTCAAGATGATAGGCAAGATAAAAACATATTTCAGGAATTCCACCGTTATACTTCAAGCAATAAATTCGTTAACTCCGAATCCGACAAACATAACAGAGGAAGTTACTAACGTATGGCAGATTGACAAGAGATTACTGAACAACCCGAACTGCAGGTTGCTCTAACCCGCCCCTACTCCACAAGGGATAAACTAACCACCCAATTCATAAATAACCACCTTCCCGCGGGTGAGCAAACGGAGAAAAATGGTGGCACGACCCCAAAAACAAAGCGGCTGGTGACCTCACCAAGAAAACAAGTAGAATTTAATAAGTAAATGAAACAACATATCTCCAATCACGTAACTTATAATAAACTGCGATTTCTGGCGAATACCTGGCGCAGCACCCCAACGCTCTCCCGAACCGTCTGATGCCAGCCGCTTCAACGGATGCAGGGAGGCGCGCCGATCTCCCGCCTCACGGCGTCGCAGCTCGCACCGGCCAGACTGATGTCGTTGGTTGACTCCTTTTGCTTTCGTGTCGGCCGCTAGGTCACTATCCCTCGCTATACGGCGCGGCCCACTGGACTCACGTGGCGACCTCACATGCGCCGACGCTCAAGGCGAACAAGTCATCTTGTGTTTCAGTGCGCGACCGACCAACCGATCGATCCAACCGCCAGTGACCGTTGCCAGAGCAACTTCGAGCAGACTGGAGGCCTAACGCGCAGATTCAGACGCAGGAACTCAGCCCCGACCGGGCGACCACTAGCTGAGTTCTGTTACTGGCGGAGTGGCAAGACTCTCATTTTTCCGTCTTTAAAATTTGATCCAAACTACAGACATACTAGCACTCTGAACGACAGACACTAACTGCCGCACAAATGCGTACGAGGGACATACCAGCAACTGGTGACGAGTGACTGACCCAGACTCACTCCGACTGACCAACTGACACTGGCGAGTTTTTTTTTTCCTTTATTGAGATTTCATTCCCCTGTCCCATATGGGCAGCGGAGGGCTGTCAGTGGCACAATCCGCCGCTCTTCAGCCGAGTGACATGGCAACTTAAAATAAGAATGAAATGTTACGTAGATAAGGCGATAAAAAAGGGGAACTTAAAACAGAATAATGGGAGAAAATGGAGGTAAAAATAGACTGACAAGGAGACGTTCATGGAGGACAGTTAAAAAAGTCGCCAGAAAGGTAAAAAACACAGTTGGCGATTCTTAAAACACAGAGAAGATACTGAATGGACATGCACAGGTTAATAGCCATCCACAGTATTAAAAACACTCCAGAACAACACACTTAAAACCCACTTGGAGCACACATGACGAAGAATAAAACTGCCAGGAGGGACCTGCCCAGGTAAAGGTCAGAGAGGATGGAAAAGGAGGGGAGAGCAAGGGACAGCAGGAGAAGTGGCGGAATGGAGAGAGGAGGTACACGGAGAGGCAGGAGATACGTGGGATGGGAGATGAAGAGGGAAGACATGGCAGGAGGGGTACATAGACAATGAAAGAGGGCACAAGACAGGGAGGGGGAGCAGGAGGGGGAAGCCGCTGAGGAGGAGGGAGGGGAGGAGAGGGAGCTCTGAGGAGGAGGCAGGAAGATGGTGTTAGAGTTGGTGGGAAGGCTAGATGTCAGGGCAAAGCTCATCATCCGGGAGGGGTAGACGATGGAAGGTGCGTTGGGAAAGGAGATGGAGGGTGTGGAGATGGTGAGAGGGTGGCACACAACGGCAAAGGCACGGCAACTGGTTGGGGGTGGAGAGGAAGGGAGACACCAGGGAGTGAGGGGGATCAGGGCGGCGGACAATATACAGTGTGCGGATGTGTTCAAGGAGAAGGAGAAGGTGGGGGAAGGGGATGAGGTCGTGGAGGATGCGCGTGGGGGACGAAAGGCGGATGCAGAAGGCGAGGCGGAGCGCATGGCTTTCGAGGATTCGGAGGGCCTTACAGAACTGGGGAGGGGCGGAATTCCAAGCTACGCTGGCATAACAGAGGATGAGGCGGATCAAGGATTTGTAGGTGTGGAGGATGGTGGAAGGATGCAGATCCCATGTCTGGCCAGACAGGAGTTTCAGGAGGCGGAGGCGGTTTTGAGCTTTGTTTTGGATGCTAAGGAGATGTGTAGTCCAGGTGAGGTGGCGGTCGAGTGTGAGACCAAGGTACGTGAGGGTAGGAGTGAGGTGGGCAGGACGGCCATAAATGGCGAGGTAGAAATCGTGGAGGCGGAAGGAGCGGGTGGTGCGGCCTACGATGATCGCCTGAATCTTGGAGGGGACACTGGGGAGCTCATAGCGCCTCTTAAATGCACGTGAACAGGCAATCTTTCCCCTTTCCCACCAGAGGGAGGCGCCAAAGCTGCGAATGCCACAGCGGCGCCACCGCCATAAACTGAGGGCGACTGCTTCACGCAACGCGCTGCGGTGAGTTCTTGAAAACAGAAATTTTTTCCCACGGCTCACCTCCTCTGGTTTGTGGAGCTTGCCAGACAGAGCCAGCTGTGTGACCTCCTGAAGCTACAGGACACACCTCCAGAACCAGTAGACTCACGAGCCGCCGCTTTCCCTCGCAGTCCGTCTGCTCAGCATAGCCGCCGGCACTCATGAACGTTGGCTGCACAGCGAGTGCTTAATGTGAAATACTTTCACACCACTGCGACTTTGATCCTACAAAAACCAGTTACGACGTATACCACACGCAGTGCACGTGCGGTGCCCACATACAACACGGGAAGTTCGAATGTGCAGTACTGTGAGCTTGGCTATCTCCGCAAGGGTTCACGCGATTGCGCCGAACTGGTATAGCACGTGGGGTTGTTCTTTGCTTCTGCTTTCCATCACACATCTTACCTGAGTCTCCCCTACTTCTTCCCTATGAGCCCTTAGCCTACAAATGCCTATGACTTCAGGAACAGCCGCGCGACATGTGCACATCACTACATATCTCTCCATTGTTCCTACATATTTTCTAACCGCCGCAACTTTTTGGCGTGTCAGGCAAACACAGATACCGTTGTTCAGTAGATCGCCACTGGTGAAAAGTTATGTTGAACGATCACTAATCACTTTGCACCGTCGGGTACTGCAGTGGAAACATCAGGATTTGGCGAAGACTGAAATATCTGGTGCCTTCGGAAGCCCATGGAAATCCCGATGTCATTTTATTTTGTGATACGCTACATCTGACCGCTTTGTCTCTATTCACATCTACCTAGTCAAACAAATATCTTTGCACATAAATGAAGTGAAAGGAATGGATTAGTACTGACCAGTAACCACCCCTCCATCTCTGATTCTACAGCGTCGAACTTCCATGTACAAAACAGCTTCAGACATCTGATTCCCTTAGAAACGAGTGTTAACTATCAGACGTTAAACGTGTAAAACTTTTAATGCGAGAAAAAGTTTAGGAAAGGATTGAAACGTTTGTAGTATGTTGGATGTTACTAAGTGCTGTCATTATCAAGCACTGCAAGCGTGTACTCTGGTTCTCCACACATCTACGTCTACATGACGTCGTCTCTTTTGAACTATCTGTCGTACAACGATATAAATTTTCAGTGGCATTTAGTGGTATGTGTGGATAAAGTCTGAAAAATGAGAATCAGCTAGACTTAATTCTAAGGAAGTAATGAATTAAAATGTCATGCCTGATGTTGAATTTTTACTGTATAAAAAGCGAAAATGTAGTAAGCGAGAAGCATTTTTCCTTTGATTATCTTATGGGATGTGGGGGGAGGGTGGCGGGAGGGTTGTTAGCGAGAAAAATTTTCGAAAAGATTTAAAATTAGGTGTACATTTTTTTGGAAGTTTTAAGTGCTCTTACTCTCAAATCCTAGACGAATGTAGCCTGAGTAATTTGCGCGCTGTGAGTTACAATGTCTCAAAAGATATACACAATTTATAACTTTACGAGATAGTACTTGATTTATTGTGACAAGCTTTTGCCGATAGCATTTTAAATTTTTAAATTCGATCAAAAATATACAAAATTGCGTCTTGAAGCAGTTAAATAGGCAACTACAACTTGGACTGTGTCACTGAAAGACCGTTTCAGCGGTGTGGTAATATACAGGGAGTCCCAGCAGAGATGGCCAAAATATAGGGGTATGACAAGAACGATCATTCGAAGCAAAAAATGTCTGAGTCAGCACGGGCTCCAAAATGAACACCTTAACAGCTATAAGCACTTCTGCATCTTTGATGCTGTGAAACAAATGTCTTCTACTAAACGCCGTTTGCATTAGATATTTTATGATGTGCTAGTACGAATCAAAACAACGACATACGTGCAGTGGACATGGTTTCTAAAGTGGGTACCTAACGTGATACGAACACTCGTTCGTCTTCGCCAGAAGGAAACAGGTCTTTATTACTGAAGAATTTTTGCTTGTGGCGACCCACACTATCACCTCCCAAAATGTGGAAAGCAAAGAGCTTTCAGCAGAGAGGATTTGTTTCCCGGAGTTTAGGATGAACAAGTGCGCCTAACTCTTACCCATTTAGAGCCCATTTTTTGCTTCGAATGAACATTCTGTCGTATACCTCAATATTGACCATTCCTCCTCGGGCACCCTGTAGATATCATCTGACAACTGGAAAGCAGCTAAGAGGCTGAAACGAGCGAGACAGCGAACTGTGAACGATGAGAAGCTCTAGTGTTTCTATGGTGACGGGTCAGTTGGTCTGTATATACGACACAATTATTGCATTACAGTCTCCTATTTCTCCTCAGAGTCGGTGAGTAAGGGACTTTCGGTAACAGTGCGTCTGGAGCAGAGTGCAAACTGATGAAAATGACGAAGATAGAGACCAGCGTACCGCCATGGTGGCCACTATTTCCTACTGCAACATCTAAATTCGTATTTTTACATATCCCAACTGATAGGGATAGGAGGTTGGGCTGGGTTGGGTTGTTTGGGGGAAGAGGCCAAACACTGAGGTCATCGGTCTCATTGGGAAGGAAGTCGGCCGTGCCCTTTCAAATGAACCATCCCGGCATTTACCTGGACCGATATAGGGAAATGACGGAAAACCTAAATCAGGGTGGCCGGGCGTGGGATTGAACCGTCGTCCTCCCGAATGCGAGTCCAGCGTGCTAGCCACATGTACAGAACAGCCTATCTTGCGAACTAGAATTCCGTATTCGTACAAGTTTGAAATAGTTGTTTATGCTTTGGAACGTACGCCCAAGCAGCAAAAATAATTTTAGACGGTAACTCGATCTAACCTGAGTAGTGGCAGAGGGGCCAATTGTACTCAGAAGCTCAGCAACAGGGAGAAAAGTAATTTAGTTGCATTGACTTCTTGGGACATTAAACGTGAATAAAGAACAACCTGAAAATTTCTGCTATTTGACAAATATTAGTAACTGAAAGTCGTTCCTCCGTGCCGCCATAAAATTTAGGAAAAACAGCGTCAGGGTCAAGGTTACTTTACGAACTGAAAATCACTACAATTTCGCGTTATGTTGTTCGTATATTTTGAATACCACGTCGCTCTGAATATGATGAAACGATAAATAGCCCGTGTCTTTTTGTAATAGTGACTGCATCAATAAGACAATATCCCCCTCGCAATAATACCAACAAGAATCAATTTGGTAACGGAAAGAGGCAAAAATTCAAGCGAGGATACGGAAATAACCAAGGACGGAATTTCAGTTGAAAAGAATTTAATGGCCAGACGGGCTAAAATTAGCAAGAGTAAAATGCACCGCCGACCGAAGGCAATGACCCGGGGTGCCACTGACAAGCGCAGAACACAAACGGGCGACAAAACAATCCGCCACCGCCTGGCTGTAATCAGTAAAACCAAAATTACGTTTCGAAGAGCCGCCAGGTACAACGAAGTTTCGAATCGAGAACCATGCAAGACACTAACTGGTGAAACCAGGTGTGTTATGTGCACGTAGTTGAGGTTACTCCTAACGACCCCAATTCGATGACCAGTGAAAGGGGTGGGGGCATGGAACCAGTTAAAAGCTGTTTCCGTAGATACAACAACTGTAGTAATATCAAATATGACCTGTTTCAGGAGGATATTACCAACTGTGTGGATGCAAATGAAGACACAGTACATGGAGTAATCAGTGCACAACTATTTGTTTTAGGAATACCCACAGTACTGGACACTGGAGCTATCATGAATATAATTTCACAGGGTCTGTTTGACCAATTACAAAAAAGAGGACACATACCGACGCTTCGAGTTCAAGAATCTAAAATCCAGACAGCTGTAGGAGGTAAGACTAAAGGCATAAAATCGCAGGTATGTATCTCTATTCGAATTCAGAGCTTCTCTTTACAATGCATTGTTCTTGTGGTTGAAAGGCCAATATTAAACTGCCTTTCGGCACAGACACCTTTAGGAAGTACCAAGCACAAATTGACATTGTGAACGACCAACAATATTCAGTAAACCTAGTGAAGTCAAACGCCAGTGAAAGCAAATCAAAACGCACTGCTGTCGTTCGAATATAATCCTTCTATCCTACCGTCATGTCTGTAAACACACAGGGGATTGAGCAAGGAAATAGACCCTGAGATCGTGCGCGCTGAGGTAAGTGAGTCAGCATGTCTTACAGAAGAAAAAAGGAAGAACTTGTAATGTTATGTGTGCTCCACTGCTTTTTTTAACTAATTTGTGCCTGATTTTATGCTGAGAATCTCAGTAATGTATTTAAATACCGTAAATGTAGATGTGATTCAAAAAGTACTTTAAGTGAAGTGAAATTTTCTGGAAGTGGAAACTAGAAATATCTTGTTTCTGGAAGCGGAGGTGAACTTCATTGTCGTTACCGTCTATCCATCGACAGAATTGTAATGTACAAAGTTCACTAAAATACAGGAAAAGAAATGCATTTGCTATAGTTTACATTCAATAAGTAAAAACCTCTCATAATTTCTTAATTATAGTAACTGTATAATGTTCTTGTACAATAGTATGGTGCTGAACTCCATTTACCAATTTTGATGTAGCAGGACGTGTAGTTTGAAAGAAGTTTGTGCGCCAAGCAATCTCCTTCTCTCACAAAAAGCAGACTGCTGTTTGATCTTATTTACTTACAAAACGGAGACGTACCTACACGAAACCTTCTGATTTTCGTCTTACCCCATACCATGGTCGATGATGGAGTCTGTAACGAAAGAGATAAGTAGAATACTAAAGTGGGAAATAATGCAACCATTCTTATCTCCATACTGTAGCCCCATTTTGGCCGTTAGCAAATGAGACGGTAGCGTCTGCTTCGTGTTCGACGCACGGAGAGTAAATAAAATTATTGGGCCTGTCATGACACGTCCTCATAACCTGGAAGAAAATTGCCTGAAATTCCATAACGTTAAGTACTTCACCATAATAGATCTCCGAGTCTCGTACTGGAAAATTGCACTACATGAAGATAGCCTTACTACACCGCTTTTGTATGTGGGGGCAGAGGCTGTAAGTTCTGTGTTCTCCCTTTTGGTTTAAACGGCAGTGCAGGCGTATTTATTTTTCCTTTAGATTGAATCCTAAGACTTGAATTGTCAAGTACAGTCAACGTGTGTGTTGACGATTTACTGATTGTTACCCCCACGTTCACAGAACACTTAAGTCTCCTGGTTTTCAGAATATGGAATCACAGCCAACCTAACGAAGTCACATTTCAGAAAGGAAAGTGGACACATAATATCATCTCAAGTCATACTTCTAGATCCTAAGAAGCTGGATGCTATCAGGCACTGCCCTGTACCTGAGAATAAGAAACAGCTTTCTTCAGAAAATTTATACCACAGTATCTTTTAAGTAGTGGTGCTGTATTGAATCTTCTGCGGAAGAACCGCCACTGGTTATGGACCACGCAATGAAAAATTGATTTTGACAAAATTAAAGAAGCTCTTCTGAATCTCAAAATCTTACATCATCCTCACATGACCCAGGATTTCTGTCTGTTTACAGGAGCGTCCTCGCAAGGGCTCGGTGCTTGTATATTCCAGATCACTGACACGAATGGAGAGCTTACCCCCAAGGGAATTAGTTTTGCTCGTACGACCCTGTCTGAAGCTGGACAAGCATATTTCGTTCAAAAATGTTCAAATGTGTGTGAATTCGTAAGGGACCAAACTACTTAAACTAACTTATGCTAAGAACTACACTCGCACAATCATGCCCGAGGGAGGACTCGAACCTCCGGAGAGAGGGGCCGCGCAATCCGTGACATGGTGCCTCAAACCACGTGGCCACTCCGCGCTGCGCACATTTCGTGACCGAATTAGAAACTCTCGCGGTAATATGGGGGGTTAAAAAATTTGGAGTATTACCTGTGGGGATGGCATACCAAGGTGTTGTGCGACTGTCAGTCTTTGTCCTTCCTTCTCACCCGTAAACCCTTACGCAGGAGGATCGCTTGGTCGTATTTGTATTTACAGAAATTTGATTTTGAAATTGTGTATATCAGAAGTAATCAAATTGCTGATGCCTTATCGAGGCTTCCACAAGCTCTAGACAATTGGAGAACAACTCAGAAATCAGGGTTATGTCGATTAATGATAAAACACGATAGCCATACTATGGTAGGATGTGCAAAAAGATGGAGCAACTAAGCAGAAGGATACCAGGTGCCAAAAGGTAAGGCTAAAACTGATGCAGAACAATGATGACAGGTTGAAAAATCTTTGTATGCTTTACCAAGGTGTAATGTTCCATCTATACCACCCAGAGCAGAGCCAGTCGTGTTTGTTCACTAGAGGATCACGTTAACGACTTTATATTGTACACTCGCAATGTCTGGGGACTATGGCGTCTCCAAAAGCCTTAGTAAGATATACATTTATCCAAATTTAAAACACTAGGTAGTACGGAAATGTGTTGTGTGTCAGAAGACTAAGCACACAGGTAACTCAAAACTAATTGAACTACACCCGATATTGACTAAAAGACCGTTGGAGATAGTTTCCTTGGACGAGGCTGGACCGTATCTACAAGGAAAGGAAATGTGCGATAAGTTGTTGTGCTATACGAGTTTTCTCCAGGTATGTAAAATTGTATGCTGTGGGGTCAGTGACTGCCACCTTAATCATCAGGAGAATTGCAACGAATTGTCTATCCAGAATGACGGACAGCGTGTCAAACTTTACAGGCAACCGTTGGAAAGAGTTCATGAATGGTCACAACATTAAACTTATACTTGCGTCCACATTTAACCCAGAAGCACGTCACATACGGAGGATATTGAAGGAATTTGACAGATTTATCAGGACTTATACGCCCCACAAAAACAGAAAATCGATCGTATACGTTGCTCCATTTCAGCGAGTTGTCAACAGTCTCCCACATAGCTCAACCGGCTTTACACCAACGGAAAAACCTCTACCCAAGGTAGCTAGAAAGTAATTATCACATGAGGTGAAAATACGTCGGGAAGTGGTCAGCTGTGAAGAAAAGGCTGAGTAGAGAAAACAATTGTGTGATAGGAAATTAGGACACACTGTAGAGTACCATGTGAGACAGCAAGTACTTCTTGGGACCCATCCAAAAACCACAAGGAATAGTAAGTTGAACCGCAAGCAGAAACTGTTGTTCACAGGGCCATTTGTTATATCAAAAATACCGCACCCAGGAGTCTATAAATTAGTATACCTAAATAGTGGAGAAAGGGCTGTTCCCACACAAAAATTAACGTGAATTTCTGCACTAAACAAAATCTGACACTGATCAAGCACGGCTTGGAGATGTGCATAGAAGTTTATATAAGAGACGACCTATCGTGCACTTGAATATACTTATTACGATTAGTGTTTTGTACTAAGGAAAGATTTCATTTTTATCTAGGTCATATGTGTTGCCTTATTAGGACTTAAGTTTTAGTTTTGTAAGATTTTTATTGTATGGTTACGGGTCTGAGCGCGAGCGCGAGAAATTCTTTAAATTTACACTATACTACTTAAACACATTGTAGGCATGCGACTGAGACGCTGCACGTGTAAATAGCGAAATGGTGTGAGGAGAGGAATGCACATGCACAGTACCAGGCTTTCAGGTTGGTAAGGTACTCGAATGCTCGCATTACAGCGTAAACCGACGGATTGCACCGCACGTAGATAGCTTAGTAAAGAAACGTCAAGCAGTCTACATGTAGATAAAACTTATGAGTTGACTAGTAAGGAAATAAAACGTCTACGGTACAGAACTAAACTAAGATTAAGAAATTATGAAGATCTAAGCGGAGGAATATACAGGATGTAACCGGCGCCAAAAGTAAACAGATGGTACATCTCGGTGTGCTTTACAAAAAAGTATAATGACATTTTCTTGTATCATGTACTTTATTTTTGTATTATTAAAACATAATGTTCGTAGGATAGATAGCATAAGAATTTCTGTTTACCGAGCTTGCCTACGCGCAGTGCGTGGCGGCCAGAGAAAGGCAACGAGCCGACCAGAGGATTGACGTGTACAACGACGTGGTTTGATAATCAGGTGGTACCGAAAAAAAGGATGTGAACGGTTTTTGGGTTGTCAAAAATGTGTAATTTGTTTTACGTGAATTGAATACAACCTGTCTGCTTCTCAACAAGTCGATAACGAAGGTCGTAGTAGTAATGACAAGCTATTATCAAACACAATGTACTTCCATTAGTACAAATTCAATCAATCACCAAGTAGATAGTTGTGCATTAATTACAATCAACTGTTTCACCTTTGTACGGCAATGCCATGACGAATACTAAATTCACATTATTTTCCTTCTGTACAACATCGTAACGAAAAGAAAACCCATTACTCCGTTTCCTCTTACACCAATACTACAATAAATGTTCGAAATGACCACCATTCGCTTCTACGCATGCTTCATTACGGCGAACCTAGTTTCGTCGCACTCGTTCACACACATGCACATTGTCCTTTATGGTATTGGCAGCATCTAAAATCGTCTGCCTCAATTCGTCCCCATTATCTACTGGCTCAGCATAATCAAGTTTCTTCATATGGCCACAAAAGTAAACATCCAGTGGATTTAAATGAGGACTGCGTGCTGGCCATCGACGTGGACTCGAACGCTGAATCCATCGTCCTGGAAATCGACTATACAAAAAACAGCTTACTCTGTGGCCAATGTAGGGTGGAGCACCATCGTAGAGGAACCACATGTTATGACGTGTGCCTAACGGAATGTCTTCTAACAACGTTGGTAACAATGTTTCCTCTGGAAACGTTCGGTAATAGTTACCAGACAAACGTTCAGGTAAAACATAGGGCCCAATGATGTAATTATCGAGCCTACCCGTCCACACATTTACGGAAAATCTTCGCTGAAAATGTGTTGCCACTACGTGGCGAGGCTTGTGTTCACTGCACTTGTGCATATTATGGAAATTAGTTATTCCGTCGCGAGTGAAACACGCTTCATCTGTGACGAGTATTTTGTTGGCAAAAACATGATACGAACTGTGTAACAAAAAACACTCTGAGAATTTACGTCGTGGTGGGAAATCTTGTTCTTCCAATGCTTGTACGCGTTGAATGTGGAAAGGCCGCAGACCTGTTGCAAAGTGCGATGGACGACAGTGTGCGACATACGCACGTGGCGGGAGATGCTTCTAGTACTCTGAGAAGGATTCTCCCCGATGCGGTCCGGAATTCTTTCCTCAGCTTCCAATGTAAGATAGGCGCATTGTGGGCCTCTGCTTTCTGCGTGGGACCGTAAAGAGCCAATATCTCTCAATCTAAGGAAATTAAATACGTATTCGTCAGTTGTATTCTGTCATGATGTAACAAAAACGGAAAGCATATCACAACAGAAGATACGTTTCGCATAAGAACGAAAATTTATAAAGGTGCAGATAACTACTGTACTTTATTAAGATGTAAATGCAAAATAAACGTATACAAGTAGAGAATTACAATGACAATCCTTTTGTGCACAGCAGCAAATGTCTTTCCTTTCTGGAAGTCGTCGTTGTGGGAAGCGTTCTCGATAAATTCGTACAGCTGCCCTCGCAACACCTTTTGCCTCGCCATAAATTAAATGCATAGAGCATAGTTCAGCTCCTTTCCATCCTAACAGTTAACAGAGTTGCAATAACATCTGCACAGGTTACTCGCGTACTGTCGTCGCTCGGTGTATTACAATGACGCAGCCACTCAGGCCGCAGTTGCCTATGTGTTTACGATTTACGCTCGCGATGTCAATATGCACAGCGGGCAATAACAGGAACCGATTGCTTACGTACGTACACGGCCAAGTATCTACTTTTCCAAAACTATTAGCCTGAGACGAACTGTTTTTTTCTGGGACAACCGTAGGAAATACGCAAACATGTTACTAGACTTTTTGTCAAGCATTGCGAGATGTGCCATCTGTAAAATTTTGGTGCCTTATACCGTTTACACCCTGTATATTATTTATTATTATCTGCGTCGAGATCCTGTAGGATCACGCAAAGCATTGTGCCTCATTTTAGCGTTCTTTCTGATCTTCCACGATTGTCTCACGAAGTCTCTTTTTTATCTTCACTCCACTTTGTCCCTGGTTTCTTTGGGACTTAATTCTCTGGCCTCATATTCAACTTCTGTATCTTTCCCCTGTGTAAATTTCTGTCTTCAGTTTCTATTAGATCGATTTTTGCTGCTTCTAGGTCCAGTTTGACTTGTGTGATCCATGGTGTTGTTGTTTTAACCCCTTGTATGTATGGTGTTGTGTGCTGTCTTTAAGTTAGTTAGGTATCAGTAGTTCTAAGTTCTAGGGGACTGATGACCGTATATGTTAAGTCCCATAGTGCTCAGAGCCATTTGAACAATTTTTTGAACTCTTGTATGTAAGAATTCTCCTGGTGAGTCGTTTTGGTGATAGCCTATAATGTGCCCATAGAACCTCAAATTTCTTTTTCTGACTTCTGCTCCTGTGTTTGACATCTTCTCTGTAGTTTTCCTAGAGTGTAATCTGTATCCCTCTTCTGTGAGCTCTGGTGCGAGAATTTTTCTCGTGATTTCCCTTTCTTCCTTCAGTAAGCTTTCCACGTCAGTTGTCCTTGGCAGTCTTATCGTCTCACTCGCATACAGTATTTCAGGCTGGATTACTGTGTTGTAGTGTCTGAATTTTGGATGAATGGAGATGCATTTTTATTATATGCGTGCTGTGTCTTGCATAACGATCTCTTCAGTTTTTGCAGTCGAACTTCTAAGCGATCTTTTCTTTTGTGTGGACAAGGATTTCCGTTAGATACTTGAAGTGTACAGCTCTGTTTATTTTTCCGTATTTTGTGTATAATTTTGTTATGTGTAATTTTGAGCAGAAGGCCGGCCGGAGTGGCCGTGCGGTTCTAGGCACTGCAGTCTGGAGCTGAGCGACCGCTACGATCGCAGGTTCGAATACTGCCTCGGGCATGGATGTGTGTGATGTCCTTAGGTTAGTTAGGTTTAATTAGTTTTAAGTTCTAGGCGACTGATGACCTCAGAAGTTGTCGCATAGCGCTCAGAGCCATTTGAACCATTTTGAGCAGAAAAATTCAGACTTCTCGAATGAGATTTGAGGCCCAACTTCTTCTGCGCATTCTTTTACTACCGCTATTTGTTTGGTTGCTGTTGCTTCGTTGTCTGATATTATGGGTGGGTCGTCTGCGAAAGTTATGTTTAATATTTCGATTTTGTCCCTGCAATTTCCTTGTCGTGTTGGTTTCCAGTGTCCTTGAGTTTTTAGTTCTTTTTCCCATTTCCTCATTACTTTGCTCAGGACTAGGTTGAATAATAGTGGGGATAATCCGTCGCCTTGTCGCACTCCAGTTTTGATCACGAAGAGATAAGACATTTTACCCATGAATATCTGTCTGATTAATCGTAGTGTTCTTGCGTGGAGTCCCTGTTCTAAGACGTTGAACAAGGATTGTCGGTCAACGGAATCATACGCTTCCTTGAAATCTATGAAGGTGGGACTAATTGGCGCATTCCTGGTGGCCTTGTATTTTAGAATTGTTTTCAGATTCAGCATTTGTTCTGTGCATGAAAGACCGGAGCCAAAACCTGCCTGCTATTCACCAATTTCGTGTTCTAACTGATCTTGTGTTCTCTGGGATAAGCATGCTGAGAAAATTTTGAATGTGACTTGCAGCAGGGAGATTCCTCTGCAGTTGTTCACATTCGTCGTATCTCCTTTTTTGTGCAGTGGATGAATAAGTGCACATTTCCAGGCGTCAGGAAGATTTTCTGTTTGCCATATGGTAGATATTATTTGCGTAAGCTCCTTTAGTGACTTTGGTTCAATGTTCTTCAGTAATTATGCAATGATGCAGTCTTCATCAGATATCCCGTTGTTTTTTAGTTTATGTATGTATTTGTTGATGTCTTCACATGTTGGTGGAAGTGATTCTGATTGAGTGGAGGTAAAGATCTGTACTGGAAATCTTGTTACAGGTTCAGGGCACGTTAGGAGATCGGAGAAATAACTGCCAGTTCTTGACAATTCTCCTGGTTAGTTACTGCTATTTTCCCATCTGGTTTCCTGAAGCACAAATTTTGAGGTATGTGCTCGCAGATCACCCTTGAGAAGGTCCTGTAGAATTCTCTTGTGTTGTGGTTGCGGAAGTTTACCTCTATAGTACCCACTTACTCCTTCATGTGCTTTCACTTCGTTTGCCTAGTAACTTTTGCTGTCTGTTTTTTTGATTCTTGAAAACAACAGAGGCTTTCTGGGGATTTTTTACCATTGTAGTCCTGAGAAGCTTGTTTACGTATTTCTAGTGACATTTCACACCCTGAGTCCCACCAAGGGTGTTTAGCGTTCTTTTCCCGTGGTGTTAGTTCTTTTACTTTCTGAATGATGTTTTATGGAAGTCTTCCCATGCGTTTTCTGGTTGTTTTTCCCATTCCTGTTTTACGTTGGCTTCCATGATCTTTTTTGTGTCGAAGTTTTCTATGTGCCTTGTTTGCTGATGTATTTTATCCGGAGTAAATTTTATCTTGATTCGAGTTTTGTCTGAATCAATATTGCCACTTCTTCGTACTTGAAACTCATGGATCTCCTTCTGGACTGGGTATGAAATCGTTGCATGCTCTATTTGGAATCCTCCCATCTCTTGTATAGGTGACCTCCATGTTTTCTGTTTTCGTGGAGATTCCCTGAGGTATTGTTGTTGATAATTCTTCCGGGTTATATGGTCATATAACCCGGAAGAATTATCAACAACAGTACCATCCGGTTGTGAAAGCCTTCATTGTATGGTTCTTGAGGTATGTTGAAAAAAATTTTCTGTTTTTCTGTTTGTATATTTGTGGACCGGGAATTTTCCTACAGTTCTTTGATGACGTTTTTCTCTGCCGATTTGTGCGTTAAAATCACCTAGCAAAATTTTTATATTGTGTTTGGGGATATTGATCATCTCTGCCTCTAGTGTTGCCCAGAATTTCTCTGTTGATGTCGGATCTGTTTTGTTATCCCCGTTTGTGTGCGCATGTACACTGATGACGGTATATTTCTTGTTTGCACACTGTAAGCGAATTATCATTTACCTGTTGTTAATTGGATTGACTTCTCTAATTGAACTGTGTACCATGAAGTCCAGGTCAAGAAGCGGAGAACCGTTGGCGACTCTTTTGTCTGTCTTTCTTTTGAAGATGCTGTAGTCTTCATAATACATTGTGTCCTGTCATACGGGTTTCCTGTAGGGCAAGTATCGTTATTTTCTGTTTGTTGAGCTCTAATGTTAAGTTGTGCAGTTTTCATGGTTGGCTGAGTGTGTTTATCTTGAAGTACCCAAGAACTGTAAATGTTTTGTGTGGATGTTTGCCAGAGAACTCTGATTTTCTCTGTGATCGTGTAAGTCCATGTTCTCCAGAATCCGAGTTCCTAGTTGCCGCCTGTTGTCGGGTGGATTGGTCCCCCCTGGCGTATTCTTGGTATTCTTCGCACGAATCATGGTTGCTTTTAATCTTGTTTGTCCAGTGTTTTCACTGGAGGGAGTTTAGAACCAGGGACTATTAGTCCCTGGAGCATTCATCTGCAGCCGCACCCTCTGGGTGGATAGATGATGACCAGGAAGCCGCCTATTTTGGATTCCGTCTCGCCCGGATTTGCTGTGCTGTTTTTGTTCCGCACAGAGTTTTTATTTCCTCGGTACCCTTCATATCTGGCAGGCATTCCCCTATCCATCACCTGGGGAGGCGTCTGGTATGGGAAAAACAACCCACCCAGGAAGTAATATACAGCGTGTCCCATCTATCTTGTCCACCCAAAATATCTCTGGAACAATAACAGCTATTGGAAACGACTTTCACCGGTATCAATGTAGGGCTGGGGCCCATGAATGGACATATTTGCAAACATTCTAAAACTAAAGCATATGTGTTTTTTAACACAAACTTATGTTTTTTTTAAATGGACCTCCTATATTTTTTCTTCAGCAATCCATAGCATGACAAAGCACATACACAATGGCGTTGATTGCATCGCAATATTCCCATTACATCCCGAGATATTAAGACGCGAAGTTGACGCTTGAAACACCCTACATTCATACCGGTGAAAGTCGTTTTCCAATAGCTGTTATTGTTCCAGAGGCATTTTGGGTGGACAAGATAGCTGGGACACCATATATATATATATATATATATATATATATATATATATATATATATATATATAGAGAGAGAGAGAGAGAGAGAGAGAGAGAACGTGGTAAACACCTTCTTCAGATGATACTAAGGTACCAGGTATAAGTTATTTGGATTCAGACAAGTGGTTACTTACACGCTTCGTGAAAAGGGATATCTGAATGAGGAATAAAGGGACACTAATTAAGTCTTGAATATACTACGAGAGACAGGATTGTGTTCCGCCTAAGACAACACTTTCCTTTCCAGGCGCAAAAGAGTACGGCAAAACGACAACCGAAGTACTAACACGTGCGCACTTACAACTCTTTAAAAAAAGCTGGTAAAGAATAAACTGCTTAACGAAGGAAACTGAAAATACGAACATTGGAAACGTGATGAATAAGTAGCCAGAGAGTAGCTATGAAATTAGTTTTAAGTTAGTATCTAAATCTTCTTTTAATGAATGATGCAGAGTGACGTCCCGGGTAAAATGGGATACACAATAGTGAGGTGTCTGGTACCAAAGCATAGGGTAAGCACCAAAAACAGATAATTGTATGTATAAAAACATGTGTGAGTGTGATGGTGTGATTGCGTGTATAAAAAAGCTAAAGTACAGCTGATGTATAAAAAGGTTGAAAGTGGGTCCTTTTGCTACCCAATTCAAAGGTGGTGGTAGATCCCGCATTATAGGTCCATGTGACTGAGGAAAGCGCCAAGCAAGATTTAGTACATTACATTTGTACTCCAACGCAAATTATCTGAACATTGTTTTACACTTGTTCATTGGCACAATTATCACAGAGACTTATTCGTACACAACAGAATACCCAAGAGTGATATCCTGTGATACAATGAAGTATAAGTCACTGAGATTGATGTGCACTGTCTACAGTCGATGATGCCACTTGTATAACGCAATATTGTACTGTCAGAATGCATCAGTAGATAGTAAACACAAAGTAGGTGCATTAACACAAACAGATAGTCATGAAATGATGTATTCAATAGTTCTCTAGTGATAAACGAAGGACTGCAGTAGTAGAGTAAAAGCTGAATGCTTCTTCCTGCCCACAACGTTTCCTGTAGACCAGTAGTCACAGCCTAATAAACTTGTCAGAGACGTAACTAAGCGTAGTTATGTAGATGCTTATTCATGTTATGAAGCTTCCCTTCCTCAGCATCTCCAATGATGGATACTCACATCAGTTGCGGTGTATGAATACAAAACTTATGCACATCGTGTGATAAAGTGGTATCCAAATATTTTGTCAATACTGGAAAATGAGACTGAAAAAACGACAACCTGCGTAATGTTTATATGGGATGACACCTTGAATATAGATTGCTCACAAATGAAAGCTCAAAAGGTTTATGCCTGAGAGTAAAATACGATAAAATGATAATGTAAAAACTCAAAGATGTTACGTGGCTTGAAACACAAGATATGTATGTAATATTACATGTCTCGTAAGTATAATTTCTTTACAGTGTTTACTTAAAATATTGTATAAAATTTATGTAAAGAAATATAAACGCAATATGAAAATAAATATGTACGGAGTAAAAAAGATGCAAAACTGGCGTGTCAATATATTTTAAAGCAGATACATAGGTTATCGTAACAATGATGATATGTAGGAACTACGTAAGTCTGAATATGTTTTCCAGGTCCACATATGTGAATCAATAACTGTAAATGTGCTGCGAACATTTTGTTAAGGTCTGAAACCAGCAATTCCGTGCGTTCCCGTGAAAAAACGTGTGTCAGTGCTGAGCAGTAACTAACATTTATATACTTGGTGGACTCGGGTATCGGCAAGCCGTTCTACCACAGAGAGGATATGGAAACGAATAAAGGCATTGGCGACTTGCCTTCAACCCATTCAAATGCTTTCGGGATACTGATAGCAAGAGTGTGGTTCTACCACAGAAACATGTGGGTTACGACAGGAGCAAACGCCAGCGCCGTAAATTGATCAACCTCCTCGCCACAGCATCAATGGTCCCGCTATGCACAAGGCTCAGCACACCAGGTTGCAACAACGGGTTGAACACTTTTATTGACTTTAGGTAAACCAACGGAACTGTAGCACACTCAGGTGCAGATCAACTGAACTGCCGCATTAACAAACTCAACTGCGCGGGCGGCAGTAGTCACGTGAGGAGCGCGCGCTGGGCAATGCCGAAATAGTAGCGGTTCAATTCCAATAATCAAACTACAGACTTTGAATTCAAATGGCCCTGTTGACGTAATCATTAAAAAATTTTGTAATTAGTAGTAGTAACACTTTGTAAAATATAAATTAAACAACATTTGATACGTCTATCATTTAATGACGCGTTCTGGGAGGAAAAGACGTAAACTTTGACACAAATAAAGGTGTCAGTATTCTGACAGGCTAAGAGCTTTTATACATGCAAATATTATAATGCATTTCCACTGTATACTGACGTGCGCTGATATGTATCACGCCAGTATACAGAGGGGGCCAGTAGCTTCTTTAAAGGACCTACATATATAAATAAATAATCTCGCCTTCTCCGGACGCAAAGATATCGTAGGGATATATGTCTCCGCTGAAAATTAAAATGGAAGAACAAAAAACCAATTATTTTATGTAACTTATTTGTATTTTTTCACCGATCTCGTTGTCTGTCAGCCTTCTGAGCTGGTGCGAGAAAGACGCACGTAATCGAGATGTCTCAGTATTGTGTTAAGTAAAAGTTATAATAAGTGGGAGTGGCCACTTTATCATTCTACTACCGAACCACATCTTAATTTCTTTCTCCGGAAGCGGCGAGGATTGGCATTTTAAAATTCAACTCTTCGGAGAGGAAGTCAAATCGATGAAAGAATAGCCGGCAGTGTCACGCCGGCATTGTTAACTTATCTACGCCAGCGCGAGTTTCTGGGCAGACAGTCTTTGACAGGAATAATTGATGCATATACATCTCTCCCCGAGCAATATAAGTCTATGAATGCTGCAAATGGTCTCCAAGTAGCCGAACATGACCATTATCAGTAAATGATCAGTTTAGTTGGACCAGAGAACCGAGTCAATTACATGTAAACACAGCCCACACCATTATGCAGCCACCACCAACTTGCACAGAGCCTTGTTGCCATCTTAGATCCGAGCCTTCGTGGAGTCTGCATCAGACTCGAATCCTGCCGTCAGCTCTTACTGTGCAGTCCTAAAACATCGGCTGACGTCACCAACGCAGCGCCATGAAACGACGTAAAGAAGGCCCTGCGCTTTGCAGCAGTCGAAAGAACAGGCTGCGCCACACCTCCATGAAGACAAAGTTCAGCGTCCCCTGTCAACGACGATCTAACCAGCCGCCTATCGCTGGTCGACCCCAGTTCGGTACCATACTTCGAGAGCATCGGTACTAATAACCTGTGTTCTGGGCGATTGTGGAAAGTTCTATGTAGGAGGCACAGGAAACAGAGGAATCAAGGTATCGTTCCCTTCTAATATTAACCAGCATGTGAGGTGTACAGATCGTTTTGGATTCGTGCCACGGACCATCAACAACTTCTCTGCTTGCTTGTTTGTGTCGTTGCTGACTGCCACAGTAGCCGACACAACACTTACCAACTGAAATCTGATCAGGTCACGGATTTAGAGCCTCCTAGTGTCCAACCGACATGGTGATGAGCGCAGTAGAGACGCTGCAGGCGATGCCATGCTGTTAGCAAAGCCACTCGCGACGGTCGCCTGCTGTCATAGCCTACTGATGCCATATTTCGACGCACTATCGTAACGGATGCTTCAGACGTACGTCCCACATTGATTTATGAGGCTATTTCACGCAGTGTTGCTCTCTGTCAGCACGAATGACTACTCACAAGTCGCTGCTCTCGGTCGGCAACACTCCGTGCGGAGAAGTATTGCCCGAAAATTGGTATTCTCGGCACACTCTTGACAGTGTGGATGTCGGGACATCAAATACCCTAACTATATCCAAAATGGGATATCCTATCTCCAACTACCATTCCGTGTTCAGAGTGTGTTAATTCAAACTCTTTCGACCACAAACACCTGGGAGACATTTTCACGTGAATCACCTGAGTAGAAATGACAACTCCGCAAATGCGCTGTCCTCTTTTATCTCGGGTACGCCATACTACCGCCATGCATCCTATGACTCTTGCCACCTCAGTGTGGTACTCTACCCCAAAAATCCAGAAACACGCTGAGCCAAAGACAGCTACGAAGCTAACAAGCAGAGACTATATGGCCCATGCAGTCACAGCCGTAGTCCTATTTAGATGTTCTGAACAATTTGTAAGTAGGCTGTTTAGGTTTTCTTGTTGGTAACGCCACATAGCGCTCGGTATGAAAAAATCACTGGCTGTGCCGTGTGCAGTCTGTGTTTAGTCTGCATTGTTGTCTGCCATTGTAGTGTTGGGCAGCGGCAGCTGGATGCTAACAGCGCGTAGCGTTGCGCAGTTGGAGGTGAGCCGCCAGCAGTGGTGGAGGTGGGGAGAGAGATGGCGGAGTTTTGTAATTTGTAAGACTGGATGTCATGAACTATCATATATATTTTGACTACTAAAGGTAAATACACTGTTTGTTCTCTATTAAAATCTTTCATTTGCTAACTATACCTATCAGTAGTTAGTGCCTTCCGTAGTTAGAATCTTTTATTTAGCTGGCAGTAGTGGTGCTCGCTGTATTGCAGTAGTTCGAGTAACGAAGATTTTTTGTGAGGTAAGTGATTTGTGAAAGGTATAGGTTAATGTTAGTCAGGGCCATTCTTTTGTAGGGATTATTGAAAGTCAGATTGCGTTGCGCTAAAAATATTGTGTGTCAGTTTAAGCAGTCTTGCACAATTGTTCAAAGGGGACGTTTCAAATTAATATAATTATTACTTTGTTAAAACTTGGTTTTACTTTTATCACACTTAAATAACGTACCATACATCATGTGACAAGATATTTAGTATTATCGTTTAAATTTGTTAATACCAAATTCCTTTACAAACTTCACCGTTCTCATATAAATAAGCCATCCTGTCCACACGACTCCTCTTTTACGAAAACTTCCACTTCTCTTAAAGTTTTAAGATCCTGTCATATATCTAATCAGAGATTTCACATTACATATAATTACTCAAGCTCTGCTTTGTTTGATTTGCCTTATTTTTATATGAGGAATCTTGGATTTAAATCACTTAAAACAACGAAGCTCTCCCCAATCATTATTCTTGCAGATTATTAGTTTCGCTAATTTTGATATTTAAATTCAGAACGAAAGAAATACTCAAATTATTATCCCAAATTATTAATTAAGTATTCAAGATTCTACATT
The DNA here is from genome assembly GCF_023897955.1 of Schistocerca gregaria. Taxonomy (NCBI): domain Eukaryota; kingdom Metazoa; phylum Arthropoda; class Insecta; order Orthoptera; family Acrididae; genus Schistocerca; species Schistocerca gregaria. The sequence continues at coordinate 84,896,211 of NC_064926.1, read as the reverse complement.
ATTGCCAAGACTATGAAATGACAAGTCATAGGATCGAAATACAGAAGTGAAACGGGGAGATATAGATCGTATAAGAGTCTAATAGAAATACACACTGGTTCAATTTCACAAGGTATTTAGACATAATTACATGCTAATAGACGTCTGAGTTGGGTACATTTCACAAGGTAGTTACCTTGGTTTTCAGCATCCCACCAGCCCCAGGTTACGACTCGCACAGAGGCGACCAGCTGTCTGTCAGTCCTGCAGGCGCCACGTCCCGTCACGCACCAGCCACCAGCCACCGGCCGCGCCGCCCACACGGCTCAGCTCTCGGCCCTCGGCTGCAGACACGCAGCGGCCGCAAGAAGCCGGCAGGCACGCGCCTCCGCTGCCCATGTCGACACTCCTCCGTCACTTGCTGCCCGTCTCGTCACCTGCCAGACAGCTCCATCGGCACGCGGAACTCACTCAGAGTACACGTCCTGTGGCGACAGCAATTGCTACAAAATACCAGTTCTCACATATTAGGAAAATAATGAAAAGTACTCCTCGAAACATAAAGCAATTGTCTCCAAAGAAAGGTATGCCGATAGCGCTGTTGTTTTTAATGAGTATCTTTCTCTCGTCGGAGAACAGGCATTCTCTATTGTGCTCCTTGATATCAAGCCCTATGGGGTGTTCTGTGATGCTACTGAAGAACAGGGATTTGGCAGCATACAAAACTACCTCAGTCAGAAATATTGTGTAAAGATCCTGATGTGCTAGGAAGAACATGTTTTTGTAGATTGTTGCTAATACACTCCTGGAAATTGAAATAAGAACACCGTGAATTCATTGTCCCAGGAAGGGGAAACTTTATTGACACATTCCTGGGGTCAGATACATCACATGATCACACTGACAGAACCACAGGCACATAGACACAGGCAACAGAGCATGCACAATGTCGGCACTAGTACAGTGTATATCCACCTTTCGCAGCAATGCAGGCTGCTATTCTCCCATGGAGACGATCGTAGAGATGCTGGAAGTAGTCCTGTGGAATGGCTTGCCATGCCATTTCCACCTGGCGCTTCAGTTGGACCAGCGTTCGTGCTGGACGTGCAGACCGCGTGAGACAACACTTCATCCAGTCCCAAACATGCTCAATGGGGGACAGATCCGGAGGTCTTGCTGGCCAGGGTAGTTGACTTACACCTTCTAGAGCACGTTGGGTGGCACGGGATACATGCTGACGTGCATTGTCCTGTTGGAACAGCAAGTTCCCTTGCCGATTAGGAATGGTAGAACGATGGGTTCGATGACGGTTTGGATGTAGTGTGCACTATTCAGTGCCCCCTCGACGATCACCAGAGGTGTACGGCCAGTGTAGGAGATCGCTCCCCACACCATGATGCCGGGTGTTGGCCCTGTGTGCCTCGGTCGTATGCAGTCCTGATTGTAGCGCTCACCTGCATGGCGCCAAACACGCATACGACCATCATTGGCACCAAGGCAGAAGCGACTCTCATCGCTGAAGACGACACGTCTCCATTCGTACCTCCATTCACGCCTGTCGCGACACCACTGGAGGCGGGCTGCACGATGTTGGGGCGTGAGCGGAAGATGGCCTAACGGTGTGCGGGACCGTAGCCCAGCTTCATGGAGACGGTTGCGAATTGTCCTCGCCGATACCCCAGGAGCAACAGTGTCCCTAATTTGCTGGGAAGTGGCGGTGCGGTCCCCTACGGCACTGCGTAGGATCCTACGGTCTTGGCGTGCATCCGTGCGTCGCTGCGGTCCGGTCCCAGGTCGACGGGCACGTGCACCTTCCGCCAACCACTGGCGACAACATCGATGTACTGTGGAGACCTCACGCCCCACGTGTTGAGCAATTCGGCGGTACGTCCACCCGGCCTCCCGCATGCCCACTATACGCCCTCGCTCAAAGTCCGTCAACTGCACATACGGTTCACGTCCAGGCTGTCGCGGCATGCTACCAGTGTTAAAGACTGCGATGGAGCTCCGTATGCCACGGCAAACTGGCTGACACTGACGGCGGCGGTGAACAAATGCTGCGCAGCTAGCGCCATTAGACGCCCAACACCGCGGTTCGTGGTGTGTCCGCTGTGCCGTGCGTGTCATCATTGCTTGTACAGCCCTCTCGCAGTGTCTGGAGCAAGTATGGTGGGTCTGACACACCGGTGTCAATGTGTTCTTTTTTCCATTTCCAGGAGTGTATTTGGTAAGTTACCTGACGTTTGCATGGTTGTCCATAGAGGCTGAAGAAATGTTGTTTGAGGATTTCGACGATTGAATGACAACAGTATTAAAGAGCAGATAATATTATGTAAAATATAGAGCACAGAGTATAACATGTCACTATTTGGAATATGAGGGAGGAAGAATAATTTTGAAACCGAAACTATTAAAGATTGTATCAAGACATGTGGAGGCAATATAAAACTCATGTATTTTCAAAATATAAATCCAAAAACTACACCGAAGCGCCAAAGGAACTGGTATAGGCATGCCTATTCGAACACGGTGCTGCGGTCTGCAACGCCTCTGTAAGACAACAAATGTCTGGCGCAGTTAGATCGGTTACTGGTGCTACAATGGCAAGTTATCAAGATTTATCTGCTGTTATAGGTGGCGCACGAGTGAGGAATTTACAGTAGCACCATTTTACGAGTGTAACGTGAACACCAGGAATCTGGTAAAAAATCAAATCTCTGACATCGCTGCGACCGGAAAAAGATCCTGCGACAACGGCACCAACGACGACTGAAGAGAATCGCTCAACGTATTCAGAATTGCAATCATTGAGCAAATTGCAATAGATCTCGATGTTGGACCATAAAAGAGTGTCAGCGTGCGAACCATTCAACGAAACATCATAGGTATGGGCTTTCGGAGCCAAAGGCCTACTCGTGTATCCCTGATGACTGCATGAGAAGAAGCTTTACGCTCCTCCTAAACTCACCAACACCGACAGTGAAGTCTTGATGGCTGGAAACATGTTTCATAGTCGGAACAGTCTCGTTTCAAATTGCATCGAGCGTGTGGACGTGCGCGGGTATCGCGACAACCTCATTGATCCATGGACGCTGCACGTCAGCAGGGGACTGTTTACGCTGTTGGAGACTGTTATGCTGTGGGCGTGTACAGTTGGAGTGATCTGGGAGCACTGATACGTGTAGATACGACTCTGACTGGTGACACGTACGTAAGCATCCTGTCTGACCACCTGCAATCATTCATGTCCAGTGTGCATTCCCACGTACTTGGGCAATTTCAGCAGTACAATGCGACAACCCACAATTCCAGAATTTATACAGAGCGCCTCCAGGAACACTCTTCTGAGTTTAAACACTTCCGCTGGCCACCAAACTACCCAGTCATGAACATTATTGAGCATATCTGGGTGCCTTGCAAAGTGCTGTTCACAAGAGATCTCCATCCCCTCTCACTCTTAAGGATTTATGAACAGCCCGGCAGGATTCGCAGCGTCAGATCACGCCAGCACCACTTCAGACATTAGTCGAGTCCACGCCACGTCGTGTTGCGGCACTTGTGCATGCTTCCGGTGGCCCTACACAATAGTAGGTGTAGCAATTTTTTGACTATTCAGTGTAGATCAGAAGTAAGTAAATGCTTGTGTATGACATCAGATGTGAATGCAATATGCTGTCATCTACCTGAATATATTGTAATATGCTCAGTTTGGTAGACTTATTATAACTTCTGAAACAGGAGAAAAACCGTTTCCTGTTAATTAGCTTATTGTGGAGTATTCATGAATGGGAAGCTATTGAAACTTAATTAGAGAAACAGATAAATGAATCAGATTGCCATTTGACATTTGGCAGTAGCGAGCATAAAGATGCCACATGCAAAACAATGGCGCTCCACTCGAATTATATCTTGGACCTTACATCCATGATTGGACTGCTACTACTTCTTGTTGTTGTTGTAGTCTTCAGTCCTGAGACCGGTTTGATGCAGCTCTCCATGCTACTCTATCCTGTGCAAGCTTCTTCATCTCCCAGTAATTACTGCAACCTACATCCTTCTGAATATGCTTAGTGTATTCATCTCTTGGTCTCCCTCTACGATTTTTACTCTCTACGCTGCAATCCAATACGAAGGTGGTGATCCATTGATGCCTCAGAACATGTCCTACCAACCAATCCCTTCTTCTGGTCAAGTTGTGCCACAAACTTCTCTTCTCCCCAATCCTATTCAACACCTCCTCATTAGTTATGTGATCTACCCATCTTATCTTCAGCATTCTTCTGTAGCACCACATTTCGAAAGCTTCTATTATCTTCTTGTCCAAACTATTTATCGTCCATGTTTCACTTCCATACAAGACTACACTCCGTACAAATCCTTTCAGAAATGACTTCCTGACACTTAAATCTATAATCGATGTTAACAAATATCTCTTCTTCAGAAACACTTTCCTTGCCATTGCCAGTATACATTTTATATCCTCTCTACTTCGACCATCATCTGTTATTTTGCTCCCCAAATAGCAAAACTCCTTTACTACTTTAAGTGTCTCATTTCCTAATCTAATTCCCTCAGCATCACCCGAGTTAACTCGACTACATTCCATAATGCTCGTTTTGCTTTTGTTGATGTTCACCTTATATCCTCCCTTCAAGACACTGGCCATTCCATTCAACTGCTCTTCCAAGTCCTTTGCTGTCTCTGACAGAATTACGATGTCATCGGCGATCCTCAAAGTTTTTATTTCTTCTCCGTGGATTTTAATACCTACTCCGAATTTTTCTTTTCTTTCCTTTACTGCTTGCTCAATATACAGATTGAATAACATCGAGGAGAGGCTACAACCCTGTCTTACTCCTTTCCCAACCACTGCGTCCCTTTCATGTCCCTCGACTCTTATAACTGGCATCTGGTTTCTGTACAAATTGTAAATAGCCTTTCGCCCCCTGTATTTTACCCCTGCCACATTTAGAATTTGAAAGACAGTATTCCAGTCAAGCTTTCTCTAAGTCTACAAATGCTAGAAACGTAGGTTTGCCTTTCCTTAATCTTTCTTCTAAGATATGTCGTAAGGTCAGTATTGCCTCACGCGTTCCAGTATTTCTACGGAATCCAAACTGATCTTCCCCGAGGTCGGCTTCTATTAGTTTTTCCATTCGTCTGTAAAGAATTCGTGTTAGTATTTTGCAGCTGTGACTTATTAAACCGATTGTTCGGTAATTTTCACATCTGTCAACACCTGCTTTCTTTGGGATTGGAATTATTATATTCTTCTTGAAGTCTGAGGGTATTTCGCCTGTTTCATACATCTTGCTCACCAGGTGGTAGAGTTTTGTCAGGACTGGCTCTCCTAAGGCCGTCAGTAGTTCCAATGAATGTTGTCTACTCCGGGGGCCTTGTTTCGACTCAGGACTGTCAGTGGTCTTTCAAACTCTTCACGCAGTATCAGATCTCCCATTTCATCTTCATCTACATCGTCTTCCATTTCCATAATATTGTCCTCAAATACATCGCCCTTGTATAGACCCTCTATATATTCCTTCCACCTTCCTGCTTTCCCTTCTTTGCTTAGAACTGGGTTTCCATCCGACCTCTTGATGTTCATACAAGTGGTTCTCTTTTCTCCAAAGGTCTCTCTAATTTTCCTGTAGGCAGTATCTATCTTACCCCTAGTGAGATAAGCCTCTACATCCTAACGTTTGTCCTCTAGCCATCCCAGCTTAGCCATTTAGCACTTCCTGTCGATCTCATTTTGAAGACGTTTGTATTCCTTTTTGCCTGCTTCATTTACTGCATTTTTATATTTTCTCCTTTCATCAATTAATTTCAATATTTCTTCTGTTATCCATGGATTTCTACTAGCCCTCGTCTTTTTACCTACTTGATCCTCTGCTGCCTTCACTACTTCATCCCTCAAAGCTACCCATTCTTCTTCTACTGTATTTCTTTCCCCCATTCTTGTCAAGTGTTCCCTTATGCTCTTCCTGAAACTCTGTACAACCTCTGGTTCTTTCAGTTTACCCAGGTCCCATCTCCTTAAATTCCCACCTTTTTGCAGTTTCTTCACTTTTAATCTACAGGTCATTACCAATAGATTGTAGTCAGAGTCGACATCTGCCCCTGGAAATGTCTTACAATTTAAAACCTGGTTCCTAAATCTCTATCTTATCATTATATAATCTATCTGAAACCTTCTAGTATCTCCAGGGTTCTTCCATGTATACAACCTTCTTTCATGATTCTTAAACCAAGTGATTTTTTTTTTGGTCATCAGTCTACTGACTGGTGTGATGCAGCCCGCCACGAATTCCTTTCCTGTGCTAACCTCTTCATCTCAGAGTAGCACTTGCAACCTACGTCCTCAATTATTTGCTTGTCGTGTTCCAATCTCTGTCTTCCTCTACAGTTTTTGCCCTCTACAGCTCCCTCTACTACCATGGAAGTCATTCCCTCATGTCTTAGCAGATGTCCTATCACCCTGTCCCTTCTCCTTATCAGTGTTTTCCACATATTCCTTTCCTCTCCGATTATGCGTAGAACCTCCCCATTTCTTACCTTATCAGTCCACCTAATTTTCAACATTCGTCTATAGCACCACATCTCAAATGCTTCGATTCTCTCCTGTTCCCGTTTCTCAGAGTCCATGTTTCAGACGTACATCCTCAGAAATTTCTTCCTCAAATTAAGGCCGATATTTGATATTAGTAGACTTCTCTTGGCCAGAAATGCCTTTTTTGCCATAGCGAGTCTGCTTTTGATGTCCTCCTTGCTCCGTCCGTCATTGGTTATTTTACTGCCTAGGTAGCAGAATTCCTTAACATCATTGACTTCGTGACCATCAATCCTGATGTTAAGTTTCTCGCTGTTCTCATTTCTACTACTTCTCATTACCTTCGCCTTTCTCCGATCTACTCTGAAACCATACTATGTACTCATTAGACTGTTCATTCCGTTCAGCAGATCATTTAATTCTTCTTCACTTTCCCTCAGGATAGCAATGTCATCAGCGAATCGTATCATTGATATCCTTTCACCTTGTATTTTAATTCCACTCCTGAAACTTTCTTTTATTTCCATCATTGCTTCCTCGATGTACAGATTGAAGAGTAGGGGCGAAAGGCTACAGCCTTGTCTTACACCCTTCTTAATACGAGCACTTCGTTCTTGATCGTCCACTCTTATTATTCGCTCTTGGTTGTTGTACATATTGTATATGACCCGTCTCTCCCTATAGCTTACCCCTACTGTTTTCAGAATCTCGAACAGCTTGCACCATTTTATATTGTCGAAGGCTTTTTCCAGGTCGACAAATCCTATGAAGGTGTTTTGATTTTTCTTTAGCCTTGCTTCCATTATTAGCCTTAACGTCAGAATTGCCTCTCTCGTGCCTTTACTTTTCCTAAAGCCAAACTGATCGTCACCTAGAACATTCTCAATTTTCTTTTCCATTCTTCTATGTATTATTCTTGTAATCAGCTTCGATGCATGAGCTGTTAAGCTGATTGTGCGATAATTCTCGCACTTGTCAGCTCTTGCCGTCTTCGGAATTGTGTGGATGATGCTATTCCGAAAGTCAGATGGAATGTCGCCAGACCCATATATTCTACACACCAACGTGAATAGTCGTTTTGTTGCCACTTCCCCTAATGATTTTCGAAATTCTGATGTAATTTTATCTATCCCTTCTGCCTTATTTGACAGTAAGTCCTCCAAAGCTCTTTTAAATTCCGATTCTAATACTGGATCCCCTATCTCTTCTAAATCGACTCCTGTTTCTTCTTCTATCACATCAGACAAATCTTCACCCTCATAGAGGCTTTCAATGTATTCTTTCTACCTATCTCCTCTCTCCTCTGCATTTAACAGTGGAATTCTCGTTGCACTCTTAATGTTACCACCGTTGCCTTTAATGTCACCAAAGGTTGTTTTGACTTTCCTGTATGCTGAGTCTGTCCTTCCGACAATCATATCTTTTTCGATGTCTTCACATTTTTCCTGCAGCCATTTCGTCTTAGCTTCCCTGCACTTCCTATTTACTTCATTCCTCAGCGACTTGTATTTCTGTATTCCTGATTTCCCCGGAACATGTTTGTACTTCCTCCTTTCATCAATCAACTGAAGTATTTCTTCTGTTACCCATGGTTTCTTCGCAGCTACCTTCTTTGTACCTATGTTTTCTTTCCCAACTTCTGTGATGGCCCTTTTTAGAGATGTCCATTCCTCTTCAACTGTGTTGCCTACTGCGCTATTCCTTATTCCTGTATCTATAGCGTTAGAGAACTTCAAACGTATCTCGCCATTGCTTAGAACTTCCGTATCCCATTTCTTAGCGTATTGATCCTTCCTGACTAATGTTTTGAACTTCAGCCTACTCTTCATCACTACTATATTGTTATCTGAGTCTATGTCTGCTCCTGGGTACGCCTTACAGTCCAGTATCTGATTTCGGAATCTCTGTCTGACCATGATGTAATCTAATTGAAATCTTCCCGTATCTCCCGGCCTTTTCCAAGTATACCTTCTCTTCTTGTGATTCTTGAACAGGGTATTTGCTATTACTAGCTTAAACTTGTTACAGAACTCAATTAGTCTTTCTCCTCTTTCATTCCTTGCTCCAAGCCCATATTCTCCTGTAACCTTTTCTTCTACTCCTTCCCCTACAACTGCATTCCAGTCGCCCATGACTATTACATACTGCATTACCCTTTCAATATCCTCATACACTTTCTCTATCTGTTCATCTTCTGCTTGCGACGTCGGCCTGTATACCTGAACTATCGTTGTCCGTGTTGGTCTGCTGTCGATTCTGATTAGAACAACCCGGTCACTGAACCAAGTGTTAGCTATAATTAAATTGTGCTCTGTGCAAAATTCTACTAGGCGACTTCCTCTTTCATTTCTTAGCCCCAATCCATATTCACCTACTACGTTTCCTTCTCTCCCTTTCCCTACTACCGAATTCCAGTCACCCATGACTATTAAATTTTCGTCTCCCTTCACTATCTGAATAATATCTTTTATTTCATCACGTACTTCTTCAATTTCTTCGTCATCTGCAGAGCTAGTTGGCATATAAACTTGTACTACTGTAGTAGGTGTTGGCTTTGTATCTACCTTGGCCACAATAATGCGTTCACTACGCTGTTTGTAGTAGCTTAACCGCATTCCTATTTTTCTATTCATTATTAAACCTACTCCTGCATTACCCCTATTTGATTTTGCGTTTATAACCCTGTAGTCACCTGACCAGAAGTCTTGTTCCTCCTGCCACCGAACTTCACTAATTCCCACTATATCTAAGTTGAACCTATCCATTTTCCTTTTTAAATTTTCTAACCTACCTGCCCGTTAAGGGATCTGACATTCCACGCTCCGATCCGTAGAACGCCAGTTTTCTTTCTCCTGATAACGGCATCCTCTTGAGTAGTGCCCGCCTGGAGATCCGAATGGGGGGACTATTTTACCTCCGGAATATTTTACCCAAGAGGATGCCATCATCATTTAATCACACAGTAAAGCTGCATGCCCTCGGGAAAAATTACGGCCGTAGTTTCCCCTTGCTTTCAGCCGTTCGCAGTACCAGCACATCAAGGCTGTTTTGGTTATTGTTACTAGGCCAGATCAGTCAATCATCCAGACTGTTGCCCTTGCAACTACTGAAAAGGCTGCTGCCCCTCTTCAGGAACCACACGTTTGTCTAGCCTCTCAACAGATACCCCTCCGTTGTGGTTGTACCTACTGTACGGCTATCTGTATCGCTGAGGCACGCAAGCCTCCCCACCAGCGGAAAGGTCCGTGGTTCATGGTACTAGTACTATAACATTTTTTTTTAGAATTGAAACACCGTCTTCTTCTTCGGTACACATTTCTACTGCTTCTCTGAATCCTAGGTGGTTATCCGGAATTGCACTGTTATTTATTTTGTATTACCTTTCTATCTCTACCACATGACCACGCAGATGTACTAGGGAAGTGTTACCAACCATTAATTTTGCAGATATATTGTTTCTAATGGGGTAGACATTCAAAACGTATTTTATGAATTACAATTATTTTGTGCACCGCTTGTCGCTATATCCATTAAAATATCATTTTATTTTCTATTCTTCACAACTGCACTGTTTTTGCTGTCCAGACATTTTCAAGAGTGTGGTGTAGCCAGTTTCCATATGGTAAGAAACTGTGTTCGAAGTTTGTCTGAAACTGTTGGACGTATCCTACAATTACGCGTCTCATATCACATCGTTCCCACCACCAACCTATAACTCATTCTTTGGTCCAATGTTCTGACGGTTGTTGTCACTCAGCCTAAGAACTGTGAATACTATCGATGCGTGTCTAATATTTATTGTTTTCAGACTTTTTATCTTACCTTTATATCAGAGGCCCCCATGCGTGAAATTGCGGTGGTATAATGCATATATACCAGAAGTCAGAAATGCTGTTGACTGTTGTGCTTACATATGTGGCTTCCTCTCTGCTTTGTACCGCTGAAACACAATTGACTTCTCCCCAAACCTTCATCTCTGTGTCTTGTCGTCCAATGGATACATTTCCGGCACTCTTATTACAACAATATCACCAAGAACTAATAAAACAGCCATGGCACCACCAGGATTTTAATCCGCAATAAAAGTGAAGACAAGACAGTTTTTATTACTATTGCCACATGCCACCTGCAATACATTTTGATTAAATTTGCAGAACCAGTATTTATGTCTCTTTGTGTCCGTTATTGACACAGAAAAGGATAGGTCACGAATTCTTCCAGCAGCTGTGGAGGAAGTTTAAAATATCTTTTTAGGTCTTCAAACATACACACAAAACAGATGGTACTATTTTAGACGATAACACTATCTTAGTTGAGTAATGAGAAAGACGATAACACTATCATAGTTGAGTAATGAGAGAGGGACCAAACTTACTTAAAAGAGCCAAAAGCATTGAGTAAAATTTTTTAGTCGTAATGCTTAGTAATGAACCGTGAACAACCTGAATCTCACTTTATTTGACAAATGTTAATAAGTGAAAGTCGTTCTTTTCCACCATTAGAAAATAAGAGAAAACTGCATCGACATCAGTCTTACTTTGCAATCCGAAGATCACTAGAATTACGCGTCATATTGCTGGTATAATGTGAATATGAAGTGGCTCTGAATATTTTTGGCTGCAATAAAGGATAAAAATTACCATAATCTGATGGAACGATAAACTGACTGGGTCTTTTATAAGAGTGACTGCAATAAGAAGAAGATATTTCAGAACTTCCGAACATGCCTGTGAAAAAGCAGTGTTTAAAGCTGTACCACGTTAAGTTGGAAACTTTGCAGTATTGTTGTGAGTATTTAGTTCACTGCCTTTCCATAATCGCTTATTGACAGAAAGAAAACCCTCAATTACTCTTCAAAACTGCTTGATTTTAACTGACACAGCATTCCACTGAGAGAGAGAGAGAGAGAGAGAGAGAGAGAGAGAGAGAGAGAGAGAGAGACGATCCTGCGAAGTTTTATTCTTTAGCTTAAGTGATTTTATTCCTTTTTCCATAATTTATAATATTCACAGATACATTACACATATAAACATCATCGTTCATTTCCATACTTAATGTTCTCAATACGAATTTCTTCGTTAGTTGAAATGTGTTTCATTTACGACATTAGCCGGCAAGTGTGGCCTACCAGTTCTAGGCGCTTCAGTCCGGAACCGCGCGACCGCTACGGTCGCATGTTCGATTCCTGCCTCGGTCATGGGTGTGTGTGATGTCCTTAGGTTAGTTAGGTTTAAGTAGTTCTACGTTATAGGGGACTGATGACCTCCAATGTTAAGTCCCATAGTTCTCAGAGCAATTCTGAACCATTTTACGACATTACGGTAACCTAGGGGAGATGATGGCGTTGCCCAGGTATGTATTTATTCCATTAGTCCATCACCTCCTTACCCCTCTCTTTTTCCCATTTACCCCTATCCTCTTCGTCGATCCCCTTCTTTCCCCTCTTTTTCCACCACCATCCCTCACTATCTATCTCTTCGTCTCTCTCTTTCTCTCTCTGTCTTTCCATCTGCTGCTCCTCCTGTTTCAGTTCATCTACTCTTCACAACCCTCTGTCCATCTGCTCCTGCCCCTTCTGTCTATCTGATTCTTCCTCCTTTGTCAGTATCTTAATCCATTCTCTGAGAACATCTCCTCCTGTCCTTCTGTTTCCTCCCTTTATCTCCTTTTCCCCTCTTTCTAAATTTCCTCCTGACCATCTTAGACATATTAACCTCATCCTGCCCCTCTCTGTCCATTCTCTTCCTTTCCTCTCTGAATGTCTTCCTCCCCATGATTCCGTCCATCTCCTCCTCCACCCTCAGTCGCCTTCTATTCTACTGTCAATTTTCTCCTCCACACCTCTCTGTCCATCTTCCTCCCCCATCTCTGTCCATCTCCTTCTACACCTTTCCTCTGTCCATCCTCTTTCCTTTTTTTGTCCTCTTCCACCACCCATTGTGTCTATCTCCCTCATGTCTGTTTCTATATCGTATAAGCCTCTCCATCTCTTCCTCCTCCCTTATCTACATTATAAACACCATTCCAATAGGAGGTTGCTGGTTGTTACCTCCTAAGTATTTCTTCCCAGAACCAAACTGTCCTCAAATCGATCCACCGATTTTCAATAAGCTGTTTACCCATGGCTTTGCAGAGTGTGCACATGCCACATATATTTAGGAAATTTCGCACATATTTATGCTCGTGTTCCTCCTGTACCTCTAAGCAATTTCGTCCTGCAACTTCGTTTTCTCTCACGTTATTCTCTATGATGTCATATGACCTGGTCACGACTAAGGTTCGAGTCCTCCTTCGGGCATGGGTGTGCGTGTTTGCCCTTAGGATAATTTAGGTTAAGTAGCGTGTAAGCTTAGGGACTGATGACCTTAGCAATTAAGTCCCATAAGATTTCACACAGACACATACGTCCTGAAAAAGGTATACATTGATGTATATTTTCATGTGCACTCGGTGGTGTACTTAGATACTATCTGCGAAGTATTTCGAATAGACTTAGTGCTGAAGACTTAATAAATTAAAAACTCCCAGCATGATGGAGGAGTTTTATGGATATCAGTGTTTATGAATTCATATCTTCTGAACTATGAGTCGTACAATGATACAGTTCTGCAGGTACATTCAGTGGTAAATGTGAATTCCGCTTGCAAAACGTGCCGTCGATACAGTCAGTGGTAAGGAAGTAATAAATTCAAACGTCATGTTTAATGGAGCAGTTTTGTTGCATGAAAATCGAAAATGTAGTAAGCGATAAACGTTTTGCCTTTCGTGATTTTATGGGGGTTGTAGCGAGGAATGGTTTCGTAAAGTTTTCAAATTATGTGAAAAGTTTGATGTAAGTCATTACGTAGGCTCGTATTCTCAAACACTGGATGAATAAAACCCTGCGAATTTGGGAGTCGTCAGCTACAGTACTTTTTCACCCTCACTCCCGCCCACTTACCCTCAAACGATTGTCTTCAGACAGTAAGTGATACATATAGCAAGTGTTGCTGTAATGGGTGCAGTGATTAGGAAGAAATGTTTATCATAGCTACATACATACACATGTATGTACATCCGTTGTTACAAAACGTATGAATTCGTTGTCGTCTCCAAATTACTTTCTCATTACTAGATCTGTTACGTCCTCCCAAATCAACTCCAGAGATTGGGAGGCATAAAGTTGCATTGCGCAGTACCATTCCTCAGTGATAGAGACTGCCGTGGCTGTGCCTTCCTGTAATGTTCTGTGGTACCTGCCTGGATGAGGAGAGAGTGGTATGACAGGTGGGTGGTTCTCACTACAACACAAAATGCACGCATGGTTAAAATACACTTTATGACAGGTATCAATTGAGTTCATAACTTCAGAGATGGTCTGTGTCCAAATCACAGCTATATATAAGGGGCGTTCAAAAATAAACGAGCCAGAGGCATAATTACAGAATGTATGTTAGAAGTATAGACCCTGGCTGTTGAGACACTTGTCCCAATGTGACACAAGGCGGTGAATGGCTGTCTCATAACATTCCTGGGGCTGTGATGTTAACCAGTTCAGCATGTACAGCTGGACTTCGTCGTCCGAGGTGAATCGTTTGCCCCTCAGAACATTTGTAAGGGGACCGAAGTGGCATAATCATAGAAAGAGAGAGGTCCGGACTGTATGAAGGGTGTTTGAGAACCTCCCATTTGAATTTCTGCAGGAGTGCTACGACTGGGATGGCCGTATGAGGTTTTGCATTGTCGTGGAGCAGGATGACCCCACAGGTGCGATTGCCTGTTCGTTTTGATTTGATTGCTTGGCGAAGGATGGTCAAGGTTTGCGAGTAACACTGGGCATTCACTGTTGCCCGTGCTGCAGGAAGTGGGGCATCCTGGTCAAAGACGAATGTCAGCATAACCTTTCCTGCACTCGTGTGCATGGCCTTGGCTTTTCTTCATGGTGGTGACCCTGGATGCTGCCACTAGAGACTTTGTCGTTTTGATTCTGATTCGAAGTGATGACACCATGACTCGTCTCCAAGTGTCAGCAATTCATTCTCTTCCCGAGCATAGCACTGCAGATGTTCAAGACTGGGGCCATTCGACTTGCTTTCTGGTGTGGTTAAAGACTGTGGGTCACCCATTGGGCACACACTTTGCGCATGTGCAGTCGTTCCTTGGTGATTGTGTGAACACTTCCGACGCTCAATCTGACAACGGCGGCTGTGGCTTTCACTGTCACTCGGCGGTCCTGGATAACGAGTGCATCCACCAGCTGGACGATGTCATCAGTAATGCAGTGTGGTGCTCCAGACCGTGACATCTGTCCTCCCCTGAAGTACTTGTGCCACGCCTTGACCCTAGCAAGGGACATGCAGTGTTCGTCACACACTTGTGACATTTGTCGATGTATGTCCGTTCTTCCTACTCCTTCTGCTGTCAGAAAACGAACGACACCTCTATGCTCTTCTCTTGACGTCTCCATGTCACTGTTTGCACTGCGACTGGCGGCTTGGACGACTGATGCATGGTGCTGCTATCACTGTATAGTCACGTGACGTGCACGGGTGCCTTCTAGCGATGGACTGTGACCTTTCATTCTCTGGTCGTAACTCGTTACACACGTCACGATATTACCCTCCTGTCATCGGTTTGCACGTTCCAGACTGCGGCTCGTTTCTTTTTTATCACCCCTTATACAATGACTAACGTTCCCCCTCAGCTGGCTAAGGTGAGAGGTGACTACTGTCACTGTGGAAGACTAGAGCACTGTGTGAGGCATTAAGGTGCAATGTGAACGCAGCTCCGATGCGACGTACTGAGGTACTGAGATACTGAGATATGGCCTATATGCACATCGCCCTTGGGGCATTATCGGCGCGTAGCTTGGGGGCGAGCCTTCTTGTCATTGGCACACTTAGTTCAAACTCTGAGCCAAGCTCCGACTATCTGAGCCAACAGTCACAACTACGATCCTACAGAGAAGGTTTCAACTAATTATATGATTCTTACTTTATTAAAAATTTGTTGTTCCAATAACTTTTAACACACTTAATGAATTTAGCATACTTCATGTCACAACGTATTCAGCACTGCTGTTTAAATTTGGTAGTACAAAATTCATTTACAAACTTCACCGCTCTCATAGAAATAATGCGGAAGAGAAAGAATAGTGGATAGTATCGAAACGGATAACATTCAGTTTGAATCAAGACATGTGGAATATCAAGCATAAAACTCTTGCTCTTCCAAAATGAAAATCCAAATCGTAGATTAGAAAAAAAATAAATGCCTGTGTATGAGGTCAGATATAAATACAACATGCTGCCGTCTACTACGTCTTAATCGCTCTGAAGATATTGAAGCTTTCACCATTTTGTAAACTTCAGAAGCAGCGAAAAACTGTTGATTTTAGATTATTCATGATTGGGAAGCTACTCAAGCGTAGTTGGAAGAATATAGAATGCAGTTTTCCGTTTGACATTTGCCAGTAATGAAGCACAAATATGCGACACGCAAACCAAAGGCCTACAATCCGTTTATATCTTCGCTACGTGCGTCATGTCGATGACTAGACCCCAGATGGTACTGTGAAGTCTCTCTGCTTTTATCTAAACTCGGCCTTCTTCTTCAGTGCACAATTCTACTTTTTATTTTAATCGTACCTGGTCGCCCGAAGTTTCCCTGTTACGTATTTAGTATAACATTACCGACGGTATCTCAGCACCACGCAGATGTGCTGGAGAAGTCTTATCAACCACTGTTTATCGAGATATATAATTTTTATACCCAACAGGGTCGATATACAAAACAAACTTTCTGCATTACAACGATCTTCTGCACCGGCTGTCGTTAGTTCGACTAAAATGTCTTTTTGTTTTGGGGTCTCCGTTACCGCACATTTTCGGCTGCGTAGCCATTTTCATGTATATGATAAAATGGTTCAAATGGCTCTGAGCACTATGGGTCTTAACATCTGAGGTCATCAGTCCCCTAGAACTTAGAACTACTTAAACCTAACTAACCTAAGGGCATCACACACATCCATGCCCCAGGCAGGATTCGAACCTGCGACCGTAGTGGTCGCGCGGTTCCAGACTGTAGCGCCTAGAACCGCTCGGCCACAGCGGCCGACATGTATATGATATATCTTGTTACAACATGGTCAGCGGCTGTAAACCAAAAATGTTCTATGTATTCCACACTTATGGCTCATATGTTGTGGATGCGACACTTATTTCAAACTTTTTATGTCACGCATATTTCAGAGTATCCACATTCGCATCAGGCCCCCATCAGTGGAACGGCGATGGCATGTGACATGTGTACCAGAAATACTGTTGACGTGTTATGCTAACTTACGTGGGTTTCTTAAACTATGGAAATAAGCGGACCGAGCTCTGCTTTGTACCGCTGAAGCACAATTGACCTCTCCCCATACCTTAATCTCTGTGCCCTGTCGCACAATAGATACATCTGCGGCACTTTTATTACAGCACGTTAAGACAATATCCGCACAAGGTAACAAAACTGCCGACGTCTCCACTGGGATCTGAACCCTAAATAAACAAAACTAAGGCTCTCGAGAATCTTCCACTTGCGTTGGCGTGACTTCATCGTTACTGTATTTGTGAGATGGGGACTTCCGTTATTACAAAACAGCTCCACCTCCTGTCACAGTCTTCCTGGACATTCCGCCTTAAATGCACGTCGTAATTTCCCCAGCGTCGCACAGTTCCGTTACCCAGTGGCGGAGGCACCAGGTCGTCGTCCATAATGGAGGAGACGGGCTTCCCAGACCAACCTGTGTCTTGTGTCCAGCTACCACCACCATGGACTTTAGCGCACAACTGTGGATTCGGCAGGCATGCTGATCCATACACATATTTCTTTCTGGTGGATGTCTATTGTCCTTTGGAGGCGAAAAATAGAAAAAAAACAGCACGCTGGTCTGCTGTGGATAAATTTGGTAATAATGTCACGATAGTTCACTGCACACGCATGGAAAAGACACAAATGCGACACCACTACTTTGGCTCCACGGCGCTTATATAATTGCATCGGAGTCGCGCTACATTGCAGATACACTGCAAACACCTCTCACAAACTGAAACTTTTTGCCCACTCTTTACAGACCACTTGGATCGTTTAGGAGATTTGTTATTCATTTTTCACGTGGAATCTTGGTGCATGGGTAAAGACGCAAGTAAAAAGATTTCTGATTCACAAGATTTCAAACTGTCAGTATATCACCTCACCGTATCACCGAAAACTAAACATAATAGTCTACCAGAATAACACAAAACACACTGAGACGCCGCGATCCTATTGTGAAGCTTTTCACAATTAATATAATTCCTACTTCGTTAAAAATTTGTTGTTACAGTTACTTATAACAGTCTTAAATAATTTAGCACAATCTTTGTATCACCATTTTAGCGCTGTTGTTGACATTTGTTGTTACCAATTCACTGTTGTACAAACTTCACTGCTATGATAAAAATAAGCTATCCTTTCCAGACGACTAAAAAATTATTCCTTTTTATGAAAATATTTACTTCTCTTGAGCTTTGTCAGTTACCATCAGATATACTCTAAACGCACATTACACACAACTATTCATGCTCTTTTTAATTCGCCTTATTTTTACATGAGGGATTGTGTATTCATATCACTTAAAACGATGAAGTACTGGGCAGTCAAATTGTATTATTCCATGTTATTAGCAAAATTAATTTTGATATTTGAATTCAGAACGAAAGAAAATACTCAAATTATTATCGAAAAGTGTTAAATATATTCAGAATTCTATATTAATGCCAACCCATGAAATAAAAGTTATAGGATCGAACTATACAAGTGCATTGCGAAGATATTGATCATACAAAACTGTAATCGAAGTTTATGATGGTATCATTTCGCCTGGTATTTAAATCATATTAAGGACTAGGGGAAGTCTGAGTCTGAATGAGTCGGCTACGTTTCACAAGGTACTTACCTTGGTTTTCTGCATCCCACCAGCCCCAGGTTACGACTCGCACAGAGGCGACCATCTGTCTGTCAGTCCTGCAGGCGCCACGTCCCGTCACGCACCATTTGTTCGTTGCATCTGGTCGGGGCGGACGTCGTAAGACATCCGTTTAAGTTCGGTGTTGATCGATTAACTCAGTTTTTTTTTATTACAGAGGGAAGCTAACCCCCTGACCGAACACGCTGAGTTACCGTGCCGGCACCACCTGAGATACCCAAGCACGACTCACGCCCCGTCCTCACAGCTTTAGTTCTGCAAGTACCTCGTCTATTACCTTCTGGAGCTGTGAGGACGGGGCGTGAGTCGTGCTTGGGTAGCTCAGTTGGTAGAGCACTTGCCCGCGAAAGGCAAAGGTCCCGAGTTCGAGTCTCGGTTCGGCACACGGTTTTAATCAGCCAGGAAGTTTCACATCAGCGCACACTCCGCTGCTGAGTGAAAATCTCATTCGGGTATTATCGAAAAGTGTTAACTGAGTATTCAAAATCGTATACTATTGCCAAACCCTTAAATGACACTTTGGAGAATCTAAATATACAAGTGTAACAGGAAGATATTGATAATACGTCTATGATGGTTACGTTTCACCGGGTATTTAGATCGTAAAATATGCTAATCGAAGTTTGAGAAGGATACAATTCACAGGGTACTTAGTTTCATTTTCTGCATGTCACCAGCCCTAGGCTACGACTCATAAAGTGGCGACCAGCTGTCTGCAAGGCCCGTGCGGTCAGTCCTGCAGGATTGACGTCCCGTCACGCACCAGCCACCAGCCACCGGCCGCGCCGCCCACACGACTCAGCTCTCGGCCCTCGGCTGCAGACACGCAGCGGCCACAAGAAGCCGGCAGGCACGCGCCTCCGCTGCCCATGTCGACACTGCTCTGTCACTCGCTGTCTGTCTCGTCACCCGCCATACAGCTCCATCAGCACGCAGGACTCACTCAGAGTACACGTCCTGTGGCGACAGCAATTGCTATAAAATACCAGTTCTCACATATTAGGAAAATAATGAGAAGTGACTCACCGAAACATGAAGCAACTCCGCCTAAATAAAAGCTTGTCGTCAGCACTGTTGTTTTTAGTGAATATCTTTGTCTCAGCTGGGGGCACGCATTCTTCCAGTAGGTTTGTGCTTCTTTTTTCCTTCGGTCTAACAAGGGAACCTCCCCATCGCACCCCCTCACATTTAGTTATAAGTTGGCACAGTGGGTAGGCCTTGAAAAACTGAACACAGATCAATCGAGAAAACAGGAAGACGTTGTGTGTAACTATGAAAAAATAAGCAAAATTTGCAAACTGAGTAGTCCATGCGCAACATAGGCAACATCAAGGATGATATAAGCTCCAGAGTGCCGTGGTCCCGCGGTTAGCGTGTGCAGCTGCGGAACGAGAGCTCCTTGGTTTAAGTCTTGCCGCGAGTGAAAAGTTTAATTTTTTATTTTCAGTTTATGTGACAAACTCTTAAGTTTTCATCACTTTTTTGGGAGTGATTATCGCATCCACAAGAAAACGTTAATCGGGCAAGGTAGAAGAATCTTTTTACCCATTCGCCAAGTGTACAAGTTAGTTGGGTCGACAACATATTCCTGTCATGTGACGCACATACCGTCACCAGTGTCGTATAGAATATATCAGACGTGTTTTCCTGTGGAGGAATAGGTTGACCTACGACGTAGCGATCAAATGTTTTCGGTTCCCATTGGAGAGGCACGTCCTTGTGTCTACTAAACGCACGGTTTTGCGGTGCAGTCGCAAAATGTAGGCACTAAACTTATTACAGTGAACAGAGACGTCAATGAACGAACGGGCAGAACATACTTCAGAACATACTTTGCGAAAATAAACTTTTCAATCGAGGAGGACTTGATCAAAGGACCTCTCATACCGCAGCTGCTCACGCTAACCACGGGACCGCGGCGCTCCTGTGCTAACATTATCCTTGGTGTTGCCTATCTTGCGCATGGACTACTCAGTTTGTATATTTTGCTTATTTTTTCATGGTTCCACACATCGTCTTCCAGTTTTCTCGATTGATCTGAGTTCAGCTTTTCAAGGCCTATCCACTGTGCCAACTTATAACTAAATCTGAGGGGGGTGCAATGGGGAGTTTCCCTTGTGAGGAAGCCCGAATTCCTACTGAGTAACTGGAATTTCGCTGCGTGCAAAACTACAGGAATAACAAGTGTTGTGTAATGATCCTGATGTTTTAGGAAGGACTTGTATGATTATAGATTGTTGCTGATATTTGGTAGGTTATCTGATGTTCGTATAACCATTTATTCACATTAAAAAAAAGTAGTTTCTGATTTTTGACGCCGGTATAACAACTGCATTAAAGGGCAGATAATACTGTGTAGGATCTAGAGCACAGGGTTAAAGATATCACCCTTTGGAATAAGAGGGAAGAAGGGTAGTTTTCAAATGGAAACCATTCAGACTCGAATGAAGACGTGTGGAATAAATCATAAAACTCTCGTTTTTTTAAAATATGTTTCCAAAATGTATGTCAGAAGTAAGTAAATGCTTGTGTATCGTATTAGATGTAAATACAACATGCCGCCATCTACCGCTTCTAATTCTTCTGAAGATATTTAAGGCTGTACCATTTTGTAGACATATTTTCACTGCACAAACAGCCAAAAGATTGTGGAGTATTCGTGATTATGATGCTACTCAAATGTAATTAGAAAAAAGATTTGAACATGGCTAACTTTAGCAGTTGTTGGATAATAGTAGGTGAATAACACAGTCAACCAGTTGCTATAAATAATGTCGTTCAGTTAATCTTAACCATGATTTCAACGGATTTAAACCCGTCTTCTTCAGAAGGACAAGAAACAAACTGCACATTAGGAAACATTCAGGTACTAAAGCGATCTAACATCTGCATGTGAAATGCATCGCTAACGATCTGTTCATTGATTTGTAAAAGTGCTTGTCACAACAGGAAGATCAATCACATAAAATGCCAGACCATGTTAAGAGCCACCTGCCGATCAAACGAAAACCATTCAGGACTGAATGTAGCTCTTAACATGGTGTGGCATTTTATGTGACAGATTTTCCTGGTGCGACAAGCCGTTGATTTTAGGGGCCTCTAACTTTTGCAAATGGATGTGTAGATCGTTGCTGACACATTTCATGTGAACATGTTAGATCGCTACCGACTGTTTGCTAATGTGAAATTGTTTCGTGTCCTTTTGAAGAAGACAGGTTTAAATCCTCTAAAACCATGCTTATGATTAACTGAAAACCACCGTTTATTGCAAATGGTTGACTGTCTTATTCACCTGATATTTGAAAAACGTAGACAAATGCAATTTTTCGTTTTACATTTGGCAGTATTGAACTGCAAATACACTGTATGTAAACTAGTGGTGCTCCAATCCGGTCATGCCACCATTACCTACCTCATGTCGATAGCTGAAGGGGAATCCGTACTGATACATCTAAACACGGATTTTTTCTTTGCTGCACATTTCTGCTTTTTATCTGAATCCTACCTGGTTGTCAGACATTGTCTGTTATCTACTTAGTATCGCATTACTAACTGTACCACGCCACCATGCCAATATCCTAGCGAGCATTTATCAGCCATTCTTTTGCGACATATATTGTTTTCAACGACAGCCAAAACAATTTTATAAATTATAACAATCTCCCGCTCTGGCTGTCTCCAGCTAGATTAAAATATGCTTTTATTTTGGAATCTGACCTTCTGCAATATCTCTGCTTTGCAGCCATTTTCAAGAGTGAGCTGTAACCCGTTTCCGCATGGTAAATGACGGTCTACTAAGTTTGTTTGAAACCGTTCATGTAACCTACACTCACGCCTCACATGTCACATCGTTCCTACCACCAACCTCAGCCTCATTTCTTTTGGTCAGTTTTTGTAAGGATTGTTTCCATTCAGTATAAGAATCGTAAATATTTTGGGTGCAACACTAGTAACAGGACTATTTATTGTTTTCAAACGTTTTATGTCACACTTTCTTTAGCTGTATCCACATTCCTACCATGCCACTATTCACTTAATCGTGATAAAGCGAGGGTTGCCCAGGAAGTAAAGCACAGCATTCTTTTTCTTCTTTATTGAAAATATTGAGAATTACAGACACGAAAGAATGGTGTTTTACCGGCACACCCTATTTTTCCACGTAATATCCGTCCCGTTCTATAGCCTTCCTCCAGCGCGAAACAAGGGCGTGTGTGCCATGTCGGTACCAATCCTTGTCCTGGTGGCCCAGCCAGTGCTCCACTGCGTGAATGACCTCCTCATCGTCCTCAAAATGTCTTCCACGAATGGCGGCCAACAAATTGGAGGTCCGAGGGGCTAGGTCAGGTGTGTCACGTTTGACAGCCGTGGATGGTCTCCCCGACTGTTGCAAATCGTGGAGCTCCGCTGAACCGCCTTCTGAAGACCACCCCCTCCGTGTCCAGCGACTAACTGTACTTCTGTCGACAGCAGATGCTCTGTAGACTTTGCACAAGCTTTTGTGGATATTCCCCACTGTTTCTTTCTCTGCAGAGAGAAATTCAATGACGACACGATGCTTGCAACGTACATAATTTTGAAACTGTAGCGCAACTACACTATCTGTCACGAATGACAGAAACTTGGTGCTTTCATTCAGGAGACTTCAAATAATACATACCGGTACGCAACATTCCGCATTCGTAGCATTGTCTTCGGCTGAGAAAACAAATGCCATGCACTACTTTCTGGGAAACCCTGGTGTACTTCATGGCTACTAGGAGTTAGAAATTCTATTGTTGTGTTGTGTTTGCCTATGTGGATTCCGTAACCTGCAGAAACCATAGGGACCGAGCTCTGGTTTGCAAAGCACTCCGTCTTCAGTCCACGAGTGGCCTACCGGGACCATCCGACCGACGTGTCATCCTAGGTGGAGGATGCGGATAGGAGGGCGTGGGGTCAGCACACCGCTCTCCCGGTCGTAAGATAATATTCTTGACCGAAGCCGCTACTATTCGGTCGAGTAGCTCCTCAATTGGCATCACGAGGCTGAGTGCACCCCGAAAAATGGCAACAGCGCATGGCGGCCTGGATGGTGGCCCATCCAAGTGTTGACCACGCCCGACAGCGCTTAACTTCGGTGATCTCACGGGAACCGGTGTATCCACTGCGGCAAGGCCGTTACCACGAGCTCTACCTTGCGCTGGTCCAGAAAAAAAGGTGCAAATGGTTCTGAGCACTATGGGACTCAACGTCTGAGGTCATTAGTCCCTTAGAGCTAGCGAAACCTAACTAACCTAAGGACATCACACACATCCATGCCCAAGGCAGGATTCGAACCTGCGACCGTAGCGGTCTCGCGGTTCCACACTGCAGCGCCTAGAGCCGCACATGTGCTGGTCAATTACAATTGAACTTCCCCTATACCTTCATCTCTTTTCCCAGCAGCACAACAGATACTCTTTTGCCACTCTTTTACAGCATGTGCAAATGTGCTGGTCAATTACAATTGAACTTCCCCTATACCTTCATCTCTGTTCCCAGCAGCACAACAGATACTCTTTTGCCATTCTTTTACAGCATGTGCAAATGTGCTGGTCAATTACAATTGAACTTCCCCTATACCTTCATCTCTGTTCCCAGCAGCACAACAGATACTCTTTTGCCACTCTTTTACAGCATGTGCAACAATGCCAGCACAAACTACGGAAGCCGCCAAGGTCGCCACCGGGATCTGAACCATAAATAAACGTAACTTAGTCAGGATAAGGCTGTTCTTGTTACAACTGCCACACGCCACCAGCAGTACATTTTGATTAGCTTTGAACAACCATTATTTATAGCTAACACTATTATTATTTGCACAAGGGCATGTAGGTCACGAATTCACCCAACGGCAGTGGAGCTGATTAAACAGTCGCTTAGGCCTTGAAATATACGCCCAAACAGAAGAAGGTATCTTAATCCAGAGCGCAATAATAAAGAGAAAAGTTATTATCTAGTAATGCCTTTATGGACATTGAACATCAACAGTGAATAACCTAAAAAATCTGTTTGACAAATATGAATAATTCAAAGTCGTTCCTCTCCTCTGCCAGTAAACCTGGGAAAATCTGCGTCAGTGACCAAAGAAAACATTTTAAAGATATACAGCGTAAAGCTGCCGACTTTGCAATTTATTAAAATGTCCAATTAGTACGCTGTCCCTTCATAATCATAGAACTCTTAATTACTTCTTCAAAATGTTTTAACTCTTACATGATTTCACTCAGAGAGGCGATCCTGTAAATGTTGATTCTGTACCTTGAGTGGTTTTATTTCTTTTTCCATAATTTGTAATACTCTTCAGATCTGCACTTTATCTGATTAACGGCATTGTTTGTTTTCATAATTAATGTTATCTTTTATACTTTTTTCATTATCTGGCGACGCATTTCTCTGTAAAGTTTCTTCTACTTCTTTGGAAAAAAAAGGTTCAAATGGGTCTGAGCATTGTGGGCCTTAACATCTGAGGTCATCACTCCCCTAGAACTAAAACTACTTAAACCTAACTAACCTAAGGACATCACACACATCCATGCCCGAGGCAGGATTCGAACCTGTGACTGTAACAGTCGCGCAGCTCCAGACTGAAGCGCCACTGCGACCTGCTACTTCTTTGCAGAAAACCAGCAGAACAGATGGCGTTGCCCAGTTATGTATTTATTCCATTAGCTCATCTGCTCCTTCCCCCTCTCTTTTCCCCTCTCCTCACTCACCCTCCCTGTCTACCTCCTTCTTCCCCCAACTCTCTGCCTATCTCCTCCAATCCCCAATATCTCTCTCCTCCTGCACCTCTGCTTTCCGTTTGCTACTACCCCTCTCTCTGTCCATGTGCTGCTCGCGACTCTCTCTGTCCATCTGATCCTGCCCCCTCTGTTCGTGTTCTCCTCTACTCTGTGAGCTCATCTCCTCCTGGCCCTGTACCTTCTCTTTCCATAAATCTTCACTTCCTCCTTCTTCCTATATATCTTCCTCCCACTCTGTCCATCTCCTCCTCTCATCTCTCTCTGCTTATGTCCTTTTCCTTATCTCTCTGTATATCCTCCTCCCCATCCCTCCATCAATCTCATCCACCAACCTCTCTCAGTCCATATCATCCCCCATATCCTTGCTTGCAATCACCTGCCCATCTCCTTTCCCCTTTCACCTTCCATCTCCTCCCATCTCTTCCTGTCCATCTCCTCTTCCTTTCCTCCTCCTTACCTTTCTCTCCATATCCTCCCTCCTCTCTCTGTTCATCTCCTTTCCTTCCTGTGCCCATGTCCTCCTTCCCATCTCTAATCCATCTCCTCTTCTTTACTTCCTGTGTCCTTCTCCTTCGCCCACCTCTCTCTATCCATCTCCTCCTATTCCCCTCAATGTCCACCTCTCCATCATACTCATTGTGTCTTATCTCCCTCAGATCTTTTTCCATATCATCCTTCCCCCTTCTCTGCCTCCCAATCTCTTCCTTCTCCTTTCTTTCTCCACATTATCAACCCCACCTCAACATGAGGTTCGTAGTTCTTACCCCCCCCCCCCCTCCCCCTATAGTATTTACTTCCAGATTCTAGGATACTTGAAATTCATCCAGGGTTCTGAATGAACTTTACACATATTTACGCACATATTTCACCAGTATCTTTTGTGAAGTCTCCCAAACCCAAGGTACTCATCGGTACTTTTGGGGCAGCCACCACAAATTGTATAAAGCGTGGGTAGTGACCAGGATGTAGCTATGACTTTTGGCCGAAAAATAATTAATGACAAGAATTGCGCCAGCTAGAATGAAGAGATGACTTATCTTTATTTCTGACGAAACGTGCACCAGTAATACAAGTCCAAGTAATATCCGAGAGTAATCCGTGCACTGATCCTAGTCGAATACAATAGCAAATATCACACTGTAATGGCTCCGCTATAAACTCCAGCAATGGCTAGCAATACACAATCGACTGTCCGTCTGGGCGCCAGCGCTTCTCCTTATATGCAAAAGGCAGAGGACGCTGCGGACCCGAGCTCAGACATGGCGCGGCCTCTTCCGTCGGCGGTAACGCCCTGAGGCGCCGACGGCCGCGACAGGAACTGTGGCCAGCGACGTCACGGTCACGGCGTTCGTGGGTGAGTTGGTTGGGCCCGTGGATACAACAGTATCTCTACCAAATTCCGTCGGGCAATTTCGTTGTCATTCAGTTCAATCTTTATGTCGTTGTACAGCCAGAACAACGTTTCGTACATTGATATAATAATTCAGTGGTATAGTTACATATTGTGTGCAAAATGTGTTTAAAATATAGTTAGTAGCAGAGACGTAACAAAGAAAAACGTCATGCACGAAGTGGCAGTTTTTCACGCACCTCAGTGTTTATGACGTTATACACTCCTGGAAATTGAAATAAGAACACCGTGAATTCATTGTCCCAGGAAGGGGAAACTTTATTGACACATTCCTGGGGTCAGATACATCACATGATCACACTGACAGAACCACAGGCACATAGACACAGGCAACAGAGCATGCACAATGTCGGCACTAGTACAGTGTATATCCACCATTCGCAGCAATGCAGGCTGCTATTCTCCCACGGAGACGATCGAAGAGATGCTGGATGTAGTCCTGTAGAACGGCTTGCCATGCCATTTCCACCTGGCGCCTCAGTTGGACCAGCGTTCGTGCTGGACGTGCACACCGCGTGAGACGACGCTTCATCCAGTCCCAAACATGCTCAATGGGGGACAGATCCGGAGGTCTTGCTGGCCAGGGTAGTTGACTTACACCTTCTAGAGCACGTTGGGTGGCACAGGATACATGCTGACGTGCATTGTCCTGTTGGAACAGCAAGTTCCCTTGCCGGTCTAGGAATGGTAGAACGATGGGTTCTATGACGGTTTGGATGTACCGTGCACTATTCAGTGTCCCCTCGACGATCACCAGAGGTGTACGGCCAGTGTAGGAGATCGCTCCCGACACCATGATGCCGGGTGTTGGCCCTGTGTGCCTCGGTCGTATGCAGTCCTGATTGTGGCGCTCACCTGCAAGGTGCCAAACACGCATACGACCATCATTGGCACCAAGGCAGAAGCGACTCTCATCGCTGAAGACGACACGTCACCATTCGTCCCTCCATTCACGCTTGTCGCGACACCACTGGAGGCGGGATGCACGATGTTGGGGCGTGAGCGGAAGGCAGCCTAACGGTGTGTGGGACCGTAGCCCAGCTTCATGGAGACGGTTGCGAATGGTCCTCGCCGATACCCCAGGAGCAACAGTGTCCCTAATTTGCTGGGAAGTGGCGGTGCGGTCCCCTACGGCACTGCGTACGATCCTACGGTCTTGGCGTGCATCCGTGCGTCGCTGCGGTCCGGTCCCAGGTCGACGGGCACGTGCACCTTCCGCCGACCACTGGCGACAACATCGATGTACTGTGGAGACCTCACGCCCCACGTGTTGAGCAATTCGGTGGTACGTCCACCCGGCCTCCCGCATGCCCACTATACGCCCTCGCTCAAAGTCCGTCAACTGCACATACGGTTCACGTCCACGCTGTCGCGGCATGCTACCAGTGTTAAAGACTGCGATGGAGCTCCGTATGCCACGGCAAACTGGCTGACACTGACGGCGGCGGTGCACAAATGCTGCGCAGCTAGCGCCATTCGACAGTCAACACCACGGTTCCTGGTGTGTCCGCTGTGCCGTGCGTGTGATCATTGCTTGTACAGCCCTCTCGCAGTGTCCGGAGCAAGTATGGTGGGTTGGACACACCGGTGTCAATGTGTTCTTTTTTCCATTTCGAGGAGTGTAGCTCCTGAACTAAGTGTCGTACAATGATACAGTTTTGCAGGTATATTCAGTGGCATATGCTGAATACCGTCTGCAAAAAGGTCGTCAATCGAATATGTAGTAAACGACATACTTTTTGCTTTCATCACTTTGTGGGATTGTTCAGCGAGAAAAAGTTCGTAAATGTTTGATATTATGAGTGAAGTTTGTTGGAAGTCACTAAGTGCTCTCATTGCAAAATGTTGGACGAATAAAGTCCTGGGAATTCATTCATCGTGAGCTACACAACGTTTTCACACTCAGCTACGCCCCTTTAATAAGTATGTGGCCCTTAACCGCTAAACAGATTATCTCCAGACCAGATGTGGTTTTTGTACCAACGTTTGTTGAGAGTGGTTATGTGATTTAGGAGGAGATGTGGAAGATACAACGTGTATTTTTCTTTTGTGTTCCCGAATTTTTATCTTATTACTAGACCTACAACTTTGTCTTCATAATCCAAATCTCCAAAAGGGTATATCCTGGGCACGGAAGCATTAGCAACTGAAAACTAATCGGCAGGTTTAGAAGTAGTTAGTTATATTTGTTTCGTCTCTTTGTTCTTAGGAAATACATGAATCAGATTTTCCGACGCTTTTTTAGTCATCTATTGTGGTTAGGACAAATCACAATCACACAGCAAACCATTATTTTTAACTGAAACCAATTCCAATGGTAGTACACTTTCAGAAACTCTCAATGTACTGATAACTGTAATGTAACTCTAGATTTAATGGTCAGTCGCCGATAAGGTTTCACACTCACGTAAAGAACCTTGCGTTCACTCAAAAACGCAATGACACGACAACAGGCTATGTCACGGCGTTTCTACAGAGCGATGGCAGGATCATCTGCGAGCAGCACCGCAGTTTGTTACCGCGCACGCTCCCTATGGTGTCTACTGTGTTTTCTAGTAAGATGTCTTCTATTGTTTTGTCAGAGGAGTAGAATATGATTAGATCTGCCTAAAAAAATTGCCGTACAAAATTAAATTGCACCTTAAACAGAGCATTGTCGTACTGATGTGTAACGTACCACAGAAGTGTTTTTGAGGCGCAAGCATAACGGTGTTGCCATCCTGGCGAGGTTTTCAGTTTACTTTTCTAGGTTATGCCTGATGACAGAGCGCACCCTACTAAACCTGGCCGGCCGAGCGGTTCTAGGCGCTTCAGTGCGGGCCATTCTGCTGCTCCGGTCGCAGCTCGAATCCTGCCTCGGGCTTGGATGTGTGTGATGTCCTTAGGTTAGTTAGGTTTAAGTAGTTCTAAGTCTAGGGGACTGACGACCCCAGATGTTAAGTCCCATAGTGCTTAGAGCCATTTGACCTATTATTTTTATAAACCTGTAGTATTACGTAAATGTAGAAGTGGTTAAGGGATACTGTCTGTATATTAAATTAGTGCCACCTGTATAGCGTACACCGAACTTTGAGAATAATTTTTTTTATCATATTATGTAATTCTTTAACCTGAGCTCCTCCAAGCAACGCTAATTCCTCACGTAGTGCATTAAAATTGTCATAATAGCATGTCATAAACTCAAAAGAAGTACAGAACATAAGTGTCGATCAAAAACTTTCCGTTACAAGGCCATACAGTTCAGAATAGTTATGAGAGTCAGGTAAAATCAACGTAAACGTTGAGGCAATCATCCCAGTTACTCACCAGGTTGATGATACCCATTTGATAAAACAGCACGTATAGGTGCGTGAAGAAGTCCTGAGCTTACTGTTGCACATCTTTCCCGACAGCATTCGTTGACACTTGAAGACCTTCATTAAGTGAACAAAGGCGTGATAATGTGGAGAAATCAGGAGTACAGGAAGGTTCTCAAATGTTTCCCATTTGAGTTGGCTAACTTCTGCGTTACGTTATTTGTGATATGGGTACTTGCGTTATCGTGAAGCAGCTGTATTACTTGTCACAAATGTCCCGGACGTTTCGCCTTAATTGCACGTCGTAATTAATTCAGCGTGGTGGAGTACGTTCCCCAGCCATGTACAAACCAGGCTGTTTTATGTAATAAATGAGGATACCTCTCACAACGACCGGCGTCTTCTGTCTGAATTCGACCAGCACATAAATTTGCGCCCCATCCACATCTGTGGTTTTCGACAGACGTGTTGCACTATACACATTCTTAGTCTTCCGAGAGTGTTTTGGATGAGTTTGATAGTAGAGTCGCTATAGTTATCCGGATTTACAGCATGTATCGGAAAGACACAAATATCACAAGAATCCCTTGCCCCATGCCGGTACTTACATATCCGCCTCGGAGTAGCGCTACGTTGCATATAGACTGCAAATCCACACCCTTCCCACTACTTTTTTTTCTTTTTCTTCTGTGGAAATTTGTTGCATGAGTGAAGACGTAAATAATAAGTTTTTTGCTTCACAACACTTCAAACTTGTATTATATCAGAACATAATTTCAGTGAAAACTGGATATAACACTCTGCCCGAAAAATAGAGGAACACACTGAGCCGAAGACGGTAATGAACCTAGCAAACTGACTATAACTGAAACTGTCCGAGCTCTGCTGTTAGAACCACAATACTATTTAGAAGCTTTGAACTACTAAGAAAATTCTTGCTTTGTTAGTGATCTCTTGTTCGGGTTATTTATCACACACTTAAGGAATTTAGCAGATTTCATGTGACAACATATTTATTCATTTACGTGCGTACTCTGCAAATAACATTCAAGTGCCTGGCAGAGGGTTCGTCGAACCACCTTCACAATTCTCTATTATTCCAGTCTCGTACAGTGTGCGGAAAGAATGAACACCTATATCTTTCCGTACGAGCTCTGATTTCCCTTATTCTATGGTGGTGATCGTTCCTCCCTATGTAGGTAGGTGTAAACAAAATAATTTCGCATTCGGAGGAGAAAATTGGTGATTGGAATTTCGTGAGAAGATTCCGTCGCAACGAAGAATGCCTTTGTTTTAATGTATTTTCAGCCTAAGTCCTGTAACATTTCTGTGGTGCTCTCTCCCGTATAGTATTACTATTGTTCAAACTTCCAAGTACCAAATTATTTTACAAACTTCGCAGCTCTCAAACAAATAAGCGATTATTTCCAGCTGACTCAAAAATTATTCACCTTTCACTAAAATTTTTGGTTCTCTTAAATTTTGTGAGATACCATCATCTATTCAGCAAAAGAACATCACACATATTTACTTATGCTCTGCTTTACATGATTTGACTCACTTTTAAGTGAGAAATCGTTGATTTATGTCAACAAAAACAATGAAGCACTCTCAAATCAAGTATTATTATTGCAGATTATTAATTGTATTAATTTCTGTATTTAAATTGTAAACGGAACAGAATACTCAAATTATTATCGGGAGGAAACTTCCTGGCAGATTAAAACTGTGTGCCCGATCGAGACTCGAACTCGGGACCTTTGCCTCTCGCGGGCAAGTGCTCTGCCAACTGTTTTTT
The DNA here is from genome assembly GCF_023897955.1 of Schistocerca gregaria. Lineage (NCBI taxonomy): Eukaryota > Metazoa > Arthropoda > Insecta > Orthoptera > Acrididae > Schistocerca > Schistocerca gregaria. Next base: position 84,864,424 of record NC_064926.1, on the reverse strand, counting down.
TTTTCTTTTTTGTTGTCCCGCGGTTCCAGACTGTATGCCGAGTACCGCTTTTTTAGTTTTAATCACAAATTGCCCGCATTTGTTTGTTGCGTCTGGTCGTGGCGGACGTCGTAAGACATCCGTTAAGTTCGGTGTTGATCGATTAACTCAGTTTTTTTTTTTTATTACAGAGGGCAGCTAACCCCCTGACCGGACCCGCTGAGTTACCGTGCCGGCCCCACCTGAGCTACCCAAGCACGACTCACGCCCCGTCCTCACAGCTTTAGTTCTGCAAGTACCTCGTCTATTACCTTCTGGAGCTGTGAGGACGGGGCGTGAGTCGTGCTTGGGTAGCTCAGTTGGTAGAGCAGTTGCCCACGAAAGGCAAAGGTCCCGAGTTCGAGTCTCGGTCCGGCACACAGTTTTAATCTGCCAGGAAGTTTCACATCAGGGCACACTCCGCTGCTGAGTGAAAATCTCATTCGGGTATTATCGATAAGTGTTAACTGAATATTCAAAATCCTATACTATTGCCAAACCCTTAAATGACACTTTGGAGAATCTAAATATACAAGTGTAACAGGAAGATATTGATAATACGTCTATGATGGTTACGTTTCACCCGGTATTTAGACCGTAAAATATGCTAATCGAAGTTTGAGAAGGATACAATTCACAGGGTACTTAGTTTCATTTTCTGCATGTCACCAGCCTTAGGCTACGACTCATAAAGTGGCGACCAGCTGTCTGCGAGGCCCGTGCGGTCAGTCCTGGAGGCTTGACGTCCCGTCACGCACCAGCCACCAGCCACCGGCCGCGCCGCCCACACGGCTCAGCTCTCGGCCCTCGGCTGCAGACACGCAGCGGCCGCAAGAAGCCGGCAGGCACGCGCCTCCGCTGCCCACGCCGACACTGCTCCTCCGTCACTCGCTGTCCGTCTCGTCACCTGCCAGACAGCTCCATCAGCACGCAGGACTCACTGCCAGGACTCGACCAGCGACGACAACGATCGCTATAAAATACTGGTTTCCACGTATTAGGTAAGTAATCGAAAGTGACTCTTCGAAATGTAAAGTAATTGCCTCCAAGAGAAAGCTTGTCATCAGCCCTGTTGTTTTTAGTGAACATAGCTTTCTCTCAGCTATGGGTACGTCTTTTTCCATTAGTTTTGTGCCCCTCCTCCTCCATCGCTCCAAGGAGTCCCGTATTCCTACCAAGTAACTGGGATTTGGCTGCTATAAAACTACTGTAATCAGAAGTGTTATATCCTGATTTTCTGAGAAGCGAGTGATTTATTATAGAGCGCTGCTGATGTTTAGTAGTTTTTGACTTAACAATTTAATCAGATTTAAAACAAAGTTGTTTCATATTTTCGACTATTGTATATAACAACAGTATTAATGTTGTTGTTGTGGTCTTCAGTCCTGAAACTGGTTTGATGCAGCTCTCCATGCTACTCTATCCTGTGTAAGCTTCTTCACCTCCCAGTACCTACTGCAACCTACATCCTTCTGAATCTGCTTAGTGTAGTCATCTCTTGGTCTCCCACTACGATTTTTACCCCCCATGCTGCCCTCCAATACTAAATTGGTGAACCCTTGATGCCTCAGAACATGTCCTACCAACCGATCCCTTCTTCTGGTCAAGTTGTGCCACACACTTCTCTTCTCCCCAATCCGATTCAATACATCCTCATTAATTATGTGATCTACCCATATAATCTTCAGCATTCTTCTGAAGCACCATATTTCGAAAGCTTCTATTCTCTTCTTGTCCAAACTATTTATCGTCCATGATTCACTTCCATACATGGCTACACTCCATTTAAATACTTTCAGAAATGACTTCCTGACACTTAAATCTATACTCGATGTTAACAAACTTATCTTCTTCAGAAACGCTTCCCTTGCCATTGCCAGTCTACATTTTATATCCTCTCTACTTCGACCATCATCAGTTATTTTGCTCCCCAAATCCTACTTCGACCATCATCATTTATTTTGCTCCCCAAATAGCAAAACTCCTTTACTACTTTAAGTGTCTCATTTCCTAATCTAATTCCCTCAGCATCACCCGACTTAATTCGACTACATTCCATTATCCTCGTTTTGCTTTTGTTGATGGTCATCTTATATCCTTCTATCAAGACACTATCCATTCCGTTCAACTGCTCTTCCAAGTCCTTTGCTGTCTATGACAAAATTACGATGTCATCGGCGAACCTCAAAGTTTTTATTTCTTCTCCATGGACTTTAATACCTACTCCGAATTTTTCTTTTGTTTCCTTCACTGCTTGCTCAAAATACATATTGAATAACATCGGGGATAGACTACGGCCCTGTCTCACTCCCTTCCCAACCACTGCTTCCCTTTCATGTCCCTCGACTCTTATAACTGCCATCTGGTTTCTGTACAAATTGTAAATAGCCTTTCGCTCCCTGTATTTTACCCCTGCCACCTTCAGAATTTGAAAGAGGGTATTCCAGTCAACATTGTCAAAAGCTTTCTCTAAGTCTACAAATGCTAGAAACGTAGGTTTGCCCTTCCTTAATCTAGCTTCTAAGATAAGTCGTAGGGTCAGTATTGCCTCATGTGTTCCAACATTTCAACAGAATCCAAACTGATCTTCCCCGAGGTCGGCTTCTACTAGTTTTTCCATTCGTCTGTAAAGAACTCGCCTTAGTATTTTGCAGCTGTGACTTATTAAACTGATAGTTCGGTAATTTTCACATCTGTCAACACCTGCTTTCTTTGGGACTGGAACTATTATATTCTTCTTGAAGTCTGAGGGTATTTCGCCTGTCTCATACATCTTGCTCACCAGATGGTAGAGTTTTGTCAGGACTGGCTCTCCCAAGGCCGTCAGTAGTTCCAATGGAATGTGGTCTACTCCAGAGGCCTTGTTTCGACTCAGGTGTTTGAGAGCTCTGTCAAATTCTTCACGCAGTATCGTATCTCCCATTTCATCTTCATCTACATCCTCTTCCATTTCCATAATATTGTCCACAATTACATCGCCCTTGTATAGACCCTCTATATACTCCTTCCACCTTTCTGCTTTCCCTTCTTTGGTTAGAACTGGGTTTCAATCTGAGCTCTTAATATTCATACAAGTGGTCCCCTTTTCTCCAAAGGTCTCTTTAATTTTCCTGTAGGCAGTATCTATCTTACCCCTAGTGAGATAAGGGTCTACATCCTTACATTTTTTCCTCTAGCCATCCCTGCTTAGCCATTTTGCACTTCCTGTCGATGTCATTTTTGAGACGTTTGTATTCCTTTTTGCCTGCCTCATTTACTGCATTTTTATATTTTCTCCTTTCATCAATTAAATTCAATATTTCTTCTGTTACCCAAGGATTTCTACTAGCCCTCGTCTTTTTACCTACTTGATCATCTGCTGCCTTCACTACTTCATCCCTCAAAGCTACCCATTCTTCTTCTATTGTATTTCTTTCCCCCATTCCTGTCAATTGCTCCCTTATGCTCTCCTTGAAACTCCGTACAACCTCTGCTTCTTTTAGTTTGTCCAGGTTCCATCTCCTTAAATTCCCACCTTTTTGCAGTTTCTTCACTTTTAATCTACAGGTCATAACCAACAGATTGTGGTCAGAGTCCACATCTGCCCCTGGAAATGTCTTACAATTTAAAACCTGGTTCCTAAATCTATGTCGTACCATTATTTAATATATCTGAAATCTGTCAGTATCTCCAGGCTTCTTCCATGTATAGCAGTATTGATATAGAGCACAGGGCTACAGATTTCACAGTTTCGAATAGGAGGGAACGAGAATGGTTTTGAAACTGAAACCATGCAAGACTGAATCAAGACATGTGGAATCAATCATAAAACTCTCGGCTTTTCAAAATATAAATCTAAAACACATATCAGAAGCCTTTGTATAACATCAGATGTAAATGCAACATGCTGCCGTGTACTGCTCCTTAATTCATGTGAAGATATTGAAGCTTGCACCATCCTGTAGACATATTTCCACTTCAGAAGCAGCTAAAAGCCCTTTTATTGCTGAGTAGTCATGATTGTGAAGATACTCATACTTAGCTGAAAAAATATAAAAAAGTAATGCAGTTCTCTGTTTGACATTTGAAATAAATTGAGCACAAATATATTACACGCTAACCAGTGACGCTCCAATTAGGTCATTTCATCGTTAAATACTTCATATCGATGATTCGACTGAAATTTGTACTGTGACATTTCTTTTGCTTCAAATGGTTCAAATGGCTCTAAGCACTGTGGCACTTAACATCTGAGGTCATCAGTCCCTTCGATTTAGAACTACGTAAACCTGACTAACCTAAGGACATCACACACATCCATGCTCGAGGCAGGATTCGAACCTGCGACCGTAGTAGCAGCGCGGTTCCGGACTGATGTGCCTGGAACCACTCGGATAGAAATGCCGGATTTCTTTTGGAAATATTTGAAATTTGTGGTAAGATACTATGTGACCAAGCTGCTGAAGTTATCGGTCACTAGGCTTACACACTACTTAATCTAAGTTTAAGTAACTTACGCTAAGGACAACACATACACTCATGCCCGAGGCAGGACTCGAACCTTCGACGGGGGCAAGCCACGCTAACCGTTGTAGATACCTGAGACCGTGCGGCTACTCCGCTGACATTTCTTTGATTCTTTTTTTCTTTTTTTAAAAATCTAAACTCGGCTTTCTTCTTCGATGCATGTTTCTACTTTTTTATTTGAATCCTACTTGCTCACCTGGTGTTGCCCTGCTACTGATTTAGTATCACATTACCAACCCCATCACACCACCACGCAGATGTGATAGAGATAGTTTTAGTCGTTGTTTTTCGAGATATGTTCAGTGGGGTCGACAGTCAAAGCAAATTCATGAATTAAAACATTCCTGTGTACGGGCTGTCATTAGCTCGATTAAACTATGCCTTTATTTTGAAATCTGCCCTTCTGCATCGTTTCGGCTGTGTAATCATTTTCTAAAGTACGGTGTATCCCGTTTCCTCATTGTGCCAAGTTGGTTTGAAACTGTTCATGTATCGTGCACTTATGCCTCAGACGTCACATAATTCCCATCATCAACCTCTAACTCATTCCTATAGGTAAATTGTTGTACGAACTGTTGCCGTTCTTCACATACCACCAGGCCTCCATTTTTAGACTTGTGACAGTATTATACAGGCCTACAAGCAGTTACAAATTTAGTTGATGCATCCATAACTTGCAGAAACGATAGGGACTGACCGCTACTTTGCACTGCTCAAGCACAATTGATCTCCCCTTATAGCTTCATCTCTGTGCCCTGTCACGCAACGGGTACGCCGTTGCCACTCTCTGACAGCACGTGCGACAATATGAGCGTGAACTAATAAAACCGACGAGGTCGCCATTGGACTCTGAGCGCACAATGAACTACGCTAAGTCAGGATAAAATTGTTTTTATTAGAACGGCCACGCACGACCTTCAATACATTTTGAATAACCTTGCAGAGTCATTATTTATATCTTAGACGATCGTTATATGCCAAGAACGGGTAAGTACCAATTCTTCCAGCGGCAGCGAAGCAAGCCGCTTCATACGAGGGTGTGTCAAATGAAAACCTTAAGCTTGTAATAACAAAACGAAATTTTGCGCCGCTATCCTGTAAGTTGCTAAGCGTGCTAAAAACAGCGTGCAGAATGGCCTGTAGGTGGCAGCATAGTGGAGGTGCACACATACCGTTGCAGTATCAGTATAAAGATGGCCGCCCCACTTGCGGCTTGAACCAGGGAAGAACAGCGTTCTATTATTCAGATTTTGCGTAGTGAAGGTGTGAAACCTATTGAAATTCATCGACGAATGAAGGTTCAGTGCGGTGATGCATGTTTGTCACAGTAGCAAGTCTACGAATGGAGTAGGAAGTTCGCAAATGGTGTGACTTCAGTGGCAGATGCTCCTCGTCCAGGTCAGGCACAACGAGTTGTGACTCCACAGAACATTGCAGTAGTTGAAGCGATAGTCAAGGAGAATCGCCGAGTGACACTGAATGACACTGCAGCATGTTTACGGATAAGTCATGGGTCAGCACACCACATTGTGCATGATGTGCTCCAGTTTCACAAAGTGTCTGCAAAATGGGTGCCACGCCAGCTGACTCCTGAAATGAGAGAACGACGTGTTGATGCTTGTGAAGAACTTCTTCGGCGCTTTATACGAGAAGGTGATGGCATCCTTGCAAGAATCGTTACTGGGGACGAAACCTGGTTTCACTTTCTCATCACCAAAACCAAAGAAGTATCGAACAGAACCATCAGCAGGGAAGGTTATGCTGACTCTCTTTCGGGACGAAAAAGGCGTCATTTTGGAACATTAGATGCCTAGAGGGACCACTGTCACCAGTGCATCATACACAAATCTCCTAAAAAATCATCTGCCGCCTGCAATGAAATCAAAGCGACGTGGATTGCTGTCAGCAGGTGTCCTTTTGCAACATGAAAATGCAAGGCCCCACACTGTCCGTACAACAGTTTCAACAATCACAGATCTGTATTTTGAGTTTCTTCCTCATCCATCATACTCACCAGACCTTGCCCCAAGTGATTTCAATATGTTTGGACCATTCAAAGACGCAATGAGAGGACAGAAGTTCCGTTCTGATGAAGAGGTACGCCACGCGGTGCACAAGTGGTTGCGCTGATAACCAAAAGAATTTTTTCTAAAGGCATTTATGCACTTTGTAAGCACTGGAGGACTTGAATTGAGCGTGGGGGAGATTATGTTGAAACTGGATACAGCTTTGTACCACCTCTTAACTGTATATAATATTTAAAAAGTATTTAAGGTTTTCATTTGACGCACCGTCTTACACAACATGAAGTGTAATACTACAGGCAAACTTTTCTGGCAGATCTTGTGTGTCACGGCAGACGACAGTCTTTAGTGTCTACCACTCTTGAGGGCCCAGGATGAATGACTTCCGCGATTCCTACCGTCCTCTGACCGTCTCGCACAACAAAAGTTTTGGCCAGATAATCAGGGACTCATACAATCTTCAACATTACTTTAGCTGTCAGTCTCTCTCTGCAGTATATTAACTGCGGCTCTGAAAAAGTAATTAATTTTTCGAAATGATTTTTGTGGAGACCAATTTCGTTGCCTGTAATTCTCGAAGTTTGGAAGCTCTTTTTGTGGTATCATCCAAAGATATCGGTGCTTCACCACAGTCGGCAACGTCCAACGACACCGCAGGCACTAGCCATGTCTCACTCTCGCCCGCAAAGACGAATGTGAGAGGCTGAGGAATGCACACCTTCTCCCTCAGCACGACAGCACTCTCCCACAAATGTCAATATAAAGCGAAGAGTGGAAGCACTCGCCCCAATTCCTCACTTCAGCTATAGCAGTCAACATCACGTCTCAAATGGTGATGTTCTCTTGTAAATGTTGTACATTGTACTTCAAGACATAAGTTTGTTAATTAGTGCGTGAGACGATACTTTAAGCATCGCTCGTGCGAAAGTCGGCTTCCCTTTCGCTCACATGATACACTCCTGGAAATTGAAATAAGAACACCATGAATTCATTGTCCCAGGAAGGGGAAACTTTATTGACACATTCCTGGGGTCAGATACATCACATGATCACACTGACAGAACCACAGGCACATAGACACAGGCAACAGAGCATGCACAATGTCGGCACTAGTACAGTGTATATCCACCATTCGCAGCAATGCAGGCTGCTATTCTCCCACGGAGACGATCGAAGAGATGCTGGATGTAGTCCTGTAGAACGGCTTGCCATGCCATTTCCACCTGGCGCCTCAGTTGGACCAGCGTTCGTGCTGGACGTGCACACCGCGTGAGACGACGCTTCATCCAGTCCCAAACATGCTCAATGGGGGACAGATCCGGAGGTCTTGCTGGCCAGGGTAGTTGACTTACACCTTCTAGAGCACGTTGGGTGGCACAGGATACATCCTGACGTGCATTGTCCTATTGGAACAGCAAGTTCCCTTGCCGGTCTAGGAATGGTAGAACGATGGGTTCTATGACGGTTTGGATGTACCGTGCACTATTCAGTGTCCCCTCGACGATCAACAGAGGTGTACGGCCAGTGTAGGAGATCGCTCCCCACACCATGATGCCGGGTGTTGGCCCTGTGTGCCTCGGTCGTATGCAGTCCTGATTGTGGCGCTCACCTGCACGGTGCCAAACACGCATACGACCATCATTGGCACCAAGGCAGAAGCGACTCTCATCGCTGAAGACGACACGTCTCCATTCGTCCCTCCATTCACGCTTGTCGCGACACCACTGGAGGCGGGATGCACGATGTTGGGGCGTGAGCGGAAGGCAGCCTAACGGTGTGTGGGACCGTAGCCCAGCTTCATGGAGACGGTTGCGAATGGTCCTCGCCGATACCCCAGGAGCAACAGTGTCCCTAATTTGCTGGGAAGTGGCGGTGCGGTCCCCTGCGGCACTGCGTACGATCCTACGGTCTTGGCGTGCATCCGTGCGTCGCTGCGGTCCGGTCCCAGGTCGACGGGCACGTGCACCTTCCGCCGACCACTGGCGACGACATCGATGTACTGTGGAGACCTCACGCCCCACGTGTTGAGCAATTCGGTGGTACGTCCACCCGGCCTCCCGCATGCCCACTATACGCCCTCGCTCAAAGTCCGTCAACTGCACATACGGTTCACGTCCAGGCTGTCGCGGCATGCTACCAGTGTTAAAGACTGCGATGGAGCTCCGTATGCCACGGCAAACTGGCTGACACTGACGGCGGCGGTGAACAAATGCTGCGCAGCTAGCGCCATTCGACGGCCAACATCGCGGTTCCTGGTGTGTCCGCTGTGCCGTGCGTGTGATCATTGCTTGTACAGCCCTCTCGCAGTGTCCGGAGCAAGTATGGTGGGTCTGACACACCGGTGTCAATGTGTTCTTTTTTCCATTTCCAGGAGTGTATAATGAGGATTATGAATGGAGGGAAACAGGCAATTTCCATATTTCTAGATTTCCGGAAAGCATTTGACACTGTGGGTCATTGCAGGCTCTTAATGAAGGTACGTGAGTATGTAATAAGTACACAGATATGTGAGTGGCTCGAAGACTTTTTAAGTAATAGAACCTAGTATGTCGTCCTCGATGGCTAGTGTTCATCAGAGAGAAAGGTATCGCCAGGAGTGTCCCAGGGAAGTGTGACAGGACCGCTGCTGTTCTCTATATACACATTTGGTGGACGGCGTGGGCAGCAATCTGCGGTTGTTAGCTGATGTGTCCGCGGCGTACCGGAAGGTGATGAAGTTGATTGCTTGTATGAAGATAAGAGATGAAATAGAAAAAATTTCCAGTAGGCGTGATGAATTGCAGGATAGCAATAAACGTGAAAAAACGTAAGTTAATGCTGATGAGTAGGAAGATCAAACCTGTAATATTCGGACACAGTATTACTATTGTCCTGCTTCACACAGTCAAGTCGTTTAAATATATGGGCGTAACGTGAAAAGCGATATGGCAATGACGAGCATACGAGAACTGTGGTAGGGAAGAGGAGTGATGGACGTCGGTTTACGGGAGAATTTTAGGAAAGAGTTCTTCACCTGTAAACGAGACCGCATGTAGGACGCTGGTGCGATCTATTTTTGAGCACTGCTCGAGTGGTTGGGATCTGTAACAGATAGGACTGAAGGAAGACATCAAAGCAACTCAGAGGCGAGCTGCTAGATTTCTTCAAGGTAGTTTCAACCAACACGCAAGTACTACAGGGATGCTTCGGGAACCCAAATGGGAATCGCTGGATTGAAGGCGACGTCCTTTTCGAGAATCAATATTGATAAAATTTAGAGAACGGGCATTTGAAGCTGACTGCCGATCGATTCTATTGCCATCAACGAACATTGCGCGGAAGGCTCTCGAAGATAAGATACAAGAAGTTAGGGCTCATACGGAGGCATACAGATAGTCGTTTTCTCCGTCGCTCTGTTTATGAATGGAGCAGGAAAGAAAATGACAATTTGTGGTACAGGGTACCCTCCGCCACGCACCGTACCATGTCTTGCGGTGTATCTATGCAGACGTAGATGTTATACAGGTAGTCAATGACAGCTGTATATTACTATGCAGTCCTGTGGCGAAGGATTGTGTCAAGTTATCTTTTTATCATTCTTGTAATGAAGTAAACTAATATTTTTTCTGGTGTGTTTCTGTTTAACCATTTCCCAGGGCAATCAAAGATGTCACAGTTATCGCAAGAAAAATGTAGTTTCGGCTCGTCAAACAGTTTTCGTACTAAGTAGTACATACACAGTTTGAATGCAGTGCTTTTATTAGCTGGCTCAGTTTCTGGCAAACACTCAAAGAATAAAAAAATTCTGTGTGTGTGTTTAGGGGGGGGGGGGGGGGAAGACAGGTAGGTAGGTCGGTAGATAGGTAGATAGGTAAATAGATGGATAGGTAAATAGACTGATAGATAGAGAGATATTGAGGCGGGGAGCGGGCGGAAACGGCGGCGTGCCAATTACTCTAGAACTTAGCACTGACGCTAGTGTATCTACCAAAACACGCTTCAGCATAAACCACGTTACTAGAGAAACTAAAGACTTACGCATTTTTTCGTATATCTTGATGTTAAAAGGAGGTAAGATATATGGAGGTAACAAATGAATGCATAGTAGGAATAATAAGCGGATAAGTGCTTGAACTTGTATCGGAAGATGTTCTTAGTCCTCCCTAAACGAACAGGTCCTCCCGAACAATTTTTTTTCACAATGGGAAAGAAGCGAGGTGGGGAAATTCTAGAAGCCACCAATATTCCAATAAGTGGTACAGGTAATTGATGACGTCGGGAGCAACAGGAATGCATACACAATGAGAACGCCACAGGATAGATGATACTGGGCTGAATAAAAGCAACCGAAGGAACTGTGATTTTAGAAAGAATTACGCTCTGCTAGTAATTGGAGGCGAAATTAGGCCATTATGAAAAAGATATGTCTTTATGTAATAATAAAACGTTTAAACCAAAGTTGATTAGGCCAAAGGTGGACACGAATGACGTGGAAACGTCTCGCCAGCATCATCACGGGAAAGACATTATCAAATGATCAAGCCTCTAATAATTTGTATAAAATGACCGGGAGGAAGCTCATGTCCGCGAGGTGAATGAAGGTAATTATTAAGGAGCTGAAACTGCACGAGGAAAATAGAGTGGAGGAGGAACGGGTCGCAAAGAACCGGTGTTCAGTAGCGGGCGGGTGACTGGCTGCTTGAGAAACAGGGCACGCACCGCCGCCCACGCCACCGCAGGGGGCCATACGTCTCTGTCAGCGGGCGGATGGCTCTGCAATCACTGCGTGAGCAGTGATACGGTCAGCCGGCGCCCGTGCGACAACCTACGCTCGATCCTCAGAGCAGGCGGCTGCTCGGGAAAAATCACAACACCGATAAACATGAGCCACACAAACGATGCGACATCAGGGGTACGCTATACAAATGTAAGCGATTTGCATTACGTAGCGACAGCGTATCGATACGCTGGGCTGCCGTGTACAAAATGGTCATAACTGAACAATGCTGGGAGCAGATTTGTGGAACTAGAGTCGAATACAATAAAGAACAAAATAATTATGAGTGAACAGAACAGTGTAGATATGGCGAAAGTAGAGGTGAAGAAAGCATCGATGACTGAGAAAACTTTCGAGCTTATAGGAAAAAGAAAAAAAAAAAAGAAACTTGTGAACGAGTGGGAAAGCAGCAGCATAGATAGCTTAGGAATGAAATTGACAGGGATTGCGAACAGAGTAGATCAGATTCAAAGTCATCTAAAGATATTGGGAAAGATATGACTGCAACAAAAATTCAACAGGGCGTATTGGATGATTGAACGTATTAAGTGTATTGTTTTTTATGTCCGAGGTGCAGATGGAAAATATCTAGCAAATGCAGGAGAAAAGGCAGACGGCAAGAGTATGGCAAAGCCGTGTGTAATGATGAGCTGTCTGAAAGTGTGTCAAAAGAGAAAGAGGAAGTTGGTATGGAAGAAAAAGGCGAACCATAAATGCTCACCATCATCATTTTCTAAGGACTAGGCCTTATGGCTGCAGCCTCCTTTGTTGAGCGTTTTAAGTCAGCTTACTCTCTGAATTTAGGTATCACAGAATCCAGATGATTCTTCTGCGGACTTCTTCCACCTTCTTGGCTAAAACTTGTCCTCCAATATTGTGGTCAGGAATTCGCTGTGATTTATCGTGTGGCTCAAGCAGTTTGTTTTCCTTTCTTCTGTGGTAGTGATCAATTCCCTTGTTTCATCTACTTTCTTGTGGGCCCATTCGTTCGATTTCTTTCTGTTTTCAACTTATTTTGAGCATCTCCTCCACATTAACATTTCCAATGCTTCCACGTGTCTGTCTGACTAGGCCCCATATCTCATAGCGGCGTAAAACCCAAACAAATGTGGTGATGAATTTTTGAATATCAATGTGTCTGTTTGTCATAACTTTTTTCTTGTTACTGAAGTCCTGTTCAGCGAGGGCAATTCTTCTGGTTTCAATGATGTATCTACTGAGGCATATGAATGAAACTGAAGCTCAGGCTTGGAGGATAATCCAAAAGTAAAGGCTTCTATAGATCTGATTCATCTGCATTGTCAGCAACCTTTGCTGAGTAAAAGCGGGCATCAGGTTTCGCTTTATTGGTTGTGAGTGCATATGACTTCTCGAATAAAGATATCCTCATCTGATCGAGATGAGAGTTCGGTATGTGGAGGGACTACAATGGTGTTTTTAACGGCACTTTTATCAGCTTTTCCTGAGAAATTAAGGAAATCAAATCTTCCGGAAGAAAAAAGAAAGAAGTATCTCAGAAAAGAATATACTTATCTGAAGCAAATTTCGGTATCCAAATTGATGGAAAACAGTTACTAAAGGAAGTTAGTAACATGAAAATCAAGCTACAAAGAAAAAGAGATAGGAACACAGAAAGCTTGATGGACTTCTACGAGGAGATTGGGATCCCACAGTGAGATGGATTCCAGTTCAGTTGGAACATTACATGGTGCGTTACTAATACTTATTTGGATTCAGGTTAAATAAAGTATACACATTCTTTAATGTTAAAAGAAAATTGTTTTACAGTTTTTTTGAAATTCTAATAACCAGAAGCATTGACACTAGGACACGCACTGTTCACGTTAAGACCCTTGTATGTAGAGTACACAAAACGACGTAGTAAGAGTTATTTCCAACTTTTACAAATATTAGGCGAACAAGATTAATCACGACTGCCTTATAAAGTTGATAACGGAAACCTGATTTACACGGGGGAAACGAAATAGTCTCTCTGTATTTCTGTATCTTCTCTATTATTATTATTATTATTATTATTATTATTATTGTTCTTGTTATTAGTAGTAGTAGTAGTAGCCTGCAACATTAAACGTTGTCTGATATCCTATCGCTGACTGCACTCACTGTGTTTTATGTCAGAGTTATTCCAGTGTAAGGAGTTTAGAAGCCTCATGCAATTATTTATACAGTATTTTGTAGACTATACTGTTTTATTTATAATGCTTTCTTCGCGAGAAAAATTCGAATTTAGTTGCTAATTGTGGTAATTACATAAGCTTAATGTGACATATAAGAGTCAGTTTATTACTCAGTATCCTTAAGTGTAGTGGCTACAGCTAACTTAGGCAACAAACATTTTGTAACTGTTTCGAAGAAAATTTTCCTCTTTTCTTTGTAACATACATCTTCATAAAAAGACACGCTATTGCTATATACATCTTAGGCATGCATATATATAATTCTAGGAACAGGTGTTACACCTCATGCTCCCCCATCATCTTCCTGATCTAGAGAAAATCAAGCCACCACCTTTGAAGGAAGCAAAATATTTGTCTGAAGCAGGTGAGACAAAGGTGCTGCTGCCACTGTAGTAGTTGATAATGAGAAGGACGGAAACGGAAAAAAGAGCTACGACAACGAACTTCCTTAATGCAAAGAAGAACAACGAAAACAATGCGTAGGAGGGGAAAATAAAAAATAGGTATAATATGTATGCTGTCCTTTAGACCTTGTTACCAATAGCTTGTTGAGGACGATTACCAGTTTTGTATGTCTTCGTAAGTAAAATAATTCAGAATCCTGCGTTTTGTGTTAGAACTGCAATTCATCTTTTTCAATTCCTCTCCTAAGAATTTCCCTCTCAGCTACACGCACTTCTTTTTTTAAATTTCCATTCTCATTGAATTATGTGCAGTATCTTCAAAATCATCTTCGCTACATTGTGCAGTAAAAAGCAGCGGACTATAATTATTGGAAGATTTGATAAAGCAACCCTACACACATTATGAGAAATAGAAACTTGCCCTTAAGCTGATCGAAACAACGCTCTGTCAAGACCTTCTCATTTTTTTAAAAGCTTGTTGAATGATTTGTTGCTCTCTTCTTTTGGATTACGATAGAGGGTCACCAACCAGGTCTTGAGGCCATAGCCTTCATCACCCAAAAGAAAAGTGTTCTTAAACGGTTCCCAGACACTTGAATTTCTCCACGTAAGATTATCATCTACTGACAAGGGTTAGCTAGCTTCTTCCTCTACACTGCATATAGCCTGATCATTTATAATAGTGTAACCCTTTCTTATAAGGACATTAAACATTATGTTCTGAGACGAAGACGCTGCTGTGTTCGATTATACGAGGGTTGGAACTTAAATAGTGACAACTATTTATTCACAACCCATAAAAAAGAGTCACATGTTTTCACCTGTTACAGTCCTTCTAAGTAGTCACTAGCGTTCTGTAGAACCCGCTGCCAGCTATGTGGAAGGCGTAGTATACCGTTAGCAGAGCCTGTTCTGTTGATGGTACGAATGCAGCGGTCTACTGCCTGTCGAATCTCTGGAACATTTCTGAAGCGAATGCCACAAAGTGGTTCCTTCATCTTCAGAACCAAATCAAAGTCACAAGGATTTAAATCCGGGGAGTATGGTGGTTGGTACAGTACTTCCCAGTTCCATCGACCGAACACAGCAGCCACAGCTTGCGCTCTATGCACCCGCGCATTATAGTGCTAAATGATGGGTGGGTTGCGCAGAAAGTGTCGCCACTTCTTTCCCAAAGCTGGTGGAAGGTGATGCTCCAAGAACGAACAGAAATACTCTGCATTAACAGTCTGCCGCGGAGGAACGTAATGCGTTAGAATAACACCATCACAGTCGTACACGAGAATCACCATAACTTTATACCATCTACAGAACAGGCTCTGCTAACGACATACTCCGCCTTCCACATCGCTGATAACAAGTTATACACAACGCTGGTGACTACTTTGAAGGACAGTAACAGGTGCAAACATTAACAATATAGTATAGGCTGTGAGTAAATATTTGCCACTATTTAATCCAACTCTCGTATTTGTAATTATAACAGGCTACTTCGGTTTGATTAACATCGTAGATTATATCAGGTGGTCTAGATCTCCACATGAGACACTTATCCTAGTTGCTGTCACTAGTATACGGTGTGCGACAATAGAGCAATGAGAATGACTTTCTTCGCAAGACGTGGCAACCCTGCAGGCTTGCGTAGGCACAATTTCTTGGACCTTGGTCTATAAGCTGCTTCTAGTCCAAGCGGAACATCTATGTAACTGCTCAGTAGTTAGTTGTGCTGAAATAAGTTAAGATATGTTTGTCTCTCTCGTCACGGAAATGGAACCACATAATATTATGCAATGGTATGTCATTTCTTATGGCGTTAAATTGGGTGAAAACGCAACGACAACTTACGGTAAGCTTCAGAAGGCTTTTGGAGAGGAGGTTATGTCAAGATCTCAAGTGTTTCGTTGGCATAAAATGTTTAGTGAAGACCACTTGCTTCTTTGATTCCAAGGGAATCATTCATAAAGACTGGGTGCCTCCTGGACAAACAGTTAACCAATATTACTACGAAGAAAATTTAGAAAGACTTCGTAAAAGAGTTCTTCGTGTCCGTGCCAACACTGCTGATAATTGGATTTTGTATCACGATAATGCGCCATCCCATACTGCTCTGTCAGTACAGCAATTTTTAACCTAAAAAAAGGACAAATTGTTAAAAAATTAAAAAAAACAAGTTCAGTACTACCACAGCCATCTTATTCACCAGATATCGCTCCGTGCGACTTTTTTCTATTTCCAAGAGTCAAAACGGCGGTCAAGGTACACTATTTTCAAACAGCACAAGATGTCGAAAAAGCTGTGACGAGGGTATTAGAGGATATTACAGAATATGACTTCCAGAAATGTTACCATCAATGGCAGAAGCGCTGGAAAAGTGCATGCAATCAGAAGGGAACTACTTTGAAGGAGACAACACTGAACTTGATTAAAACGGTAAGCAACGTTTTAATCAAATCAGTCTCATTACTTTCTTGCCACACCTAGTATAAGTTTGCTTCTTTAATGTTGGTGCCGGCCGCGGTGGCCGTGCGGTTCTGGCGCTGCAGTCTGGTACCGCGGGACTGCTACGGTCGCAGGTTCGAATCCTGCCTCGGGCATGGGTGTGTGTGATGTCCTTAGGTTAGTTAGGTTTAAGTAGTTCTAAGTTCTAGGGGACTTATGACCTAAGATGTTGAGTCCCATAGTGCTCAGAGCCATTTGAACCATTTTTTTTTTAATGTTGGTGGGGCTATGGTAAGTCTTAAGATGTAGCAGGTGGAGTTATTTCTGTAGTTTTCCAATAATGCAAATTTATTTCGTAATGAGAGCTGCCAAGTAACTTCATTATCAGATGAACTTCCGTAATTGTAAAACATCAGAAATAAATGCTCCATCTCCAGCTTAACACCTACTATAGCTGCACCAACATCAAACTAGCATCTTACATATTAGTGATAGCAAATAAGATAGCGATATCATGTCGACATCAAGATCACCTGACATAACCTGACGAGGGAAATGACCTGAAGTAGGCCCATAGTAATAAAAAAATATGAACAATGTAGTGTCTTGGTCTTATAGCATAATGTATTTTGTTGTCATATGACAAGTACGACACAGTGGGCCCGTGTGAGTATAAATAAACATTTCCGTTGATATATTCCTAGCCCAACTGCATAGGTTTCTGAATTCATACGTGCGTACAGTCAATTACATCGATAGCTGTTTGACGTCTAAATTTTTCTAGGCACTTGTTTTTTTACAATCGCCACGTCATGCGGTGATCCAAAGTCAGATTTGACCATTATCTCTTTAGAAACACTACTCACTGTTTTACTCACTATAGTTCGACAAAAGCCCATATCTTCGGCTACCTCTGTTCTGACTGTAGTACTTCAGCTCTTCTTTCCGCTGTGTCTGTCAGAATGATTCTCGAAACATGAAACATTTTCTTCTTTGAAACGATATAGAGTCTTGCAATGCTGTCCAAGGGGACATTGACGTGATCTGTAGCATTTTTCGTGGCATACAATTGCTGCTATTTGAGTCATATCTGCAGTATGCAAACATGAGTCTAGGACTGACCAACCTTCACGTGTTAGCAGTTACTGCTTCTTGAATAAATATTCATGCGGTTCACCTAATGCTGACGCCAGGGCATATTTGAAAGGAAAGCTTTTTTCTTTTTTTTTTGTCTCTACAAGCTAGGGCTCCTGTTTCATACTGCTTTCATAAATTCTGAAGCTTAAACATAGACATTCGAAGGAAACGCGTTTGCTTCATTATGGTCAAACGGCCCAGTCTCTTTAGTCACAATGCTTACTAGGTATTAGAAATGACTGCTTTGCTGTATGGTATCAGATCCTGATGTTTGTTTCTCTCTCTTCATTGAATTTTTTGACAATTATTAATTTCGTGTTTGACGTGTTCACTTTCAATATTCCTTCATTCAGTGTTGTTAAAACTCGCAGATTTAGCTTAGTTTCTTCTCCGAAACTGCAGTTAATGTAATCTTATATGGAAACCTTAAAGAGTGAATTTCTTGTCCGATGATTTTTATGCCTTCTGTCTTTGGCTGAAATCTGTATACGATCTGACCAGTGAACATTTTGGACAAGTTCGGGGTCGGTGCGAAAAGTTGTCTCACTGTACTTCTAAGTCTTTACATTTACATCAACGTCTATGCCTGTACTTTGGTTTTACAGGTGTAGAATGAATCTTTTTTTCTGGCCAGTCGGGTCCAACGTTCTTCACGGTCTTAGAAAACTGCTTCCAGTTTGTTGTCGAAGGATTTCTCTATATCAAGTTTTGAAACGTACATCCTCATGTTAAGTCTTCCCTCTAGGAGAGCCCTTATTGCTAAGACAGCACGTCTAATTCCTTTTCCTTATGTAAAACTAAACTAATGCTGAGATACATGTTGTTCAGTCTTTTCCAGTCCCATTCTTATTCATATTTAGCAACATTTTAGGTGTATGCGGTTAGAATTTGTCGCAGATCTGAATGATCTGAATCATGTTAGCTGTAGTCGCTGATAGTACCTACAGAATTACTGACATCTTCGAGAGGTAAGAGAACTAGAAGATTATTATAAATGAAAGGGGTGACTTATCGTAAGACTTAAAGAAAATCATGGCCATAATATTATCAAAGATGACATAGGTGAAAAATGTGAGAATTATCGGATGATTGTTCTGACAAGCTATGCTTGTTTACTGCTTACCATAATAATACACAGAATAATTGGAAGGAAATTTAAGATGTTTTGCATGAAAATCAGTTTGAGAACCTTCAACATCGCAGCGCGTCAGCAATCATTTGTTAATATATTAAAAAACTAAAAACCCGCCCAATTCGAAGAAAGCACCAAGTGTTAAGTGTTAACCCAGGTTTCGGCGTAGATAAATGCACCTTCTTCAGAACAACAATAAAACTCACAAGTGTCTAAAAAGACCTTTGTCAATTATTAAAAGAACACCATAGCTATACATTTATAAACCAAAATGAAAAGGAAAACATAAACAATAGATATGTACAAAGTCAAAACCAGTACTTAACTTAATGGTGTACGCTCCACCTCACACCGGCCTATGTTCGTTGGGCCATGACCCGCAATAAACTGCACCTAGAAACGGTCGCTCACTTACAGGCCTGTCCCGCTATCTATGCACAAGCGCTAGACGTGGGAAGTTATTTGAATGCTCATGTGCCTACGAATACGAGAAAGTTTATACGTGGGTCGGGGCTAAATAGCCCATATATTCCCAACCGTGGAACAACGTATATCAGAAAATGGAATGGATAGAACAAGAGACGAGCTAAATAGGAGAAGAAACATAAAAATAACCGCATACGGTTGCTTATGCTAGTAATGAAACTTATATATGAAGCTACCTATGACATCAGGAGGAACTCTTAAAAACTATACCTAAAGCCAGTAGTTAGCCAGAGGGGGGGTGGGGGGGCTGAGGGGACGTAATCTAAAGGCGTCATGGTAACAAAGATCTAGGGATAAAACGTGAGGTGTGAACAGCTGGACCAACCTCGCTCGCCAATCAGCTCGCCCATGTGATAATACCCAGATCATCAGATTTACAAGTATGAAGAACAAAGGAAAGGCGAGAAACCTTCAAAAAATTTTCTATTTCTTAATAGGAGTTGGTCATTGAGGATGTTCTCTTTAATATGTTGCAGATGCTTAAAGATCTGCATTTCTTCCAAAACATCCAGTTTTAAGCCCTTAAACTCGGCATGAAGTAACTCGATATTAACTGGAGGGCACGGCGCATGAATCGTTTGCACAAGGTGTTCCGCGTAAGTAAGCCCTTAGTACCGTCAACGCTTCTAGTAGGAATAGGCTCTTTATACCTGAGACCCAGATCTCGCCCCGTTTGCCCGATGTAAAATTTTGGACAATCCCCGCATGTAATTTTATATACTCCTGATTGGGAAAGTTTATCGCTCTTACTCAGCAAGGAGCGAATTAAATTCCTATATAAACTATTATTAGTAGAAAAGGCGACTCTGAAATAATGGGCTCAGAGTAAACGCCCCAATTTGTAACTTATATTACCTATGTAAGGGATAGATATCGTTGCCACCTGTTTGTCATCTAAAGCATCCCCTAGGGTGGAAGACATAATATTATTTTTATTTTTTTTCTTGTTATACATCTGTCATACCAACTGAGGCCTATAGCCATTATTTATACCAATATTCTCAAGTGTGACCAGTTCAGTTTCTACCGCATCTGCTGCAAGAGGGATTATTAGAATGAAAAAAGGCCATCTTATGGGCGTACGTATGGGCCGAGTCTGTAGGTATAATATTGTCGGAAAACGTGTTTTTCCGAAAAATATTAAGTTCAATGCGGTTGTCAACCACAGTTAAAGTGAGGTCCAAAAAATTAAAGGACCCAGTAGCGGATTCTCGCTCAGTTGTAAAACTGTTATTATGGTGTAGCTCACTAAATATTGAAAAGAAAGGTCTACATCATTTTGAGAACCATCAGTGATTAATAGAATGTCATCAACATATCTTTTGTAAAATTCTGTTCTCCTAAGAATCTCTCTGTCACTGGCAAAAAATTCAGACTCTAAGTAGTTCATAAAAATTTCTGATAAAATCTCAGCTAGGGGGCTTCCTATAGCCAAACCTGCTGGTTGTAAGTAAAATCTCCCATTAAATGTGAAGTAGTTGTATTTTAAAACGATCCGTAGCAGCAGCATCAACTCATTGACCTCTTTATCCAAAAGTTTTTTATGGTGACGTAAATTGCACTCGAGTATTTGCAATGTGTGCTCGACCTGTACATTAGTGTATAAACTTGTTAACTCAAACGATACAAGTTTAGAATCTTCAGAACAAGATACCTCGCGTAAAATGGTAGCTAAATGAATGGAATTTTTAACTGAATAGTTTTTACTAAAAATGAAATTTTCTTTAATCTTAGTATGCAAGTATTTCGCCAGCTTATGATAGGCACTTCCTGTACTGTCAACGATAGTGTGATTTAAATTATGAACTTTAAACTGGCTTCTCAATTAATGGGGCTTGGGATTCGTTTTTATCAGCCCCTTCTTTCGGAACTCTCCTATCAAATTTTTAGTATTTTGGATACCAGTTGTAATTTAATTTTGGAGAGTAATAGAGGGGTCTTTGTTAAGCATAAGTATCCCGTTTTGATTGAAAACAGCTTCGGTCTTGTCTATGAATTCTTGCTTTGTGGATATAACTACAGAGTTTCCCTCATCGGCTTAAGTGACAATAGCATCATTTTGTATTAGTTTGCGGTTAACATTCCTTAAAACCTTATTTGTGTTATCCTCTTTATGTATCTGTCTGCGACCTTACTTATAATTTTGCAGGCCTCATAACACAATCGGGTTTGTTTCTCGTTAGGCAATTTGGCATAATGTAGACCGATTTTCAAGTCAACTATTGTGTCTTCTAGAACTTTCAGATTTGCGGTGCTAGGCTCGAAATTAAATTTTAATCCTTTAGAGAGGAGAGATTCCTCTTGGGGCGAAAATACAATTTCTGTCTTATTAATGACCCGTTCAAAGAATTTTTAGGTTCAGTTGTAAAATTAGTGTGAGTCATTTTGTTAGCAAGTTCCTGCTGCTCAACTAAGTTAGCAATTGTTTTGTCATGTCTGTTGGCAATCTCTTTTATTTGTAGAGCCAACGACCCATTTGCCCTAAAACAAAAAGTATCTATTTGAAAGTTATAGTGAACAGAATAAAACTTCGAAATTTCTACGTACATCATATATGCTCTTTCATTCAAAATATCTTTCTTAGCATATAAATCGGAGATTCTAGCATTAAATACCTAGTAACGCAGCTTCTTTCTAAGGATTTGCATTCTACGGCATGATTTACCTATGAAACCATCAATAAAACTTGGAGAGAGTTCGAGCACTCTACACTGTTTAATAAAGTCAATAGCCATGCTTGCCTTAGCTCTTTTCATAATAACAACTAAGTATCTACTTGCTGCATCTGACACCTCGGCTGGTACGAATTTAAGAAACTTCAACATCGCAGCGCGTCGATAGTCGTTAGTTAATATATCAAAAAACTAAAAACCGTTCCCCATTGCGAACAAGAATAAAACCCACAAGTGCCTAAGAAGACCTTTGTCATTGATTAAAAGAACAGCATAGCTATACATTTATAAACGAGAAAGAAAAGGAAATCACAAACAGTACATATGTACAAAGTCTAAACCACTACTTAACTTAATGGTGTACGCTCCACCTCACATCGGCCTATGTTCGATGGGACATGACCTGCCACAAACCCATCGCAATCGAGGCAGGTTTTTAGTTTTTTTTTTTTTTTTAAAATCAGTTTGCTTTCAGGAAGGGGAAGGCTACAAGAGAAGTGATTAGTAACGGATGGCAGATTGAAGAAAAGTCATGTTGTCTTCATAGCGTTTGTGGACCCACGGAAATACTTATTATGAAATATGTAACAAGTTGTTGACACTTCTTAGTTGGGGCTACACTGTGCAGAAAAAAGACTGCTTCACAACATCCTCAAAACTCAAACGGAGATAGCAAAAGCGAGGAATTAAGATCTACAAATTGCGGTTAAGAAAGATGTATGGCAAGTACTCTACATCACTCTATTCAACTTGTTCTTCGAAGAAACGATAAAAGAAAAAAATGAAAATGTTGGAAGAAGACTAGGAGTGTAAGGGAAACAGATACTAGAGTTAAGGTTCTCACACTATACACACTGTCTGATTAAAAGTTTCCGGACACCGTTATGTAATGCGGAATTGACCACTACGTGGCACAAGTAGCGGATCCGCCAGTGTAAAAGGAGGCAGAGGCTACAAAGTTATCGGCAGAAAAGTAGTAACACCAGAGTGGGGCGGTTGAGGGAGCTCATTGACTTAAATCGTGGAGTACTTAATGGATGTCAGCTGAGTAACAAATCCATCATGGACATTTCATCCCTTGTAAATCTGCCCAAGTCGACTATTGAGTGTCTGAGATATGGAAACGCGGAGGGCTAGCTAAGTGAAGTCCTCAAAGGTGTTCTTTAACTGTTGGAAACAGATGAAATTCGGATGGAGCCAAATCGGGACTCTATTCGAGATGTTCTTTGAGTGTGAACTCAAAGCGGCGTATCGTTGCAGATGTCGCAGTGGTCGTGAGTGGTCTGACATTACTGTGCTGAAGGAGAGGGCGCTCCGTGTCTCGAACTCTTCGAATTCGGAACTCGATTACAGCACGCTGTTTCTTACGCAACGATGGAGTTACGTCATTTTATACGCTGCTACTCGGATCCGTCTAGTGCATAGGGCTGCAAATGAGTGGACATGAAAAAGAAAGTCATACAATGTTAATAACTTTCGGTTCACTTAAGAAGCTTTAAGAGTTTTCACATAAGTAATTCGGAGGTATTACTTTTCAGCATACCCTCGTACATTCTTACGAGCGTGATGTATGTCTTAGACGAAAGGTTATTTTTCCTCTCTTGTGTTTCCCATTTTTTATATGTTTGTTTTTCGATGTTGCTCATACCTCTTTGATATTTTTAGTGTCTCATTGCAGTTGCTACTTGATACTGGTATTCCTAGCAAAATTTGTCAAATGTGGAAATTACAGTTCTTAACATTAAAATATTGCATTTCAGTCTTTGATCGTATTTTTTATTTTATATGACCGGTTTCAGGCTAGCTTCCCATCTTCAGATCACATATTGCACTTACAGAGTAACTTGTCAGTACAGATCTATTGGTTCGTTATCATATAACATTGAGGAGAGGCTCGATGTTATTAAATGGTTTAAAGAAGGTGATAATGAATTTCTGAAGTACAGGTGAGCTGCGTTTGGCACCTGAAAGTGCAAGGTGTTCTACATCAGTGAAGGTTATTGATAAGGTTGCTGTTACTGTAACTGATTATGCATCATGTGCCCCAGAAAGTGCCTGTACCTGTGCAATGCCACCAGAAGTATCCATCCCATGGTCAACATTACAGAAAGATTTGACGTCTACTTCAGATAGGTATCTTCACAAGATCCAGATGGTGCAGCAACTGGAACCTCATAATCCGCTCTGAGTTGGCTCTTCAGTTTCTTGCAGCGATCACAGTTGATGACATGTGACTGCCAAATATGTGGTACTGTTAAATCACGTGTTGGGCACAAAGAGCTTATGCACTCGCCGTATGTGACTGTGTGGTATTGATTAACAAGCACCAATATTCTCAGTCCATTCTTCTTTGAAGAGAATAGGCCGAGAGGGCTCGCCACCTGAGCTGTGATATCTGTTTAATGAGACCTCCTTATATAGCGTTTAGTCCTGTTTTGGAAGAGCACAACTGTGTGGAAAACATTTTTAAAGAAAGATGGATCAGGGATCGCCCAGTGAAAGTTCTGCTTGACGCAACTTTCCACCAACGTGTTGTCTCCAGAAGTCTTCCAGATGCATGTCCTGCAAGATCATCTTCTCCAAAGGGGTTCTTGTGGTATGTAAAAGAAGGGTCTTATCAGGAACGCATTCAGACTGTACCTGATCTAAAGGCCGATGTGTAGGAGCAAGTTGTTCAGATACAACCCCATCTGCTGAGACTAACTCTTTATCACGTTGTTTTACGGATTAAGCATCTTAGCGGCATCTATGGTGCTCATATTGAACAAATTGTGCAAGTGGCGATTAATAATAAAATCGACATTATGCCATTGCTGCCCACTTCTCGTTCCTAATCTATTAAATATGAAAACCTTTCTCTGTCTCTTTTTTGCATTCACAGCCCCAGATTTGCTACTCGTAACCAAAACTGGAACTATTTTTCCCAGCTTAAATCGGTTCTGCATTAACGCATTAGAAGATCTACCAACTTTCGGTGCCATATGACAATTGTCGCCTACATTGGACTTCTGTGTGTGTAGCTGAACTTTGTGGCTTTGTGGCAACTTCGCGCAAGCAGTTACGTGAGTCTATATTTACTTGATCATATGATGAGCGAAAGTAGACACTCACAAATATAGAACACAACGAAAACCGTCTATGTTACATTGCTCCATGAAGAAAACTTTCCACTTCGGTGGAAACGCCTTAGTAAGTGTGAAAACCTGTAATTATAGCTGCGTACACGACATATCTGCAGTCTGCGTGCGGGTGTGAAGTGTTTGCTTTTTTACTGCTTGCTAAAACCTGTTATTATTCAGTGGTGATCCTCCAGAGTGCTGCTCCAGAACTGGCAGTTCAATGCATGTGTGTAAACGAGGCTGGTAATGTCGGTGGCAAATACAATGTCGGTAAATAAACTCAGCACTGAAAAATAATTTGCGAAGAGTAAGGAAATTTCAAGAATACTTTTTGTCTGTGTAACATATTTGTTGTGTTAGCGGTGGAGCGGCGGCCTCCGCATCGTTTTGCACTGCACGTTGACCCTGGGCGAGCTGTCCAAGGGCATCCAGTAATGCCTGCGTCTGCTGATTCTGTAATCTGGAGATTGTGCCGAAGCCATTACACAAGTAAATCAGGGCAGTATAGATAAGAACACCGTTTTTACTCTCGTCGCCAATGTTGTGTTGGCACAAGAGCCTCGGCTGCGCTAAGACTATAAAGCACATTTGGAACTGAAAGTAAACGCGCAACCGAAATTTTTCAGTGCGCGCAGTGTTCCCCACGCGTTGCGTGATGAGGTTGCAAAAACATTACACGAGTTGTAATCATAAGGTGTAATTGAACGTGTGCAGTCTTCTGTCTGGGCATCACCCTTAGTAATTTTGCCAAAACCTTCGGAAAAATTGAGACTTTGTGTGGACTTCACGGCAACAGTGAATCCACAACTAGTGATTGCAACTTTTCCTTTACCCCGCCCGGTAGATCCTTTTGACAAACTGTGCCCGGGCTAATATTTTTCGAAGTTGGACGTAGCAGATGCGTACTTGCAAATACCGGTGGACGAAGAATCCCAGCGCGTTTTGGTGGTTAACAAGCATCTTGGTTTGTATCGATTCAAACGACTGCCATTCGGGTGTGCATCCACCCCTGCATTGTTTCAGCAATATCTACAAACTGTTTGTGCGTCGGTCCATACTGCAGCAAACTATCCGGTCGATATTGTGATCTCCGGAAAGACGGAAGAAGAACATTTAGCCAATCTCAGAACATTATTTCAGGTCTTGCGACAAAATGGTCTTCGCTTACGGAAGGACAAATGTGTGTTTTTTGCTCGTGACTTGCCATACCTGTGGCATGTACTCAATGCCCAAGGCATACATCCCAGTCCCACGCACCTCCGTGCCACACAAGACTTACCTTCGCCGCAGAATTTGAAGCAGCTACAGAATGTGCTGGGAATAATTAATTATTATCACAGATATGTGCCGCATGCCTCTTCCATTTCAGCTCCGCTTCATCGCTTACACCGTAATGGTGTTCCGTTAGTCTGGACGACGGAATGTGAACGCGCCTTTCGCCGGTTGAAATCGGCGTTGCTCTCCAATACTTGCCTTACGCCATTCGATTCCCCGAAGTCCCTTTTGCTGATGGTGGATGCATCGGATTTCGGGATCGGTGCTGTGCTTGCGCACAAAAATGGCTCGCACGATTGCCCTGTTGCCTTTCCGTCAAAATTCCTCTCGTCTGTGCAAAGAAATTATTCACAGATCGAGAAAGAAGCATTGGCTCTCGTATTTGGTGTTACAAAGTTTCATGACTTCGTGTATGGTCGTCCCTTTACCATAATCACAGACCACAAACCTTTGACATCGTTTTTTCATCCGAAAAAGCCTGTACCTCCACGTACAACGCAGAAATTCATTCGCTGGTCTATTTTCCTCTCGCAGTACCGCTACGATATCTTGTATCGATCCACTGCTAAGCACGGAAACGCCGATGGGTTGTCCCGTTTGCCTGTTACTGAGGATAGGGCATTCGATTCCTCCGAACTTGCTTGCAAGTTCATTGGTTCGGAAACCGATGACGTGGTCGAATCGTTTCCGATTGATTTTCGTCGTGTAGCTACAGCCACAGCTGTCCTCGCTCCCGCTCTGCGTTCTGTTGCTACGCAATGGCCCTTGTCCAAGTCACGAATCGGGGACCCGTTAGTTCGCCTATTTTTTGCTCAAAAGGAGAGACTTCTTGTTTGCCGTTGTGTTTTGCTGTTGCGTTCTGATAATGATCAGTCAAGGGTCGTGGTACCACGTTCGTTACAGTCCTCTGTCTTAAAGCTTCTCCACCAAGGATAGTGGGGTATAGTGAGGACAAAACAACTTGCTCTTCAGCACTGTACTTAATTCGGAATCGATGCCGCGATTACGAATATGTGCTCTTGTTGCATGGTGTGTGCCGAACAACACCGCGGAAATTGTTTGCATGGCCAAAAGCCACTTTCCCTTGGCAACGCTTACACAACGATTTTGCTAGTCCATTCTGGAGTGCTCGATGGTTGGTTGTGATAGGTACATTCAGTAATTTTCCTTTCGTTGTTAGGATGTCTTCCACGACATCATCTGCCACCATCCAAGCTTTATCCGCTATCTTTTGCACTGAAGGTCTTCCACAGACAATTGTTTCCGACAATGGCCCACAATTCATTCCCGCAGAATTTCAGTCATTCTGCAAGGCCAATGGTATTCAACATCTGACGTCCGCGCTGTTTTCGCCACTGTCAAACGGTG
Organism: Schistocerca gregaria; assembly: GCF_023897955.1. Taxonomy (NCBI): domain Eukaryota; kingdom Metazoa; phylum Arthropoda; class Insecta; order Orthoptera; family Acrididae; genus Schistocerca; species Schistocerca gregaria. The sequence continues at coordinate 84,836,890 of NC_064926.1, read as the reverse complement.
CCGCTGAACGATTGGTCAGAACTTTCAAGTCACAGATGTTAAAGTTGAAAGAGTCGCAATATCTGGAGGACGCGTTATTGCTCTTTTTATCCTCGTATCGCTCTCAGCCCCGAGATGGTCGCTCGCCGGCGGAGTTGCTCCACGGTCGCCATCATCGAACCTTGATGTATTTGCTACATCCGCCGCATCAGGTTCCTGTGCAGCGGCAGACACCTGCTTTTGCCCCAGGCGACGTTGTCACAGAAAGCTCAAGAGGCACATGAATCAAACCGATGAGTTTTGATTTCGGTTCTGATATCGAGAGAATAGGGGCCCAGAATGAGTAATATTGAATTTTCGGGTTTAGCTACATCTTTATTTTGAAACAGTTTCATGCTCCAGAGGTTATCTACTGTGCAAGGTAGGTTACGAAAGCTATTTATTGCCTGAAAACACTCACATTCTGTGATGAATTTAAATTGTCCCCACAAGCATCTAAAGATATTTGTGACATTTGTGTTTCTCTTCTATGATAAGTATAAAACATACTTCTCATAAACAGTTAAAAAAACCAACATTCGCTTATGCAATGTAATAAACAAATAAAAAATGTAGCTGTTGAAGGTGAGTTTTACTTCAATCGCTATTCCACAAAACTTGGTGAAATTAGGGATTATCAGGATCAGGGAAATTACAGTGAAGGTCTAGGCCCCTCTAACTTATATCATTTATCCTTGAACATCAACATTTATTTTTATGTTGTGTACGCTACACCAAAAATTGCAGAACCGGCACATAAGCTGGCAGCATAATTCTTTGTCGAGCCAACAGACAAAGCACATGGTACTGTATACGGCATCAGATTTGAACCAACATTAGAAGTGTGCATGACTGGCGATTCACCAATAGACATCAGTGGAGATATTTGTAGAATTCCCGGGTGACTGGATGGCTCTCATCATAAATACGTGACTAGGACAGACACTCGAGAGTTCCACAAGTCAGAAATATACCAGGAAAACATCAGATCGTATGTCAGTAGAGGTGATCTAATAATGCAAATATAAGATACTGAGAAAATACATAATTGTGTAGTCTATTGTTTAAAATTAAACCTCTTGAAACGAGGAACTTAACACAAGGACTTACAAATTATGGTAAATCTCTAAAGGGAACCTATGCTGACAGACATATATATCTGTCCTACAAACAAGTAAATTCCAACAGATGTCAAAAATATTTGCATGCCATTCGGTCAATATTACATAAATGCTTAAAAATGGTTCAAATGGCTCTGAGCACTATGGGACTTAACAGCTGTGGTCATCAGTCCCCTAGAACTTAGAACTACTTAAACCTAACTAACCTAAGGACTTCACACACATCCATGCCCCAGGCAGGATTCGAACCTGCGATCGTAGCAGTCGCACGGTTCCGGACTGCGAGCCTATAACCGCGGGACCACCGCGGCCGGCTATAAATTCTTAAAGCCGATACATATACTGCCATGGGAGGGAACGCAGTTTCACACCCTACTCTAACTGTGCCTAATGTTAGCATCAAAAGAAGAGGAAACGCCGGCCGCGGTGGTCTCGCGGTTCTAGGCGCGCAGTCCGGAACCGTGCGACTGCTACGGTCGCAGTTTCGAATCCTGCCTCGGGCATGGATGTGTGTGATGTCCTTAGGTTAGTTAGGTTTAAGTAGTTCTAAGTTATAGGGGACTAATGACCACAGTAGTTGAGTCCCATAGTGCTCTGAGCCATTTGAACCATTTGAAAAGGAAAAGAAAAAAAACTCGCCAGGTTTTGTCAAAGATGCGATTGACAAAGCGTGCTCTTCAACTTCCCATCAGACGCCTGAAGCGTCTGCATAAAGTAGATGGTACGGTATGATTAGTGTAACGTACACTTTACGTTATATTAGATTAATTTAAAAGAATATATATATATATATATATATATATATATATATATATATATATATATATATATAATTTTGTTTGGAACGTATTAAACGCGATATTCTTCGTACGATTTACACGTTCTTTGAGGTTAATGGAAACAAAAATTCCTGGTCTTACTTTACACTGCTCACTGCTAAAATAGCTCACTCAATAATTCATGTGACTTCACGGAGGCAAATACTTGACGATGTTATGTTAATATATTATCTGCTTAATTAGTACAAATATGCTTACATTTGCCAGCACTCGCAAGATGTCCGTCTACACGCAACCAAGACAAGAGAAGTAGTGAAGACGACTAAAAAATTAACAAAAGAGCGTATCTTGTCGTCTCTTTAGATAATTTTATTATATATCTCGAAACTTACACAGAGAAATTATCGTAATACGGGTACATGATAAAAATGTGTATTATTCAATTTTTAAATGTCTCTTCTTTATAAATACTGTTTTTAAGTCTTTTCGTATTATGTGACTGGGGACGCTATAATCTTTAAGATGTAAAGATGTAAAGAATGGTGAGTGCATTCAGATATCGAGTAACTGCAAATCGACGATGATTTTTACACCGTATTTCTCTTTATCTTTCAGTAAATTGTATTCAGTAAAACTAATACATCAGTGGCTGCGCTCCTTGACCTGTCCATATAACACTTAAATTTTAGTTCATTTTGAGCCTAATAATAATGGAGAGCGAATTCGGATTCCATTTACTTTGCTCAGATATCAGGTTCAGAGGAAGGATCAAAAGACAGAGAATAATGAACATCAGACAAAAACAAATGAGCAACGAAATTAGGTCAGTAATTATACAGAAATGGATTAAGAGTTATATCAGTGACTATACAGAAATAGATTAAGTGTCTCCTATCCCTGAAAATGAGTTTCTGGACACAGAAGAAAATTTAATTTTATGTATTGACATTACATCTATCCCTCAGAGAGTGATTCAAGGAGGACAGCTATTTCGAGAGAAGAAAAGATACTAAAATGCAAGAAAACAATGTACTTACGCAAGCAGCAAATTGGAAGTACTGGAGGAGGACAAGAAGAAGACTATGATTACGATAAACAACATGATGATGATGATTACATTGATGATTATGAAAAACAAGAGGGTGATTATGAACAGGAAGGTGACATTCATGGGTGGAAGATGTTATCCAACGAATCTCTAGCCAATACCAACTGTATAGGCTGGAACAACTTCCATGTAATTGGTAGAGTGATTAGTTTCCTGCTAGCTTTAAAAACAATAGGCAATAATTCATATGATAATGAAATACTATCTATTAAAGAAGGAAGTGTGGAAGGATCGACCTTTGCTTAAAGTTTGTGGTATCTGTTGAAACGAAGTGAATGTCGTTGTTAAAAATATAACACAAGATGTAACTGCTCCACAATGGCTATGCAGTTTCAAAGCCTCAACTTGCCTTGCTTGTCAAGCCAGTGACGTATGACACACGTGGCGTTTGAAAAACGAGTTGACTTGTTGGCTAAGCACTTTTGCATGTCAATACTTGTCAGTACAAATTAGCAGTTGCTTCCTCAATTGGTAATACTGTATAAAGACGAGACAACTACTATTAGAAGCAATTATATGTGCTTTTTATACGGGTGCCGTTGATACAGCAGATTTTTTCCTCTGTGTAAGAACAATATTCGGCAATACTGGGGCGACTGTGTTGGTCTGTCTGAAGGACTGCAAAACATGTATGTCAAAATTCTCGGCTATCAACAAAGATGAACTTAATTTTCTCAACAGCGACACCATGTACACGATGTGTTAAGGAAGACTGAACAACATGGACACAATTGATATCAAAAACAGTGATAACGAACTATGTATTTTTTTCATGTATGCCTAGTAGAAAATATGCACATAAAAATGTCAGTTTCTACTCGTAAGGTACCATGCTGTGGATCTATACGAGGTAATAATATCCACTATGTAAAAAGTTTCTTGTGACTCTGTGTTTAATGTGGACAATGCTTAGTTTTCACATACAAAGTTACTGGAATTCGTTCCGATTAAAACTCTTTTTGCATAGACCTTTTCTCAGAATGGGTCTAAAAAGATACAGTGCTTAGTTTTCATATACAAAGTTACTGGAATTTGTTATGATTAAAACTCTTTCTTCAGAATGGGTCTGAAAAAAAAATACCTTTCCTCAAGAAGGAATGCTACAGATTTTCAACTCTTCGTTGCTTTTAATTAATTGATATGTATGAATGTATTTATTACAGTGAAGTAATTCTGTTACAATATGAAAAACGGGTTGATTGATACCTTAAGGATATAATATTCATACTGTGTACCATTAGCCCTGAAAACGCCACTCAGTGTCACTTCAGTTTTATTAAGGCAGATACAGCTGAGAGAACTTCGATGAGTAGTAGAGATATCTCAGATATTAGCTCAAACGGTAGAAACCCACTGTTTACAGCAGATGATGTTCTAAAATCTATTGAAGATGGTGTAGGATGTGTATTAAATTCTTCTGCTTTTACTCTGTATGATAGCCAAAAAAAGTGACTGTTCAGCATAACCAAATGGCTGATTGATACTTTAAGGATGCTAGATCACTTTTGCAGTATGAAAAAATGTAAAAATAGTAAATGTGGAAAACATTAATTAATTTAAACTCTGAATATCGCTAGTTGTAGCTAGAGTGTATGTACATCTGCTCAGTGAACTAGGCGTGCATCGACCCTTGTCTGCAATGTACGCCTCTTCATAATAATTTTTATATATGGACTATTTTTTATTTGAGATTTTTTACTTTCCTATTCCTCTGTATTGTATTACAAAGGAAGAGACGAAATTAACTCATGAATTGGCACTGGAGCATTTGACAAACGCGATGAGATATGAAATATTCTGACAATGAACAGGTACATTATTGTAAAAACACACACATACACACACACACACACCCACCCACACACACACACACACACCCACACACAGAAGAGAGAGAGAGAGAGAGACAGAGAGAGAGAGAGAGAGAGAGAGAGAGAGAGAGATACGAAATTTACAAGACAATAAAGTATTCGCTATAAATAATGGGTATAAAAAGCGGTAAGTATATAAATACAATGAAATTTACTAATGAAGCTGTGGTATTTGACATCAGCATTGGTGTGTGTGTGTGTTTGTGTTTGTGTGTGTGTGTGTGTGTGTGTGTGTGTGTGTGTGTGATTGTGTAATTTTTAATAAATAGTGCGTTGGATAACTTTGGGAGCAGTGGCCTTTGCCAAAAAATGCATATATGCAATGACTACCTGTAAAATGTTTCCCACCAGTATCATCTTTCACCGTGACTGGATAAGGAATATTTACCTCCACCACCATCTTGAAGTATCAAATTAACCGCCAACGCCACTGTTAATTTTTGGGTATTAGATTTCCGTCCTTCATCATTCTGATCAGATCATTCCAAAAGTGGAGTGGCTTGTGATTTCATAATAACACGGTGAGAATTTAAAACTTTTTGAATAGGTGTTCCAAACAGTACCTTGATATGATAGTCATGTATCTGGAAAAGGGTGCAGGCTTTAACATCAGACAAATGGAGAGGAGGTAGAACGGAGTATGTTACATTTGTATTCAAATTTAGTTTTCTCTAATCTATAATTTTGAAAAGATGATTTTATGATTACTTCCACATGTGTTTTGTCTATCCTGAATTGTTTCTGCTTGATAACTTTATGCCCTAAATTGTATACAATAAAATCTGCCGTTCAGAGCTTTTTTATGCAGTTGTCGAAAGCTTGAAACAACACTTTTTAACCTACATTAAAAATAACGCAAAGATCAGACAGACAAAAAATATGAGGAGGAATATACAAGAAGACATGCCTTTCCAAAACTATTAGGGTTATTACACAACACTTCTGAATGCAGTGGTTACGTATGCAACCGAACCCTGTTCCTCAGTAGGAACACAGGAGCGCTCAAAACGATGGCGAAGAAAGAACATAGAACCATTAGAAAGATACCGGCGCCCAGTCAGAAAAAAGGCTCTATTTAAAAGCACACGGCGCTGAGGAGATGCCTTCCTTTGGGAGAAACTGCTTTGTGTTTTGAAGACTCGCTTCCGATTATTTCCCTAATTTGTGAAAACCGGTCTCGTATTGCCACTAGTCGAGTACTCGCAGTGAGTCCTGCGTGCTGATGGAGCTGTCTGGCAGGTGAGGAGACGGACAGCGAGTGACGGAGGAGTGTCGGCATGGGCAGCGGAGGCGCGAGCCTGCCGGCTTCTTGCGGCCGCTGCGTGTCTGCAGCCGAGGGCCGAGAGCTGAGCCGTGTGGGCGGCGCGGCTGGTGGCTGGTGCGTGATGGGACGTGGCGCCTGCAGGACTGACCCGCACGGGCCTCGCAGACAGCTGGTCGCCTCTGTGGGAGCCGTAACTTACGGCTGGGGGGGGGGGGGGGGGGGGGGATGTGGGAACAGATGCTAAATGCCTTGCAGAGTGTAATGGTATGACACATCTATAAGTGTATTATGCCACCACATCTTTCATGACGTACTTGATACACACGCATATTTTGATTTTATAAGTTGTTATTTTACGATTTTGAAAACAGTATAAGATTCGGAATAGACAATCAAATCATCTGCTCAACAATTAGAGTGATCCGTTCTGTATTTAAGCATCAAAATTAAAGGTAATAATAATTCAAGATTAGCTGGTATTTTGTTTTGTTTCGATTGTAGTAAATCCACAATTCCCCATACACACGAGAGCTTGTATAAATATACTGGGTGATCGAAAAGTCAGTATACATTTGAAAACTGATTAAATCACGGAATGATGTAGATAGGGAGGTACAAATTGACACACATGCTTGGAATGACATGGCGTTTTGTAAGAACAAAAAAAAAAGAGTAAATTTCATCAGATGTCCGACAGATGGCGCTGCACAACAAAACTGCTACTGCGATGGGTGAGAGGTGCGCCGATATGATACAGAATCGCATCATCCCCAGCCTGGCTGATATAGACCTGCTGGAACTTACGATGTTTATGCAGCATGGCGCTCCACCCCATATTGCTAGGCGCGTGAAATATCTCTTGCGCCCGGCGTTTCGTGATGATCGTGTGCCACTATCGTCATGCTTGGCCTCCCAGGTCCCCCGACCTCAGTCCGTGCGACTATTGGCTATTGGCTTTGGGGTTACCTGAAGTCGCAAATGTATCGTGATCGACCGACATCTCTAGGGATGCTGAAAGACAACATCCGACGCCAATTCCTCACCATAACTCCGGACATGATTTACAGTGCTGTTCACAACATTATTCCTCTACTACAGCTATTGTTGAGGAATGATGGTGGACATATTGAGTATTTACTGTAAAGAACATCACCTTTGCTTTGTCTTACTTTGTTATACTAATTATTGCTATTCTGATCAGATGAAGCGCCATATGTTGGACATTTTTTGAACGTTTGTATTTTTTTGGTTCTAATAAAACCTCATGCCATTCGAAGCACGTGTATCAATTTGTGCCTCTCTATCTACATTATTCCGTAATTTATAAAGTTTTCAAATTTATGAAGTGCAGATACCAAATTCATGTGGATTCTCAGGAGAGAATTAATAATTTTTATTGAAGAGGAATAATTTGTCGTCTTATGGAAAACGTCGCTTATTTATATCACAGAGGATAAATATGTAGAAGTATTTGATGTTAACTAATTTAAACGAGAATACTGTATAATTTGTCCCACAGCTTCAATTCTGCCAGTACCTCGTCTCCTACCTCCTAAAGATGGGGCACGGGTCCTGAGTCGTGCTTGGGAAGTTCAGTGGTAGAGCACTTGCCCGCGAAATGCAAAGGTCGCGAGTTTGAGTCTCGGTCCGGCAAACAGTTTTAATCAGCCGGGAAGTTTCATATCAGCGCACACTTCCCTGCAGAGTGAAAATCTCATTCTGGAATCTTGATGAGGTTCGAAAGACACAATCAGTATGTACTACTATAGATTGCTGGTGACATTTGTACATGTTATATCGTGGAGATATTAAAACACACAAACTCTCTCTCTCTCTCTCTCTCTCTCTCTCTCTATCTATCTATCTATCTGTCTATCTCTCTGTATCTCTTTCTCTGTTGAGAACCATGTAAAATGCAAGAGATTTGATGAGGAAAAAATTTATAAAAACTGAATTATTTCATCATATGCAATGTGTGAAGCGACTAAAAAGACAACAACGAAAGACAATAAATGAATAACAGCGAATTTAAATACATGACCTGTATTGTCTTCAAATCAAACAAGAACTTTGCATAAGGAGCGCAGTGTTCACAACATATAAGCAACATGAAAGAAATTCTAGTGAGCACAAATATCCAAGATTTCATGAGCGATTACAAGCAAAACCTGAAACAACCTAATGTGGAAGAGAGAATGACCAAACAGAGTGCATATTATTTCCGATTGATTGATTACAGCACTTTCCTGCTGTCAGATTCCAACAGACGAACAAATTAGAATCCCAGAACCTCCGTAATAGTTCGCTCCCAAAAAACCAATAGGCATACACTATCGAAGTTCATCAAAATTTTGGCAAGCTAAATGACAGCAAAATACTCCGTGGGATAATCATATGGGTGAAATAACTGGACCTTATTTATTACAAATCAGTGTGAATAAACGAAACCGTTTCACCAAATCTATAAACTGCTCCCACCATATCTAAACAGCAGCAGTTCATCGCTCGATCTACCCGGAAGTACAGAACTCACCAAAGGTTAATATTTTCTTCTTGATGCAATAATTTACCAACAGTCGTATGATTTGTAGAAGATTATTTTATTTTATGAACTTCTATGTGCTACCAGTTTCGGCATTACATTGATGCCCCAATCGTCATAGTCGTAAAATCACTATACACGGAAGGAGCCGTATACTTGGATCCGTGACTCAATCGTCCTGCAACAGCTCTCGGTGTCCAGGCGACACAGACTATGACGTAGGCCTGAAGATGGCATCAATGTAATGCTGGAACTGGTAGCACATAGAAGTTCATAGAATAAAATAAACTTCTGCAAATCAGACGGCTGTTGGTTAATTATTGAATCAAGAAGTTCATGCCAGCCGTCGTCCTACGATACATAATGGATCAACGAAGATTAAAGGTTTATATGTTTCCACCACAGACATCACGCTAAGAACTTACTCTTACAATGGTTACGGAATACGTTTGCGGAAAAATTAGCAGAGAACACTTCGCGAATTGAAGGAAGCAAAACTACAAATAAGTTGAAAGTGCCGTTTAACACTCAATTTTCAACGTTAACAGGAACCTGCCTGTGGAGGCATTTTAGAGGCCACTTTCTGTGCTTGCACTCAGACGTTACAGAGGGCACTGCTATGACCTGGAACGCAGTCGGTTCCTCAGGTCAGCTCCCGCATTAGCCGGGTCTACAGTTGGCTTTGTCGAATAGTACCCATGTTGTGTTCCTAGCTCAGTTGCTTCATACTGTCCTGTATTTAGTTGCATACTATGACCCGTACAGAAGTGAGTCATAGGCTGTGATGAGACAGAACAGGAAGAGATGTGGCTCAATAGAAGCATGTTAAACTTTAAGTGGGCTGAGGTAAGAAATGATGTGCTCCCCAGGGTCTGCGAAGTGAGAAGCAGGTGGAGAACACTGGCACGATGGAGAGATAGGATGGTGGGACAAGTTTTAAGACAGGGTAGATGAACGTCTAGGTGCTGGAGAGTCTTCTTAAGGGTGAAAACTGCAGGGGAAGGCAGAGACTGGAGCATTTCCAAAGAATAATTAAGGAGTATTGGTATAAATAATACTCTAAGATAAAGAAACCGATACATGAGAGGAATTAGTGGAGGACCGCATCTAACAAATCAGTAGACTGATGGCCTCCAAAATAATGTGAAAGATAAGATGTTTTGTTATATATGTCATTTGAATATACGTGAACCCATTTCATGCAAATTGGCAAGACAACAGTTGTATTAATTTCTTTCCATAGGAGCTATGTGAGAGAGAAGAAAGTCGAGGACTTTTTCTGGGATCAGACAATTCCCTTATACAAATATCTTTAGATGTGGAACGAGATAGAAGTCAGGGAATGACCTGTGGTCAAGCAGTACTTTCCAAAACCTTGTAACTTGACTTTCAGATCTCTCAGATTTCTTTCTGAGAAATTACTTTTCTATATAGTTAGCTTGTCCAAATACACTACTGGCCATTCAAATTGCTACACCACGAGTATAGCGTGCTACAGCCGCGAAATTTGACCGACAGGAAGAAGATGCTGTGATATGCAAATGATTAGCTTTTCAGAGCATCCACACAAGGTTGGCGCCTGTGGCGACACTACAAAGTGCTGACATGAGGAAAGTTTCCAACAGATTTCTCCGGCTTTGCCTGGTGAAACGTTGTTGTGATGCCTCGTGTAAGGAGGAGAATTGCGTACCATCACGTTTCCGACTTTGATAAAGGTCGAATTGTAGCCTATCGCGATTGCGGTTTATCGTATCGCGACATTGCTTCTCGCGTTGGTCGAGATCCAATGACTGTTAGCAGAATATGGAATCGGTGGGTTCGGGAGGATAGTACGGAACGCCGTGCTGGATCCCAACGGCCTCGTATCACTAACAGTTGAGATGACAGGCATCTTATCCGCATGGCTGTAACGGATCGTGCAGCCACGTCTCGGCCCCTGAGTCAACAAATGGGGACGTTTGCAGGACAACAACCATATGCACGAAGAGTTCGACGACGTTTGCAGCAGCACGGACTATCAGCTCGGAGACCATGGCTGCGGTTACACTTGACGCTGCGTCACAGACAGGAGCGCGTGCGATGGTGTACTTAACTACGAACGTGGGTGCACGAATGGCTAAACGCCATTTTCTCGGATGAATCCAGGATCTATTCACAGCGTCATGATGGTCGCATCCGTGTTTGGCGACATCTGCGTGAACGCACATTGGAAGCGTCTATTTGTCATCGCGATGCTGGCGTATCACACAGCGTGATGGTATAGGGTGCCATTGGTTAAACGTCTCGGTCACCTCTTGTTCGCATTGACGGTACTTTGAACAGTGGACGTTACATTTCAGATGTGTTACGACCGTGGCTCTACCCTTCATTCGATCCCTGCGAAACCTTACATTTCAGTAGGACAATGCACCACCGCATGTTGCAGGTCCTGTACGGACCTTTCTCGATACAGAAAATGTTGGACTGCTGCCCTGGCCAGCACATTCTCCAGATCTCTCACCAACTGAAAACGCGTGGTCAATGGAGGCCGAGCAACTGGCTCGTCACAATACGCCAGTCACTACACTTGAACTGTGGTATCGAGTTGAAGCTGCATGGTCAGCTGTACCTGTACACACCATCGAAGCTCTGTTTGACTTAATGCCTAGGAGTCTCAAGGACGTTACTACGGCCAGAGGTGGTTGTTCTGGGTACTGATGTCTCAGGATCTATGCACCCAAATTGCATGAAAATGTAATCACATGTCAGTTCTAGTACAACATATTTATCCAATGAATACCCCTTTATCATCTGCATGTCTTCTAGATGTAGCAATTTTAATGGCTAGTAGTGTACCTTTTTCCTCAGCTCTGCTTTTTCTTTGTTCATCAAGGTGGCCTAGAATGTTTTCTTACAAAACAGAAGTTTTTGGTGTACTCTTTGCAACGTACTGAGTCAGAAGATTCCCTTTTGCACCTTAAAAACCACTAGTCTTTACCGCACCGGATGATGATTTCGTCATGGGCTGCTTTGGTACAGTCATTGCTTTCCAACTATACGGAATACTCAGTGGGTTAGAATTTTTAATACTAATGTGTGGCAAAAATAAACAGACACTTGAATGAAATGAAATCTGATAATTTCTTCGGTTCTTACGTTATTGCTTATTAAATGCTAACACTACTGGGCGCACTACTCGGGCCCGTTCGACAGCCGTGTCATCGATGCTCTGTCACTGGCGCCTTCGGAGGGGGGAGTGACTGTAGGAGTATGCAAGACGACTTAGACAACGTTTGTAGTTGGTATGATGAAGGCAGCTGGCTCTAAATGTGGAAAAATGTAATTTAACCCATATGAGTAAAAAAAAAATCCTTCAAATTTCGATTACAGCATTAGTAGGGTGCTGCTTGACTCTATCTCGTCGATTAAATAATGAGGTGTAACGGTGGAAAACGTTAGGAAGTTGGATAAGAATGTCAGCTTGGTAGCAGGGAAAGAGCATGTTCGACTACGTTTTATTGAGAGAATTTTGGGAAACTGTGGTTCATCAAAAAGGAGACAGTATATTGAACGCCAATGGGACTCATTCTTGAGTACCGTTCGATTAAAAGGAAACATCGAAGAAGTTCAGAGGCATGCTGCTAGATCAGCAAACAATTAATACGGAGATGCTTCGTGAAATCAAATGGGAATCCACAGAGGAAAGACGACGTTCTCTTCGCGAGGCACTATTGCGGAAATTTAGAGAACAGGCATTTGAGTTCGAATGGAGAACCATCCTCCTATCGCCAATGTTCGTTTCGCGTAAAGACGACGAAGATAAAATAAATTAGAGATCCTACGGCGGGTTTTAGAAAGTCGTTTCTCCATCGCTCTATTTGCGAGTGAACAGGAAATTACCAGTAGTGATACGTGATTCCCTGTGCGGTTATTTGCTGAGTATGTATGTGCTCGTAGATATAGATGCGGTGCATGTGGTCAGCACACCGTTCTCCCGCTCGTTGTCGGGTCCTTAACCTTGGGGGCGCTGCTACGCAGTCAAGTAGCTCATCGGCTGGTCTCACGAGGCATCCCGTGCCAGCGTTCCAGTCCTCCCACCAAGGAAAGTCCCTGGTAGTACCGGGCATCGAACCCGGGTGCCCGCAATACATTCAGTCGCGCTCATCACTACGGAGGCCAGACACCGTCACGTATTACGTTCAGTCACATCAAGAATTTGAAAAAAGTCTCGATTTGAATTTTTCAGCTGTCTCTGAGTGTTTGATTGCAGCAAGGTGTTACGCGCGAGTAAGTCTGAATGTGAGGGAGAATTTGAGAAACGTTCTGCTCTAACTGTTGTTACAAAAAGTAATAAAAATCTGGAAAGGACAAAAGATATCCTAGAGGAGCAGTAGGTTACATTTTGACTGATGAGTCAGACATATGCAAATATGTGAAAAGTTGTTCTAGAAACAAAACGGAGACGGAAATGAAATTATTTTATATGTTACGTGCGGACATATTTTCAGATGGATTCAATTTATAATTATATATTTCGCCAAGATGGTGTAGATGTTACCACGTAGCCACATGGATACCTATACTCGGAGGTGCTAGGTGGTCAGGTACAGCGAGGTAAACGCAGCCTCACAGCTTTGTTGATTTCACTGAGAATTCGCTTGCAGACTTAGTGCCCAAAAGGAGCGGAAAGGTTTGTGCCACTTGTGCAGTAAAGACGACCGAATGTTGTGGGTAAGTACAATAGCTGAGACAAGTGTGCACTGAATGTTGCTGCACGCCGCCAGTCATTCGACTCGGGAAGCCGGACATTAATCGGCGGAATACATGTGTGTCACAGCATATTAACGACTAGACAATACTTTGAGATTTGAGATCAAAAGTATCCTGAGTGGATCTTCAGTATCGCAGAACCTCGATTGACGTGCGCAAACCACTGTGCAGTATGATCACATGTGTCTGGCCAACGAACGTCACGTCGCCTATGAAAACTAGACGGCGCAATCGACGGTCTACTGTGACAACTTAGATGTGAGGCGTAGCGAAGCTATTCCTAGCAGGACTGTACGAATATACGTAAGTGTATATCATTAGGAAATGAGATACTTAAAGTAGTAAAGGAGTTTTGCTATTTGGGGAGCAAAATAACTGATGATGGTAGAGTAGAGAGGATATAAAATGTAGACTGCCAATGGCAAGGAAAGCGTTTCTGAAGAGGAGAAATTTGTTAACAGGAAGTCGTTTCTGAAAGTATTTGTATGGAGTGTAGCCATGTATCGAAGTGAAACATAGACGATAAATAGTTTGGACAAGAGAGAATAGAAGCTTTCGAAATGTGGTGCTACAGAAGAATGCTGAAGATTAGATGGGTAGATCACATAACCAATGAGGGGGTATTGAACATAATTGGGGAGGAATTTGTGGCACAAATTGACAAGAAGAAAGGACCGGTTGGTAGGACATGTTCTGAGGCATCAAGGATCACAAATTTAGAATTGGAGGACAGCGTGGAGGGTAAAAATCGTAGCGGAGGACCAAGAGATGAATGCACTAAGCAGAGTCAGAAGGATGTAGGATGCAGTAAGTACTGGGAGATGAAGAAGCTTGCACAGGATAGAGTAGCATGGAGAGCTGCATCAAATCAGTCTCAGGACTGAAGACCACAACAACAACAACAACGTGTCATTAAGTATCAGCAACAGACGATGCACTCGTATTCGTTTGTCTCCCCATGACTTTTGGTATTTCAGCCTAAAAGTGACCAAGCTTCTTAGAAAATTCCACTTCGAGTGTGAAAAACGACTGCTTCATACCAGTTTTGTTCCTCCTCAATCAGCAGTACTCAGTGCATAGTGTCATTTGTTTCCTTAGGCTGTCGATTAGTGTGTCGGATGCAAAAGGCCCACGCTGCTCGCAACATACGAAGTACTCTATTTCTGGTGTGGTCTTCGCTTTATGGGACAATTCATTCTTCGCTCACTGCCTTCTGTATTTCGCAATATCAGGAAACTTATCAGATCGGTGTGTACTGTGCAAGATGGAAACTTTTGAGCAGCAGACTTCTACGAAATGTGCGGAGACCCATATCGCATTGCATTTACTTCCGTTGCATACACATTTTAAGGGATTGCCGGGTTTTAATGAAATTATCACTCGCTCCCGCTGTTTTCGATGCACTAACTTCCTGTGATCGAAAATCCTTTTCAGTGATAGGCATGAAAACCTCAAGTGACGGAAAACCTCGCCTTGAATAAAGTGTTTATTCCGTATGGAATATTATTTTGGTAGTGTTGTTTTGAGATATTTTACAGAAAGCATTTAAAACAGTCTATTTCAGTGTTTGAGCACAGTTGTGTATTCGACTCCTTATTCAATTGTAGTATCTGTTAATTTAATTTTCCTAATGACTTTCACTAGTTTGTTTCGCTTTTTCCCTGAATCACAAACTTTGAAACGAGGGACGGTTTCCATATCAGACTTTGAATGAAATACGAGGGACGGATTGCAGCAGAGTGTTTCCTTTGAACCTACTTTCTTAGGCGATTTTCAGCTCATAAGAAACATTTGACACTGCAGCAGTTTTCCCTTGATATTCAGGCGGTGGAGATGAATGACTTGCACTATTAATATTTATCAAATAGCAGATATTTTCAGGTTGTTAAGCACTAATAGGCAACTGATAATACAGCACATTCTCGGAGATCGAAGAATTCATTCAGCTGCAGTTTGAAACGTTTTGAGTAGTGAAACTAGGAGCTCACACTTCACAATTCATATTCAATGTTCTGAAAGTCATTATTAATAAATGATTTTTCTTCCTGTCTTTGCGCATTTGCCTTAGATTGCTCTCTCTACCACTATTCAACTCAGATCGCGTTATCCTCTGAAATCGTTTCTTCTGTTTGGGTGTACACATCATGGCATAAATGATTATTTTAACTTGCGTATATACCCAAGGTCTAGTTCTCAAGATAAGGGTACTATGCAAGAGGCAGTAGGAAATAGTGACAATCGCTATTGTAGGCTGTTTTCTTCCTGGAATCGGATCTTTAAATAGGACCCTTCCCGTTCACTCTGGGTCACTTTCGTCAGGTTTTTAGAGCAGTTAGCTTCTCTTAGTCAAAGCCTGTCACTACTAACTGTCAACTGGATGCCATGTCATCGAAAATCTAGTACTCTCGCACTTAGAGAGCAAATGATACAATAATCGGAACTTTACTATTTTGTGGTAGTTCCGCGATTTATGTAATCAGAATTACGAACCAACGGTCAGCAGTCTGAGCACCTGTTAGGAGAGGTTAATATCGCGTATTTCAACCTTTTCGACATTTTATAATCTCTATCACGAAAACGTGTAGGGCACACACAAGCGTCGGCAACCGAAATCGACACTTTGCATCTTTGTTCGTAGGAAATAAGTTGAAGTAATTTTCTGACAAGTTTTCGTCATCTGCTTTGTTTAGGACAAGTCACGATTACACAGAACCATATATGGCACATAAAAACAATGTTGCTGTCGCATAACTCTGACACAATAGAAAGTTATTGATATGAAGTCACACACACGTAAACAAGCTTCATAACTCAAAAACACAACGACACAACAACAGGTCACTTTAGCACGATACGTAATAGAATACTGGTTTCTTTTGTATTACTTCCCGATTTCCCTGGTTTTGAAGCATAAACGCGGTGATGTTACCGTCCTGGCCCGGTCTCCAGTTTGCTTTGCCAGGTCACCTTATGATGGAACGCATCCTACGGTACCTGCTGTATTAGGTAAATGCGGAAGTGGTTAGATGATGGTGTGGGAATATTAAATTTGTGCGACCAGGAAAAATTACTCGAAACTCTGTCCTACATTCACTTTCTCATATTATACAAGATTTCAACGTGAGAACCTTTTAGCAACGTTTACTGCTAGACCATTGGAAAATATGTGCAGAACCGCGAGCTACGAACTCGAAACAAATATTACGTCATCACTTGGTTCATTGAGGAGTCCTTTTTACTGTTCTGGGATCTTATTGCCTGATTAAAGACACAATTAAAATTATTTGTTCGTCACTTAAAACTTCTGTCACATCAGCACATGAAAGGACTGAAAACTAAACAATACAAAATACTCCACCTGACAAATACCCTACACACAGACAATAATGAGCCAAACAAACACGGAGTCAAACTGAGAGTATCTGAGCTGTGCGCTCACAGCTGCTATCCCAGTTACAATCTTTCAACAGCTAGTACAGTTGTTATTCTGTTAAAATTGTTATTATAATTATTTTTGACATACTTAAACAATTTTAACAGATTTTTTATGACACGTTATTCAGTATTTCTGTTAAAATTAGCTAACATCAATGTGTTTTAAAGGAATCACCTCTGTGATATAAATCAGCTGCGCTTTCTATACGATGACGAAATATTCTTCTTTAATAAAAATTTTAAATTCTCTTCTAGTGTCTCCACCTGAATTTAGTAACCGCACTACATATATAATTACTCGGGTGCTCGTTTGTATTATTTGACTTATTTTTGGTTGAGAAATCGCAGTCGAAACAATGAAATACGCGCCAATCTTGTATTACTATTACATATTATAATTTTCTTTAATTTTTGTACTAAAATTCAGAACAAAACAAAACGCTCAAAGTGTTCAGCAAAAGATCTGATGGTCTACTCAGAATTTTGTGCTGTTGTCAAAATGGTAAAATAACAAGGCATAAGATCGAAATATGCGTGTGTATCGAGTATTTCATGAAATATGTAGATCGCATGATACACTAATAGATGTGTCATACAATTACACTCAGCAAGGCATTTAATTTGAGTTTCCGCACCCGACCAGGTGTATGTTACGGTCCTAACACAGAGGCGACCAGCTATGTGCGAGACCCGAGCGGTCAGCTCTGCAGGTCTCACCTCCCGTCACGCACCAGCCACCAGCCACCAGCCGCGCCGCCCACACGGCTCAGCTCTCGGCCCTCGGCTGCAGACTCGCAGCGGCCGCAAGAAGCCGGCAGGCACGCGCCTCCGCTTCCCACGCCGACACTGGTCAGTCTCGTCACCTGCCAGACAGCTCCATCAGCACGCAGGACTCACTGCAAGCACACGACCTGTGGCGACGGCAATTGCTATAAAAAACCGTTTGTCACAAACTAGGACAATAATCAGAAGTTACTCGTCAAAACATTAAGCAATTTCCCCAATGAAAGGTATATCTTCTGCGCCGTATTTTTTAAAATGTGACTCTTTGGACCGGTATCCTTCAAATGGTTTTGTGTTCTTTCTTCTCCAGCGCCCTAAGCACTTCTTTGTTGCTACTCAGGAACAAGATTTTGGTTGCATATATAACTATTGGTTTCAGAAGTGTTGTGTAACTGCCGGCCGGAGTAGCCGTGCGGTTCTAGGAGCTACAGTCTGGAGCCGAGCGACCGCTACAGTCACAGGTTCGAATCCAACCTCGGGCATGGACGTGCGTGATGTCCTTAGGTTAGCTAGGTTTAATTAGTTCTAAGTACTGTGTGTAACCATGCAAATATTTTGTGGAAGGCTTGTTTTGTTCTAGATTGCCCCTGATGGTTATGCAGCGATAGGGACGGAGAGGAAGTGGTAGGGTGCAGCGCCGAAATTAGTTTACATGGTTTACCAAAGATTTGTTTTTTCATTGAATATTAAATCTCAAAACTGTTTTTCACTTAACAATTAAATGTCATATACGTTTATTTCAAATTCCTATTTTTAAATTTTGAATTAATCATAATTTCAAATTAATGATCTTATAATTACCACATAAATTATCAAAACATGTAGAAAGCATAATAGCAGTTAAGTGACTTTTAAAAGAGCGTTAATAATAACATAACTTCTGCTTGTGAACACTTTAAAATTTGAGTTTGAATACACAAACACGAAATAACGTAAATCTCAGGTACACAGCCTTCTCAAACGGTACATGCCTATAGGAACTCGCACATCTCATTAAAAACAGTGATAGTTCCAACAAAACACTAGTGACAGTTTAGAATTAAATAACGATTTTCTGTAATCAGCAACAAGTAATAATGACTAACTTACAGCATTACAAATTAAAACCCGGATTACTTAACATTACAGCCTAGCTTCAAATAATAACACACAGTTACTTGCACCACTGTCAAATGGCTGCTTCCTGGAATTTTACAAAAAATCAGCCATCAAGGTGGCATGTACGGTGCGTCAACAAAGAAAAACATTTGGGTAGAAGTCCCAGAAACATAGCTTAGTTACCACAGTCAATCACCGTAAATAGAACATAAGCGATGGCGCCTATAAAATGATCTGCTTGTTAAAAAAAAAAAAAAAAACGATAACCATGAGGTCATAGCACTGTTAAAACGTAGACATAAGAATAAACATCAGTCGGCTTTCAGACTTACCCAGGGCACCGGAAGAGTAGAACTAGTGCCAAAATTCTGGAGAACTTGTTACAAGAAAACCACCGGCACATAGCTTAGCTCTCAAGACCAGCTAAGATTAAGACGGTGGCAACAGGATACAAGTATAAGAGTAACTGACAACACTCACAATAGCCTGCCACCATGTCGCCAATTCACTGCATTCTCCGCAAAAGTCCACTCTACGGATTGCAAAATAGCACACAGAACCTTGATCTGCTCTCCACGATGTTACTAGGGCCCCTCGAAACCCACGTCCCTCTAGCAAGGCTGATCCGTTCACCTTGTCAGTGTGCTGAGAAGTGATTTACTGCGGTGTGGAGCTGTGCTGACAGACGACAGCGGTGTGTGCTTCTTGATGCCCTCCTGGTCTGGGCTGCGAGGAACGGCTCAAGCGCGTGAGCGTGGAGACGGGTGGTGTGCCGGCTGCAGAGCAAACCGCCAGCACAGCCCGGGACGCGACACACCAACAACATACAGTTGGGAGTATCTACATCTACAGCTACATCTACAGCTACATCTACATCCATACTCCGCAATCCACCATACGGTGCGTGGCGGAGGGTACCTCGTACCAAAACTAGCATCATCTCTTCCTGTTCCACTCCCAAACAGAATGAGGGAAAAATGATTGCCTATATGCCTCTGTACGAGCCCTAATCTCTCTTATCTTATCTTTGTGGTCTTTCCGCGAAATATCAGTTGGCGGCGGCGCTAAAGTTGTATTGCAGTCAGCCTCAAATTCCTCAGTAGCGATTCACGAAAAGAACGCCTCCTTTCCTCCAGAGACACCCACCCGAGTTGCTGAAGCATTTCCGTAACACTCGCGTGATGATCAAACCTACCAGTAGCAAATCTAGCAGCACGCCTCTGAATCGCTTCTATGTCCTCCCTCAATCCGACCTGATAGAGATCCCACACGCTCGAGCAGTAGTCAGGAATAGGTCGTATTAGGGTGTAACGCCGGAAATGCATATCCTCCTATTTCCATCTATTGTACTATAAATTTTTTCCATATTTGGCACGTGAAGATATGACATTTCTGTCTCTTTATATATTGTAATTGTTTTACTATATATATATATATATATATATATATATATATATATATATATATATACTCCTGGAAATTGAAATAAGAACACCGTGAATTCATTGTCCCAGGAAGGGGAAACTTTATTGACTCATTCCTGGGGTCAGATACATCACATGATCACACTGACAGAACCACAGGCACATAGACACAGGCAACAGAGCATGCACAATGTCGACACTAGTACAGTGTATATCCACCTTTCGCAGCAATGCAGGCTGCTATTCTCCCATGGAGACGATCGTAGAGATGCTGGATGTAGTCCTGTGGAACGGCTTGCCATGCCATTTCCACCTGGCGCCTCAGTTGGACCAGCGTTCGTGCTGGACGTGCAGACCGCGTGAGACGACGCTTCATCCAGTCCCAAACATGCTCAATGGGGGACAGATCCGGAGATCTTGCTGGCCAGGGTAGTTGACTTACACCTTCTAGAGCACGTTGGGTGGCACGGGATACAAGCGGACGTGCATTGTCCTGTTGGAACAGCAAGTTCCCTTGCCGGTCTAGGAATAGTAGCACGATGGGTTCGATGACGGTCTGGATGTACCGTGCACTATTCAGTGTCCCCTCGACGATCACCAGAGGTGTACGGCCAGTGTAGGAGATCGCTCCCCACACTATGATGCCGGGTGTTGGCCCTGTGTGCCTAGGTCGTATGCAGTCCTGATTGTGGCGCCAAACACGCATACGACCATCATTGGCACCAAGGCAGAAGCGACTCTCATCGCTGAAGACGACACGTCTCCATTCGTCCCTCCATTCACGCCTGTCGCGACACCACTGGAGGCGGGCTGCACGATGTTGGGGCGTGAGCGGAAGACGGCCTAACGGTGTGCGAGACCGTAGCCCAGCTTCATGGAGACGGTTGCGAATGGTCCTCGCCGATACCCCAGGAGCAACAGTGTCCCTAATTTGCTGGGAAGTGGCGGTGCGGTCCCCTACGGCACTGCGTAGGATCCTACGGTCTTGGCGTGCATCCGTGCGTCGCTGCGGTCCGGTCCCAGGTCGACGGGCACGTGCACCTTCCGCCGACCACTGGCGACAACATCTATGTACTGTGGAGACCTCACGCCCCACGTGTTGAGCAATTCGCAGGTACGTCCACCCGGCCTCCCGCATGCCCACTATACGTCCTCGCTCAAAGTCCGTCAACTGCACATACGGTTCACGTCCACGCTGTCGCGGCATGCTACCAGTGTTAAAGACTGTGATGGAGCTCCGTATGCCACGGCAAACTGGCTGACACTGACGGCGGCGGTGCACAAATGCTGCGCAGCTAGCGCCATTCGACAGTCAACACCGCGGTTCCTGGTGTGTCCGCTGTGCTGCGCGTGTGATCATTGCTTGTACAGCCCTCTCGCAGTGTCCGGAGCAAGTATGGTGGGTCTGACACACCGGTGTCAATGTGTTCTTTTTTCCATTTCCAGGAGTGTATATATGTATTTATGGCGATGTATAATTGGTTTGTTTCGTAATTATTAATTGTACTTTAACGCTGGGTCTTGCCTAGGGAAAACTATGCTATCGAACGTTTACATCGATACGTCGTGTGGAGAATCAAAGTGTTTAGGATCTTTGGTAGTGTTAACTCTGCTGCATGGAGCACGGGCAGAGTGGGTCTAGCTGGGGTAGGGCGGTGGAACAGGTGTGGTGTGACGCTCCCGTGAGTTGCCGCGCTTTCTGGGTTTGGCAGCATGTAATTGCGCTCGACTTGCTATGATAGTTTCTGAAACGGGGTCGCGGACGAGAAGCATTAGCTGGCGCACATCAAGAGCCCGTTCCGCCTGTTGACCGTGTCGAGAAGAAGGCGCGCTAACATCCAGCTTCTGCAATAGCGACGGCCGACAATGAGTGACTGTCACCACCTCCTCAATCGACGACTTCAAACCTTCAATCAACCAACAAGGAAGACTGGAAGCACGTAAAGTTTTAGAACTGTATGGCAGACCTCAGCTTTTAAACTGTTGCATCACAAAAATACAGCAACTTAGCATGAACCTTTGATGCTCTTTGTCCCAATTGCATTACCAAGCAGGTCCCTTCCTTTTCTGGAATGAACCCGAGTGTCGTTCAAATTCAAACGCCAGCATTAAAGTAATATCATTCCATTTCAATGCTTTAATTTCCAAGTTCAGTTAAAGTGTTCATAGCTGGCGACAATAATTAGATTACGCAATCAGAAATTAAGAGTGAGAGTTTTGTTACCACATTTTAGCTTACCTGTGACTGCAGCTCGGCTTGGTACGTACTAAATTTTACATTTGCTAATTGTTCAGAAACATTGAATTCAAGTTCAAAGTTAAATCTCTTATTTCTAAATTGCGTAGATTCAAGTAGCTTTTGAAATGATTGTTGAGGTAGCCCAAAACTATCCTTATTTTATTGAATTTCGTAGTGCTTCAGAAACAATGTTCACTATTAATTTCAGTCACTAAATTAACTTTTAATTTTCCGGTTTTATTAGTTCTTTTGCTAAATTAAGTCAGAGTGTAGCGAAAAATATTACTTATGACAAACATTCAGTTTTCACACAACACGTGTCAAACTTCAGTGCTAACTATATGTGCATTAATCTTTCATTTTCAGCTATTATAGTAGTTGTACATAGGACTGGCGACCGTAATTTTCTCCAAATCTCAAATATGCAATTAACGCCAATTAATTGTTAACGTAACGACCGCACATTTACTTTCTTTATTTATTTTACACTTTTCTCAAAATCATTTTCCACCAATTTCATATGCATTTTTCCTTTCATTTAGATGGAACCCTTTCCTCCCTCTTTACCGACAAATTAACTTCGGTGACGATTGCTTTCCCAGATTTCCATTAGGTGCTCGCGTTTTAATTTTTTCACTGTCATTAAGGTCGATAAGTGAGGGGGAGGTTACAAGTGTATTATAAGCGGTCTCCTTTTCAGATGAACCACATGTTCCCTGAATTCTACCAATGAACCGAAGACGACTATCTGACTTCCCCACAACTGCCATTACATGCTTGTCCCACTTCATATCGCTCTGCAATGTTACGTCCAAATATTTAATCGGCGTGACTGTGTCAAGCGCTACACTACTAATGGAGTATTCAAACATTACGGGATTCTTTTTCCTCTTCATCTGCATTAATTTACATTTATCTATATTTAGAGTTATCTGCCATTCTTTACACCAATCACAAATCCTGTCCAAGTCATCTTGTATTCTCCTACAGTCACTCAACGACGACACCTTTCCGTACACCACACCATCATCAGCAAATAACCGCACATTGCTATCTACCCTATCCAAAAGATCATTTATGTAGATAGAAAACAAAAGCGGACTTACCACACTTCCCTGGAACACTCCAGATGATACCCTCACCTCCGATGAAAACTCACCATCGAGGACAACGTACTGAATTCTCTTACTTAAAAAGTCTTCGAGCCACTCACATATCTGGGAACCAATTCCATATGCTGGTACCTTAATTAGGGGTCTGCAGTAGGGCACCGAGTCAAACGCTTTCCGGAAGTCAAGGAATATGGCACCAGTCTGATACCCTTCATCCATGGTATCCCTAAAATCCCTATAATCATGGTGGGGCAATCAAATACCATGACAGCCGTGACAAATACGCTATACTACATGCATATTCATGAAATCTCCGGTTATCACTCGAGTAGTGGGGTCGCGTAGTTGCAACGTTTCTACAAGTTTTCTGCTTTTCATCTACAAGCGAAGGTGAAACGCGTCAAAACTTTGCGGCACCACAACTCGGCTGATAAACCAAGTAGATTTCACCAATGAAATTCACCGAAATAGCCTACGTTCAAGTATAATCAAATTCTACAATTGACTTTTATCACCTTCAGTACTCTTCCCATCTATGTATAGAGTGAGTCCGTTATGATGTCACTAATTCCCAAAGATGATAAAGAATGGTAAATGTATCAATCTCAGATAAGGGTCTCTCGTCCGGAAATGACGGAATCGAAAATTAGAAGCGAAAATCGTTCTGATGCCTTTTTTCACTGGACCTGTGCTACGTGAACCTCTGTGCTTTCCATACTTTGGGAGGAGACGGTGTGGTGTAAACACAGCACGCACCAAGAGGCAGCACCACAGGCACCGATAGGTCGACAACAACTCTCCAGAGACGGCATACGGCCCTGCACTCGTCGCAGCGAGAGTTCGCAGGAGTGGCGCCGCCGGAGAAGTGATATGTGCACTGTCCAGACGACACAGCAGAACGGGCAGTTCCGAAAAAGACCGTATTCTACTTGTGTACTTTGCGTCACATCGTCTGCTTCCAGCGAGTCCGCACCAGCCGTGAACATTCTAGTAGGACAACGACTGTTAATTATCCAACCGTAACTACTGCATTAGTTCTTGAAATTCAAGATCTGCTACGTGAGCAGATTTTTACATACTTGAAGTATTCTTTAATAAATCTGTGTGTTCTTGTCACTAATCATTATCAGTGTTTGAGCGTTCTGCTTTTCTCCTCTCATAGTGTTTCCCTCAGCGCACTGCAAGTAGTGGAAGGTGGCGACTAATATTTCTCCTTCCGTGGTTGTATCAAAGTTACGATACAACAGATGTCGACGAGGCTAGAATAGGATCTGCGGAAGGTACCTTGGTAATTTTTGTTTTTGCCCACCAGTCCAAACTTGTTACTTGTTATTTATTTCTTGCCATTTATTTTCATGTACCTAGTACATTAGTATGTGGTCTTTTGGCTAAGGACCGGCACTATTACAGGAACGAGTGTGTTATTTTGTGTGCTGCGCCTAATCCGAATTCCTTACCGTCATGGGTTCTGCGCCAGAAGACTGTTCTCTAATTCGTGCTGTTCAGCTGCAGAGCGAGAAAATTCAGCAGTTGGTGCAAGATGCGATGCAGCTAACACCATAACAACGGCAGAATCTACAGGCAGCACAGAAGCCCCAGCCGCAGGCTGCATCAGCCATTCCACTGTTCCGCAGTTTCAACAAACACCACGAGAGCTGGTCGCAATACTGAGCTCAGCTGATGAATCATATGGTGCAACACTAATTGCAGGGTACGAAGAGCAAAGCCTTTTTATTCTTTCTGTAGTGGGGACGAAAGTTTACAGGCTCGCAGTGAAACTGTTTCCTGACACACAACCAAAACATTTAGAGTTGGAGACTGTAGTTATCGAGTTAACCAATCACTTTGATAATCAAACTCTCGTGGCTGCTGCAAAGTCCAAATTTTTCCGCCTTCAATGTGTCGCAGGTCAAACACATAGAGAGTGGACGACGGAATTACAAAGTTTAGCTCGGCATTGCAAATTTTTGTCTAGTTCTGGGCAATCATACACTGGTGTGTATAACTCAAATTTTTCGGTCGATAGAATTCGTGTTGCTATTTTGAAACGACCTAATCCTTCTTTAGATATAGTGTTACAGTTGACTGAAGCACAGGACACTTCTGATTTAGCTGAGTATGAGGTGCAAATGTCAAATATTAACGAATTCCATAGTGACGATGTTAGTTGTGCTGCAGAACGTAAACAGTGACCTGCGACATAGGGTGTGACGTCACGCACAGAGACAAACAGTGGCATGTCGTGCCGGGAGACATAGAAATATAGCAAACTCTTGCGCAAAGTGCTTTCCTCGCCTTGGCCGTGCTCAGTGCCCAAGTTACGATGTTGCTTGTTATTTTTGCAACACAAAAGGTCATCTGAATGTGTACATGAAAAAACTAAGTAAACAGCAAATTCCCAATCAAAATGCCATTAAAGCTGTTCCAAACGTTAATGCCCGTAACAGTGCGTCCCTGTGGCTGCAGCAAATGCTGCGAGAGATCGCCCAAGTACAGAAATCAGCAAATTAGCGTAGGAAATTCAAGTTTTAGGAACTTCCAGTCCCCTCAGCTACTTTTCAAGGTGTAAGTAAGACAGTTGTATTCTAAACGTTTCTGCCAAATCTTCGCAGAATATTTTTGGATTAGATTCTTTTGACTTAGATTCTTTTGACATTTTCAGACTGTCAGTGAACAAGTCAGTGCAGCAAATTTCAAGTCAAGTCAAGTCAAGCTTCACGTTCTGTTTGGCAAATTTCATGAATTTTTAGAGACGGTCTCTGTTGTGCGAATAACTTGTAACTCGTGTGTCACTGAAAGACAATGCACAAACAAATGTTTGTCGAGCTAACCAAGTGCCTATTGGCAGGTCTCTGAACAATTAAGGCAATGCCGAGCGTATGTGTCATGAAGCCAGTCAGTGAAAATCAGTGGTCTTCACCATTAATAGTGCTTCGCAATCCTTCAGGGTGTCTTCGAGTGATGTCGATTCTGAATCGACTGTGAACTCTCAGACAGTGATAGATGCGTATCCTTTGGCCCACACGGAGAAGCTGATGGACAGATTAGGCGAGGGTCGTTATTTTTCCAAGATGGACTTGGAGATGCTTTCCTCCAGCTGCTTTGGATGACTACTCAAAGAAAGTCTTAGGTATTAACACTCAACCCGGTTTATTTGAATTTCAATGCCCGCCCTTCGGTAGTACCTCAGCCACGGCGATCTTGCAACGCTTTTTAGAACAAGTGATTGCTAACGTGCCTTTTTGCTCAAATTACTAGGATGACATTGCCGTGCGTTGTGGAGAAGAAATGTCCTAAAAACGTAAAGCAACTGTAATCTGTGTTAGGCAAACTGAACTACTACTTCACATTCATTCCTCACGCCTCTCAGATTACAGCTCCGCTTCACAAATTACAATGCAAGGATTGTCCGACTGCATGGACCAAAGAATGTCAGTTGGTTTTTGATCAACTGAAACGGGCGCTACTTAGTAACACGTAACTGATACATTTTAATCCGGTTAGCCAGTGGTGTCAGCGGCTGATGTTTCTTCTGTTGGCCTGAGAGTCGTTCTGTAACATCGTGTCGGATCGACGGATCGTCCAATACTGTTTGCTCCAAAATTCTGACTACGCCTGAGTCAGATTCAAAAACAAGGATCACTAACTCTATGGCGGGACGGTTTACTTCGTCACAAATCACAGGCCACTCACATCACTCTTCCACCGAACCAAGTCTTTTCCACCACACACGGTGCAAAAATTATAACTATGGGCTTTACTGCTGTCGAACTACACCTATGAAAACTCGTACCGTCCTAAAGCTCAACATTCTAATGCCGATATTTTGTCAAGGTTACCAGTGAACAAGGATGATCAGTTCGACTCCACCAGATCATCGTGTTGTCACGTAGATGCTGTTGACACTACCACAGTTCTCAATTTTCCCACAGACTTTCATCGCATAGCACAGGAGTTAGCTGCAGACATCGATCTAAGTATTGTGCTGAGTTACATGCGCACAGCGTGGCGAAGGAAGGTGAAAGACATTGTTGGGCGGAAATACGTCGATATTTCGCTCAATGTCAATCATTGTCCGTACAGCGTGGTGTTTCACTATTACACAATGATTATGATCAGTATATGGTCATCATCTCATTCACTCTTCAGCAGGATAATTTCAGGCGATGAGGTGGTATGTACGTGCCAGTAGGTTTTAAGGAAGGAATTAGCGCAGCACGATAGGTCCCACGGAGGCCTGACAGCGTGGCAGAGAGCACCTGTCGCTTTTGGTCGTGCTCGTGACCACACGGTGGACGAAGTTGTTCGTTTTCTGGGTTTGTCAACACGGACTGTCCAAAGTGTCCAAGCACTATCGAAGGGTAGGCATTGAAATTCATATAAACTGGGATGGATGTTAATACCTAACATTTTCTTTGAGTAGTTATTCAAAACAGCTGGAGGTAAGCATCCGCCAAGTCTATCTTGAAAAAGTAACTGCCCGTCGCCTAATCTATCCATCAGCTCCTCCGGGTGGGGCAAAGGATACGCATCAATCAGTGTCTGAGAGTTCACAGTCAATTTAAAATCGGCATACAGTCGAAGACATCCTGAAGGTTTCTGAAGAATAGTGGGGAAGAACACTGACTTGCACAGATTAGCCTGATGAGCCTTAAGCTTGCCGTTGCCTTAATTTTTCAGAGACCTGCCAATGGGCACTCGATTAGCTCGACAAAACTTTGTTTGTGGATTTTCTTTGAGTGGCATAGGAGCTAAAAGTTGTTCGTACAACAGAGACCGTCCCTAAAAAGTTCATGAAGTTTGTCAAACAGAACTTGAAGCTTGAGTGTAGGCACATCTGCTGAAATTTGCAGCACTGACTTGTGCACTGACAGTCTGAAAATGTTGATAGAATCTAACCAAAAATATTCTGCGAATATTTGGCAGGAAGCATTGTGAATACAACTGCCTAGGTTATATCATGAAAAGTAGCTGGCGTACTGAGTTCCTAAAACTGGAATTTACAAACTGACAGTACTTGCGTAGCTGGACTTAGTATTGGTGCTCCTAATCGTTCATGTTTGTTCAGAAGTGTAACTGAAGCAACAGTGTCCAACTGCAGTTTGACGTCTTTCTTAGCTAGTGTCGAAGTAACAAACGCCTTGTCCCAACTGCATACCACATCTAAGAGAGAATTGTTACTTTTGGACCTTTTCTGTGAGCTACTACCATGCGTGACAGATGAAAGTGGGCAAAGTGTTACTATTGGACCTGTGTCTGATCAGTGTGACTCACTTGGGACATGAAAATCACCCTATTTCTGTTTGCTAAGTACTGTGCTTGGGCGATCTTTCGCAACATTTATTGCAACCACCGGGTCGCACTGTTCTGGGCTGGATGTGCCGTGACAGCATTAATGCTTTGAACTGGTTAGGTGGCATTTTGGTTGGGAATTTTCTGTCCACGTAGCTTTTCCATGCTCACTGACGTCACTTGACCTTTTGTGTTGCAAAAATAACAAATAGCATCGGGACTTGGGCAGTAAGCATGCCTGTGGCGGCTAAAGCGCTTAGGGCAAGAGTTTGCTATATTTCTGTGTCTACCGGCGTGGCGCTGCACTGTTTGTCTCTGTGAGTGATGTCAACGCTATGTCGCAGGTCACTGTTTACGTTCTGCAGGACAACTAACACCGTCACTATGGAATTCGTTAATATTGAAATTTTCACCTCATACTCAGCTATATCAGAAATGTCCTGTGCCTCAGTTAACTGTAACACTATATCTAAAGAAGCATCAGGTAGTCTCAAAAGAGCAACATGAATTCTATCCTAAATATTTTGAGTTGCAGCGTCACTCAGCATGACACCAGTGTATGATTGCCCAGATACACACAAAAATTTGCAATGCCGAGCTAAAGTTCGTAATTCAGTTGTCCGCTCTCTATGTGTTAGACCTTGGACGCGATGAAGGAGGAAAAACTTGGACCTTGCAGCAGTCACGAGTGGTCGATCATCAAAGTGATTGGTTAACTCCATAACTACAGTCTCCAACTCTAACTGTATGGTTTTTTTGTCCGGAAACAATGTCACTATGAGCCTGTAAACTTTGGTGCCCACTCCGGATAGAAAAAAAAAGGCTTTTCACTTTGTACCCTGCAATTAGTGTTCCTCCATTTGATGCATCAATTGAGCTGAGTATAGCGACCAGCTAATATACTACGCACATAAATAGAAATGTCAGGACCAAATAAGAACTAAGAAGGGTGGGGTGGTGGTCAAAACCAAAAATTACTGATGTACCTTGCGTAGATAGTTTCCGGACTCGTCGACAGCTGTTGTATCGTAATTTTGATACAACCACAGAAGGAGAAATATTAGTCGCCACCTTCCACTACTTGCAGTGCGCTGAGGGAAACACCAAGAGAGAAGGAAAGCAGAACGCTCAAAGGCTGATAATGATTAGCGACAAGAACACATAGATTTGTTGACGAATACTTCAAGTATGTAAAAATCTGCTCATGTAGCAGATCTTGAAGTTCAACAACTAATGCAGTAGTTACGGTTGGATAATAAACAGTTGTTGTCCTACTAGAATGTTCACGGCTGGTACACAAGTAGAATACGGTCTTTTCGGAACTGCCCGTTCTGCTGTGTCGTCTGGACAGTGCACATATCACTTCTCCGGCGGCGCCACTGCTGTGAACTCTCGCTGCGACAAGTTTTAAGGTGTCAGGCAAATCCAACACGTTCCATGAAAATCCTGACATGATAAGCAAATCCAGTAGTATGTCACATAGCTCCGAATAAATCGGGACATTAAATTAACCAAAGTAATACGAGTAACGAGTGAGCAAATGGAATACCACAGACTAACACAAGAATGCCTAAATGCATGTCATACCTTCCCACCGTGAGACAGACGCAGTTCCAAAGGGAGAAACGAGAACAGAACCCGAGAGCAGAACCGTGCTAAGCCGGAAGGCCCTACGATAAGGGACGGACACCCATGTCACCAGCTAACCGCTAGGACCACCCCAGTCGCAAGTTTTAGCGTGAGAGTTTTTCGATTCTCTGTTACGTCAGGACCACCCCCAAGCCCATGTTAAAAGATAGAGCCCTCCAGAAGAACAGTATAGATCTTACGATAACACTAAAAGGACGACACCAGCTGCAAGTTTTAGCGTGAGACTCTGAACGTTCCAAACTTTAAAAACATTGCCCCACCACGAAAAGTATAACGTTTCTCATTGTATAGACAGAATTTTTGTATGCGGAACTTAAGGTTAACATTGAGACCCTGATTGGTCAGATGAAAACACAGCCAGATATTTTTTTTAAACCAACTTCGATAAATTGAAGTAAGGAGATGTTACGGGAGAGCTGCTTCCGAGCTGGCGAGGTGAGCGGAGCTGTGCTGCCCACCGCCCCCTGACGAACACCGACAAGGTAATGAACACACGCGATGCCGCATAACAGCGCATAAAGCTTCACTCAGAACTGCAGAAGTCTCATCTGTTACACCCCCTTTTTGCGTAATACTAGTTCGATCGTCAATTAAAGCTCATGGTGTCCACATTTGCCACTTGAAGTAAAAATTTGAAACGCAATGATTTTTCTGTTATATAGTTATTGAGAAGCTACATCAGCCACTGTAATTAGTTAGATAAGTAATTAAAGATAATTGAGGGTCACTGTAGACCATTTTGATAGTTTTCTCTTTTGAGAAACTTAATTTAAACCTAGATTATATATATGATATGGTATAGGTCATCCTTCCATCCATTGTAGAGCTTCGAAACTGATTCAGTGAATTTTCTTTCAAATTTTTGTTGAACGCAGTTGGTTTTTAACATCCTGTATTAAAACACTTCCTTTTATCAATAGTGCAATTTATAAACAATTTTTTGTGAGTAGAATAAAATTTCCAATGGTAAACTTAACTGCTTTTTCGACGTTATTTTACCAGCTAACTAAAAATAGGAAAGCCTTGAACCCCTTCCACTAAATTTAGTTAGTATTAAGATTCTTTTACAGGGAGTGCAGTGGAGCTGACGCTGAAATCATTAAGTATTTGGTTATATCATCGCTAGTCTCACTGAACTCTACATGTCCTGTGTGGTCTGGCGTCTCCTTACCAGCAACAGGTTCCAGGTTCAAACTAGTCAATTCCCTAAAAAACACGCTCAGAGCGTCGTTGCGCGAAAGTGGTAAGGAGACACGATATAGAACAAACAGACACCACCATGAATGTTAGAAAGTGCAGGGCTGTATGCCGTCTCCGGAGAGTGGTTATCGACCTGTCGGCGCCTGTGGTGCTGCCTCGTGGTGCGTGCTCTGTTTACACCATACCGTCTCCGCCCAAAGTTTGGAAAGCAAGGAGTTTGCAGTAGCAGAGGTCCAGTATAAGAGGCATCAGAACTATTTTCGCTTCTAACTTTCGATTCGGTCATTTCCGGACGAGAGACCCTCAGCTCAGATTGGTACATATACCGTTCTCCATCATCCCGTGGGAATTAGTGACATAATAACGGACTCACTCTGTACGTAGACGGGGAATGTACTGAAGGTGTTAAAAGTTAATTTTAACATTTATTTATATGTGAATGTAGGCTATATCGGTGAATTTCCTTGATGGTATCTACTCGGTTTATCAGCCGGATTGCGGTGTCATAACATTTGGACGCGTATCAACCAGGCCTGAAGATGACGACTAGAAAACCCGTAGAAACGTTACAACTAAGCGACGCCACTTCTCGATTGATAACCGGAGATTTCATCAATATGCATGTAGTATAGCGTATTTGTCACGGCCGTCTCGCTATTTGATTGCCCCACCATGATTACAGGGTTACTTCCATCTGGGTGTCTTGGTGTGTCGCATCCCGGGCTGTGCCGGCGGTATGCTCTGCAGACGGTAAGCCAACCGCCCACACACCTGCGCCGTTCCTCGCAGCCCAGCCCGGGAGAGCCGCAAGAAGCACGCACCGCTGTCGTTTGTCAACACAACTCCGCACCGCAGAAAATCATTCCCGCACTTACAAAAGCACGTGACGTGAAAGTCAGACACGGTTAAACGATTAATCAGTGCGTAACGGTGGTTAGGCTATAGCAGCGACAGGAGGCTGAGTAGCGGAAGTGACTCGGGGTTCCGGGGCGTAAATATATTGTGGTAGTAACACAGTTTTATTACAGAACACCTTTTCTACTGGATAATAATTACCAATAACGAGTTAAAGAAATTTTAAAACGATTTACGGCATAATGGAAACACTCGGGATTCAATCGAAGAATAAGGGAAACGTGTCGTTTCTTCGACGAATCATCTTTTCGGTACACTTTGCGGTCGTCTCCACAAAAGAGGTCATCGAGGTGAATGGCGGCTCGAAACTTGCAGCGCGCCGGAGACACACACTGGAGGGATCAGTACTATGCTATGGGACAGACTCTTCTGCGCTTCCTTATGACCTGTCGCAGGAATCGAAGACAAGCTGATAGCTGCGAACCGCCTTCATCGCTTCATGCTTGATGTCCCCAACAACGATGTCATCTTTCAGCAGGATAATTGTCCATGTCTCGGAACCAGGACCACCCTACAGTGGTTTGAGTAGCATATAGTGACATCACGTTGATGTCTTGCTGATCAAATTCGCCTGATACAAATCCTATGGAAACCATCTGCGTCGCTATCCGTCGCCATCACTGCGTACTCAGACCTGCAGCGCGAATTACATGACCTGTGCATAGACATCTAATGCCACATACCTCCACAAACCTATCAACACACTCTTGAGCCCCTGATATACAGTGAGATATTTCGTTCCAAAGACAGCAAACTAACTATGAAACTGGATCATTAAAAGTATGCTGTAATCGGCTTTAGAATTTTTCCCACCAGCATCACCTTGCTTTGTAATTGGATATAAAATTTCTATCCACCAATTCTTGTATTTCTATGATTATCGCCACGGCCATTCATAATTTTTATATTTTACATTTCGCTCCATCCGTCATCTTGATGGCGTCAGTGAAGAAAAACGAGCGACATCACGACAGATTAAAACATTTTGAATAGTTGTGTCAAAGAGTAACTTGCCGTAGTACAGTCCTATGTCTGAACCACACTGTGAGATTGACCACTCTCAGAAGAATGAAGAACATGTAGAAGGGATCATCTTACATCTATATCTGACGTCATGCACAGGCAGTTCCTTTACTGTAATATATATTTTGGATTTACTGAAAAATCAAGAGTTTTATGATTGTTTTTACATATACTGATTCCATCCAGAATTGTTCCAAATTGGAAGTTGTCCCTCCTTCTTTGCTGCCAAACTGTGACATTTTCAACCATATGCCTTATATTGTGTACAATGATATCTGTCATCAGAATGAGATTTTCACTCTGCAGCGGCATGTGCGCTGATATGAAACATCCTGGCAGATTGTGTGCCGGACCGAGATTCGAACTCGGGACCTTTGCCTTTCGCGGGCAAGTGCTCTACCAGCTGATCAGAAGTAAAGCTGTGAGGACAGGCCATGAGTCGTGCTTGGGTAGCTCAGTTGGTAGAGCACTTGCCCGCGGAAGACAAAGGTCCCGGCTTCGAGTCTCGGTCCGGCACTCAGTTGTAACCTCCCAGGAAGTTTCTCTATCTGCCTGCTTTGCTATAGTTATGTACACTCCTGGAAATGGAAAAAAGAACACATTGACACCGGTGTGTCAGACCCACCATACTTGCTCCGGACACTGCGAGAGGGCTGTACAAGCAATGATCACACGCACGGCACAGCGGACACACCAGGAACCGCGGCGGTGTTGGCCGTCGAATGGCGCTAGCTGCGCAGCACTTGTGCACCGCCGCCGTCAGTGTCAGCCAGTTTGCCGTGGCATACGGAGCTCCATCGCAGTCTTTAACACTGGTAGCATGCCGCGACAGCGTGGACGTGAACCGTATGTGCAGTTGACGGACTTTGAGCGAGGGCGTATAGTGGGCATGCGGGAGGCCGGGTGGACGTACCGCCGAATTGCTCAACACGTGGGGCGTGAGGTCTCCACAGTACATCGATGTTGTCTCCAATGGTCGGCGGAAGGTGCACGTGCCCGTCGACCTGGGACCAGACCGCAGCGACGCACGGATGCACGCCAAGACCGTAGGATCCTACGCAGTGCCGTACGGGACCGCATCGCCACTTCCCAGCAAATTAGGGACACTGTTGCTCCTGGGGTATCGGCGAGGACCATTCGCAACCGTCTCCATGAAGCTGGGCTACGGTCTCACACACCGTTAGGCCGTCTTCCGCTCACGCCCGAACATCGTGCAACCCGCCTCCAGTGGTGTCGCGACAGGCGTGAATGGAGGGACGAATGGAGACTTGTCGTCTTCAGCGATGAGAGTCGCTTCTGCCTTGGTGCCAATGATGGTCGTATGCGTGTTTGGCGCCGTGCAGGTGAGCGCCACAATCAGGACTGCATACGACCGAGGCACACAGGGCCAACACCCGGCATCATGGTGTGGGGAGCGATCTCCTACACTGGCCGTACACCTCTGGTGATCGTCGAGGGGACACTGAATAGTGCACGGTACATCCAAACCGTCATCGAACCCATCGTTCTACCATTCCTAGACCGGCAAGGGAACTTGCTGTTCCAACAGGACAATGCACGTCCGCATGTATCCCGTGCCACCCAACGTGCTCTAGAAGGTGTACGTCAACTACACTGGCCAGCAAGATCTCCGGATCTGTCCCCCATTGAGCATGTTTGGGACTGGATGAAGCGTCGTCTCACGCGGTCTGCCTGTCCAGCACGAACGCTGGTCCAATTGAGGCGCCAGGTGGAAATGGCATGGCAAGCCGTTCCACAGGACTACATCCAGCATCTCTACGATCGTCTCCATGGGAGAATAGCAGCCTGCATTGCTGCGAAAGGTGGATATACACTGTACTAGTGCCGACATTGTGCATGCTCTGTTGCCTGTGTCTATGTGCCTGTGGTTCTGTCAGTGTGATCATGTGATGTATCTGACCCCAGGAATGTGTCAATAAAGTTTGCCCTTCCTGGGACAATCAATTCACGGTGTTCTTATTTCAATTTCCAGGAGTGTATTTGTCGAAAACTTGTAAAAACTGTTTTAACTTTCATGAACAACGATGCAAGCTTCAGACAGGTAAATCAACTGTGCTCTTCGGCTTGCTTTTATGAAATTCTTTTGCGATGGTATTCTTCGATAATTCGATTATTCCCTCGATGTTTTCCCATCAAAGGGTATCTTATGCAGCGAGCGACATGATTTTTGGGGATGTGCACGTTACCGTAATTGGCTCATGTAGAGCAGCGCTTTGGGATCTGTGGTGGCTATTCGTGAGTTTCTGTGAGTAATACGGACTTTGACGAAAATCGCTGGGGCAGAAGGACGTAGTTCAGGTCGATGTCACCTAACAACTCATGAGATTTTGTGAGTGATGCAGTGTGTGACGACAGGCGCTATCGCAGTAGCTGTATTTAAGGTCGCATTTACCTGGCAACTCGTGAGATTCCGCGAGTGATGCAGTCTGTGATGAAAGACACTCGCTTAGTCAGATGTATTTAAGGTTGCTGTCACTGGCTCATCATGAGGTTCTGCTAGCGACGTGAACTGTGATGACACGGGCTGCGGCAGTCGTTGGTAGTTAAAGTTGCTGTTACCTGGCTTATAAAGCGATTCCGTGAGTGATGAAGTCTGTGACTCCATGTGCTGCGACAATCAGCTGTAGTTAAGGTCATGATCACCTGAATCCTGCCCGCATCTCGTGGTCATGCGGTAGCGTTCTCGTTTCCCGAGCCCGGGTTCCCGGGTTCGATTCACGGCGGGCTCAGGGATTTTCTCTGCCTCGTGAAGGCTGGGTCTTGTGTGTTGTCCTTAGGTTAGTTAGGTTAAAGTAGTTCTAAGTTCTAGGGGACTGATGACCATAGATGTTAAGTCCCATAGAGCTCAGAGCCATTTGAACTACACACCTGGAAATTGAAATAAGAACACAGTGAATTCATTGTCCCAGGAAGGGGAAACTTTATTGTCACATTCCTGGGGTCAGATACATCACATGATCACACTGACAGAACCACAGGCACATAGACACAGGCAAGAGAGAATGCACAGTGTCGACACTAGTACAGTGTATATCCACCTTTCGCAGCAATGCAGGCTGCTATTCTCCCATGGAGACGATCGTAGAGATGCGGGATGTAGTCCTGTGGAACGGCTTGCCATGCCATTTGCACCTGGCGCCTCAGTTGGACCAGCGTTCGTGCTGGACGTGCAGACCGCGTGAGACGACGCTTCATCCAGTCCCAAACATGCTCAATGGGGGACAGATCCGGAGATCTTGCTGGCCAGGGTAGTTGACTTACACCTTCTAGAGCACGTTGGGTGGCACGGGATACATGCGGACGTGCATTGTCCTGTTGGAACAGCAAGTTCCCTTGCCGGTCTAGGAATGGTAGAACGATGGGTTCGACGACGGTTTGGATGTACCGTGCACTATTCAGTGTCCCCTCGACGATCACCAGAGGTGTACGGCCAGTGTAGGAGATCGCTCCCCACACCATGATGCCGGGTGTTGGCCCTGTGTGCCTCGGTCGTATGCAGTCCTGATTGTGGCGCTCACCTGCACGGCGCCAAACACGCATACGACCATCATTGGCACCAAGGCAGAAGCGACTCTCATCGCTGAAGACGACACGTCTCCATTCGTCCCTCCATTCACGCCTGTCGCGACACCACTGGAGGCGGGCTGCACGATGTTGGGGCGTGAGCGGAAGACGGCCTAACGGTGTGCGGGACCGTAGCCCAGCTTCATGGAGACGGTTGCGAATGGTCCTCGCCGATACCCCAGGAGCAACAGTGTCCCTAAATTGCTGGGAAGTGGCGGTGCGGTCCCCTACGGCACTGCGTAGGATCCTACGGTCTTGGCGTGCAACCGTGCGTCGCTGCGGTCCGGTCCCAGGTCGACGGGCACGTGCACCTTCCGCCGACCACTGGCGACAACATCGATGTACTGTGGAGACCTCACGCCCCACGTGTTGAGCAATTCGGCGGTACGTCCACCCGGCCTCCCGCATGCCCACTATACGCCCTCGCTCGAAGTCCGTCAACTGCACATACGGTTCACGTCCACGCTGTCGCGGCATGCTACCAGTGTTAAAGACTGCGATGGAGCTCCGTATGCCACGGCAAACTGGCTGACACTGACGGCGGCGGTGCACAAATGCTACGCAGCTAGCGCCATTCGACGGCCAACACCGCGGTTCCTGGTGTGTCCGCTGTGCCGTGCGTGTGATCATTGCTTGTACAGCCCTCTCGCAGTGTCCGGAGCAAGTATGGTGGGTCTGACACATCGGTGTCAACGTGTTCTTTTTTCCATTTCCAGGAGTGTATTTTTGAACCTGACTCCTCACGAGATTCCGCAAGTGATGCAGTCTGTGAGAACAGGTACTGTGGAAGTCGGCTGTGGTTAAGGTCACTGTCAGCTGTCATCTCATGAGATTTTAACAATTGATGCAGCCTGTGATGACAGGCAGTATGGCAGTCGGCTGTAGTTAAGGTTTCTGTCACTGGCTCCTCCTGAGCTTCCATGAGTGATATGAACTGTGATGACACTTGTGGGGCCATTCTGCTGTAGTTAAGGGTACTGTCACCTGGCTCCTCATGACATTATGTGAGTGATGCATGTTCTGAGGACAGGTGCTGGGGCAGTCGGCTGTACATAAGGTCGCTGTCACCTGGCACCTCGTGAGAATCCGCGAGTGACATGTCCTGTGATGACATACGCTG
The DNA here is from genome assembly GCF_023897955.1 of Schistocerca gregaria. NCBI lineage: Eukaryota > Metazoa > Arthropoda > Insecta > Orthoptera > Acrididae > Schistocerca > Schistocerca gregaria. Next base: position 84,798,562 of record NC_064926.1, on the reverse strand, counting down.
TGGCAGTCGGCCGTATTTAAGTCCGCTATCCCTCAAAACTTTGAGGTTTGCCGATGACATTGTAATTCTGTCAAAGACAGCAAAGGAATAGTAGTTGAACGGAATGGATACTGTCTTGAAAGGAGGATATAAGATGAACATCAACAAAAGCAAAACGAAGATAATGGAATTTAGTCGAATTAAGTCGGGTGATGCTGGGGGAATTAGATTAGGAAATGAGACATTTAAAGTAGTAAAGGAACTTTGCTATTTGGGGAGCAAATAACTGATGGTGGTCGAAGTAGAGTGGATATAAAATTTAGACTGGCAATGGCAAGGGAAGTGTTTCTGAAGATGAGAAATTTGTTAACATCGAGCATTGATTTAAGTGGCAGGAAGTCGTTTCTGAAAGTATTTTGTATGGAGTGTAGCCACGTATGGAAGTGAAACATGGACGATAAATAGTTTGGACAAGAAGAGAATAGAAGCTTTTGAAATGTGGTGCTACAGAAGAATGCTGAAGATTAGATGGGTACATCACATAACTAATGAGGAAGTATTGAATAGGATTGGGGAGAAGAGAAGTGGCACAACTTCACTAGAAGAAGGGATCGGTTGGTAGGGCATGTTCCGAGGCATCAAGGGATCACCAGTTTAGTATTGGAGGGCAGCGTGGAGAGTAAAAATCGTAGAGGGAGACCAAGAGATGAATACACTAAGCAGATTCAGAAGGATGTAGGTTGCAGTTGGTACTGGTAGATGAAGAAGCTTGTGCAAGATAGAGTAGCATGGAGAGCTGCATCAAACCAGTCTGAGGACTGAAGACCACAACAACAACATCCCGTGTCTCCTCATGAGATTCCGCGAGTGATGTGGACTGTGATGACTGTCGCTTGAGCAGTTGGCGGTAGTCAAGGTCGCTGTCCTCTGCCGATTGCTCGTGATGTTCTGCAAGGGATGTGGAACGTGATGACAGGTACCGGGGCAGTCGGCTGTAGTTATGGTCGCTGTTATCTGTGTAGTGGTGTGATCCAGCTTGCCAATGCTACAAGAATGTGTGTCTCGAGGGGCTCTATTGACGTCCTGGATAGCAGATCAGGCGACTGTGCTATGCTGTGATTCTGTACAGTGGACTTTTGCGAAGTCTTCAGTGCTTGGTGACATTGTGGCAGACTATTGTCAGAGTCTTTTCAGTTACTCTTATGCTTGTATCCTAATGCCACCGATTTAATTCTGGCTTGTCTAGAGAGATAAATTTTGTGCTGGTGGTTTTCTTTAACGTGTCCTCTAGAAAGTGGTGAGAATTTTTGTACTACTTCTACTACTGTTACCGCGCGCTGTGTACGTTTCAAAGCATAGTTATGTTTATTCTTATGTCAACGTTTGAACAGAGGTATGACTTAATTTCGGTAGTCTTTTGTTAACTTTCATATCAGCGTATAAGTGCCATCCCTCATGTTCTATGGTTTCCTGTAGTAACTAGTCTATGTTTCAGTGATCTCTACCCAAATATTCTTCTTTCTTAACTAACAACAAAGGTGACCTTTGTGACTGATGTTTTGTTTAACACCCAGGAAGCAGACATTTCACGATGGGGAAGGTAACTGTGTCTTATTACTTGGAGGGAGATTCTAATGTTAGGCAATCTGGGTTTTAATATGTCATGTTGTAAGCTAGCCTATGTTTTAATTTGTCATGTTGTAAGGTAGTCTATATTTTAATTCGTTAGGCTGTAAGTTAGTCAATGGTAACTATTACTTGGTGTTGGTTACAAAAAAATCGCTATTTAATTCTAAGCTGACACTAGTGTTTTGCTGGAATTACATTTATTTCTAATGAGATGTGTGAGCTCCTATGGATATTGAAAAGGCTGTATGCTGGAGATTTAGGTTATTTGGTGTTTGTGTATTCAATCTTAAATTTTAAAGTGTCCACTAGCTGAAGTTATGGAATTATTGTTGCTCTTTTAAAAATCAGTTCACTGTTACTAGCTCCTCTACTCGTATAATGCTTTTTACAAGATTTAATAATTTATGTGGCAATTGCAACTTCATTATTCTGGAAATACGATTAAGTAAACATTTGAAAATTGTATGGGACATTTAGTTGTTAATGAACAGAAAGTTTTTGAGCTTTAATATTACAAAAACCCAGTGTGATGTATTATTTTTTGGTAAACTGTATAAAATAACTTCAGCGCAACACCTTACCATTTCCTCCCAATTCCTACCGTGACACAAACATCAGGAGCAATCTACAACAAAACATACCTTCCACAAAATACACTGAAGCGTAAATAAACTGGCATAGGCACGCGTATTCAAATACAGACGTATGTAAACAGGCAGAATACGGCGCTGCCGTCGGCAACGCCTACATAAGACAAGTGTCTGGCGAATTAGTCTCAAATGGCTCTGAGCACTATGCAACTTAACTTCTGAAGTCATCAGCCCCCTAGAACTTATAACTACTTAAACCTAACTAACCTAAGGACATCACACACAGCCATGCCCGAGGCGGGATTCGAACCTGCGACCGTAGCGGTGGCGCGGTTCCAGACTGAAGCGTCTAGAATCGCTCGGTCACTCCTCTGGCGCTGTTGTATAATCGATTACTGCTGCTACAATGGGAGGTTATCAAGATTTAAGTGAGTTTGAACGTGGTGTCATAGTCAGCGCATGAGCGATGGGACACAGCATATTCGAGGTAGCGATGGAGTGGGGATTTTCCCGTACGACCATTTCACTAGTGTACCGTGAATATCACGAATCCGGTAAAACATCAAATCTGTGACATCACTGCGGCCGGAAAAAGTGCCTCCAAGAACTGGACCAACGACGATTGAAGAAAATCGTTCAATGTGACAGAAGTGCAAACCCTTCCGCAAATTGCTGCTGATTTCAGTGATGCGCCATCAACAAGTGTCAGCGTGCAAACTATTGAACGAAACTTCATCTATATGGGCTTTCGGAGCCAAGGGCCCACTCGTGTACCCTCGATGACTCCACGACACAAAGCTTACGCCTCGCATGGGCCAGTCAAATGGTTCAAATGACTCTGAGAACAATGGGACTCAACATCTGAGGTCAGCAGTCCCCTAGAACGTAGAACTGCTTAAACCTAACTAACCTAAGGACATCACACTCATCCATGCCCGAGGCAGGATTTGAACTTGCGACCATAGTGGTCGCGCGGTTCCAGATTGAAACGCCTAGAACCGCTCGGCCACTTCGGCCAGCATTGGCCAGTCAGCACAGAGATTGGACTGTTGATGATTGGAAACATATTGCCTGGTCGGACGAGTCTCGATTCAAATTGATCGAGCGGCTGGACGTGTACGGGTATGGAGACAGCCTCATGTGCCGGAAGTTCCATGCAGCTTTCGCGGATTATGCTGTAGTATACACAGAAGTTGCAGCATTAGAAAATTGCAGCAAAATGCAGGAAGATCTGCAGCAGATAGGCAGTTGGTGTAGGGAGTGGCAACTGACCCTTAACACAGATAAATGTAATGTTTTGCGAATACTTAGAAATAAGGATCCTTTACTGTTTGATTATATGATAGCTGAACAAACACTGGTAGCAGTTACTTCTGTTAAATATCTTGGATATGCGTACGGAACGATTTGAAGTGGAGTGATCATATAAAATTAATTGTGGGTAAGGCGGGTACCGGGTTGAGTTCATTGGGATAGTCCTTAGAAAATGTAGTCCATCACAAAGGAGGTGGCTTATAAAACACTCGTTCGACCTATACTTGAGTATTGCTCATCAGAATGGGATCCGTAACAGGTCGGGTTGACAGAGGAGATAGAGAAGATCCAAAGAAATACCGACGCGTTTCGTCACAGGGTTATTTGGTAACCGTGATAGCGTTACGGAGATGTTTAGCATACTCAAGTGGCAGACTCTGCCAGAGAGGCGCTCTGCATCGCGGTGGAGCTTGCTGCCCAGGTTTCGAGAGGGTGCATTTCTGGATGAGGTATCGAATATATTGCTTCACCCTAGTTATACCTCCCGAGGAGATCACGAATGTAAAATTAGAGAGATTCGAGCGCGCACGGAGGCTTTCTGGCAGTCGTTCTTCCCGCGAACCGTACGCGACTGGAACAGGAAAGGAAGGTAATGACAGTGTCACATAAAGTGCCCTCCGCCACACACCGCTGGGTGGCTTGCGAAGTATAAATGTAGATGTAGATGTAGACTCTGCATGTCAACAGGGGATTGTTCAAGCTCCTGGAGGCTCTTTATTGCTGTTGGGTACGTGCAGTTGGAGCGATATGGGACCGCTGATACGTCTAGATACGAGTCGGACACGTGACACACGTAAACATCCTGTCTGATGAGCAGCATCCATTCATATCCATTGTACATTCCGACGGACTTGGGCAATTCCTGCAGACAATGCGAAAACTTCCCAGACATGAATATTATTGAGCCTTGTAACGTTCATAAGAGATCTCTACTCCCTCGTACTCTTACGGTTTCATGGAGAGCCCTGCAAGATTCATGGTGACAATTCCCTCCAGCACTGCTTCAGTGATTAGTCGAGTCCATGCAACGTCGTATTGTGGTACTTCTGCATGCACGCGGCGACCATATACGATGTTAGGCAGGCGTATATGAAGTGTAATAGTCAGCCAAGTGGTTGCAGACAACTTAAAAAAAAAGAACACAGGTATAAAAGTTTCTTTCGCTCTTCAGTGTATTAGGATGATTGCATAACACTTCTAATAGTTGTGTATGCAACCGAAACCCTGTTCCTGAGTAGCAACAAAGGAGTGCTCAGTGTTCTGGAGAAGAAACAACAAAAAACCATTAGAAAGATACCTGTCGAGAGATTAAAGAAACAGTACAACGGAGACGACACGCCTTTCATTGGGGAAATTGCTTCGTGTTTCGACGAGCAATTTCCGATTATTCTCCTAGTTTATGAAAATCGGTATTTTGTAGCGATCGTTGTCGTCGCTGGTCGAGTACTCTGAGTGAGTCCTGCGTGCTGATGGAGCTGTCTGGTAGGTGACGAGACGGACAGCGAGTGACGGAGGAGCAGTGTCGGCGTGGGCAGCGGAGGCGCGTGCCTGCCGGCTTCTTGCGGCCGCTGCGTGTCTGCAGCCGAGGGCCGAGAGCTGAGCCGTGTGGGCGGCGCGGCCGGTGGCTGGTGGCTGGTGCGTGACGGGACGTCCAGCCTGCAGGACTGACAGACAGCTGCTCGCCTCTGTGAGAGCCGTGACTTATGGCTGGGGGAGGGTTGTGGGAATAGAAACTAAATGCCTTGCAGAGTGTAATGGTATGACACATCTATTAGTGTATTATGCCACCACATCTTTCATGACGTACTCGATACACACGCATATTTTGATCTTATAACTTGTTATTTAACGATTTTGACAACACTATAAGATTCGGAGTAGACAATCAAATCACCTGCTGAACAATTAGAGTGATCCGTTATGTATTTAAACATTAGAATTAAAGGTAATTATAATTCAAGAGTAGCACGTAGTTTTTTGTTTCGATTGTAGTAAATCCACAATTCCCCATACAAAATTAAGTCATATGATACACACGAGAGTGTGAATTAGAATACTGGGTGATCAAAAAGTCAGTATACATTTGAAAACTGAATAAATCACGGAATGATGTAGATAGGGAGGTAAAAATTGACACACATGCTTGGAATGACATGGAGTTTTATTAGAATAAAAAAAATGCAAAAAGTCAAAGTATTAGTCCGACAGATGTCGCTTCAGAATATCAATAATTAGCATAACAAGGTAAGACAAAGCAAAGATGATGTTCTTTATAGGAAACGTTCAATATGTCCATCATCACTCCTCAACAATAGCTGTAGTTGAGGAATAACGTTGTGTACAGCAATGTAAAGCATGTCCGGAGTGATGGTGAGATTGTCTTTCAGCATCCCTAGAGATGTCGGTCGATCACGATGCACTTGCGACTTCAGGTAACCTGGGAGGCCGAGCATGACGAAAGTGGCGGCTGAGCACACGATCATCACCAAAAGACGCGCGCTAGAGATCTTTCACGCACTGTGGGACTTAACATCTGAGGTCATCAGTCCCCTAGAACTTAGAACCAATTAAACCTAACTAACCTAAGGACATCACACACATCCAAGTCCGAGGCAGGATTCGAACCTGCGACCGTAGCTGTCGCGCGGTTCCAGACTGAAGCGCCTAGAACCGCATCGCACTGCGCCGGCCACAATTAAACACTGTACGGCAATTTTGTTGGGCAGTACTTCCCTGCATTACACTCTGGCATTTATACACAGTACACTTCACGGTGGCTAGACCACCTGGTAGAGGTCAGTGTGTGCGTGCGTGTAGTAGCAAGCTGTGACGCTAACAACAAAACCGACTTTGCCATTGCTTAGTAGCACGTCGGAGTCGTGACCTGTTGACGTGTCGTTGCGTTTTTGAGTTATTACAACCTTATTTACGTGCGTGTGACCTCATATAATTGACTGATTATTATGTCAGGAGGTATGCGATAGCAACAGTGTTTTTATGTGCTCTGACAGTATCTTTTGTATTTTTTCAGGTGAAAATAATGATTTTTTTGTGTAATCGTGTACTGTTCTAAACAATGCAGGTGACGAAAACATATTAGGAAATAACTTTAACATTCTTATTACCAAAAAAGGTATAAAGTAACGATTCGATTTCAGGTCTCAGTGCTTGTGTGTGCGGCATACGTTTCGCTTGTGTGTGCTTGTGTGTGCGGTATACGTTATACAGTTATACAGTGGATTTGAAAAGTGAACTGTTTAATCATCCCCGAAACGCAAGTTCATACCTCATGTCCCTCCATATTTATGCCTCCGTTCTTGTAGAGCTGATGTGGGGGCTTGCAATTACACTACTGGCCATTAAAATTGCTACACCAAGACGAAATGCAGATGATAAACAGGTATTCATTGGACAAATATATTGCACTAGAACTGACATCTGATTACATTTTCAAGCAATTTGGGTGCATAGATCCTGAGAAATCAGTATCCAGAACAACCACCTCTGGCCGTAATAACGGCCATGATACGCCTGGGCATTGAGTCAAGCAGAGCTTCGCTGGCGCGTACAGTTACAGATGCCCATGCAGCTTCAACACGACACCACAGTTCATCAAGAGAGCCAGCTGCTCGACCACCATTGACCAGACGTTTTCAATTGGTGAGAGATCTGGAGAATGTGCTGGACATTGCAGCAGTCCAACATTTTCTGTAACCAGAAAGGCCTGTACAGGACCTGCAACATCCGGTCATGCATTATCCTGCTAAAATGTAGGGTTTTGCAAGGATCAAATGAAAGAGCCACGGGTCGTAACATATCTGAAATGTAACGTCCACTGTTCAAAGTGCCATCAATACGAACAAGAGGTGACCGAGACGTTTAACCAATGGCACCCCATACCATCACGCCGCGTGATACGCCAATATGGCGATGACTAATACACGCTTCCAATGGGTATCAATGCGTTTCGTCAAACACGGATGCGACCATCATGATGCTGTAAACAGAATCTGGATTCATCCGAAAAAATGACGTTTTGCCATTCGTGCACCTAGGTTCGTCGTTGAGTACACCATCGCAGGCGCTCCTGTCTGTGATGCGACGTCATGGGTAACCGCAGCCATGGTCTCCGCGCTGATAGTCCATGCTGCTGCAAACGTCGTCGAACTGTTCGTACAGATGGTTGTTGTCTTGCAAACGTCCCCATCTGTTGACCCAGGGATAGAGACGTGGCTGCACGATCCGTTACAGCCAAGGGGATTAGATGCCTGTCATACTCGACTGCTAGTGATACGAGGCCGTTGGGATCCAGCACGGCGTTCCGTATTACCCTCCTGAACCCACCAATTCCATATTCTGCTAATAGTCATTGGATCTCGACCAACGCGAGAAGCAATGTCGCTATGCGATAAACCGCAATCGCGATAGGCTACAATCCGACCTAAGACTCAGCTAGTCTAACTGGGTGAACTGACGTTATACCAACTTCTCCGGTTGCGGAATCGTCGGAAACGAGTGTGTATCATGTCTCTTACTCGCACCGATGGTCAAGTACTGACGTTCCTACGTGACATTTCCAGAGAGATTTCCATGAATGGACGGGAATGTACCCTATTACCACTACAGGGTTGTCAACACGATGTCAGTCCATGGGCAATGGTAACTGCTTGGCACAAATCGTTCACAGGGCGCGAATCTTAGATTCCTCCATTATCAGCAAGGTGTACTAGCTGCACAAATATTCCCGCTATCCGCGATGATGGCGCGGAAACTGATGCAGTTGTCCGGTCATTTCCATTGGAAAATTCATATTTTTGATCCCGGTATGAGGTGATTGCGAGGCTACGTCCCCTTTTGAGAATTTTCCAGCATCAAAATATCTTTAGTATTGTTTATAGGGGTACGGTATTAACACGCACTCGAGCATTCTATTACATCTCACTTATTTACATGTCTTAGACATGCCAATTTGAGTCCTCCTACCGGTATTGGCTGGATAAACTCTAAATTGGTGCAGGTATGTGAATTTTATATTATAATAAGTTTAGTATGAGCCGACATTTTATCAGTGACACACCTTAGCACCAGGTCTTGGGGAATACAAGCATCCTTCTCTCAAGCTGAAATGACCGCGCCGTTGATATCCTCGAAAACAAAGTGGTTTCACGATAGTCTCCCTATCCTCTCGATGGAAGCCGCCTCATCTTGGTACGGAGTCATTCACAATCTGATCCCGACCAACTAACGCGTCCATTGAATTGGTCTTGTTTGGAGTTTGCGACACATGCCATCAACCTGATACATTACCACACATACTACTCTTTTGCAGAGGAGAACACTGGCACTAGATCCACCGACAATTGCTCTTCTTACCCGATCAGCTGGATCTGCTTTCTCGGCTGAACTTCGTTTGTATCCGGTCTTTTCCTTTTTCGGCTGGTTAAAGACAAATTCTATCGTATGGGGAAATAGCACACTATGATATAATAAGCGGGACATTTACTGTTTCGCAGTAATTTTTTTGATTTATGCACTCATAATTATGAACCAGCGGTCAGCAGTCTGGACACTTATTAGATCACCTTAACATCGTGTGTGTCCACCCTTTCGCCATTTTGACGGCTTTAACTCTGCTGGACACACTTTCAGTGAGGTGTTTGAATGTCCGTAAAGGAATGGCCGCCAGTTCTTCCTAAACAGCCGGTAACCGGCGGAAGATGGCCACCGAGTCAGTGTGATGTGGCTCCGCATTCAGATGCAGTTTTTCTCCATAAAAATTTGATTGTGGACAGTGATGTTTAATTCTCGGGTACCAGTCCGTTCTCGTTTACTCATTAGGTACTCGAGGAGACTGGATCCAAGGAAAGTGGAAGAATACCACGACCAGATAGAACAAATTGAGTCCTTAATCGACAACTCAAATGTACAGGAGGCAGCGCTTGAAGTGGAGGAACTCTTAAAACAAGCAACTACCCGCAGTGAAATGAGAAGAGCTAAACCATGGCTCTCTCAGGAGTGTTGTCAGCAAAGAAAAGAAGTACTCCAAGCTTTACACCGACTACAACTGACACAGATAATCAATCACTACTACAAACATACGCTGAGAAAATAAGATCCTACAAAACACTAACAAGGGAGAAGAGAATCGCACGCAGGGAAGAAGAGGGAAGAAGAGTAGCTGAAGAAGCCAGGAGAGACCCATTCATTGCAATCCGCCCCCGAAAGCAGGCACAGTCACACTATATAAGCATGGAAGAATGGACGAGACATTTCAAAGACATTCTCAACAAAGGTGGTAGAGAAGGAGCACAGGTAGCAAGTCAAGAGCTCACATCGCAAGAGATGCCAGCCTGTTCCCCACTGACTCCAAAAGAGGTCCGAAACAACACTGAATCAACAAAAAGGAAGAAAGCAGCGGGACCGGACATGCTTTACAACGAAGACGTTAAAGACACAGCCCATGTGCTAGCACCAACCTGGACAAAACTTCATAACAAATATATTGAAACAGCAAATATCCCGGGCCAGTTGAGAAAATAAATAGTAAGGGTAATGTACAAAAGGAAGGGCGACTCAAAGCACACAAACAAATACAGAGGAATAGCCTTGGGAAACAACCCTTTTAAGGTATTCATAAAACTAATCACAGGAAGAATAAGACACACTTTGGAAGGCCACCTCCCAGAATCTCAATTCGGGCTCAGGGAGAAAAGATCCACTATCACAGCAGTGGAGCTGCTTTTAAAAAACATATGGGAAACCATCGATAAGAAGGAAAAATATTATGCTGTATTCATAGACTTCACAAAGGCCTTCGACCTCCTCGATCGATCATTAGTAAAAAGGATGCTCGACAAAACCCTGGGAAGAGACAGCGTCTGGACGAGGATCATAAACTCCATAAATGAATGGAACGAGATAAGGATCTCGGGCAACCTCGACCTGTCTGAACCAATAAGGCAAACAAACGGAGTACTCCAGGGAGACCCACTAAACCCGCTCATGCTCATTCTGGATGCAAAGGACATTATGGAAATCGCTCAAGACGAAGATGTCGAAGCATATGCCTACGCGGACGACATTGTGATACTGGCTTATGGGATAGAAATCAAATGGATACACCTAAATGAAAAGAACTTAGAAATATTGGAAAGAGTAATAGCAACCTGTATCAAAGGAACATTAGGGGTAGCAAAAACCACAAGATCAAGATTAGTCTACCTTCTCGCCCGAGAATCTTTCCTCATAGAGGATCTAAGGACAAGGTTCTTACTTCCCAACACATCAGATCACTACTCAAGAAAAGAGAGGAACTACCAACTTAATTCTATGGATCCGGGGCCATGATCGACCGCACTTGGACAGCAGCAAATTTTGAGATGAAACACGTACTTACAAGACTCGCAGTACACGGATTCCACCATGAAATTTGTGTAAATACAACATACCACGAACCGTCAAACCTTTGCAAGTGTACACTATGTGGACAGTCTTGTGAGAGATACCATATAGAAATATGCAACAAGAGGACCAGATCAATTAAGAGACTATGTAATAAATGGTTCAAATGATAACGTGTTATAATACGTGCACTGAATGTAATCTACTACTAACAAGGGAACCTCCCCATCGCAACCCCCTCAGATTTAGTTATAAGTTGGCACAGAGGCTAGGCCTTGAAAAACTGAACACAGATCAATCGAGAAAACAAGAAGAAGTTGTGTGGAACTATGAAAAACTAAGCAAAATATACAAACTGAGTAGTCCATGTACAAGATAAGGAACATTTAGGATAATGTTATATCAGGAGCTTCGTGGCCCCGTGGTTAGCGTGAGCAACTGCGGATTGAGAGGTCTTTAGTTCAAGTCTTCCCTCGAGTGTAAATTTTAATTTTTTATTTTCAGACAATTATCAGAGTTCAGGCACTCACACATAATCAATTTCTCTCTCCAAAATTCCAGGACATATTCACATTTGCTTGGACATATGCAGGATTTGACGGTCTACACACAGAAAAATTTGAAAAAGTTTAAAAAAATATGTTTTGACAGAGCACAGAGAAAACTGTACGACTGTGAAACTGTTGCATTCATTTGTTGCAGTTTATCTGACACACTCTTATGTTTCATCACTTTTTTGGGAGTGATTATCACATCCACAAGAAAACCTAAATCGGGCAAGGCAGAAGAATCTTTTTACCTATTCGCCAAGTGTGCAAGTTAGGTGGGTCGACAACATATTCCTATCATGTGACGCACATGCCGTCACCAGTGTCGTATAGAATATATCATACGTGTTTTTCCTGGATCAAATGTTTTCGGTTCCCATTGGAGAGGCACGTCCTTACGTCTACTAATCGCACGATTCTGCGGTGCGGTCGCAAAACACAGACACTAAATTTATTACAGTGAACAGAGACGCCAATGGGCGAACGGACAGATCATAACTTTGGAAAAATAAAGTATGTAAACCTTTCGCTCGAGGGAAGACCTGAACCAAGGACCTCCCGCTCCGCAACTGCTCACACTAACCACGGAACCACGGCGCTCGTGTGCTTAAATTGTCCTTGATTTTGCCTATGTTTCCCATGGACTACTCAGTTTGTATAGTTTGCTTACTTTTTCATAGTTGCACACAACTTCTTCCTGTTTTCTCGATTGATCTGTGTTCAGTTTTTCAAGGCCTATACACTGTGCCAACTTATAACTAAATCTGAGGGGGGTGGGATAGGGAGGTTCCCTTGTAAGAATTATGCAGACACTCATTACATCCTTGTAATTCACTCTCAAATGATTGTAATCAAATGTATAACTATAATGGCTATTTTGCTGCATTAAATCGTTTATTTGTAAATAAAACGGAGAAATTGATTAAAGTACTTCTAGTCGCTCGGCGTGTGGAACGCGTCGTAGGAGAGGCCGTCTCCCTCCCGCTGGCCGAGCGCGTGTCGGTTTCGCCAGCCAGCAGCGCCGGTTCTCGCCTGTCAGCAGTCCGCGCCTCGCTCTGCGACTCCTCAACATCCGCAGCGGAATCCGACGCGTCCCCAGCGGCCACCGGCTACCCCGCGCCCCGCCGTCGACGTCAGCAGTGGCGGCCGCCGGCTGTGCTCCCTGCTGTTGGTAACAACCGCCTGCCTACGCTCGGCCCTGGATTTCAGCCGACGAAGCAGCGACACCACCACAGCAGAGGCTGACGGAAGAACAGAGAAAGCATGGGGTAAGGCGCTAGCTCGAGCCATCAACGTCACACCCGGAATGGAAGACACGGAGGGAGAGCTAGTGCCTGTGTCCCCCAGTAAAAAGATAGCAGCCATGGACAAAATAACGAGCGAAATAGGAGTAGAGTTAAAAGCTTGATTCATCTGCTCTGTTAACCGTCATTAGAGACAAAGTGTTTCCCTTAACTTTCCAAATAACCAGCGTCGAAGCTAAACTGCCCTGCTTAAACGATAAAAATACACTCCTGGAAATGGAAAAAAGAACACATTGACACCGGTGTGTCAGACCCACCATACTTGCTCCGGACACTGCGAGAGGGCTGTACAAGCAATGATCACACGCACGGCACAGCGGACACACCAGGAACAGCCTTGTTGGCCGTCGAATGGCGCTAGCTGCGCAGCATTTGTGCACCGCCGCCGTCAGTGTCAGCCAGTTTTCCGTGGCATACGGAGCTCCATCGCAGTCTTTAACACTGGTAGCATGCCGCGACAGCGTGGACGTGAAGCGTATGTGCAGTTGACGGACTTTGAGCGAAGGCGTATAGTGGGCATGCGGGAGGCCGGGTGGACGTACCGCCGAATTGCTCAACACGTGGGGCGTGAGGTCTCCACAGTACATCGATGTTGTCGCCAGTGGTCGGCGGAAGGTGCACGTGCCCGTCGACCTGTGACCGGACCGCAGCGACGCACGGATGCACGCCAAGACCGTAGGATCCTACGCAGTGCCGTAGGGGACCGCACCTCCACTTCCCAGCAAATTAGGGACACTGTTGCTCCTGGGGTATCGGCGAGGACCATTCGCAACCGCCTCCATGAAGCTGGGCTACGGTCCCGCACACCGTTAGGCCGTCTTCCGCTCACGCCCCAACATCGTGCAGCCCGCCTCCAGTGGTGTCGCGACAGGCGTGAATGGAAGGACGAATGGAGACGTGTCGTCTTCAGCGATGAGAGTCGCTTCTGCCTTGGTGCCAATGATGGTCGTATGCGTGTTTGGCGCCGTGCAGGTGAGCGCCACAATCAGGACTGCATACGACCGAGGCACACAGGGCCAACACCCGGCATCATGGTGTGGGGAGCGATCTCCTACACTGGCCGTACACCTCTGGTGATCGTCGAGGGGACACTGAATAGTGCACGGTACATCCAAACCGTCATCGAACCCATCGTTCTACCATTCCTAGACCGGCAAGGGAACTTGCTGTTCCAACAGGACAATGCACGTCCGCATGTATCCCGTGCCACCCAACGTGCTCTAGAAGGTGTAAGTCAACTACCCTGGCCAGCAAGATCTCCGGATCTGTCCCCCATTGAGCATGTTTGGGACTGGATGAAGCGTCGTCTCACGCGGTCTGCACGTCCAGCACGAACGCTGGTCCAACTGAGGCGCCAGGTGGAAATGGCATGGCAAGCCGTTCCACAGGACTACATCCAGCATCTCTACGATCGTCTCCATGGGAGAATAGCAGCCTGCATTGCTGCGAAAGGTGGATATACACTGTACTAGTGCCGACATTGTGCATGCTCTGTTGCCTGTGTCTATGTGCCTGTGGTTCTGTCAGTGTGATCATGTGATGTATGTGACCCCAGGAATGAGAAAATAAAGTTTCCCCTTCCTGGGACAATGAATTCACGGTGTTCTTATTTCAATTTCCAGGAGTGTAGATGATTAAGACTTGAACTACAGAGAGCATCGAACCAGTCAAAGATTCACAAATACAACCTTTGCAAGACAAGCTGAGAAATTAGAGGACGAAGATAGGGAACTCAGTGTAGCGAACCGAGACCAGCAACAACAAATTAGAGAATCCACTAATAGAGTCACACAACAAGCGCAAACACAAGCACAGACACTGACATAATGCTGCCACCTTAACTATAGAGCCTAAAACCAGAGAGGCTCGAAGAATAGAACAGGCTAAAACAAAACAGGATACAACACTATATATCAAATCGACAGCAAATAAAGACGCCAAAGCTGTTCTGCAGACAATCACCAAGAACGTAACTCCCAGGAAAGAGAATATCAAGCCAATCAGAAACATCCCGACTGCACGAACAAATAAGAGAATCAACTAATAAAGTCACACAACAAGTCCAAACACAAGCGCAGACACTGACATTTTCTGCCGCCTTAAAATGATGTTCTTCTTGTTGTGGTCTTTAGTCCTGAGACTAGTTTGATGCAGCTCTCCATGGTACTCTATCCTATGCAAGCTTCTTCATCTCCCAGTACCTACTGCAGCCTACATCCTTCTGAATCTGCTTAGTGTATTCATTTCTTGGTCTCCCTCTACGATTTTTACCCTCCACGCTGCCCTCCAATACTACATTGGTGATCCCTTGATGCCTCAGAACATGTCCTACCAACCGATCCCTTCTTCTAGTCTTGTGCCGCAAACTCCTCTTCTCCCCAACTCTATTCAATAAATCATTAGTTATGTGATCTACCCATCTAATGTTCAGCATTTTTCTGTAGCACCACATTTCTAAAGCTTCTATTCTCTTCTTGTCTAAACTATTTATCATCCATGTTTCACTTCCATACATGGCTTCACTTCATGCAAATACTTTCTGAAACGACTTCCTGCCGCTTAAATCAATGCTCGATGTTAACAAATTTCTCTTTTCAGTTCTCTGCTTGTTGGCATATAAACTGGTACTACTGTAGTAGGTTTGGGCTTCGTGTCTATCTTGGCCGCAATAATGCGTTCACTATGCTGTTTGTAGTAGCTTACACCACTCATATTTTTTTATTCATTATTAAACCTACTCCTGCATTACCCCTATTTGATTTTGTATTTATAACCCTGCATTCACCTGACCAAAAGTCTTGTTCTTCCTGCCACCGAACTTCACTAATTCCTACTATATCTAACTTTAACCTATCCATTTCCCTTTTTAAATTTTCTAACCTACCTGCCCGATTAAGGGGTATGACATTCCACGCTCCGACCCGTAGAACGTCAGTTTTCTTTCTCCTGATAACGACATCCCCTTGAGTAGTCCCTGCCCGGAGATCCGAATGGCCGATTATTTTACCTACGGAATATTTTACCCAAGAGGACGCCTTCATCATTCAATCATGCTGTAAAACTGCATGCCCCCAGGAAAAATTACGGCTGTAGTTTCCCCTTGCTTTCAGCCGTTCGCAGTACCATAACAGCAATAGAGCCCAAACCCAAAGAGGCTCGAAGAATTGAACAGGCTAAAACAAAACGGGCCACACTATATATCAAATCGACAGCAAGACGCCAAAGCTGTTCTACAGAAAATCACCAAGAACATAACGCCCAGGAAAGAGAATATACATATCAAGTCAATCAGAACCACCCTGACTGCACGAAAACCACAGGAGCATTATCGAAAAATAATAGAAAAGGCTAAAGACCTGCCATTGTCTGTGAAGGACCGCGAAAACGCAAGCCACTCGTGGTAGTATATTACGTGCCAGATACACTTATCGACGAGGAGTTTTTAGAAAGCCTTTATGAGCAGAATCTCAGCTGTTACACCACGAAAGAAGACTTTGACAGACAAGTCACAAGAAGGCTTAAAACAGGACCTAAGGGAAGGCGTTTCAGTCACCAGGTACTGGAGGTCAGCCCACACCCGTACAGAATCCTTACATGAACACAGAGAGTCTACATAGACTTCGAATCACTCTCTGTGAAAAACTATACAGTAGTAAACAAGTGTCCCAAGTGTTGTGGCCTAAGACATACGAGTAAAACCTGCATGAAGGCCGACATTACGTGTGCCAAGTGCGGCAACCGAGGACACAAGCGCACTGAGCACACGTCCAAGGTTTGCGTCTGCATCCCCTGCAAATACAAAGGCCGCGTCTGCACAAAACAAAAATAGCTGATTGTCAGACCTATAAACGATTGCATGACCGGCTCCTGGACAGTACAAACTAATCAGCACACACACAAGAAATACGATCACCCAAAGCCATTGACCCAGAACACATAAATACAAATCACCGTCAACATTACAGAGACACTACCAAAGAGCAATTTCCTGGAGAAGACAAATGAGTCTTCAGCCGGAGAATTACAACGATAATGGACTCATCCCGCCTCTAACACACTCAACGGCGTTACATGATAGCTGTATTAATACGATAGAATATATAGATGACATGACAATCGGTGGCTCCAGCCCTATGAAGTGGAAAAGCAAATTAAAAGACAATCACACGACTAGATAAACTTCCAAATTACATTAACGCAGAGGACAGATGGGTGGAAGATGAGCTTGCATACATTGTGCACAAGAAAATGTACAAACAAAACCGACATATTCATTCACGAAGTACATCACGTCACACATACACAAGATGAACACAAACCATAAATCATCATCACTTGGAAAACCTAACGGCACACGTAAATGTGAACAGTACATCAAACAAGTTAAATTTGTCTTGGGAGGCACCTTTCACCCCGGGCAAAAGGAACACAGAACAGACAGATACGTAGACCCTGAACCAATACACACCGAAACAATCAGGCCACAAACCAATACAAAACTCAGAACTACCGGACCCAGACTTATAAAAGTAGCCAGATGAGGACAGATCTGAGGGAGACACATGTGACATTTGCAACGATGTCTAGAAACAACCTCCACTTCAAACATCAACAAAGACAACATAATACATACAGTCAGTCCCACACAAATTACCACCATCGCCGATAGCACACTAGCAAGCACCACCAACATCAGTGAAAAACGTGTGAAGACAAAAAGCATTTACGAAGCGTGTGACAAAACGAAATGTAAACGCGTGACATCCCAAAGAGATGTTAAAATCTCTCCCAATCAGCGGCCAGCACCAAGCCACCATCCTTCCAGTACCACCTCAGAAGCCGCAGCAGAAACCAGCTCCAAGCCAGCTACACCTAATAATGATAATTTAAAATTTAACTTACTTTTAAGTAGGCCAGAGGAAAAAGAGATACTGTAGACAGCGCAGCGGATGCTACTTAGATTGTGCCATCCAAAGGGAGATTCTGTTTTCCAATGACTGAGCAAACAGACTGAATCATCCTAAAGACAGAAAATATTCCTACATCAGCAGAGCCGCTGCTCGACCTCATGCTCCAGGTCTGCCTGCGCAGGTTAGAATCATTAGACTTGGACAAAATACATACAGATCATGTAAGAGCACAATGACGAACAAATTTAGATTACTCACAGACAGGCAGTAACCGTTTTGTACACATAAAACACCCAGAACACATAGACAAAAAATGAAATCTTACAACATAATACAAAAAAGAGTACGGCAGTCAGCGCGGAAATCCCTAAAATAGCACAAGACCTGCAGGCAGACATCTTGTGCTTACAAGAACCTTACAATAGAAATGGGCAACTAATATGTCTAGCGAAACATGCTACCACAATAATAGGCAGCAATGACTATAAGGCTGTAATTGTAATTTTAAATAAAACTTATAATTAAGGTAACACAGTTACGCAATCAACACTTACTTACCATAGAGATAACTAATGGGAACGTCATATGGGTTATTGCATCCATGTACGCCCAATACAGCCATCAAATACAGCCGTACGCAGACTACATGAGAGACGTAGTAACGTATGCTAGAGGCAAAAAATTAGTGGTAAGTGCTGACATTAATTCCAGATCGACCCTCTGGAACTCTGACAGAACAGATGACAGAGGGCGCATAATCACAGTTCTAATACAAGAAACACAGTTACATGTAATGAATACGGAAGGACCCATAACAACATATGCAGGGTTCGATGGTACGAGCAGTAATATCGACATTACGCTAGCAAATAGTGCAGCAATGGCATACGTGACAAACTGGACTGTATACAACAACATAACCAGTAGTGATCACAATGCCATAACATATACACTCACACTCAGAACATAACGACCAAATCACACACCACACACTTATTGTTGCACAAAGTAGTCTGGAACAAATTAACGGAAATTATCCAACAACACGATCTAGAAAACATCACTTGAGGTATCGATTATAGAGCTCAATAGTTAACACAGGTAATACAACATGCACAAAACACTTCAATACAGACAGCAACTAACGCAAAACGCTCAACAGTACCATGGACCAACGAACTCACTAGACTCAAACAAGATGCAAGACGCAAACGAAAATTATATCAAAGGACGATAGCAGATAGCGACAAACGAATAACACTTGAAGCATATAGGCATGCACGAGACTTATACAGACAGGCCCTATACAACACGCGTAGACAACAATGGGAGATATTTGTAACAACACAAACAGAGAAACATATTTGGGGGGAACCATACAAAATACTGATAGAGAAGATAAAAACCCCGCTAGTTCTGGGAACGCTAAGACAAGATGACTGCACGATGGCGAGGGCATGGAGGAATACAGCGAAGTTTCTGCTGTATAAACTTCTTCCTGACGACGTTATCGATACAGACACACAATATCATGCAACAATAAGAGGAAACCTACACACACCACACAACACTGTAACTGTCATCTGTCCTTCTGCGGAAAAAGAGGTTGCGCTAGCAATGTCAGAGCTCAAAAACAAGAAAGCACCTGGACCGGATGGTATTCACTCGGACTGAAAAAACTAGAACCGCAGATCACACCGTCCTTAACAACAATGATGCCTTACGGCTGGGCAGGGTAGCTACAGTATGGAAGACTTCCAAAGAAGTCATTATTAAGAAATCAGCGGACAGGGATCTTTCAGATCCAAAGACTTACAGGCCAATATGCCTAAGGAACACCCTAGCAAAGATTTAGGAGAAGCCACTGTGTAAGCTCCTGTAAACAGAGGTATGAGCCAACACCAATTCGGCTTCAGAGCTGCGAGATCAATAGATGATGCCATCACCCAGGCCCTACACATAGTTAATACTAAAAAACAGAAATACGCGATGGCAATAATGATTGACATTGCCGGAGCATTTGATAATCTCTGGTGGCCCGCACTGCTTCGAAAGTGAAAACATCGGAGGTGCCGCAGTCACTGTACAGCAGTTTACTGTGAAGACAGAGTTGTCGAATGGCAGATGGACAGCCGGAAAGTAATTAAAAGAACTAGCAAAGGCTGTCCTTAATCGTCGATCTGCGGTTCCATCTTCAGGTACACAACAATCGAAGCCCTCCTACAACATCTAGATGGGGATGACAAGTCAGACAGGAATTGTCGCCTACGCAGATGACCTATTAGTTGTAGTCACTGCAACCCAGTTAGAAGAGAAAGTCAGTGAAATACTACAAACAATTACACAATGGTGTTACAATAATAAACTCAGGATAGCCGAAAACAAAACAACATACACATTACTGAGAGGATCACTCCAAAGGAATCCTTCGGTTAAAACTGGGGGCACAAACATCAAACGAGCACACGGGGTACACACAGATGAAAAATTGCATTTCCACGAACACATAAGTCTAACAACAGACAAAGCAGAGAAAATTCTACACAAACTGATGAGGCTAAATTCAGAACAGTACAGATTAGCTCTACCAGTCAATGCCATACCACTGTGAGCTCTCCGAATCAGTACTCAACTTCGCAGCTAGCTCGTGGGCACATAGACTGAACGTGGTCACTAAAAAAGCATCGGTCAGACGAGGGCAGAGAAGTGCTATCTGGAGACTTCGGCACCATGCCAGCGGATGCACTATGTGAGGTGCTCGGAATACGCCCCATAGATATCACGATGAAATACAGAGCTGCAAGGTACTGGTTGAAGGTGGGGCGATTAGATAGGGTACACACAATAACCGGTGTACCGGTAGAAACGATACGTCACCTTAAAAGTTGGCGTTTGGATACATGGCAAGGTGAGTGGGATGTAAGTGATAAGGGACGTAGACTGCAGTACTTCCTCCCTGACATAAGGGAGCGGCTGAGAATGAAACATATCGATCCCAGCAGCGGTATGGTACATTTCTTATCCGGACATGGACCTTATCCCACGCACTTAAACCGCGTGAGTGTGAAGCACACACTTACATGCACATATGAGGAAAAAGATTCCCCAGAACACACTGTCTTTTACTGAGGGCAATACGCGAACAATAGACATACACTACACTTAGACTACACAGATAGAGACGTAGATACATACGCAGCAATAAGTGACGAAGAACAATGGCGAAAATTAAACACATGAAGTGTATCTGCGGAAACGACATAACAGACATGCCTGTGTGCAACGTAACAACAATCTCCAGAGGGTGGACAGCGATACCCACAGTGACAGCGAAAACAGTGACAATGAGGAGGAACAGGAGGCGGAAGCTGAGATGTGACAATAAGTAAGCATAAGGTGTTGGCGATCTAGGCAAGAAATCACCAAATGGTGTACACAGATGGGCGCTTAAAGTTAACACATAGGATTAGTAATAGATAGGTTAAGCAATATTATTTCTCTATTATTAACCATGTGTGTGTGTGTGTGTGTGTGTGTGTGTGTGTGTGTGTGTGTGTGTGTGTGTGTGGTGGTCGACGGCTCGAAGAAACCATTCCGAGGTATTCACAGTCAGTCAAAAACAGTTCAAATGGCTCTGAGCCCTACGCGACTTAACTTGTGAGGTCATCAGTCGCCTAGAACTTAGAACTAATTAAACCTAACTGACCTAAGGACATCACACACATCCATGCCCGCGGCAGGATTCGCACCTGCGACCGTAGCGGTCGCTCGGCTCCAGACTGTAGCGCCTAGAACCACACGGCCACTCCGGCCGGCCCACAGTCAGTCACATTCAGCGAAGGTACCAATAAATCTCTCCTCTATCCAAGCATCTTTCTATAGTCTTCTTAAAAAGAAGGAAGTATATTTATATTTCAACCTTTAATTATTGTTATTTTGAAAAGTATTATTCATTTAAAATGTTGTAGATGAAACAAAAGTAAAGAAACTGTAAAAAGATGAAAAATCGGAATTGTAAGATGTGCGACATGTTTTAAAACAAAAGGTGACAGGTCTATAATTTGGCAATAAACAAAAGATAATGTAATGATGTTAGACTCATGGGTCTGAAGCGAAGTCGTCATTGAAAATCATGCTGAAGGTGTCTGATTGGTTGTAGGTCCGGATTATGGGAAGGCCAATCCTTTTCAGGAATGTCATTGCGCACAAACCAATGACTCTCAGAGGCTATTTTGTGATTGAGTGAATTGTCACGCTAATCCATAACCATCATCTCAGAACTATTCCTCTACTGTACACAACACACAATGCTGTGTGATGTGTCGATATCCTTTCTTCATATAACGTTTTCTTAACCGCAGTAAGTGGACCACATCCTAATTACGAAAAACGTTAGCATACCGTAACATCACCTCTCCGGTCATCACAGCTGGCACTATGCACGTTGGCAGTACTGTTCTCCACTCACCAAACCCTACTCTTACATCGGGTATGATTAATCACTCCCAAAGACTCGTTTCCTGTGGTTTACCGTTCAGCTGCGCATCTCTTTGTAGCACATCCAGCGTCGCTTAGCACTGATAACAGAAGTGTCTGGTTCATGAGCAACTGCTCGACCGTCGTACCCCTTATTTTTAACTGCCTGCGCACCCTCTTTGTGGCGGCTATACTGCTGGTGGCTCTTTGGATCTCAAGAGTGACTCCTTCCCATGACTTCATGCAATTTTTTACTGCCATCATCCGCTATGCTCGTCTGCTCCTGTCATTTGATTCATGACGTCTTCTTGGTCTTGGTTTACCTGTGGCTGTTCTTCAACGTTTATATTTCACAAAAGCATCAGCAACATTTCTTAGAAGAAATGATTTTCGGTGCTGGCTGCAGAAATTAAAAGAAAGGGGATGTAACAGAGTATATTTAGAGACTGTCACTAGTACGCCACGTATACGATAGTACATTACAAAAAATGACAGAAATAACAGGTCACTTGCAACAATTTTCAGCACACACTTTAAAAATCATCCCACAGGTACACATGACGTGGTCCTACGCCTACGATCTATTGATACGTAATCAGCAAGGTTTCAGAAAACATCGTTCTTGTGCAACGCAGCTAGCTCTTTATTCGCACGAAGTAATGGCCGCTATCGACAGGGGATCTCAAGTTGATTCCGTATTTCTAGATTTCCGGAAAGCTTCTGACACCGTTCCTCACAAGCGACTTCTAATCAAGCTGGGGTATCGTCTCAGTTGTGCGACTGGATTCCTGATTTCCTGTCAGGAAGGTCGCAGTTCGTAGTAATAGACGGCAAATCATCGCGTAAAACTGAAGTGATATCAGGTATTCCCCAGGGAAGCGTCCTGGGACCTCTGCTGTTGCTGATCTATATAAATGACCTGGGTGACAAACTGAACAGTTTTCTTAGGTTGTTCGCAGATGATACTGTAATTTACCGTCTAGTAAGGTCATCCGAAGACCAGCATCAGTTGCAAAGCGATTTAGAAAAGATTGCTGTATGGTGTGGCAGGTGGCAGTTGGCGCTAAATAACGAAAAGTGTGAGGTGATCGACATGAGTTCCAAAGGAAATCCGTTGGAATTCGATTACTAGATAAATAGTACAATTCTCAAGGCTGTCAATTCAACTAAGTACCTGGGTGTTAAAATTACGAACAACTTCAGTTGGAAAGACCCCAACTTCAGTTGGGGAAGGCGAGCCAAAGGTTGCGTTTCATTGGCAGGACACTTAGAAGATGCAACCAGTCCACTAAAGAGACAGCTTACACTACACTCGTTCGTCCTCTGTTAGAATATTTCTGCGCGGTGTGGGGTCCTTACCAGGTGGGATTGACGGAGGACATCGAAAGGGTGCAAAAAATGGCAGCTCGTTTTGTATTATCACGTAATAGGGGAAAGAGTGTGGCAGATATAATACGAGAGTTGGGATGGAAGTCATTAAAGCAAAGACGTTTTTCGTCGAGGCGAGATCTATTTACGAAATTTCAGTCACCAACTTTCTCTTCCGAATGCGAAAATATTTGGTTGAGCCCAACCTACATAGGTAGGAATGATCATCAAAATAAAATAGGAGAAATCACAGCTCGAACAGAAAAGTTTTTCCCCCGCGCTGTTCGGGAGTGGAATGGTTGAGAGGTAGTATGATTGTGGTTAGATCAATCCTGTGCCAAGCACTTAAATGTGAATTGCAGAGCAATCATGTAGATGTAGATGCAGATGCAGATGTACGTGAGCCTTTTAAATGTACGAATACAGCAACATTAGACTAGCACGAGGCTACGTGCATCGTGAAAATATCAGTTCCAGTGACTGTTGCCAGTCATCATACACCAACATTCCACTTGGGCAGCTTTAGAAAGGTTGAAATGCTCCGGTTGGATTTGTTATTCAGGTGAAATCCAGTGCGAAGGCCACATTAAAAGTTACTATTGAGCTCTCCTGACCGTCTCATTCCGATGTTACTGCGTCTCAACTGACAGTACAATGCTCGTTACATCATTTCATGCTGGCGGATTTGCTGCTCGTGACAAGTGGTGGTTAAAAGACTACATAACGGTATCCAGACACTTCAGATACTACAGGTGCGACTTAGAGGAACATCAGGTAAGGTATGTGATGGGCGGCGCAAACATATTACAGCCCCACTTCCTATAGCAGCGAAGTATCGTGCTGAGATAGTCAAGCTCAAAAAAAGGTCCACGGTGTCGTGTTGTGTATGAGGATGCAGCCTGTGTGTTGCGTGTGGTATGTGGTGTACGTGGGTGCATAACATCACGGTCGCTCCGGACCTGAATGCATTTCGGACAAACACTCGCTGTGGGGCCAGCGCGCACGAGAGCCGGTGGAGCTGCTGAGCAGGCGGACTACGGCGAAGAGGGGCGGCTGGTGTGCGGTGGTGGCGGCGGTGTGTCCAGTGTCCTCAGGATGTGACGCGGCTGGCTCCACCTGGCAGGCCCCACGAGCCGGAAGCCGTGGCGCTCGGTAGCACGTACTGTGCGGCTGGTGTTGTGGCGGCAGCTCGGATGTGGCGCCTGACGCTAGCGTCCACGACAACAAGATCCTGAGGTTTCTCAGCAATGAGGAGTTCTACGTGGACGGCGTACCAGCCCTTCGCGCCGCCTACAACACCAGCAGCAGAGTCACAGCAAGGAGATCGCCGCCAGCCTGCGGCGCTCTTGCCAGTATTCGGCTGGTAAGCGCAGACGGCTGCTGGCGAAAGCAAGTCGTCTGTTGAGCTGCAGTAGCAACCAGGCGTTGCCACGAATGCCGGACATTTGCCACGCCGGACACTTGCCCCTTCGCCAGGCAGCGATCCTTCAGGTAAGGGACGCCCTTCCTCGTACTTCTTCTGTCTGCTTTCAAACTGCCGTCTCCGCATCTTACTAGATACAACTAGTATGTAAGGGACCTTCTCCTTCGACATCTTGGCGAAATACAGAACTTCTTTTCCCAAATCGAAATATTTTTATCTTCTGAGAAACGAAAGCAATTCCGACGATTACGTCAGTATGTAATTAGTTCTGCCACGCATAAATATAGATCGCTCTGTCTGGGAGGTAGCTTCCTTTGGCAGATATAATACGAGAGTCCATCGCCATGGGAGCAACAAGAAAGGAACGCTGTAAAGAGAATGCAAATGTACGCAAATCATTTCTTTTTGATCGCTGCATTTGTGCCTACTTTTACTACAACTACATGCCCAAAAGACAATAAGGAAAGAAGAAATGGGTATGTGAATTTTTGAAAAGAAGAACGACATACTCATATTAATTTACTCTCTAAAATCTGATATCCCTTGCGGTGAAACGTTAATAAAGTGTAGCGAGAGAATGTTCAAAACATGCATAAAAGTACGTTCATAAACAGAGATAAGAACATCTATGATTGACATGTCATCTAAAGTCGACGTACAATTTTAAAATGTTAGAAATAAGGAAATGAAGTAATACAGAGTGCTATGCTTGTAACGTACATTGTTCTTCTACATTGTTTAGCTCTGGGATTTACAGGGTCACAGAGAAAGCATCCTAGGTTTTGGAGGGAAAAGCCGTAATTGTAATGATCTCCACTACAACAGAAACCAGAAGCACAACTTAAGGAAAAATAATGTAATGTGTGTTCCAGCTCACAAGCGACATCGAAGCACGTAGCTCCTGTGACTTACAAAGGACAATGTGTGTTTCAGCTCACAAACGATATTGAAGCATGTAGTTGCTGTGACTTAGTATGGACAGAGGTTATATTCGACAACCGGAATAAATTAATAACCGGCTCCTTTTACCGATCCCCGGTCTCAGGTGAAACAGTTGCTAAACATTTCAAAGAAAACTCGAGTTTCATCGCAAATGGGTACCCTACTCATAAAATTATAGTTGGCAGTGACTTCAATCTACCTTCCATACGTTGACAGACATACATTTTCATACACCCTATTGTAAATAGAAAACAACTTCCATAATTGTTCTAAATGCTTTGTATAAAATTATTTTGAACAATTAGTACACGAGGCCATTCATATTGTAAATGGTTACGAAAACACACTTGGCCTCTTAGCCACAAATAATCCTGAGCATCACGACAGGTACAGGAATTAGTGAACACACAGTCATAGCGAGGCTCAATTCTGTAACAAAGAAATTCACCAATACTGAACGCGAAATATATATATTTAAAAACGCAACTAAAAATTCGGGTGACATCTTTCCAAGAGACAGCCTCCATTCCTTCCAAACTATCTCAGTGAAGTCCATATGTGGCTTAAGTTCAAAGAAATAGTATCAACAGCACTCGAGAGATTCATACCAAATAAATTAATATCAGACGGAACTGATCCCCCATGGTACACAACAATACAGAAAGCTGCTGCAGGAGCACCGAAAAAGGCACGTATAATTTAGACGAGCGCAAAATCTCAAAGATTGGCGAAGTTATACTGTGGCTCGAAATATGGTGCGGATTTCAATGCGAGATGCATTTAATAGTTTCCACAACGAAACTCTGTGTAGAAATAGGGCGGAAAATCCATAGAGATTCTGGTCCTATGTTAAGAAAAGCAGTGGAAAAAGCTCAGTAAGTACCTTTACTGCGGGTAGGGTGGCGAGTGAGGAGGAGGAAGAGGAGGGGGTGGGGGTGGGGGGGAGACAAGGGACCCGACCCTTCGGAGCAGGTAAAATCGTGGCAGATGTCCGCCGTGGCAAATGTCCGGCGTGGCATGTGTCCGGCGTGGCAGATGCCCGCTCACCGTTGCCACAAACACGTAACGTCACTGGTTGTGGAAGGCGGGCAGTGCAGCCGCGCCAAGCCCAGTGCCTCTGTCACAGTCCTTTTCGAATTGACTGTACTGTAAGACTTTTCCGTAAGTGTTACCGTAACTTGAACCAGAGGAGGCTGTAAGAAAGAAAGAGGAAATTATAAAATGAAACAGTTCGGGAGATTCAGAGTCGTTCAGTCCACCCATCGCCCACGTGGCTACTGTTGGATTATTGTACTAATGTTATTGAAAAATAGGTCAATGCGGAAAATACTTCCACTTGCTCCTCCAATGAGATCAGTCCGGTGCGTGTGACTCGTACCAGAGCAATACGAACAGCGCTTTGGGGGGCAAAGCGTATATAAAGAAACTTGTGGAGCCTCTTTCTCACCGAACTGCAGACATAATCAATGTTAATGCCGTATGGCTCAGTATTAGCTCATTTTTCCTTAGGAGGTGACTAATTTTTTGATCGATATTATTCATTAACACGCAGGTTTGACGCCACTGCTCTCAAATTTTAACTACAGAGACCCCTTAAATAGTGCTCTTCGGGACAGTCGTTGTTCATTACTGAATTACAAGTTCGCAGAGGTACGAACATCATAGCAGGCGTTGTTAGGGTCGTCTGGTTTAGCACGCGTGTCAATAATAGTCCTATTGTACACGGAAAACTGGAAGTAATAATGAAAGTGCTCATGGTGTAGTTTGGAGTTCTGTGAAAGGGGGTCATTAGAGTAAAATTGATAATACCAAATACGTTTCTATTCGTCCGTATCTGTCACAATTCCCTTTTGAGAACTGGACGGCACGGTTATGTAGCTTCATATGAATCACAGTTAACCTTTTAGTCAAGCAGCGTATTACGTACAGTCATTATAATGTTTCAGAAAATTGTTCTAAAGAATTTTTCAATTACTGTCGAAAGTGTTTGATAACAGTACAGCAACATGTCCTAAAGCGTTTGAATATTAAGAACTTCCGCGCGACCGCTACGGTCGCAGGTTCGAATCCTGCCTCGGGCATGGATGTGTGTGATGTCCTTAGGTTAGTTAGGTTTAAGTAGTTCTAAGTTATAGGGGACTGATGACCACAGCAGTTAAGTCTCATAGTGCTCAGAGCCATTTGAACCATATTGAGAACTTGTTGTCAAATGTACTGCTAAACATAAGACTGCAAGAAGAAAGTAAAACCTCTATAGACTAATGACATAGTACAGAGAGAGCAATAGTAACAGTTTTGTCTAATGACATATACGTGGTAAAATATGTGGCACATTTATCCCAAAGCACCTTATTCACTGACCATAGACAAACAGAAGAAAGTCACGTTTCACATCAGGGAATGATATATGAACGAACCAGCTTCCCAAAAAAGTTACCTAATATGACGATATTACTTTTTAGTGCAATCTGTTCGACGAGCACGTCGCCGAAGTGGCGTCAAATCGAAAGACTTGCACCCGGCTACGCGGCGGGCCGCTCTAGTTACACTTCATTTAATTTTTACAGCGCAATAATGCGTACTCGAAAGCCACATATCGTCAAAAGCTTAAGAGAAAAGACAAGTGAACAAGTGTAAAGTAAAATGCTAATACTTTTATACTAAACCTGTGTTGACGACTGAAATGGTGCAACGAGATCTAAAGGTTAATTGGGTGTGCTATATTGAAATATTAACTATCGTATGTGAGACAGAGAGGGAAGTATGAAATAACTGTATTCGTGGAACCAGCAGCTACAAAGTCCAGGTTGCTCGAATCTAGTGATATCGAACTTCGACTGTGCTCTGGCATCTAACGATGCACTATCAATGTGTTAAGTTAGACCATAGCACAGACCTTGCTCTTTTTGCCTTTAAACTATTTTTATAGAATGACGATTGTGATTATGTGGCGACATATTGATCTACAGTGTAGCTAGAGGTCTAGGTTTGGTTTTAAACTGAAAACTTGGTTTTGAATTGGAGTATCTAACGAATATGACGTCTTCTGAATAGTTAATATCTTGTGGGTATTTCGCACATACTGATATTCGATGAGTAGTTTGTGTCATACAGTTTCATGACGTCATCGTCCAAGCCTTATGTGGTATCGGTAGGTTCATTATGTGCCGGATAGCACATCAGCAACTGCAGCATCTCATAGTGTTCTCTTCGTGACGAATAGTTTAATGGAAAAGTACCAGCAACATCCACTACTACAATGAGATATTTATCTGTTTCGCGAAATTAAACGGGCTTTGAAGGAAACTGGTTTTTTCAGTCTTTGGGCAAATTCAAGTTAAAATCTATAGGCGTGTTCCAAGGAATGGGAGCTGATGAACACTGAAGATGCAACTGCAATGATGTAGAAGTAGAAATACGGATTACAACGTAACTAGCTACAATCCTATGATTTTTTTTAATTTACAGCGCCTTTGGGAAGCTGTTTACTCAGCTTCAAGTGACAGCCTTAACGTTAAGTTCAGGAGCGGTGGTCCTGAGAAACCGACTATTACCGATTATTAACTGCAGTCTTCTGCACCTTCGTTCTTTGTTTCCGTTGAGAACAGTACTGATGAGCTTCACACCGTGAGATACCTGAACTAAACAAACACCTGATCTGCTACTTAGTGATGTAGCAACGTCTCCGAAATGCATCATAAATAAAAAGTTAAAGTTTTGTGTGCGATTTTGTTTTTTATTAATATCTAAAACTGACAGGCAAGAAAACAGCCTACCACTAATGCGTATACAGAATGATTACGTGATGATATTACAAGCTCTCAGGGATGATGGAGAAGGAAATATACATCAATTTCAGATAAGGGGAAAGGCCCATAAATGACCAAATTGAAAGTAAGAAGCGAAAAGGTTTCTGGTACTTCTGCCAGCGGATCTCTTCTACAGCAAGCTCTTTGCTTTCCGTATTTTGGGAGAAGGTAACACGGAATAAGAAAAGAAGAAACGGTTTAGCAAAAATGGTCTCCAAAACGCATACCTTAAGAGCTATGAGCTCTTGTTCCGTACAGGAGATTTGTTTCGCACTAGGAAAGATAAAGAAATGGTCATAGCTCTTAGGTCTTAGAGACCATATTTACTAAAGAATTTTTTCTTGTTTCAATCCATATTATCTCCTTCCAAAATAAGCACTACAAAGAGACTGGAGTATCAGAGGTCGACTGTCAGAGGTATCAGAATTATTTGCGGTTATAACTACTTATGACTCGATCGTTTCCGGACTGAGCATCCCTTACACCAGATTGAAACATTTACCCTTCTCCATCATCTCTGCAAACTGGTGACATCATTACGGAATCACCCATTACATAGATGGGGAATGTTAAAGGTGATAAAAGGTAACTGTAACATCTGTGTATATGAGAATTCAAGTTATCTCGTTGAATTTCATTGATGAAATCTTCTCTGGTTATTAGCCGAGTGGTGGCGTCACGTTGTAGCAACGTTTCGATGAGTTTCCAACTTCACCTTAAGATGACGAGTAACAAACTCCTCGAAACGTTGCGACGTGATTTTTGGCTTGTGGCGCGCTCAACTACACGGTCATCAGCGCCCGTACAAAGTCCCAATTTTTACACAGCCCAGTTTTTGCACACAATCCAATCTGACCACTGTCACGAACAATGATGATGATGAAATGATGAGGACAACACAATAACCGTGTACCCGGGCGAAGAAAATCCCCAACCCGGCAGGGAATCGAACCCGGGAGCTCGTGATCCAGAGGCAGCAACTACTAGACCACGAGCTGTCAAAGAAACGTTGCGACAACGCGACGTCGTTACTCGACTGGCAGTCGGAGAATATATCATCAACCTGCATGTAGTACAGCATGTTTCTAGTATCGCTTCCGTTATTTGTTTGCCACACCGCGGTCACCGGACGAGTCCCCTCTGGAGGTTAGCAGATACTTGTTGGGAATGCTAGGCCTCGCTCTAGCCTCCTCTATCGCGTCCCGGGCTGTGCTGGCGGCCTACTCTGCAGGCGTCACGCCACGCGCCTCGCCGCCCACACACCTGCGCCGTGCCTCGCAGTCCAGCCCGGGAGATCCGCAAGAAGCACTCACAGCTGTCGTCTGTCAGCACAGCTCCACAGCGCAGTAAATCACTTCTCACCGTACTCACAAGGTGAACGGATCACATCAGGACGTGACGAGAAAGTCACTTACGTGTGTATTTAGGTCACAGCACCGGCTGTATGCTGAGTAGTCGAAGTGACTGGGGGTTTCGGGGACGTAAATATTTTGTAATAGTAACAGAACATTACTATCGAACATCTCTTCTGCAAGCTCATAGTCAACAATGGTCAAAAGGATTTTTGTCCAAATTAGCATACTAATCACAGAAACTTTATCTGATATCCCTCTCATGAAATTTTCAACTGAGCGATCAGATTTTATAATTCGATTAACATTAAAGAACTAAATCAATTTTCAAAAATTACATTAGACACAAAATCTATGGAATAAATGAGTTCTAATTCGATTTTCTCAGTATTAAAATGTAAATAATCAAGGCTGATAACTTGAACAGCAAGACCAAGTGGTTGAAATGGCTCTGAGGTCATCAGTTCCTAGAACTTAGGACAACTTAAACCTAACTAACCTAAGGACATCACACACGTCCATGCCCCAGGCAGGATTAGAACCTGCAACTGCTCTGTTCAGACCCTGTCTCACATCTAGCAGGTTTCAGTGGGTTAAGGAGTTTTATGAGCAAGTGGATGGTGTTGCCATGGGTAACCCGTTGAGCCCTGCGATTGCCAATTTTTACATGGAGAAATTTGAACAATTAGCGTTGAATAAAGTAAATTAGAAACCATGTTTTTGGTATCGTTATGTAGACGACACATTCGTGGTTTGGACACACGGTAAAAAAGCCTTAGACTTTTGATTATCTTAATGTCATTATCGCTAAAATTCAGTTTACCATTGAAGTGGAAAAAGACCAGGCTATTTCGTTTCTTGATGTGTTAGTCATGAGACAGACCGATGGCAGTCTATAACATAATGTGTTTCGGAAGAGCACACATACTGATAGATACTTACATTAACTCCAGTCATCACCCTCAACAAAAAAGAGGTGTAATGAAAAGTTTTGTGGACCGGAACATTTGAATACCGAACTGAATCATCTGAAACAGGCCTTCGAAAAGAATGCGTACTCAAACAAAGAAATTAATTGAGTTTTAACACCTAATTACAGCAGGCCAAAGGACAAGGATGTTACACAGCAACGGAAGAACACGGTGTCTTTACCTTTCATTAGTAAGGTTACAGACCGAATCGGCAAAAGCTTGCTGTAACATAAAGTGAAACCGGTATTCAAAGCTACCAGAAAAATAGGAGAAGTACTTCGTTCTATTAAAGATAGAAGGCCATCATTATCAACTAGAGGTGTGTATAAAATTCCGTGTACCTGTGGCAAGGTCTATATCGGTACTACGAAAAGAAGTCTGCATACGAGGGTAAAGGAGCATAAAAGTCTTTGCCGGCAGGGAGCGAAAGGCTATTTACAATTTGTACAGTAACCAGATGACAGTTATAAGAGTCGAGGGGTATGAAAGGAAGCAGTGGTTGGGAACGGAGTGAGACAGGGTTGTAGCCTCCCCCCGATGTTATTCAATCTGTATATTCAGCAAGCAATGAAGGAAACAAAAGAAAAGTTCGGAGTAGGTATTTAAATCCATGGAGAAGAAATAAAAACTTTGAGGTTCGCCGATGACATAGTATTCCTGTCAGAGACAGCAAAGGACTTGGAAGAGCAATTGAAAGGAATGGAAAGTGTCTTGAAAGGAGGATATCAGAATTTGAGAGTATTCCAGTCAACATTGTCAAAAGCTTTCTCTAAGTCTACAAATGCTAGAAACGTAGGTTTTCCTGTCCTTAATCTTGCTTCTAAGATAACTCGTAGGGTCAGTATTGCCTCACGTGTTCCAACATTTCTACGGAATCTAAACTGATCTTCACCGAGGTCGTCTTCTATCAGTTTTTCCATTCGTCTGTACAGAATTCGCGTTAGTATTTTGCAGCTGTGACTTATTAAACTGATAGTTCAGTAATTTTCGCATCTGTCGACACCTTCTTTCTTTGGGATTGGAATTACTTCTTGACGTCCGAGGGTATTTCGCCTGTCTCATACATCTTGCTCACCAGATGGTAGAGTTTTGTGAGAACTGGATCTCCCAAGGCTGTCAGTAGTTCTAATGAAATGTTGTCTACTCCGGGGGCCCTGTTTCGACTCAAGTCTTTCAGTGCTCTGTCAAACTCATCACGCAGTATCATATCTCCCATTCGATCTTCATCTACATCCTCTTCCATTTCCATAATATTGTCTTCAAGTACATCGCCCTTGTAAGGACCCTCTATATACGCCTTCCACCTTTCTGCTTTCCCTTCTTTGCTTAGAGCTGGATTTCCATCTGAGCTCTTGACATTCATGCAAGTGGTTCTCCTCTCTCCAAAGATTTCTTTAATTTTCCTGTAGGCAGTATCTATCTTACCCCTAGTGAGATAAGCCTCTACATCCTTACATTTGTCCTCTAGCCATCCCTGCATTTTTACGACGTTTGTATTCCTTTTTGCCTGCTTCATTTACTGCATTTTTATATCTTCTCCTTTCATCAATTAAATTCAATATTTATTCTGTTACCAAAACGTTTCTACTAGCCCTCGTCTTTTTACGTATTTGATCCTCTGCTGCCTTTGCTATTTCATCCCTCAAAGCTACCAATTCTTCTTCTACTGTATTTATTTCCCCCATTCTTGTCAATTGTTCCTTTATGCTATTCCTGAAACTCTCTACAACCTCTGGTTCTGTCAGTTTATCCAGGTCCCATCTCCTTAAATTCCCACCTTTTTGCAGTTTCTTCAGTTTTAATCTACATTTCATAACCAATAGATTGTGGTCAGAGTCCACATCTGCCCCAGAAAATGTATTACGATTTAAAACCTGGTTCCTAAATCTCTGTCTTACCATTATGTAATCTATCTGATACCTTTTAGTATCTCCAGGGTTCTTCCATGTATGCAACCCTCTTTCATGATTCTTGAACCAAGTGTGAGCTATCATAAAGTTATGCTCTGCGCAGAATTCTACCAGGCGTGTTCCTCTTTCAGTTCTTAGCCCCAATCCATATTCACCTACTATGTTTCCTTCTCACCCTTTTCCTACTCTCGAATCCCAGTCATCCATGACTATTAAATTTTCGTGTCCCTTCACCACCTGAATAATTTCTTTTATCTCCTCATACATTTCATCAATCTCTTCGTCATCTGTAGAGCTAGTTGGCATATAAACTTCTACTACTGTAGTAGGCATGGGCTTTGTGTCTATCTTGGCCACAATAATGCGTCCACTATGCTATTTGTAGTAGCTTACCCTACTCCTATTTTTTTATTCATTATTAAACGTGCTCCTGAATTACCCCTATTTGATTTTGTATTTATAACCCTGTATTCACCTGACCAAAAGTCTTGTTCCTCCTGCCACCGAAATTCACTAATTTCCTCTATATATAACCTTAATCTAATTATTTCCCTTTTTATTACATTCATATTCAACACGCGCACTATTAAAAAAAGAACATACACACGCTCTTCATCTCACTCTCTCTCTGACGTACACCCAAAAAATATAATCATCATGAACAGAAGTTGGTTTTGAACATATACTTCGTTAGGTTGGCAACATAAAGGTAAATAAACCAAGGTGGAAGAAACATATAATGAAGGTACGATATTTAAATGATTAAAAACACAATGTTCGAAGAAATGGTTATATCTAGTGGGAAAATAACGATAGTACACAAAAAAGAAGGAAAAACACATTCAACAGTGTGAAAAAGTTCGGAATACAAAATTGTACTTATGTTTCGAAAATAAAGTGATAGTGCGACCTCCAGACCAGATGAGAGGAAACATAGATCACAGCAAACTGTAAGTAATTTCTTATTTAAATGAAAGAACGCTAAGTGAACTGTTTAATAATCTAAATATAACAAAAGTGTATCGTTATGGATCCCACTGACGATGCATTAGAGCAAGAAAAAGGCGAAACGTGTCCTAGAAAAATAAATTTAGTTACAGTAAGAAAATACGGTTTTATTTACAAAACAAGTATTTTAGTCACAGATTTACTAGTCACTATCCCAGAAACTGAAGAAGACCTCATAAACGTCTTTTTTATAAGTAATAGAAATGTAGTATATTTAAAAATATCGTTCTAAAACACTAGGATTCCTTTCAGAGGCAAACAGTTTTATAATTTATTGTATTCTGTCTCAGTCATCAGGATAGCCACTAAAAGTGTAACATAGGGATTTACTAAAGAGCCATACGAAAGTATAAGCCGTCCAGTGTGCTACGACTACTTTCATTATTAGCTATCAAAAATTTAAAAACCAGTAACAACTTTCCCCCCCCCCCCCTCAAAGTACCCCACTTCTAGGTGGCCCCCATCTCTCCTACTCTCACATGCACATACACTTAAAAATCTAAAACTGCACTGAATACAGCCACAAAGACACAAAAAGTAATGAAGAACGAACCGAGACGGTTGACAACAGATAATAAATATACATTTAATAAAACACACTTGTCCAGACATGAAGAGTTTTTATTGAAATGTGGAAGTGAATGTCAAGAACAGTACTTCATGGACTGTAGAGGATTACCAGATACAGCCCCATCGCGACACTATGAACAAAATAGACCACAAAATCGGTAGTGGAACCAAAATTGTTAAAGCCTTAAGTACCTGATAGTCAAAATCTACTTTCTAACTTGTGTAACGTAGAGGTGTCTGCAGGGATCTAAGTAACCTCCAGTGTCAACAAGATACCAGCACCAGGAGTGCTCACGCGTTTTCTAGCTATCATAGTTTGATGTCAGGTCGTTCCCGTGCCATACTCGCTCACTGTCCTTGAAACCACACAATTTCATTCAGCAGACATTCGTCTCTCATTGCTAGCCATACCCGATAGAGCAATCGATAAAACATCGGTATTGCGCTACTGTATTCAGGGCATACACATTCCGAAATGAGTGCCGCAGTAAGCGAGAAACCCTCGTTCCTGTGGCCGCCAGTTTTTTTGTAGTCCCTGGATGAAATCACAACGTACGCCGTTCGTCAATACAAACACGCACCACGGTGTCTAGCTTTGAGCTCGCGACTCACTCCCGTAACAGTGGCACAACATCAACGGTAACGCAGTGCCCCAAAGCTGGTATGATTCATCCATAGTCTTCAATTCAAAATCATTTTACTTACTGTTTATTACATATGTGCTACATATATGTAGTGAGAAGCAAGGCCACTGAGGTAGCTTCGAAAACAAAACAAGCGAAGCGCGAATGGTAAGCAAACTATGGCCTTTTATTTAGTCGCAAAGAAGATACTCACACATTAGTAGGAAGTAGATGTTTCCTTTTAAATTCGTAGTATTTTGTCAAAGTTAAAATATATCTATCTTACGCATACATGCCGCTGACACTAATATAATTTATTTTGAAGACTGGTGGTCATATTTATGGAACAAAGGATCCTAATATTCAATATGAGATTTTATTTGTCTTGGTGAGTAATTTGTATAGAGACGACCCCTTTAGATCGATAAAAGACTGCATTTTTTCCTACGGAGAATAAACCATTACAATCTCATATTAGTGCGTAGATCATGAAATGTAGTGTCGGCACGTACTTTGTCATTAAAACTGTCAGCAAATTTTGTAACTTTACTTTTTCAGACAGAAGCAAACGCATGTCTTCTAGAGGGCGCAAAGCCACTCACGGTTACGTGTTAAGTACATCAAATGAAACACAAATATTTCACCAATATAGTCAGTGGATTTCATATAATCTAATCGGCCTATTTCATGAAGCTATGCTTCAAATTTAAGAATTCTCTCGGTTTGTGGAATTTTCTATGAAATTCTCAATATAATGCATTTTTCATCTACGACTCTCCAGTGTAAACGAGGAGATTCATGTAATGATGACGTACCGACCAGTTGAATCACAATGGTTTATTTGACCATCTTTTAGTCAAATGCTGACCAGGTTCAATCTACTAGTACATAAATTGGGTCAAGAATGTGTTGCGGACTATAAACAAAGGCAAGTAATTTCAAACTGGTGTTTGCTATTCCTCTTAAACAATCTCTATGCTGTTCGAAACAGGTAATAGGATAGTAAAAGAATTGAAGAACAAAAGAAAAGGCGACTTTTTGCAGTAATTTCAAGAAACATTTAAATGACATTCTGTTCGAAACGTTAATACATGTCAACGGAAAAGCTGAATCTATAAGAAAGATAAGCCTATTTTGGTTGAGGTGATTAGAATTAACATCCTTTCGACTTAGAAGTCACTAGAGACAAGGCCAGGAGGGAAATCGAACATATACTTACAGAAGAAATCACCACAGTCTTTCCCATCTTGCCAGCTAGATGTAGATGACCTGAAAAAACGAACAGCCCTCGTTTAGAGAGCCTTTCAGCATTCCTAATAGTCTCCTCAACTGATGTGAGATAAGTACAGGACTCCTAACTTTCAAAGGCTCGAGCTAGATTTGAGCCATGTACTCCCAAAATACCATTCCCGCTAGTCAACTCCTGCACTCTTTAGTTTCACTTCTTGGCAGGGACTTGCAGCAGTGGTGATCGTTCTGATGGTGAAAGTGGAACGCGTCTACTGTAGTGAGTGCGATATGCCACGCTGCTACTCCGATACCAGCGCAGCGGGATGACCACTCATGTCCTGAGAAGGACATGTACGCGAGGAGCCGGCCGGGGTGGCCGAGCGGTTCTAGACGCTTCAGGCCAGAACCGCGCGACTGCTACGGTCGCAGGTTCGAATCCTGCCTCGGGAATGGATGTCTGTGAGGTCCTTATGTTAGTTAGGTTTAAGTACACTCCTGGAAATGGAAAAAAGAACACATTGACACCGGTGTGTCAGACACACCATACTTGCTCCGGACACTGCGAGAGGGCTGTACAAGCAATGATCACACGTACGGCACAGCGGACACACCAGGAACCGCGGTGTTGGCCGTCGAATGGCGCTAGCTGCGCAGCATTTGTGCACCGCCGCCGTCAGTGTCAGCCAGTTTGCCGTGGCATACGGAGCTCCATCGCAGTCTTTAACACTGGTAGCATGCCGCGACAGCGTGGACGTCAACCGTATGTGCAGTTGACGGACTTTGAGCGAGGGCGTATAGTGGGCATGCGGGAGGCCGGGTGGACGTACCACCGAACTGCTCAACACGTGGGGCGTGAGGTCTCCACAGTACATCGATGTTGTCGCTTGTGTGGCGCCGTGCAGGTGAGCGCCAAAATCAGGACTGAATACGACCGAGGCACACAGGGCCAACACCCGGCATCATGGTGTGGGGAGCGATCTCCTACACTGGCCGTACACCTCTGGTGATCGTCGAGGGGACACTGAATAGTGCACGGTACATCCAAACCGTCATCGAACCCATCGTTCTACCATTCCTAGACCGGCAAGGGAACTTGCTGTTCCAACAGGACAATGCACGTCCTCATGTATCCCGTGCCACCCAACGTGCTCTAGAAGGTGTAAGTCAACTACCCTGGCCAGCGAGATCTCCGGATCTGTCCCCCATTGAGCATGTTTGGGACTGGATGAAGCGTCGTCTCACGCGGTCTGCACGTCCAGCACGAACGCTGGTCCAACTGAGGCGCCAGGTGGAAATGGCATGGCAAGCCGTTCCACAGGACTACATTCAGCATCTCTACGATCGTCTCCATAGGAGAATAGCAGCCTGCATTGCTGCGAAAGGTGGATATACACTGTACTAGTGCCGACATTGTGCATGCTCTGTTGCCTGTGTCTATGTGCCTGTGGTTCTGTTAGTGTGATCATGTGATGTATCTGACCCCAGGAATGTGTCAATAAAGTTTCCCCTTTCTGGGACAATGAATTCACGGTGTTCTTATTTCAATTTCCAGGAGTGTAGTTCTAAGTTCTAGGGGACTGATGACCTCAGATGTTAAGTCCCATAGTGCTCAGAGAAATTTGAACCATTTTTTTTTTTTTTTTTTTTTTGTACGCGAGGCTGTGGGAATGGGATCCTCGAACACCAAGGCTAGTGTTGGGTCAAGAATGGTTACTCAGTAAAAAATTCTTTATTATTCATCCATGTGTGGTGTTTATTCTTTAGGACATGTCTACCTAGAGAAGGCCTCCCATTGTGTGCCACCGCTTGGCATTTCAGCCAGCCTTTGAGAGTTCCCACTGCGACTCGGGACGTCTACTCACCCATGCCTGTCACCTTGACCTGTGAGCGTGGTGCGGCAGACCCGTTGTAAGCTCGCTGGAATGCATAACTAACCACCCGTCTTGCGTCAGAAAAGCCACGTCAACGACAGTTGCGGTTGCGCCGTCTCAGTAGACTAAGTGAACTCATTCGATGCCGCCAGACTCGTTCAGAACCTAGCCAGAGCCATCTGTACATGAAATGGTGAATAATAAAGGCACGAAGGAATCACAGACACCGGCTGCAAGTAGTCATTGATTTAAATCAATGCGTAAAATTGAACGTTTCTGCCAGACCGTGATTCGAACCCGGGCCTCCCGCTTACTTTGCAGATGTTCTGACCACTAAGCCATGCAGAAAAGTGACCCGGGCACAGCCTCGAAATATCATAGCACATCTGTCGTCAGGCCCAAATTTATTTAAAAGGAACAGGATGTGACAACAAGTCGTAGAACATACAATAGACATAAACTGCCTCGTGCAGTACAAAAGAGTACTGGACTACGTGCCTCCTCGTGGTCGCGTTCCTCGCCGACATTGTTTTACCTCATGTTGCAGCCAGGCATATCTTCATTTTTTTTACAGCACATAAGTAGGAGATAAATGAAAACATTTTGAAATGGAAAATACACCTCTTTTATTTTACAGCGATATCAAACACCAGGAGCTCTTCACTAAGGAAATGATGTGTGTTCTCGACCCAGCCGCTACGGTCACAGGTTCGAATCCTGGCTCGGGCATTGATGTGTGTGATGTCCTTAGGTTAGTTAGGTTTAATTAGTTCTAAGTTCTAGGCGACTGATGACCTCAGAAGTTAAGTCGCATAGTGCTCAGAGCCATTTGAACCAGTTCTTGTGTTCTCAATAAAAATAGAGGAAAGAAAAATTCTCTGCTGCTAAGAGCCGTCTTCGCCACTGCTTCTGAATGTGGACACGTCGTCACATAGAAATGAACGAGATAACCGTATCGTCATTGTCAGTGTATGCCTCTTCGTCATCTACAGCATCAGCTTCTTATACCGAGTGTTGCGGCTGTGCCCTCTGTGCCCTCTTGTAAAGTTTTGTGGTTCCTGGCTGGATGGGGATAGGGTGGACGACAGGTGGGTGGCAGCTCTCCTCTCACTACGACACAAAATGCACACGTGGTTAAGATACTTTTTATTACAGGAACCAATTGACTTCTTAACTTCAGTGAGCTACAATCTGAAGTCCTGTGGTTAACAGCAATCAAATAATATGTACTAATTCTTGAATCTTATCCGTGTCCATATCACAACTGTATACAATCCCTAAAGTTCCCTCGCGGCTAGCTAGGGTGCGACGAAACGACTATGACTGTGGAAGACTAGAGAACAGTGCCACCTAATGACGTGCAACGTGAACTGAGTCCCGATGAGACGTACTGAGGTACGTAGATTAACGGACTGAGCCATTGAGACAGCTTGGTCGGCGTGGGCGGTGTATACGTACACTGCCCAGGGGGCGTTATCGGCGCGTATCCCGGGGGAGTGTCTTGGTCTACTCTTGTCATATGCGCTTGTAGTTCAGCGCCTGCCACGCCATGTTTTCTAGTGCCGATCGGTGCGCTGCCGAAGACGTACGGCAGCACATTCCTTCCCCCAGAAACGCCGTACCGTTGCCGTGTACTGTACACGCGAATCACTACGGATGGGGCCTGGGGGGGGGGGGGGGGGGGGGAGGGGAGGGGGCGGGGTTCAGGTAGGTGGACGTAGAAATGAGCCACGAGCCGTAGCTGTGGAGGACGGCGCATTCTCGTCTTACCCCGCCATCTGGCTTGCGAGATTTGCTAGGAACGTCCTCCCGAAAACACTTCCCAGGATACATGTCCAGACATGAGGGCGTCTCCTATGGCGGTGACAGCGACGGCGACTGCGATGAAGGGGCCAGATCCATCGAATCGTAGGGCGGCGACGGCGGAGGCACGGAACCATTATTTTGTTTTCCGTCATATCAGTTTGTCATACTTCCGAACCACTTTCTACCAAAGTGCGACTATGACAGCGGAACCACTTCCGCAATGAAAATTAGATTATGGTATCACTGGGGAAGTTGCAAAATCTCCTTCTGTGTGATCTGGGTTTGCCGACGGGGATACAAAAATCGTTGCTGCTTAGTGAGTGAAGAATAATTCTATAATTTTGAAAATCAGATAAACTCATAATCCGAGCATGTTTCTCGATGGAATCGCTAGTCGCAGCATACAAAAGGGATCTACATTGACGAGAGAGTTACGAAAGGCTTATTTCCTAGCGCCATATTTCATGATTATGGCTAGTTTCAAGAGCTGAAATAAAACGTCTCTTTTTACATTGGTATGCAGAAGGCAGACGGCTTCTCTGATGAATTGACCTGGAGAAAACTGTTATTCCTTTTATGTTTTGACCACTTGTAAGACGTGTATATTTCTACTGTCTATTGTCAAACCACAATTTATGATAAATGTTTGTATTTTATTGACACGATTAAGTTGGAATAATTAATATTTGTTATGTTGGAAATAATTGCGGTAGCAGGCAATGTCTGCACCAAAGTATTGTTGGCAAGAGAGACCTCAAATTTTGAAAACGGCGGGAGAGACCGAGTATGGATACATTTTAAGAAAAGAGTGGGAAAGACCACGCATTGGTACATTTTGTAATGGTAACAGGAATTGTTTGCACCAGAAAGAATTGTTGGCGGGAGAGACCGCACTTAACCGTTCGTAGGAAGTCAGTAGTAAGCGAGATGTGAAGCGAGTCGGTAGCAGGTCTGAAGCGAGAGGTTGAGAGGAGCAGTGTGCCTACCAGCCACCAGCTATGATTTACAAGAGATTATAAACGGATGTACAGAGACATCAGCTGACTATTATGATAAGAGGAACTAATATTACGGAATTATTTTTTTGAGAAACTCAAGACTACTGAAGGTATGTTTTTGCAATGCTAGTTATAAGATTATTGTAAAAAGTAAGTCTCATTTGAACGTTTGTAGAATCACTTCATTCAGAACATAACTAATGTTTGCCAGTAATATTCCATTACTGACTATAATCCATCCCAAAAACCATCAACGTAAAACTTTGCAAAATTTTATTGTTGTCAAGGAAAAGTTGAACTATGAATTACGTAACTTCAGTCAAATTAATTAAAGAATAACGGCAGTTTTGCTATTAAAGAATAACGTGAGCTTTGGTAATAAATGCAGTCATTTATTATGACAGCCCACCAGCACCTAATAAAGTTCAGTAAAACAGAGTAAGTATATTCATCTCGCAGTTCGATGTAGCAGTCAGATGGCGATCCAGCAACAGTAAAAAAAGGTAAGGAACAGTTTTGGGTTATTGCAGGTAACGACTGAGGGCCACGACGACGACACATTCTATGTTTCGTCGAAATAATCAGAAAATAACTTTTAATAAGCAGTATTTAAATTTGTATGCGAAAATTGAGAAAGAGAATTAATTTCAAAGGAAAGATTTCATTTCTTATTATTAAGCAAGAGATAGAAATCCTAAGGAAAGGTTTCATAGGATATTGCAGAATGAAAGGTTGAGTAACAAAAGAGATATAGACAGTTAATGTGTGACAAAAGAGATATAGAGGAGACGGGAAGGTTTCACGGTGAGGCTGTGAATTTGGGGGGAAGAAACACAGGAGAATCACAGGGCAGACGACAAATGCTAATTAGTTTCTGGTGACGGCGCTGCAAACTATCGGGACCTGGAATAAGATACATATATAAGCCAATGCGTTTCTCCATCTCGCCGCGCTCCCTGCGCTGACGTCGGCCAAAAACCTATAAAAAACAAGATCACTCGGTGCAAAGCGATACTTGCGGACCATTGGTGGCTCAGGATGCTGCGTTGGGAGGAGAAAGTGCAGCAGCGTCCGATGGCGGCGGCCGTGCAGAAGTTCCGCCCGTTATGGTTCGTCGCGTGGGTGGGAGCGATAGGAGGCGAGGAAGAGTTTCATCGCCTATTTCCGTGTGTGGCACTTGTGAAGCTTGGCCGTCTGTTTTTTAAACGTTCGTACGAAACGTTCTGCTTCTCCGTTGGACTGGCGGTGAAACGGAGCACTTGTTACACGACGAATTCCATTTCGTTCACAGAACTGTTCAAAGTCATGTGACGTGAACTGAGGTCCGTTGTCCGTAACTGACTTCAGGCAATCCTTCAATGCAAAACATTGAACACTGTAATGGTGCTACGTGACGCGGTAGAGTTCATAGGCACCGCAAATGGGAACTTGCTAAAAGAGTCTACCATTACGAGCCAACGAGTGTTCCAGAATGGTCCTACAAAGTCAATGTGCACTCGTTATCATGGCGATTAAGTCTTAGCCCAAGCTGCGAATGTCTCAGGTGGAGCTGATAAGTTGACCGCGCTTGTATGACACTGTAACGTTAAAAAAAAAGTTCAAATGTGTGTGAAATCTTATGGGACTTAGCTGCTAATGTCATCAGTCCGTACGTTTACACACTACCTAACCTAAATTATCCTAATGACAATGACAAACACACACACCCATACCCGAGGGAGGACTCGAACCTCTGCCGGAACCAGCCGCACAGACCATGACTGCAGCGCCTTAGATCCATTGTAACGTCGTCTGTTGAACGTGGGAGCCCATATCCTGCCAAGTATAGTGACGCGCAACTAACTGTGTAGTGCGAGCGCAATGTCCTTGGTGAAGCAGTTGTAACACATCCTTTTGCAATACTGTGGGAATGAGCGCAGGTGATTGTCCACTGTCAGATTGTACGATGATCACACCTTGTGTTACTGAAAGATTATGCTGACGAGCTGAATATCGGCGGCACTACTGAGTTGTGAATACTATGGCAATGAGCGAGGCAAAGACGGGCGAATGTAATGCAACGAATGGAATGTAACTTAACAAAATATTCAGATCAGTGTCCGCTTATGTGGCCTTTCCAATTTTTCTGTAATTCAGTGCAAAAGAA
Source organism: Schistocerca gregaria (assembly GCF_023897955.1). Lineage (NCBI taxonomy): Eukaryota > Metazoa > Arthropoda > Insecta > Orthoptera > Acrididae > Schistocerca > Schistocerca gregaria. The sequence goes on along the minus strand of NC_064926.1, from coordinate 84,754,384 downwards.
TGCAGCAATTCAGAGACCTGAGCATCGATCTGACAACAAGATGCGTCAGAGGTATCAAAATCAGACTCTGGGCCGATCATAAGGTGCGGAATGGCGTCGGCGCTGCCATACTTTGCCGTTGGTCTGTACCCAATTTCATACTGATACTGGAATAGAATCAAAGCTCAGCAATTTTTGAGCACCATGTGTAATAACCGGCTTTGACGGATGAAATAGGGGCTGCAAAGGATTGTGATGTGTCACTAACTAGAACTTACAACCAAACACATAGTGATGAAATTTTGTCGCAAAATATACAATAGCGAGACCTTCTTTTGCCCCCCTTCTTGCAGCGGTCTACCGTAGGTCTCTAGAAGAGCGAAGCATTCCAAAGGATTGGAAAAGGGCACAGGTCATCCCCGTTTTCAAGAAGGGACGTCGAACAGATGTGCAGAACTATAGACCTATATCTCTAACGTCGATCAGTTGTAGAATTTTGGAACACGTATTATGTTCGAGTATAATCTCTTTTCTGGAGACTAGAAATCTACTCTGTAGGAATCAGCATGGGTTTCGAAAAAGACGGTCGTGTGAAACCCAGCTCTCGCTATTCGTCCACGAGACTCAGAGGGCCTTAGACACGGTTTCAAAGGTAGATGCCGTGTTTCTTGACTTCCGCAAGGCGTTTGACAAAGTTCCCCACAGTAGTTTAATGAACAAAGTAAGAGCATACGGACTATCAGATCAATTGTGTGACTGGATTGTGGAGTTCCTAGATAACAGAACGCAGCATGTCATTCTCAATGGAGAGAAGTCTTCCGAAGTAAGAGTGATTTCAGGTGTGCCGCAGGGGAGTGTCATAGGACCGTTGCTATTCACAAAATACATAAATGACCTGGTGGATGACATCGGAAGTTCACTGAGGCTTTTTGCAGATGATGCTGTGGTGTATCGAGAGGTTGCAGCAATGGAAAATTGTATTGAAATGCAGAAGGATCTGCAGCGAATTGACGCATGGTGCACGGAATGGCAATTGAATCTCAATGTAGACAAGTGTAATGTGATGCGAATACATAGAAAGATAGGTCCCTTATCATTTAGCTACACAATAGCAGGTCAGCAACTGGAAGCAGTTAATTCCATAAATTATCTGGGAGTACTCGTTAGGAGTGATTTAAAATGGAATGATCATATAAAGTTGATCGTCGGTAAAGCAGATGCCAGACTGAGATTCATTGGAAGAATCCTAAGGAAATGCAATCCGACAACAAAGGAAGTAGGTTACAGTACGCTTATTCGCCCACTGCTTGAATACTGCTCAGCAGTGTGGGATCCGCACCAGATAGGGTTGATAGAAGAGATAGAAAAGATCCAACGGAGAGCAGCGCTCTTCGTTACAGGATCATTTAGTAATCGCGAAAGCGTTACGGAGATGATAGATAAACTCCAATGGAAGACTCTGCAGGAGAGATCCTCAGTAGCTCGGTAGGGGCTTTTGTTAAAGTTTCGAGAACATACCTTCACCGAAGAGTCAAGCAGTATATTGCTCCCTCCTACATATATCTCGCGAAGAGACCATGAGGATAAAATCAGAGAGATTAGAGCCCACTCAGAAGCATACCGACAATCCTTCTTTCCACGTACAATACGAGACTGGAATAGAAGGAAGAACCGATAGAGGTACTCAGGGTACCCTCCGCCACACGCCGTCAGGTGGCTTGCGGAGTATGGATGTAGATGTAGATGTACATGTAGATCTGTGAATAATTGCACTGAGTTTGAGTTAACAAATTTGAGGCAGAAGCAATATGTCTGTCTTGTGCACCATTTCTATGCGAAAGCACAGCGGCGATTCCGCGAGAGGGAGCGTCTGTTTGGAAAAGTGTACTAAACATCTGTCACTGAGCAAGGCATTTTTGAGTTTCTGTAATGCATCGTGACACTCTTTGGTCCACACGGAAGGCACATTTTTCTGTCACAAGCGATGCAATATTGCCGCGATCTGTGAAGCTTATGAATGAAACGAATGTAGTATGTCAACTTGCCTAGCACTGCCCGCAGTTCAGATGTATTGCGAGGAACAGAAAAGTCACGGAATGCAAGCAAATGAGATTGGCGGGTGTGCACACCCTGACTGTTTACTACATGACCTACGTACTGTAGTTGTGTATGAAAAAATTCACACTTATCGAGACGACACTTGGGTCCTGCATCTGACAACACTCGAAAAGAGTATGCAGATTGACAATGTGTTCCTTTGGCGTACGACCTGAGAAGACAATATAATCAACGTAGTTCGAACAGAACGGCACTTGAGCAATGAGCTGTTCCAAGTAACGTTGAAAAATGGCGGGTGCCTGTCAAAGGGCAAACGCAAACACTTGAACAGGCCTAAATGTGTATTAACAACGAACAATTTATGTGATTCTTCATGTAGTGGTATTTGCAAATACGCTTTACGAAAATGTACCTCAGAAAACTAGGGAGAGCCGGCCGTTGTGGCCGAGCGGTTCTAGGCGCTTCAGTCTGGAACAGCGCAACTGCTATGGTGGCTATTCCTTAGGTTAGTTAGGTTTAAGTAGTTCTAAGTTGTAGGCGACTGATGACCTCAGATGTTAAGTCCCATAGTGCTCTGAGCCATTTGAACCAAAAGTGGGGAGCGTGCGAAGCCTCTCCATAAGTTTCTCAGGGCGATGCAATGGATAAGTGTCAATTAATGTCTGCGGATTGACGGTAGTTTTGAATTCAACACAGATGCGAATGAGATGAATGGACTTGCCTACTGACTAGCTTGTATTGGGGCAATCACACCATTGTCTTGCAATTCTTTTAATTCAGTACCAACTTTGTTTCGTAAAGCGATGAGAACGGGCTGAGGCCGAAAGAGTTGGGCTGTGCATTGTCTTCCAGCGTAACGTGCGCTACAAAACGATTAGGTGTTCCAATTCCAGCAGAAAAGAGTTCGGAAAATAGCTTTAGCAAACTAGCTACATTGTCTTTTCGATTAAAAGCAGGCGCTGAAAGTACAATGTCTTCAGTGCTAAGGCCAAACAAGTCAAACGAATCTAAGCCAAAAATATTTTCACTGTCTCTTGATTGCAGCACAGTAAATGTCACTGTCCTAGTGAGGTGCTAGCTAGACTTTGAGAGATGTGATGAGCCAAACTGCTCGTACGTGGCACGATTAAGCAAATTTACAAAACACCTGTGTACAATTGAAAGACAACACTACGGCCAACAGCTTGTAATGTTGCAAATAGTTCGTTGGAATGGAGTCACACTGCACTGGAGCGATATGAGGGCACAACCTTACTTGAATTGCTGCTAGAACTTGTAGTATGTTCTGAAATCACTGCATTCACAGAATGTGCGTGAGACCTGTTATTGTGAGAACCGGCAGAAATGGCGTTCTTTTGCCGTTGCAAGCAAGCTGCCTGGACATGGCCTATCTTCCTACGTGAGTAACATGTCGCGATGCGCGACGGGTAATCTCGCCGCTTATGGCGAGCAAAACCGCGAGGGCGAGACTTCACTAGATTTACCGGCCTGGCTACTTGTTTACCAGGCGACCTGCGACTCCAGTGTGCGCGCTCGTTGTGGCGGCTGAGTGGGGAGTTCGCGGGCAGCAGCCGACTCCGCCCGACAAATCGCAACACTGGATGGAGCGAAGGATGTGAGTACTTGAGAATCTGTACTGTAATTCTGCTATCAGGGACAGTGTATGTGATCGCATCACGGATCATCATGTCGCTGTCAAAGTTGCCACAAATAACTTGAATTTGCACTTCTTAGTGACACCCTGTAAGTCTGCACACCATTGACGGTACGTCTGTTGCGGCATTTTCTTAAGGCTGAGGAACAGAAATCTGGCTGCTGGGACCTGAAGCTGTTACTCGTAACACTGACTTAATTTTAAAAGCGAACATTTTAGGTTAGGCTTTACCGTGACTGTTATTGACGTTAAATGAAACAACAAGTTTACTGTCACCAGTCGCCGTTTTATTTACTTCCGCGACGCGTTTCAAAGGTTTAAACGTCCATCATAGGGTGGATTTACATTAGTTAGTATGGCACTTGTGTGTGTGTTGTGTTACGATTTTTTGGAGGAACTTTGGCACTGCCTCTAGTGGTCACAGGTTCCTTTCGCTGTCGTGACGCATCACATGTATGCTGTCACATTTTTACAAATGTCGAGGAAATAAATAAAACGGTCACTGGTAACAGTAAACCTGTTGTTTCATTTAATTAGCGACGTAATTACATCGTACTTGATCATAGGATAGTTATTCGGGAGACGACGTAGGGAAGAGTTTTGGAACCAAGCGAAACACAGACACACGGACAGGAAATAATGAGACTTCACAGCACCTTGAATTCGATGGACTTGACAGCGGGCCTGGAACAGGGCGAGATATTCGAGGCAGTCCTCTTCTTTTTCGTCGAAGTGCCGAAACGGCAGAATGTTGTTTGGTGGCACCTGTTGGATCGGTAGGTTGGTCGTTTCGGCAGCCGACGCCGCTTGTGCGGTAACCATTCTAATGCTAACAGGTTACAGGAAAATATCCGAAAGAAGATGTATAGAAAAGCAATGTGCTAAGACTCTAAAAAGACAAAGAGACTAGTTCTGCAGCTCGTTTCCTGCAATACATGCAACAACAAGAACAAATTAGCGAACGGAATTACTGTAACAACAGCTTCCCTGCAGCAACCGAGGCACATGAAAAGCAATAAGACTGGGCGCCACTTGTTGTGGCTGTGCCTTCTTGTAATGTTTTGTGGTTTTCGACTGGATAAGGAAAGTGTGGTGTCACCGCCAGACACCACACTTGTTAGGTGGTAGCCTTTAAATCGGCCGCGGTCCGGTAGTATACGTCGGACCCGCGTGTCGCCACTATCAGTGATTGCACACCGACCGCCGCCACACGGCAGGTCTAGAGAGACTTCCTAGCACTCGCCCCAGTTGTACAGCCGACTTTGCTAGCGCTGGTTCACTGCCTACTTACGTTCTCATTTGTCGAGAAGATAGTTTAGCATAGCTTTCAGCTACGTCATTTGCTACGACCTAGCAAGGCGCCATGTTCAGTTACCATTGATATTGTGAATCATGTACCGTGAAGAGCGACGTTCACCATTAATGGATTAAAGTTAAGTATTCCACCAGCTACGTCAGTTGTTTCTAAATTCTAATTTCCTTGTCCTGTTCCAGACCTCACGCCAGCCTGCGTGAGCTAAAACGCGTACATTTCGGCCTCCTCTAGTAACACGGTGTTGGCTCTCCTGCCAACCACAACAGAAAGGATGGTAATATAGGGGGGGGGGGGGGGGGGGTGCCGGTTTGCTCACACTACAACACAAAATACACATGTGGTTAAGATACACTTTATTACAGGAACCAATTGAGTAAGTAACTTCGATGAGGACCAATCTTATGTTCTATGGTTAGCAGCAACCAAATAATATGTACTAATTCTTGCATCTTGTCCGTGTCCTAATCATAACTATATACAATGACTAACGTTCCCTCACGGCTAGCTAGGGTGCGAGGCGATGACTATGACTGTGGGAGACTAGAATACAGTGCCAAGTGTTAAGATCCGACGTGAACTGAACCCCGATACGACGTACTGAGTTATGGAGATTGAGAGACTGAGCGATTGAGACAGCTTGGTCGGCGGCGGTGGCATATACCGGGTGATCAAAAAGTCAGTATATATTTGAAAACTCAATAAACCACGGAATAATGTAGTTATAGAGGTAAAAATTGACGCACATGCTTGGAATGGCATGGGGTTTTATAAGAACCAAAAAGAAAACACCACATATTGCTAGACGCGTGAAAGATCTATTTCGCGCGTCGTTTGGTGATGATCGTGTGCTCAGCCGCCACTTTCGTCATAATTGGCCTCCCAGGCCCCCAGACCTCAGTCCGTGCGATTATTGGCTTTGGGGTTACCTGAAGTCGCAAGTGTATCGTGATCGACCGACATCTCTAGGGATGCTGAAAGACAAAATCCGACGCCAATGCCTCATCATAACTCTGGACATGATTTACAGTGCTGTTCACAACATTATTCCTCGACTACAGCTATTGTTGAGGAATGATGGTGGACATATTGAGTATTTCCTGTAAAGAACATCATCTTTGTTTTGTCTTACATCGTTATGCTAATTATTGCTATTCTGATCAGATGAAGCGCCATCTGTTGGACATTTTTTGAACTTTTTTATTTTTTTTGGGTCTAATAGAAGCCCATGTCATTCGAAGCACGTGCGTCAATTTGTACCTCTCTATCTACATTATTCCGTGATTTATTCAGTTTTCAAATTTATAATGACTTTTTGATCACACTGTATGTACGCTGCCCAGGGGCGTTATCGGCTCATAGCCTGGGGGCGTGTCTTGGTCTCCTCTTGTCATAGGCGCGTCTAGTTCACCGTCTGCTATACAATGTTTTCTAGTCGCGACCCGAGAGCTGGCAAAGACATACGCCAGCACACCCGGGATATTCCAACTGCGCGGCGGATTTCATAACGCACTCCGCAAGGACTGGAAAAAGTATTGATCGTATTTCGGGTTGCACACAACCGCCGTATGTCGTTCCCGCAGATGCTACCAGAAGTCATTCTTCGGGCCGTCGCGAAGCAGATAATACATCAGTTGGTCTCGTATCCATGTCACAGCGTTCGTCTTGCCTCGTGGGCAGTAAGTTCTGTCCAGAAGAAAGAACAATCGAAGAGTCAATGGCTCGTTGTCATACACGGAGAAGGAAGGAAATCATCTTCGTCACTAGGTGCTACCCTTCTACAGAGGGGCCGCAAGTTAGTGGATGGGGGTCGTCATCTCTTACCCGACACGCTCGACATAACTGGGAGGTCACATATTGACGGCGTGGAGGCTGGGTGCGTCGACTTGTTTGCCGTTGACTACCACAGGGTAGGCGGAGCGCCTTCTCGTGAGTATTGATAGGAGCCTCGCTTTGTAGGCAGTCTACATTCACGAAAAAAACTCTATGATGAAATGTTGGGAAATGTACTTCACGATCACCGGCGAAATTCGAGAAGCTGGTGCGAGTTCATCACACCCGGCTGTTGTCTACTCCTCATTTTCAACATCGCGCTGAGATAAAGGGCCCCGTATGACAGTGAATGTGTACGAGACCGAGGCCTCCTAGACCAATGGGTAAGGTCAAGGCGTCATATCGGATCTTGAAGTGTAATCCTGCGGTGGCGGAGTAGCCGAATGATGCCAGTATGCGTCGAGCGATCTCTTCGGCATCGGAATAATGTGTGCGCAGTGGGGGATAAGTGACTTAAAGTGGGGATTTTCGTAGGCGATCCGCTGAACCATGTTTAAAGCGACCAAGCCGTTCGCCCTGACACCATTCCGAACGGCTTGCAGCAACATCTATAAGTAGTTCGCCGCTGTGCGTCTCACGTCATTTGTAAGCACAATCCCCAGACACTTTATACTGTTCCGTATCTGGAAGGGTGCAACGCAGTAGGCAGTCCACTTTCAGTATTCAGGGCAACCTAGTAATCTGCATCATTCGGTTACCTACAGCAGCGCCCCACCTATTGATCCAGTCGAACACCGCATTTGTGTCGTTGCCAGTCCGCTCCACCAGTAATAGGTCTCTGCATACACCTTGCACTGAAAAGCTTCCTCGTATACTAAGTCCTGTCAAGCGTTGGCGTACGCCGCTCAGAAGCGGTTCAAGGATCAGTCCATATGTGATGGTAGATAAGGGAAGAGTTTATCGTGTTGATCTCGTAATAGGAAGGGACCCCACCAATCGGCCATTAATAAGCACATTAGAGGTGGCTCCGTGTAGTAACCGCATCATCTTGGCGATATAGGGCTGCGGGAACTTAATCTGTGTCAACAGTTCGGTAATGTAAATATGCCAGTGCTATCGAAACGCAGTATTCACCTAGTGCCGTCTGGATGTTGTTGCCGCCACCTAGGGATGTCTGCTCAAGTGACACCACGCAGTGCAGTATTCTTGGTTCAAATGGCTCTGAGCACTATGGGACTTAACAGCTACGGTCATCAGTCCCCTAGAACTTAGAACTACTTAAACCCAACTAACCTAAGGACATCACATAACACCCAGTCATCACGACGCAGAGAAAATCCTTGACCCCGCCGGGAATCGAACCCGGGAACCCGGGCGTGGGAAGCGAGAACGCTACAGCACGACCACGGACTGCGGACTCAGTATTCTCGTACTTAGTGCCGCACTAATCTGATTTTAATTTTAGTGGGTGACAGTCCCTAAGTAGTGTGCCGCTTGACCGTTTCCATATTGGGACGGTTAGCACGTCGGAGACATTAATTCGCGGCAGGTTTCTATCCAAAAAGGAGTCATCAAGTATCGAAAGATCCGACAGAATTGCAAGAGTATTCCGTCCGACCTTGGTGACTTATTGGGCGTCCTCTTGCCTATAGCTTTTAACATTTCGTCCTCATTTATTTCCTCCAGCAGTATGGCCTCCATGGTTGTGGAGAGAAGCAGCGATAAGTATGGATAATCGATAATTCAAAAGCAGTCTTAATCGCATTTATTATTATTATTATTATACCGCCAACCGGTTTCAACCCGACGTAGGGGTCATCTTCTGAGCATTTACACCATTGGTCGATTATATAGTTTCCTGCCGTTATGAAGACAGGAGTGACACCACCAGCAGTCGACCAGTGGTGGAAATGCCCAGAAGATAACCCCTGCTTCGGGTTGAAAGCGGTTGGCTGTGTAATAATAATGTGGTGTCACCGCCAGACACCGCACTTGTTAGGTGGTAGCCTTTAAATCGGCCGCGGTCCGTTAGTATACGTCGCACCCGCGTGTCGCCATTATCAGTGATTGCAGAGCGAGCGCCGCGACACAGCAGGTCTAGAGAGATTTCCTAGCACTCGCCCCAGTTGTACAACCGACTTTGCTAGCGATGGTTCACTGCCTACTTACGTTCTCATTTGCCGAGAAGACAGTTTAGCATAGCCTTCAGCTACGTCATTTGCTACGACCTAGCAAGGCGTCATTATCAGTTACTATTGATGTTGTGAATCATGTACCGTGAAGAGCGACGTTCACCATTAATGGATTAAAGTTATGTATTCCACCAGCTACGTCAGTTGTTTCTAAATCCTAATTTCCTTGTCCTGTTCCAGACCTCACGCCAACCTGTGTGAGCTAAATCGCGTGCCTTTCGGCCTCCTCTAGTAACACGGTGTTGGCTCTCCTGCCAACCACAACAAATAATAAATGCGATTAAGACTGTTGGCCTCCGGCTCTTGATCGAGTGTTCCAGAGAGCATGTGGGTGGCTAACGTCTTGTAGGGCCGTCCCGTCGTGTTCTTCTTAGGTGTACAGACGGGTATAACGATTAACGCCGGCATCTGTTATCCTATTTTGTGTCGTCAGATATGCGCTAAACTCTGTGTCAGTGGTGTGTATTATGGCTCTGCGGTGTCGGTTATGTTCATTAGTGAGATCGTTCATCGATGGGCGTTCACTCCCGAAAAATAGTGTCCTCGCGCGGATCGCCCTCCCTTCCAGCTGAGAACACATAACAGCAATGATTCTTGCCTTGGCTCTTTGTACTACCACCTGTAATTCAGGAGAGCGGGCCTGGTTGTACATACTCGTAATATCGTGAAGTATGGATTTAAAGTCTGCCATTTCCATCGGTGAGTGTTCGCGTCGCAACGCAATCAGTACACGCCATATCATCGGTTTGATACATTCAAACAACCGACGTGAAGTCATAGAATATATCCTTCGACGCCCGCCACAAGATAGCCAAACATCTTCAATAAATTGGTGCCCCTCCGGAGCTTTAAGGTGAGCTAGACCGCGGCTTCGCCACACCTGCTGTTTTTGGAGGACGATCGTGCTGATATATACTGAAAGGTTTGTGAAGGCCGCAGGCTTTAGCTCTGCGCCATGGATGTCAGAATGGCGGCTGGTGATGCAGGAATATCGATGAGGCCGGTGGAGTGGCCAGTTATGTATGTGTATCCGGTTCGGTCTCCTTGGATATGTTCTCACGAATCTACCAAAGGCAGATGTTGTACCAATGTTCTCATTTCTGTGCACCGGCTATAACTTGGGACCTGATTCTTCGGTGCCAGCACACAATTGAAGTCGCTGCCGAGAATGCAATGAGCTTGCTTTCCTAGAAAGAGAGGGGCTATTTCTTCCGCGAAGAAGCGTCATCGTTCTCTTCGATTGTCCGGGCCTGATGGCGCGTAGATGTTGATAAGCCACACTCCAAATACAGTCACAGCCATTACGCGTGCAGATGCTACGTAGGAGACGTGCTCCGCTACGATGTCTTCCTTGTTTCGCTATGCCATAACCGATATCTAAGGCTGGTGTTGTCGTAATCATAGAAGGACGGGAATTCGTCCATACTTCCTCTGAAAGAGCGACATCTGTATCTGCCTCTTGCAGCATATCTGCGATTAAGATGGTCTTGATCATATGGTCATGTTGTTGTTGGGGTCTTCAGTCCTGAGACTGGTTTGATGCAGCTCTATATGCCACTCTATCCTGTGCAAGCTTCTTCATCTCCCAGTATCTACTGCAACTTATATCCTTCTGAATCTGCTTACTGTATACATATCTTGGTCTCCCTCTACGATTTTTACACTCCACGCAGCCCTCCAATACTAAACTGGTGATCCCTTGAGGCCTCAGGACATGTCCTACCAACCGATCCCTTCTTCTAGTCAAGTTGTGCCACAAACTTCTCTTCTCCCCAATCCTATCCAATACCTCCTCATTAGTTATGTGATCTACCCATCTGATCTTCAGCTTTCTTCTGTAGCATCACATTTCAAAAGCTTCTTTTCCCTTCTTGGCTAAACTATTTATCGTCCATGTTTCACTTCCATAGATGGCTACACTCTATACAAATACTTTCAGATACGATTTCCTGTCAGTTAAATCTATACTCGATGTTAACAAATTTCTCTTCTTCGGAAAAGCCTTCCTTGCCATTGCCAGTCTACATTTTATATCCTCTCTACTTCGACCATCATCAGTTATTTAGCTCCCCAAAGAGCAAAACTCCTTTACAACTTTAAGTGTCTCATTTCCTAATCTAATTCCCTAAGCATCACCCGACTTAATTCGACTACATTCCATTATCCTCGTTTTGCTTTTGTTGATGTTCACCTTATATCCTCCTTTCAAGACACTGTCCATTCCGTTCAGCTGCTCCTCCAGGTCATTTGGTGTCTCTGACAGAATTGCAATGTCATCGGCGAACCTCAAAGTTTTTATTTCTTCCCCATGGATTTTAATTCCCACTCCGAATTTTTCTTTTGTTTCCTTCACTGCTTGGTCAATATACAGATTGCACAACGTCGTGGAGAGGCTACAACCATGTCTCACTCCCTTCGCAACCACTGCTTCCATTTCATGTCCCTCGACTCTTATAACTGCCATCTGGTTTCTGTAAAAATTGTAAATAGCCTTTCGCTTCCTGTATTTTACCCCTGCAACCTTCAGAATTTGAAAGAGATTATTCCAGTCTAAAATGTCAAAATCTTTCTCTAAGTCTACAAATGCTAGAAATGCTTAATCTAGCTTCTAAGTTAAGTCCATGTGGTCATATGATGTTAGTATTAATGGATGCGATGCGGAACGGCTGTTAACGTCCTATGTGTAGCGGGGCGTGCGTGTTAGGTGCGCTCTTCGTCATGGCGTGGTTAGGTCGGCCATCGTCAGTTATGAAGTAGGCCTCTGTGGAGGGGGGGGGGGGGGGGGGGGAAAGGTGGGCGGGTGGATTCTCTCAAACGTGGTACAAGCGGCTGCAGGCGGCTAGATTTACTCGCTGTCATCGGTCCGGTTCCGCCACGATGACTCCTGCGGCCGGACCTCCTCAGCCTCTGCTTTTATGACCATGTCAACCTCTACTGTGCGGCGTTCTGGGACTTTCTGAGGATCTTACTGAAAGGTCTCAACGGTGAAGAGAAGGCCTTCACATGGGATGATATACAGTCGGTCGTCGTAGGAGAGACCACAGCTCTCACCGTTATTGTCTGCCTGTTCTTGCTCATCTTCTCCCATGCGGAGAAAGCAATCGTCCTATGTTTCCAGAATGAGATTTTCACTCTGCAGCGGAGTGTGCGCTGATATGAAACTTCCTGGCGGATTAAAACAGATAACTTTAAACTAAGAGTTTTAACAATTTACACAAGCACACAAACTGTGCACTACCCCCCCCCCCCCCCCAGTAGGAGGGATGAAAATGGCACAAAACACTAACAATTAAAATATTAACCTTGCCGCTGAAGGTGCAACTTGATTTTAACTTCTAAGAAAAGTCTTACGGTGAAAGAGTGGCAACTTCATGTATTAAAATAATCATTACATAAAAGCCCATGAAATGCAATCTTATATAAAATTCTAAAAGGTTGTCCAAACAATAGTTAAGATGCTCAATAGTACACAGGTACCGCCTCTCAAGATCATAGGCAATAATATCAAAGTTTCGAAAGATCAAAACGTATTTCAGGTATTAGGCCGTTACACTCCAAGCAAATCCGACAAACATGACAGACGCAGCTACTAACGTACGGTAGATTGATAGGGAGATTACTGAACAACTCGAACCACAGGTTGCTCTAACCCGCCCCTACTCCACAGAGGAAAAACGGACCACTCAATTCATAAACAACCACCTTCGCGCGGATGGGCAAACGGAGAAGAATGATGGGACGACCCCAAAGCAAAACTGCTAGTGACCTCACCAAGAAAACAAGCAGAATTTAACAAGAGTAAATGAAACAACATATCACCAATCACTTAACTTCTAATAAACCACGAGTTCTCGAGAAGACCTGGCGCAGCACACCCAAATCGCTCTCCCGAACCGTCCGATGCCAGCCGCTTCAACGGACGCAGGAAGGCGCGCCGATCTCCCGTCTCACGTCTTCGCAGCTCGCACCGGCCAGACCTATGTCGTGGGTTAACTCCTGTTGCTCTAGTGTCGGCCGCGAAGTCACTACCCCTCACTACCCCTCGCTATACGCCGCGGCCCACTGGACTCACGTGACGACCTAACATGCGCCGACGCTCAAGACGGACAAGTCATCTTGTGTCTCAGTGCGCGACCGACTAACCTATCGATCCAACCGCCAATGACGATTGCCTGAGCAAACTCGAGCAGACTGGCGGCCTAACGCGCAGACTCAGATGCAGGAACTAAGCCCCGACCGCACGACCACTCGCTGAGATCTCTTACTGTCGGAGTGGAAAGACTCTCATTTTGCCGGCTTTAAAGGTTGATCCGAACGACCGACATACTAGCACTCCGAACGACAGACAGACACTAACTGCCTAACAAATGCGGACGACAGACAGACTAACAAGCTGGGGACGAGAGACACCCAGACTGACCCACTGGTGAGCTCATAGCGCCCCTTAAATGCACGTGAACAGGCCGCCTTTCCCCTTTCCCACCAGATGGAGACACCAAAACTGCGATTGCCACAGCGACGCCACCGCCAGAAACGGATGGCGACTGCTTCACACTACGCGCTGCGGCGCGCTCTTCCAAACAGCAATTTTTACCACGGCTCAATACCACCAGCCGGCCGATTTCCATATTCGTCTCCGTTCCCGCGACGTTGGATTCCTGATACAGCTACTCAGGAGCGCGTTCCTTGGAAGCATTATCATGCACCTGTGTTGTCTGTTTCATGGGATCGTCCGTCGCTTGATACTGCGGAACCTGCAAGGAGACTCTTTCCGGATGGCGGCAGTTTACCAAAGACGAATGGGTGCTGTCGTGGGCGGGGATGCAGCTTCGCCTGTTGATAAAGTATTCTCTTTTAAGCGCACTCGGAGTGTAAGTGCCCCTCCTTGCCACAACGCGACCGATAAGTGTTGGGCTGACCGCCGTAAATAATTATCGCTGTACAGCAACCAATAAGAAGATGGGACGTGCCTTGCAAGCTCGATCCGAACTTGCTTCACCCCATTAAGAACGAGATATGTCGTAAAAATAATCCATTTTTCGGCGATGTGGCTCAGGACGCGTCTGGTTCAAATGCCCCACCTGGGGAGGCTTCTGGTATGGGAAAAGCAGGCCACCCGGGAACGAATATATATATATATATATATATATATATATATATATATATATATATATATAGAGAGAGAGAGAGAGAGAGAGAGAACGAGGTAAACTTCAGATGATACTAAGGTACCAGGTATAAGTTATTTATATTTATACAAATGGTTATTTTCACGCTTCGCTAAAAGGGATATCTGAAAGAGGAATAAAGGAATACAAATATACTACGAGAGACAGGATTTAATTTTCTTTCCACGCGCAAAATAGTAAGGCAAAACGACAATCACAGCACTAATATGTGCGCTCTTACAACTCTTTAAAAAAAGATGGTAAAGAATAAACTGCTTAATGATGGAAACTGAAAATATGAATGTTGGAAGCGTGATGCATAAGTAGCCAGCGAGCAGTTATGCAATTAGTTTCAATTTATTATCTATGTGTCCTTCCAGCGAACGATGCAGAGTGACGTCCCGGGTAAAATAGGTACACTATAGCGTGGTGTCTGGTACCAAAGCATAAGGGAAGCAAATGGTTCAAATGGTTCTGAGCACTATGGGACTTAACTTCTGAGGCCATCAGTCCCCTAGAAATTAGAACTACTTAAACGTAACTAACCTAAGGACAGCACACACATCCATGCCCGAGGCAGGATTAGAACCTGCGACCGTAGCGGTCGCGCGGCTCCAGACTGTAGCGCCTAGAACCGCTCGGCTACTCCGGCCGGCAGGACGCGTCTGTACGCTTAGAAAGCATCGACCACGACGTTTTCTGAAGAAACCCTAACAGAGCAGAGTCCAAATCCCAAGTGATCGATTGACACCTGTTATACCACACTACTCATAAGAGAGGTCAATGCTTAGCAGATCCTATGGATGTGTTCTGGTTTTTCCAGTACGAAACGTAGGATTTCGCGCGAATCTTGTAGCGAAGCTGATCTTGGTGGATGATTTTCTATAGAAGTGAGTCATGTTGTCTCCAAGTCGCAGATACTCTCGAGAAGCACAAGAGGTAAACAGCGACGCACGCGCAACGCGACGCGACGTGGACGTAAACAGACGTCCGAGCAGCGCCGTGCACCGCCGCCGCTAGAGGCTCGCTAAACCATCCGGACACGGTATTCCTCGGAGCTGCACGGATTACAGCCGGACGCTGTGACCAAGGGTTTCTAGACGCTGCAGTCAAGAACCGCGTTGCTGCTACGGTAGCATGTTCGAATCCTGCCTCAGGCATGGATGTGTGTGATGTCCTTAGGTTAATTAGGTTTAAGTAGTTCTAAGTCGAGGGGACTGATGACCTCAGATGTTAAGTGCCATAGTGCTTAGAGCCATTATCAGTAATATACTGGGAAGTCAAAAAGTCAATATCAATTTGAAAATTGAATAAATCGCGGAAAAATTTAGATAGAGAGGTAAAAATTGACACACATGCTTTGAATGACATGAGGTTTTATTAGAACCCCTGTAAGGTGTCAGGCAAATCCAACACCTTCCATGAAAACCCTGACATAATAAGCAAATCTGGTAATATGTCACGTAGCTCCGAATAAATCGTGACATTAAATTAACCAAAGTAATACGAGTAACGAGTGAGCAAATGGAATACCACAGACTAACACAAGAATGCCTAAATGCATGTCGTACCTTCCCACCGTGAGGCAGACGCAGTTCTGAGGGGAGAAACGAGGACAGAAGCCGAGAGCAGAACCGTGTTAAGCTAGAAGGCCATACAATAAGGGATGGACTGGACACCCACGGCGCCAGCTAACTAGTAGGGCCACACAACCCGCACGTTTTAGCGTGAGACTTTCTCGTGTCTCAGGTACGTCAAGGACCACCCCCAGCCCATGTTAAAAGCTAGAGCCCTCCAGAAAAGCAGTATATATCTTACGATAACGCTAAAAGGTCCACACCAGCTGCAAGTTTTAGCGTGGGACTTTTTAGCGTCTCTGTTACGTTGCAAACTTTAAAAACATTGCCCCACCACGAAAAGTATAACGTTTCTCATTGGATGGACAGAATCTTTGTAGGCGGAGGTTAAAGTTAACATTGAGACCCTGATTGGTCAGATGAAAACACAGCCAGATAGTTTTTCTTTAAACCAACTTCGGTAAATGTAGTAAGGAGAAGTAGAGAGTTGCTTCCGAGATGGCGAGGTGAGCGGAGCTGTGCTGCCCGCCGCCGCCCTGACCCTGCTTAAACACCGACAAGATAATGAACGCACGCGATGCCGCATTTTTGAGCGCATAAGGCTTCACTCAGAACTGCAAAAGTATCATCTGTTATACCCCCTTTTTGCGTAATACTAGTGTCGATCGTCAATTAAAGCTCATGTTGTTCACATTTGCCACTTGAAGAACAGATCTGAAATGCGATGATTTTTCTTTTATATAGTTATTGAGAAGCCACATCAGCCACTGTAATTTACGACAAGTTAGATAAGTAAATAAAGATAATTGAGGGTCACTGTAGACCATTTTGATAGTTTTCTCTTTTGTGAAACTTAAATTAAACCTAGATTATAGATGTGATATGGCATAGGTCATCCTTCGATCGATTGTAGAACTTGGAAACCCATTCAAGGAATATTCGTTCACATTTTTGTTGAACGCAGTTGGTTTTTACCATCCTGTATTAAAACATCTCCTTTTATCAACAGTGCAATTTACAAACGATGTTTTGTGAGTAGAATAAAATTTCCAATGGTACACTTAACTGCTTTTTCGACGTTATTTTACCAGCTAACTAAAAATAGGAAAGCCTTGAACCCCTTCCACTAAATTTAGTCAGTATTAACATTCTTTTACAGGGAGTGCAGTGAACTGACGCTGAGATCATTTAGTATTTGGTTATATCATCGCTAGTCTCACTGAACTCTTCTGAATTCTACATGTCATGTGTGGTCTGGCGTCTCCTTACCAGCAACAGGTCCCAGGTTCAAACTAGTCAATTCCGTAAAAAACACGCTCAGAGCGTCGTTGCGCGAAAGTGGTAGGGAGACACGACATTGAACAAACAGACACGACCATGAATGTTTAGAAAATGGCGACCCTGCCAGGATGGGAAAATACCATGATTGAAGGTCGACCACATGCCTAACTAGGTCAGAAAAAAAAATCCTGCTGAAAGATTTTCGTAGTAAAAACAATTTTTTTTCTTGAAGTTATACATAGTAAAACAGTAGCTGCAGCGATATATAGTACATGTATAAAATAGAAATGAGTCTAGCAGAAACAATAGCATAATTAAGTTATGAATTTTGAAAATTGTTAGAATTAAGTTTTATCTCCAATGCAAGCGCACAGGTGGCGGATACATCGTTGACAAGTTGGTTCTGTCCCAACAAGTAAGCGAATGGATTGGCAGTCTTGGTAGTGTCAAGTCGTGTGAACAAAAAAGTTTATGAAACGCGTGAGATCGTATGAGCGCATGTTGACGCGACGTAGGGTGCGTGAATAGCTTTTAAAACAGAAAATAAGGGATCCAGAAAGATTAGTAATGGCAGATCGAGACCTTGACCGAATTGAGGTAGAGACCCAGCATGAAAATGGACAGAGAATAGACGACAGTACAACAGACGATGCAGTATCGCGAGAAATAGGACATATAACGCACCATAACGAGGATAATGTACGCCAAGGCACAGAAAACCTAGGTCAGCATACGACAGAGGAGCAGGAAAGTAGAGAGACAGTCGATAAGGATTCTAACTTGCGTCTTGAATACGTAGAACCCATAGTACAAGTAATCAGAGCTCCCTCACCACACAGTACAAGGAATGCGAGCAGAGACGTGTCACAGCACAGGTCAATGCATTCGGTTGCGAATCAACACTTGGGCGAAAACACAGAGCGTAGGACGTCGGAAGAAAACACAATAGCACCCACCAATCTAGCAGAATTATTACAACAAATTACGGAAACCATGACAAGGCAAAATAAAGACATAGCGAGCCAAATTCAAATTCAGACTGCAGGAACCATGAGACAAATGCGTGACATTAAAGAACAAAACAAAGAAATTCAGCTACACCTAAGTCATATTGAAGTGATAGGAAAATAACAGGTCACAATCAATTGAGAACAGACATTGACAAGGTAAAAGCGGACGTACAAACATTGCGTAATGACACTCAGGACGAGATCAAAACATTACCTAACAACACACAGGGAGAAGTCAAGAAACTAAAGAAACAGATAAACGAAATTACTAGACAAGCAACAGGTACAGCGCGTGAAATTGTTGAAAAAAGTGTGTTACACAAACGTATCACAAAAGCAGCTCTGAAAAGATACGATAACCGCATAGTCAAAATAGAAGCGCAAACGAAGCGACAATTTCAGAAATTGCGAACAGAGTTGTTGCAAATCATTGAAGAGCGTAGTGAACAGGATCGAACAAGCACAGAATCTGCAACCACATTCGTATCTGTAACAGCAACGGAAAAACAGGCAATCAACGAAGACACTACGCATTTGCGATTCCAATCACAGGCAGAAAGTAGCATATGTGAATTCAGACAGCCAGCACCGCGGGTAGGCGAAAGTTACAGTGGACAATATCCAATGGATCTACCACAACCGGAAAAAACGACGGGAGAAATGATCAGAAACAAAAGTGGCGAAGAATCACGAATTTCATATGGAACTATGACGAAGTACGACAACGATCATTTCCTCACAGTCAGAAAATTTCAGCACTTTCGAGAAAGAAACTCATTACATCCTCGAACTTTTATTGATCAATTCCGAGTAGGATTACCAGAACACGACGCTAGCACACAAATTAGACTTTATATGTGCACACATGTCAGGAACAGTCGCAGAAACCACGCAGAATGTTGCAGCGACATGCCGATCGTACGAAGATTTCAGAGAGAAGTTTCTCTCACGATATTGGTCCAGGGAAGCGCAGAACAGAGTGAAGTACGAATTATTACAGAACCTATATTTTGAAAATTCAGTAGACAAGAGTCCCGTGAAATTTTTCGAAGTAATGGCAAACAAAAATCAATGCATAGATGTACCATACAGTGACGGAGAGTTGATTAAATTATGCGCGATGAAGCTACCATTGAAATACCAGCAATCATTAGTAGGTCGCGGAGACAATGACGTCGAAGCATTTAAAGGTATTCTAAGGGAACTAGAGTTCATATTTTCGGAAGATGACGCAAGAAAAAGATGAGGCGCACGTGAAAACGAAAGCAAAAAGCAGTGGAATCCACAAGACACAGTACGAAGAAAAAATATTTACGAACCACGTGATAACTTCGCAGCAAGAAACGACAATAGATTTCAACAAAGAACCGGTTATGAGTTTAGAAGAGAATATGGTAATAATTATAATTCACCCAGGAACGGCAACAACTATTACAGAGGGAATAACGGCAACCGGAACGGGTACTGGAGAACCAATAGACCGACAAATTATCAACAAAGAAACCACTATGAACAAGCTGAACAAGAAAAGCGAATACAGATAGAAGACGTGAGGTAAGACCACCAAACCCCAATAAAAGTTCGATTTGACAGCTAAGCACCCATGCCAAAGAGAATGACGCACTGACCCAGGACAATTGCAGCACCTTGAACAGAGAAGTAAAAATCTTATCAAGAGAAGAGAAGAAGGAAGAAACAAATCCGCAGGGACCAGATGAAAACGAAGACAAGAAAATAACAATATCGTGTTGGAACGAAATTAATGGGGAGAATACTGATGAGGAAGATGCACAATGAATGTAGGAGGAAAGGACGAAGTAATGAGTATTGCAGAGCTATTTGAGATGGAAACCAGGGAAAGCGAATTCAATAAGGATAATGCGCAGTCAACAGAAGTTGAAAATAAGTTACAAGTGGGCACACAACCCAACGTATATAATGAAGGAAGTAATGAAGCGATAATTAGTGCATTTAGATGCGATTATGTGGAAGTAGCGACGAAGAAGGAGAAGATAGACGAGGATGAGGAAAAAGTAGAGGATGCAGAAGAAAGCGTAAATGAAGGAAGAAATAGAGAAGAGGAAATAAAAGAGAGAGAAGTAGCAGTCGAAGCTTATCCTACAGAAAGTTCGAACTCACAAGGCAAATTCCTAAAAAGATTCATGTATGATTCAGTGGAGGATTCGTTGATGCAAGAAGAAGAAGAACAGAACCAACTCTTTCAAATTCAACCAATTGTGAAGGCTATGGTAAAGCATAACCCAGTCAATATTGTAATTGATAGCGGAAGTGAACTGACTGCGATCTCAGAAAATTTATTCATGCAGTGTAATGCCAATGAGGAATTGCCGGTTCAGAAAACACGTAAGATTAAAGTCAGAGGTCCTATGAGAAACAACGCTGCCGAAGTTACGAGACAAACAAGGTTAACACTTTCGTGCCAAGGTCAAAAGATCGAAGCCAACTTCGTGATTATACCTAAACTAACTGTAGATTTGATTATAGGGGCAGATTTTTTAAATGAGAGACGAGCAATAATAGATATGGGGAAAGGTAGCGTAACATTCGGGAATGTCACATTTCTCTTTGAGCAAAAGCTAAAATTAGAAGCAATACCAGTTATAAACAAACAATTAAGATTCATGCGAGATAAAGAGGATGAAGAATTAGAATGGTATGCACAAAAGAAGGAATCGCCTCAACTCGTGTTAGAAGTCCATAAAGAAATCGACGAAAAATTGCAAGAAGTTCAAGGTATTTCGGTACACAGTAAAAGAGAATTAGAGGGTATTTTACGAGATAAAGCAGAGGTACATTTACCTAAGGCTGGCAGTATTAAACACTTTCAGTACAAGTTTGAAGATTAATTTTATTACTCGTAAATAATCAGCACAATATTTCAAGATTATGTTGCAGATAAGATCGTCAGGAGAAAGAAGAATGAAGAGAGAGGAAGGTGGGAAAAAGAAAGTAGTTTCAATAATAACACCAATAGTACGATAGATTAAGGTGAAGGGATAGAGCGTAGATAGTCTAACAGCATGAAATACTAAAATGCTATACACCATAACATTACACAAAAATAAAAAACGAATTTGAGGATTCTTGAGTAGACGTTAAGACTCAAAATATCTTAGAATTGTAACATGGAAAGGGCATAGAAATTTGTAAAGTTTTTTAAGAAGGCGTAAAACAAGTAGGTACTAGATATATGTTAGATGATTTTAAGTAAAACTTTTTGTAAGAACCATTGTAAAAACTCCAGCAAGGAAGAGATGCAACTACCCACAAGTTGCAACGCGAGATGTATCAAGAAAGAAAAGGACGTAATTAGCAAGGCACGATTCCTATATAGCAGGAGTGTCGGCAGAAGGGAAAGGACAGTGAAACCAACAAAAGGCCCTTGTATAGAAAGTGGGCAATAAATTTGCCCGCTAGGAGGAACCCTGCTGGGAGGGAACACCGAGCCGCACAGTCACAGACCCCTGCTGAGATGCGGCGGGAAGGCGCTGGGACAGCCAACGCCGCAAGGGTCTCCGAGCCCCGAATGAACAGAGCGAGCAAAAACGGCCGGACGAGAAGACCGCTTGGGCAAGCCACCACTGGCAAAAAATATGCATAAAAGTCACACTACTGCTATTAAACAGCACACTGATGCACAAAACTGAAGAAGAATTTCCACAAATTAAAAATGACATGCCCAAACAATTTATGAAACTGTTACTAGGAGGAGGACTTCAAAGCGACTAGTTATCAATAAATATATCTATATCCTGCCTAGAGAAGAACCAAGAAGCAAGTAAGAAGCAAAGACAAAGTAGGAAGAACAGAAGTTGAAGATTGAGACCAAGAAAGAACATGGGTGAAGAATAGACGACATACCTTCCCAAATCCCTACCCTACTGTAAATTAGTCGTCTGCAAAGTATTACAACGAAAAACAACCGCTTTCAGCGACACATAACGATGACTTTCACGCATACCAAGCCAGTAAACCACGAGATTCTGCACTCACAGCTCCATTCCATTATAGGACCTCCACAACAACAACACACACTTGCAAAGCCAACAAGGAACGACGAACGAAGCTGTACATCTCGCTCAAGTCCATCACCTTCATGCAAAATCATTCGCCAACCTCTTGCTTAAACATTCACAGGATTGTGTGAACGTGTGAAATCAAATTATGCGATGTAGGAATTGTGCAAAAGAAACGTGTGAAAAACTAAATAAGTTAAGCACACCAGACAGCTAATAAACTACAAAATAACAGTCATTGACTATGGACTTAAATAAAAAATACACTGAAACTTCCTGGCAGATTAAAACTGTGTGCCCGTCCGAGACTCGAACTCGGGACCTTTGCCATTCGCGGGCAAGTGCTCTACCAACTGAGCTACCGAAGCACGACTCACGCCCGGTACTCACAGCTTTACTTCTTTCAGTACCTCGTCTCCTACCTTCCAAACTTTACAGAAGCTCTCCTGCGAGACATGCAGAACTAGCACTCCTGAAAGAAAGGATATTGTGGAGACATGGCTTAGCCACAGCCTGGGGGATGTTTCCAGAATGAGATTTTCACTCTGCAGCGGAGTGTGCGCTGATATGAAACTTCCTGGCAGATTAAAACTGTGTGCCTGACCGAGACTCGAACTCGGGACCTTTGCCTTTCGCGGGCAAGTGCTCTACCAACTGAGCTACCGAAGCACGACTCACGCCCGGTACTCACAGCTTTACTTCTGCCAGTACCTCGTCTCCTACCTTCCAAACATTACAGAAGCTCTCCTGCGAGACATGCAGAACTAGCACTCCTGAAAGAAAGGATATTGCGGAGACATGGCTTAGCCACAGCCTGGGGGATGTTTCCAGAATGAGATTTTCACTCTGCAGCGGAGTGTGCGCTGATATGAAACTTCCTGGCAGATTAAAACTGTGTGCCCGACCGAGACTCGAACTCGGGACCTTTGCCTTTCGCGGGCATGTGCTCTACCAACTGAGCTACCGAAGCACGACTCACGCCCGGTACTCACAGCTTTACTTCTGCCAGTACCTCGTCTCCTACCTTCCAAACTTACAGAAGCCCTCCTGCGAGACATGCAGAACTAGCACTCCTGAAAGAAAGGATATTGCGGAGACATGGCTTAGCCACAGCCTGGGGGATGTTTCCAGAATGAGATTTTCACTCTGCAGCGGAGTGTGCGCTGATATGAAACTTCCTGGCAGATTAAAACTGTGTGCCCGACCGAGACTCGAACGCGGGACCTTTGCCTTTCGCGGGCAAGTGCTCTACCAACTGAGCTACCGAAGCACGAGTCACGCCCGGTACTCACAGCTTTACTTCTGCCAGTACCTCGTCTCCTACCTTCCAAACTTTACAGAAGCTCTCCTACGAGACAAGCAGAACTAGCACTCCTGAAAGAAAGGATATTGCGGAGACATGGCTTAGCCACAGCCTGGGGGATGTTTCCAGAATGAGATTTTAACTCTGCAGCGGAGTGCTAGTTCTGCATGTCTCGCAGGAGAGCTTCTGTAAAATTTGGAAGGTAGGAGACGAGGTACTGGCAGAAGTAAAGCTGTGAGTACCGGGCGTGAGTCGTGCTTCGGTAGCTCAGTTGGTATAGCACTTGCCCGCGAAAGGCAAAGGTCCCGAGTTCGAGTCTCGGTCGGGCACACAGTTTTAATCTGCCAGGAAGTTTCATATCAGCGCACACTCCGCTGCAGAGTGAAAATCTCATTCTGGAAACATCCCCCAGGCTGTGGCTAAGCCATGTCTCCGCAATATCCTTTCTTTCAGGAGTGCTAGTTCTGTATGTCTCGCAGGAGAGCTTCTGTAAAGTTTGGAAGGTAGGAGACGAGGTACTGGCAGAAGTAAAGCTGTGAGTACCGGGCGTGAGTCCTGCATCGGTAGCTCAGTTGGTAGAGCACTTGCCCGCGAAAGGCAAAGGTCCCGAGTTCGAGTCTCGGTCGGGCGCACAGTTTTAATCTGCCAGGAAGTTTCATATCAGCGCACACTCCGCTGCAGAGTGAAAATCTCATTCTGGAAACATCCCCCAGGCTGTGGCTAAGCCATGTCTCCGCAATATCCTTTCTTTCAGGAGTGCTAGTTCTGCATGTCTCGCAGGAGAGCTTCTGTAAAGTTTGGAAGGTAGGAGACGAGGTACTGGCAGAAGTAAAGCTGTGAGTACCGGGCGTGAGTCCTGCTTCGGTAGCTCAGTTGGTAGAGCACTTGCCCGCGAAAGGCAAAGGTCCCGAGTTCGAGTCTCGGTCGGGCACACAGTTTTAATCTGCCAGGTAGTTTCATATCAGCGCACACTCCGCTGCAGAGTGAAAATCTCATTCTGGAAACATCCCCCAGGCTGTGGCTAAGCCATGTCTCCGCAATATCCTTTCTTTCAGGAGTGCTAGTTCTGCATGTCTCGCAGGAGAGCTTCTGTAAAGTTTGGAAGGTAGGAGACGAGGTACTGGCAGAAGTAAAGCTGTGAGTACCGGGCGTGAGTCGTGCTTCGGTAGCTCAGTTGGTAGAGCACTTGCCCGTGAAAGGCAAAGGTCCCGAGTTCGAGTCTCGGTCGGGCACACAGTTTTAATCTGCCAGGAAGTTTCATATCAGCGCACACTCCGCTGCAGAGTGAAAATCTCATTCTGGAAACATCCCCCAGGCTGTGGCTAAGCCATGTCTCCGCAATATCCTTTCTTTCAGGAGTGCTAGTTCTGCATGTCTCGCAGGAGAGCTTCTGTAAAGTTTGGAAGGTAGGAGACGAGGTACTGGCAGAAGTAAAGCTGTGAGTACTGGCCGTGAGTCGTGCTTCGGTAGCTCAGTTGGTAGAGCACTTGCCCGCGAAAGGCGAAGGTCCCGAGTTCGAGTCTCGGATGGGCACACAGTTTTAATCTGCCAGGAAGTTTCATATCAGCGCACACTCCGCTGCAGAGTGAAAATCTCATTCTGGAAACATCCCCCAGTCTGTGGCTAAGCCATGTCTCCGCAATATCCTTTCTTTCAGGAGTGCTAGTTCTGCATGTCTCGCAGGAGAGCATCTGTAAAGTTTGGAAGGTAGGAGACGAGGTACTGGCAGAAGTAAAGCTGTGAGTACCGGGCGTGAGTCGTGCTTCGGTAGCTCAGTTGGTAGAGCACTTGCCCGTGAAAGGCAAAGGTCCCGAGTTCGAGTCTCGGTCGGGCACACAGTTTTAATCTGCCAGGAAGTTTCATATCAGCGCACACTCCGCTGCAGAGTGAAAATCTCATTCTGGAAACATCCCCCAGGCTGTGGCTAAGCCATGTCTCCGCAATATCCTTTCTTTCAGGAGTGCTAGTTCTGCATGTCTCGCAGGAGAGCTTCTGTAAAGTTTGGAAGGTAGGAGACGAGGTACTGGCAGAAGTAAAGCTGTGAGTACTGGCCGTGAGTCGTGCTTCGGTAGCTCAGTTGGTAGAGCACTTGCCCGTGAAAGGCGAAGGTCCCGAGTTCGAGTCTCGGACGGGCACACAGTTTTAATCTGCCAGGAAGTTTCATATCAGCGCACACTCCGCTGCAGAGTGAAAATCTCATTCTGGAAACATCCCCCAGGCTGTGGCTAAGCCATGTCTCCGCAATATCCTTTCTTTCAGGAGTGCTAGTTCTGCATGTCTCGCAGGAGAGCATCTGTAAAGTTTGGAAGGTAGGAGACGAGGTACTGGCAGAAGTAAAGCTGTGAGTACCGGGCGTGAGTCGTGCTTCGGTAGCTCAGTTGGTAGAGCACTTGCCCGCAAAAGGCAAAGGTCCCGAGTTCGAGTCTCGGTCGGGCACACAGTTTTAATCTGCCAGGAAGTTTCATATCAGCGCACACTCCGCTGCAGAGTGAAATTCTCATTCTGGAAACTTCCCCCAGGCTGTGGCTAAGCCATGTCTCCGCAATATCCTTTCTTTCAGGAGTGCTAGTTCTGCATGTCTCGCAGGAGAGCTTCTGTAAAGTTTGGAAGGTAGGAGACGAGGTACTGGCAGAAGTAAAGCTGTGAGTACCGGGCGTGAGTCGTGCTTCGGTAGCTCAGTTGGTAGAGCACTTGCCCGCAAAAGGCGAAGGTCCCGAGTTCGAGTCTCGGTCGGGCACACAGTTTTAATCTGCCAGGAAGTTTCATATCAGCGCACACTCCGCTGCAGAGTGAAAATCTCATTCTGAAAAAATACACTGTCGATAAAAATAAGTCATTAGTTCTGAAATGGACAGTATATAAAGAACAAAAGTTCTTTTTAACATTTGTACCATATGTTAGCATAACATCTCAATACTTGTGTATGTATATTTCTTTGTCAAAGCAATTCTTGGCAATAATTCTTATTTGTTAGTGTAACAATGTTGAAATGAGTGTTTAGAAGCAAAAACTTTTTACTTGTACATGATATTTAGAAAATGTGTTAGGAATAGATTTTACTTAATTAATATATTTATATAAACAATATTTCTAAGAAAATCGATGTGAAAGACTCCTCACTTTCGATAACAAACTTCTTAAAAAACAATCTTCACACTTAAATAAAGAAAGAAAAAAATTAAAAATTAATAATACCATAAAAATATTCTTCTCTTGTCATTTTTAATTATAATGTGGAAGAATATAAAAGTATAAATTAGTAATACAAACTAGCATAGAACAGAATAACGTGGCTGAACAATATGCAACAAAATTTAAATAAATTAGAAAATTTTTGACTGACTTAGACAACGATTCAATCATTGCCTAAATTCAGTGCAAAAATTAAGCTCGAAGGGTGGTGATATGGTAATTTACAACAAGTTAGATAAGTAATTAAAGATAATTGAGGGTCACTGTAGACCATTTTGATAGTTTTCTCTTTTGTGAAACTTAAATTAAACCTAGATTATAGATGTGATATGGCATAGGTCATCCTTCGATCGATTGTAGAACTTGGAAACCCATTCAGGGAATATTCGTTCACATTTTTGTTGAACGCAGTTGGTTTTTACCATCCTGTATTAAAACATCTCCTTTTATCAATAGTGCAATTTACAAACGATGTTTTGTGAGTAGAATAAAATTTCCAATGGTAAACTTAACTGCTTTTTCGGCGTTATTTTACCAGCTAACTAAAAATAGGAAAGCCTTGAACCACTTCCACTAAATTTAGTTAGTATTAAGATTCTTTTACAGGGAGTGCAATGGAACTGACGCTGAGATCATTTAGTATTTGGTTATATCATCGCTAATCTCACTGAACTCTTCTGAATTCTACATGTCATGTGTGGTCTGGCGTCTCCTTACCAGCAACAGGTCCCAGACGCAAACTAGTTAATTCCCTAAAAAACATGCTCATAGCGTCGTTGCGCGAAAGTGGTAGGGAGACACGACATTGAACAAACAGACACCGCCATGAATGTTTAGACCCCATATTGCTAGACGCGTGAAAGATCTCTTGCGCGCGTCGTTTGGTGATGATCGTGTGCTCAGCCGCCACTTTCGCCATGCTTGGCCTCCCAGGCTCCCAGACCTCAGTCCGTGCGATTGTTGGCTTAGGGGTTACCTGAAGTCGCAAGTATATCGTGATCAACCGACATCTCTAGGGATGCTGAAAGACAGCATCCGACGCCAATACCTCACCATAACTGTGGACGTACTTTATAGTGCTGTTCACAACCTTATTCCTCGACTACAGCTATTGTTTAGGAATGATGGTGGGAAAATTGAGCATTTCCTGTAAATAGCATCATCTTCACTTTGTCTTACTTTGATACGGTAATTATTGCTATTCTGATCAGGTGAAGCGCCATCTGTCGGACATTTTTTGAACGTTTGTATTTTTTTGGTTCTAATAAAATCGCACGTAATTACAAGCATGTGTGTCAATTTGTACCTCTCTCTCTACATTATTCCGTGATTTATTCTTTTCAAATTTATGCTGACTTTTTGATCACCCGGTACTTATGTAATACCACATGCCCAATATCCTCATCACTCGCGACTTTTCGCCAATTCGCGTTAGAGTTCGAGCCAGGCATCCATCCGCACTGAAGAGATGGTTTGCGTCCTCGCCTCCAGCAGCCACTAAGAATTAAAGACACAATGGTGTTACACTGGCTGTGAATGGGCATTGATTTAAATCAATTGGGAAAGTTGAAAATTTGTGTCGGATGGCGATTGGGACCCGGTCTACTGCTTCTTTGGCAGATGCTCTGACCGTTTTCGAATCCCGATCCAATAAAAATATGAACTTCTCCATTGATTTAAATCAATGCCCACCCACAGCGAGTATAACTCCATTGTGCCTTAATTCATAGAGGCTGCTGGACCAAAGTGGTGCCTGTTCTTTGGCACACGTTGCAACCAGTGTAATTCCTTTGTGTCTCATTTCGTAGCTGCTGAATCAACCTGGTGTCTATTCTTTCTGACATGTCTGAAAGAAAGTATACCACAATATATACTTAAGGCGAGGTGCGGATGCGTACCGGGCTCGAGCTCTGACGGGAATCGGCGAAATGTCGCGACTAATGAGGATAATGTACGAGCGGCGCTACATTAATAGTGCGTGGGTAAGTTGGATCTGACGGGAGGCGTGCTAGGGTAGACCGTACATGTGCGACGACCGCTGTGTCCAGATGGCTTAGTGGTAAGCTGCAAACCCGAGTTCGAATCCTGGCCCGCCACAAATTTTCAACTTTCCCCATTGATTTAAATCACTGTGTATACGCAGCCAGAGTCTGTAATTCCGATGTGTTACTGTTATTCGCCGTTTCTTGTATAATCGGGAAAAGTCGCGAGCTCTATCTTCTTATCTCGTGTTTTCTTCTGAAAATCTCGTGCTTGTGCTCTTGTTAACTTTACTATTACAGAGATCGCCTAAACTTTATTTTTTTTAATTGGTCCTGTGCGCAACAAATAACTTACTTGGTCTGTCTGCTGCCACTGCTTGATCTGCTGCATTCCATTATTTAACAAAAACCCAAAAAAAACCTATTATTCATGCTGAGTGCAATGCATGTTCTGTATGGCGGCTCCCGCTGTTGCTGCGGATGTTGCTGCTTACTAGAAATACATATAATCCAACAGAAAGGGTTTGGTCAGATCTAAACTCGATACATGATAACCCAAACACGTCATTCCTCAAAACAAAAACAAAAAAAACACCTATATTCTGAAAGCGATTCTTTCTCATTCAATTAACAAAACGCTAGAAGCTCTTTGAACAATCGTTTCGTATGTAAATCTGTCTCCAGTGGCATTAAAGTAATATTACAAATTAATCAAACTCTTGAGACAGACTGAAATACTTCTCAGTTAAATGCATAGTGAAACAATTCCCTGACAATTAAAAAAGAAATTAATGACAAAACTGAATACTTAATCTATTTGCCTAACAATGGTTTCCCTTAAGAATTCAACTCCTATCATTATCAAAATTATCCTCTGCTGCTACGCACATACACAAACCCTTTCCTTTAAATTAATAAGCGAGCTGCAAATTATTAAAAAAATATCAACTCTCTACCAAACTCTGTGTCGCTGCTGGCGGACACGGCGGTACGGCAGCTCGGCGACGACCACTTGCCCAATACACATTCGCATCACAGCAGGCGGGCTCCTACACTGGCTTCAAAACTGCCACTAGTTAATCCGTGCACTGCGAGGCGCGATAACAATATCTTTGATTCCAGAGCTAGTGTATGCGCGCTGTAGCCAACCTTTAAATCCTAAGAGAGTATTGCCAACTCTCATAATCCCCAGCCTCATTTTTGAAAATTTTGCAGGGTAATTCTTGCCTAACATATTGGCAAGGAACAACAGAATTTTTTTTTCACAAAACGACGAATAAATTAGGCAAAGAGAAAAAATGTTGCAATTTATATCCAGTGACTAAAAGTATTTCTTGCTTAGCATCTAAGTATTCTTTTTTTTTTTTTTTTTTTTTTTTTTTTGCAAGACGACGAAAATTTTCTTGCATGGCATATAGGCAAGAGAAAATGTTAAAAATTTATACAAAATGGCAGAAATGTTGCTTGCCTAATTGACTGGAAAGGAGATAACATGGCTCGTTTTACAAAAATAATATGAAAATGTTGCTAGCCTAGTATGTATGTAAAAAGAAAACATCAAAGGAAATATAACAAGTTTCATATATAAGTAGATAAAAAAAGATCATATAAGTTTTAACAGATTTATAACAGTAACTACTTAAGCATTGAATAGTCTTCAATAAGCTAACATAACCTAATAACCAGTAAAAAATTATATTTTATTTTCTGCATTTGGGAACTTACGTTTCCTTGACATTAATCAGTAGTGGTCTGGCTACATGATATTTTATGTTTTTATGCTCGCAGTTCCCTCTGGTCAAAAGAAATCAGGTCAACATATTTTAAGTGCAGCAGACTCAGGGACTTCATATCCACTGACAACCACACTAATATTCCAACATCAGTTAATTAACGGTGTAGGCAGACTCAGGGATTTCATATCCACTGACAACCACACCTGAAGTCAAATTTTCCTCTGGTGGGACAGTTTGACAACGTAGGCAGACTCAGGGACCTCCTGTCCACTGACAACCATACGTCACTGCGTTATTGCATAAGTTCCTCCTCAAACTTATGTAGTACAAGTCTCGCTCGAGTATTTCTTTATACTGGAAACGTCATATTTTATAGAAAATAGATTCTCTCTTTCAAATACTATATCTCTCACCTAATTGCAGAAATTAAGCAAGGAATCATATTATATCATATTAAGAGGCATGTGAGCTCTGAGCTCATTTAAATGTTTTCTTTAACTCTATTGCCACAGCAATGACAGATTTGTGGCATATATTTTTCAAACCAATCATAATATGATTAAAATGGTTCAAATGGCTCAGAGCACTATGTGACATAACTGCTGTGGTCATCAGTCCCCTAGAACATAGAACTACTTAAACCTAACTAACCTAAGGACATCTCACACATCCATGCCCGAGGCAGGATTCGAACCTTCGACCATAGCAGTCGCACGGTTCCAGACTGTAGCGCCTTTAACCGCATGGCCACTCCGGCCGGCTCATAATATGAGGCTCACCACACAGTGGCAAGTTCATTTTCTTACGATTAGTTTGGCCAATAACAGTGTCAAAGTTTTGATTGTGACCACAAATCATTACAAATGTGGCACCACACAATAAAATATTATTTTAATTTCAAGGCATAAATCATGTGCCGTCGAACCTATTATTTTACCTATTATTTTTTACATTACTAGTGATGCGTAAAGCGAATGTTACAATATTTGTTACAATAAATGTTATGTACATTTTCATTATAACATATTTAAATAATCCTACAAATAGAAAAGGAATCCATAGTGATGCTATTATATATAATAAAATTTACAGAATCATTTAGAAAAAGTCTAGCCAACATCTTGCCAAATCAATTCATGAATATGTAAAAAATTTAGTTAATAATTACGTGACTTTGCTAGGGCTATAATTGTCTTTTCAACAAGGTGATCACTTAAAGAGCGATCACTTACTCGATAGAAGAAAGAGTGAGAAAGGGCTTGTCCATTGCCGTATTGAAGAAGCAATCTCAACTTTCTCCCCCTCGAATATGAAAGCAGCTTAAAATCAGATGAAAGTAACTGCAAGTGGAGTAAAATCTCTGGACAATGATCAATGATGCTGAAAGAAGTAGTGCGTGTCATTGTTTAATTAATCACCCCAGCATTCCTGTTGGTCGAAAAGTGGTTTGTAACACAACCAATAAATCTCCAAGACTGCATTGGGGTTTAAGTGCTGCACTTCCCGAATACGGTACCACTACCTTGACTATTTAATGGCTTTCTCTTTCTTTCTTTTTCTTTCATCGGTCTTCTGACTGGTTTGATGCGGCCCGCTACGAATTTCTCTCATGTGCTAACCTTTTCGAGTAGCACTTCCAACTAACGTCCTCAATTATTTGCTGGATGTATTCCAGCCTCTGTCTTCTTCTGCGGTTTATGCACTCTACAGCTCCCTCTAGTAACATGGAATTCATGACCTCATGTCTTAACAGACGTCCTATCATCCTGTCTCTTCTCCTTATCAGTGTCTTCCACACATTCCTTTTCTCTCCGATTCTGCACAGAGCCTCCTCATTTCTTACCTTATCAGTCCACCTAATTTTCAACATTCGTCTGCAGCAATGGAGAGATCGTCATGACACTTCTTCAACTACAGGCCACATGTCCTGTGAATACATGTTACGTGTCTTTAATGCAGTGGTTTCCACTGCCATCTGCATCCTCATGCAGTTGATCATTGCTGATTCTTCCGCCTTTAGGGCTAGTTTCCTATCCCTAGGATAAGGCCGTTGGCAGAGTGAGGGTGACTTCTTATGCTGGAAGTCTTCGGCCGCCAATGATGATTATTATTCAGAATTTAAGCAACAGAGGAATTGGAACCCGGGACCGAATACGTTTTGATTTTGAATCAAATACGCTACCCCTAGACCCCGGGTTTTGCTTGGCATACGACCAGAAATGTTTCTTGGTACTTTACTGACACGGATATTCCTTCCAGAAACCATAGATGTGGAAAATTGATATGAGTATTTATAATGTGTTTCCAATTACCTTTTTATAGACACAGTAGTTTGCATTATCTTTAAGTGGAACTTGCTAACGGCTGTCACACAAGGGTGTTACAAAATTTACATGTATAATATTTTGCTGTTGCGTATGCCACAATCTGTGAATGCTGATGGCTACGATTATTATTCATAAGTACTATCACAGACTACTTGAGTGTTAGTGGATAACGTTAAAAATCTAGATGTTGTAAGACGGTGACCTTTGTTGCCCATAGAGCCCAGATTTACTGCTTATAATTGCATGATATAAATAGCGTTTCAAAGCGAATTATTGCTTAATTAGCTACTTAATATTCCAGTCGTCTTATCCTTCAACTACACTCCGTATATTTATGCACTGGAGAAACCTTGACGCTACTGCAGCAGCTTCATGGACAACCTGTTTGCCACCATTGTCACACGACACATGTCATAAGCCAATGTTTCTGAAATGAAGAAGAGGCGTAGAAGTTGTATAACAGCACGAGATACATCGATATAGAAATGTCTGGAACAAAATTTCTGTGACAAAAAGTGAAAATCAGCGGAAGGGGCACCATTTTTTTGGTCAAACTGTAGCAGGGTGTAGTCTCAGTTAAAGCAAATGCTCAAAACTGCAACCTTCCTTGAAGTCGAGTTAACTTTGTGATACTGTGGTGTGCGTACTGTAAGACCTTCAGTACACACACCATCAGATTGTTTGATTTGTCGCTCTAACGAAGTAGACGGGTGTCAGCAATGTGTCTCGTGGTCTTATCGTGGCGTGTTTATCTTCTGCCGTTAGGTCAGCCGATAGAAATGCCACTTGCACGCTTAGAGTAGCAGATTGATGGTGACCAACTTTAAAACAGAACTTGATTAATTTTCACACACATTTATTAAAATAATAAAAAACATAAAAATTACTTAACTCTGTTCCGGATGCTATTTACAATTGACAATCTGAAGTTCCCTTGGTACTGGTGCGTTAATCTTATTCTCATATATCTCTGATACTTGAAAAAGTGTCTATGTGTTTATCTTCATGGCTATGTACAGGAATATGGTAATCTTATTAGGCGCAGACTGAAAGTTGACTGTAGACTGGTACAGACTAACGCAGACTGGTACAGACAAATGCACATTCGTTATTGTTGTGGTTGGCAGGAGAGCCAACACAGGGTTACTAAAGGAGGCCGAAATGCACGCGTTTCAGCTCACGCAGGCTGGCGTGAGGCTTGGAACATGACAAGGGAATTAGAATTGAGAAAAACGGACGTGGCTGGTGGAATACTTAACTTTAATCCATTAATGACGAACGTCGCTCTTGACGATACATGGTTTACTATATCCATAGTACTGATAATGGGGCATTGCTAGGTCGTAGCAAATAACGTAACTGAAGGCTATGCTAACTATCGTCTCGGCAAATGAGAGCGTAGAAGTCAGTGAACCATCGCTAGCAAAGTCGGCTGTACAACTGGGGCGAGTGCTAGGAAGTCTCTGTAGACCTGCCGTGTGGCGGCGCTCGGTCTGCAATCACTGATAGTGGCAACACACGGGTCCGACGTATACTACCGGACCGCGGCCGATTTAAAGGCTACCACCTAGCAAGTGTGGTGTCTGGCGGTGACACCACAGTTATAATACCTCGCGCGTTCATATATCACTGCGCGGGTATGATCCACGAGGAGAAAAGGTTCTATGTTAGCAGCAATCTCATTGGCTGCGCTACATATTAATTCGCGGATCGGCGGAAGCAGAATTTGGTCCGTCTCTATGGCAGCGCCATCTCGTAGTGCGGTGACAGACGAGCGCTGCGCCTGCGCTGTTGTGCTTAGTGGGGCGAGGTCTAGTGGGAAATTCGTGTACGCGCTTACGCGGAACTATGTACACAACAGATACATAACGCTGCTTTCACTGTTACAGGCCTCCTGTCATTTGAAAAAGAGAGGCAACTTCTTGTACGAGTTACTGTTCTCCGTTTACAGGTCATTGGTAATCACATGTCCGAAACAGCAGACACCAATTTGATCCTGCAGCCATTAACCAAGACAAAAAGGAATTACGACATGCAGCTGCTACTGGGTATTGAGTTAGATCAACCGGAGAAGTTAATAATTTGTGTTGGACCAGGATTCGAGCCCAGGTCTCCTGTTTATTAGGCAGATGCTCTAACTACTGAACCAGCTGGACACAGCGGTCATCGCAGCTGCACAGATTCTTAACGTACCCGCATCCTGCTAACGTAGTGCCGCTGCCCATTATTCTGATTACGTTAATTGCCATAAGGAGAGAATTGCCAGTGATACCTTCAGAGCAGATTCTCCCCATTCTCGAACTCTTACGGGAATCGGCGAAACGCCACGAATAATGAGGGTAATGGGCAAGGGCGCCACGTCAGTAGCTCGCGATTAAGTTGAGAATTCGGGTCTGATGGGAGGCGTGGAGCTGCGATGGCCGCCGTGTCCGGAGACGTTTCCTGAGCGAAATGGGAAAATGCACAACGAATTCGAGATTCATTGGCGCGTCCAAATTTAACACCTCTATCCATACAGAGTAACAGTTGTAGACATGAGAGCAAAGAGCAGGACAGAGAGGGACAGAAAGACGCATAGTCTCAAAAGGTACTTGATTGGATTTTATCAAATCAGACTGAAGTTCCTCATAATGAGAAATGAGAAGAAGCGCTCTGTATGTAGTTTAAACAACTTTCGTGTAGTTAAGGGCACGGCCCAAACTATGCTTTATTGACCCTTTTCGATAGGTAAGACTGTCAACTGATTATACGTCGTATCACATTGTGCTTTCATTATTCACGCCATGTTAACTTTTAAGTCATGTTCCACAGTGCGTTCATGACTCAAGTCATGTTAACGTCTACCTTGCTGTGAGTAATGAACACATAATGGAAATGACGTACAACAGAAAAATTTTTAAAAGTGTGAAGACGAGAGTCTTTCCCGTCGAAACTGGCCAATAAAAGATAGCTTCCAACGCGACCTTGGCTACAAAATATTTCTTTAACTGATCATCATACCACTCTCCTCTGGCCCTGCGACCGAGCGCCATTTCGGAGATGACGAAGACGGCCAAGGGTGACAGAGACAGAGGGATGCAGAGTCGTGGGCCATGAGATGATTGGACATTTTTATAATCTAACGAGCTTTAAGCTCCTCCATTTCAATACGAGAGTAGAACTCGCTAGAGTGTGGGGCGGTAGACGACCGAGTAAGGCGTCGAGTTTGAAATATTTGGAAATTTCTGGTAAGAACTATGGGAACAAATTGCTGAGGTCATCGGTCCCTAGGCTTAAGCGCTACTTAATGTATCTTAAACTAATTTCCGCTAAGGACAACACACGCACCTATGCCCGAGGGAGGACTCGAACCTCCGACGGGGTAGCCGCGCGAACCCTGACAAGACGCCCCAGACCGCACGGCTACCCCGCGTGGCAGACGAGTATGAAGGAACTACGACAGGAGGGAGGGAGTATGATTGGTCACTTTCAGATTTAACACCTTTTGCTTTCCCTCAGCCCTGGCGACCGCGGAATGGCGTCACCGCGCAAGTGATTCCAGGCAGACAGGAGAGAGTGTCCGGTGACGAACGGTGAGTCCTGAGTGCTGGCGCAGCATCAGATTGCAGGCACTAGGCAAAACGAAGCCATGTGTGAGGTCTAAACTGTCACTGGTAGGACCGAGTTTCGGCCACTGTGAATTAAGTTTATATCGCATTCGTTTCGTTGTTTACGTGATTCCGGCAAATCAGGGAGTCGTCTGGGCTCGTTCTTACGTGTCGTATTGACTGTGGATTCAACATCTACATCTACATCTACATGATTACTTTGCTGTTCACATTTAAGTGCTTGGCAGAGTGTTCATCGAACCAGAATCACACTATCTTCCTACCATTTCACTCCCGAACAGCGAGCGGGAAAAACGAACACCTAAAACTTTCTGTTGGAGCTCTGATTTCTCTTATTTTATTTTGACGATCATTCGTGCCTATATAGGTTGGGCTCAACGAAATACTTTCGCATTCCGAAGAGAAAGTTAGTGACTGAAATTTCGTAAACATATCTCACCGCGACGAAAAACGTCTTTCCTTTAATGACTTCCATCCCAACTCGAGTATCATATCTGCCACACTCTCTCCCCTATTACGTGATAATACAAAACGAGCTGCCCTCAAAAGTATTACCGGTTGTCTGCTCCTCCCTAGAGCGTTTACTTTCGTCGCTCTGTCACCAGGGACTGTAAAACTGTGCGCTAGTCAGCAGAGGCGTGTTTCTGAGATGTGGCTCTAAGGTATGCAAGGGGACAATACACTGAGGTGACAAAAGTCATGGGGTACGTCCTAATATCGTGTCGGACGTCCTTTTCCCGAAGTTCTGAAACAACTCGACGTGGGACGGACTGGAAGTCAGTGGCAGAAATACTGAGCCATGCTGCCTTTGTAACCGTCCATAATTACGAAAGTGTTGCCTCTCGATTACGTTCCTTAAATCGTCGGTCGGATTCTCATCGGCCGATCTGGATGGTCAAATCACTTGCTCGAACTGTTCAGAATTTTCTTCAAACAAATCGCGAAAAATTGTAGCCCGGGGCATGATATCGTTGTTTAGGAACATCAAGTGAATGAATGGTTGCAAGTGGTCTCCAAGTCGCCCATCATAATCATTTCCAGAGTGTGATAGTTCATTTGCACTAGAGGATCCAGTCCATTTCGTGTAAAAACAGCCCACGCCATTATGGAGCCACCACTAGCTTGCACAGTGCCTGGTCAACAATTTAGGTCCACGGCTTCGTGGTGTCTGGTGCCCCACTCGAACCATACCTGACCACGCCACGGTTTTCCAGTCGTCTAGAGTCCAACTGATATGGCCACGAGCCCAGAACAGGCGCTTCTAGCACAGGCATTCACGTCGGACGTCTAGCGCCATAGCTCATAAACGCCAGATTTCGCCGCACTCTACTAACGTTTATGTTTGTCGTATGTCCCATATTTATTTCTGTGATTGTTTCACATTTTCATGTTAATACTTAAAACGCTGTTGCTCTCGTTCGTTAAGTGGAGGTTTGCTATCTTTGGCCAGAAAAAAACATGTTCTTTGAGAATTTCTTCCTCGGGATGTGTTATAGATATCAAGGTCAAATTTGGTCAAAATGTTTGTTGATACTTCCTCTATAAACTGGAATTTTTTCGACTGGAAATGTCGAAGACCAAAGGCGAAAGTGCCGTCGGAACTAAACAAAATTTCGATTTAGACCTCCACTCGCGGTATGTCACCGGTCAGCCGGCTCATCGGAAATCAAAATTGAGTTGACGTTAGCGAATTATACAAGATTATTTAGGAGTTGTACATCGCGTAAGTTATTTGGACCACAGGAAACAAAATGACGGCCATTTGAAAAAAAAATGGGGTTTTTTCATCGATTTTTCGACTTCGTCGGCCAAGTAAAAACATTTATAGTTGATGGATCGGAATAAAAGTGGTACAACTCCTAGACAACTTAGTTAGCTTCGTCGGAAACATAGAATAATGCCAATCGGTTCAGTAGATTTGACATGACCATACCGCGCGATAAAAAAGCCATTTCGTGGAAAACACGTTTGTAGTTTTGACTACATATAAATCCAGTATTATGCAACTTACTTTCAATCTGCTGTTCCGGGTTCATAAAGTAGTCGGAGAGGAAAAGAATATGAACACTGATAAGGAGAAGGGACAGGATGATAGTACATCTGCTAAGGCATGAGGGAACGACTTCTATGGTACTAGAGGGAGCTGTAGAGGGCAAAAACTGTAGAGGAAGACAGAGATACGTCAAGCAAATAATTGAGGACGTAGGTTGCAAGGGCTACTCTGAGATGAAGAGGTTAATACAGGAAAGGAATTCGTGGCGGGCCGCATCAAACCAGTCAGTAGACTTCCTTCCTCTTCCTCATAGAGGGCGTTCTGCTCTATCTGGGCCATCCTGCGCTGCTCCAGAGCCGCTCGTACGGCCGGTGACAAGCAGTTTTCTGCCGCTTGAATCCGGGGGTCGTCCGAATGCTTGGCGAACTGCGTCCAATAGAGTCCCAGGGTGACGTCCATCGTTGCCATGGTCTTCAGAACTGCTGAATACCCTTCGTTGAAGCTGCTCACTGCCAGGAAAGTCTCAATCTCAACCGTCGGCGCACCAGAATGCAAATGCTTGCGGGCGATCGACAACTGTGTTGTCCATAGCCTGAAATTTGGTAATCTCGGAAAACTATTGACACTATAAATCTCGAAGTATTGAGTATAAACAAAATGGATAGGAAGCTCAGGGATGCTAATGCGAAATGGTTGCATAAAAATGTGAGTAAATCGAAAAATAAATCATTGTCTGTAAGACTGTCTCATTTATATAAAAGTCAAACCTTCGGGGAAATTAAAAAGGCGATAATATTAAGAATACAATAGGAATTTTACTATTGAACGAAGAATGGGGCATTTGTGAAACTGGAGAATGAGTACGACGATGTAAAATGGTGCAAGATATTCTAAATTGTGGAAAAATAGGGGTAAGCTATACGGAAAAACGGGTAATATACAACATGTACAAGAACCAAGAGCAAACAACAAGACTGGAAGGCGAACAAGGAAGTGCTCGGAATAAAAAGGCAGGGATGTATTCTTTCACCTCTACTGTTCAGCCCCTACATCGAACAAGAACTGACGGAAATGAAAGAAAGATTCAAGAGTGGGTCGAAAATTCTATCTTCAGTGAAAGTGAAGAAGAATTACATGATGTGTTAAATTGTATGAACAGTCTAATGAATACAGAATATGGACTGAGCAAGTCATAAAAGAAGGTAAGAAGAAAAAGCAGAAATGAGAACAGCGAGAACTTAAGGCCACAATCTGGAATCACGAAACTAAGAAACACTGCAAATAAGGCATCAAAATAATCCATGAAGAAGGAATGAGGACATAAAAAGGAACCCTCCTTGTCAGAAAGGGCACTCCTGGCCAAGATAAGTTTGCTGGTAACGAGCACAGGCCTTAATTTGAGGAAGAAACTTCTGAACATGTACGTTTGGAACACAACATTGCATGGTAGTGCCACGTGGACTGAACCGGAATAGAAGAGAATGAGGTGGAAAACGTTGACAAGAAGAAGGGACAGGATGATAGGACATTCGTTAAGATAACAGGAAACAACTTACATGGTGCTAGGGCGAGCTGTATATAGAGGAAAACAGATGTTGGAATACATTCAGCACTTCGTTGCGGGCCGCATCAAACCTGCCAGAGGATTGATGATTGAAAGAGTGTGGTGTCACCGCCAGACACCACACTTGCTAGGTGGTAGCCTTTAAATCGACCGTGGTCCGGTAGTATACGTCGGACCCGCGTGTCGCCACTATCAGTGATTGCAGACCGAGCGCCGCCACACGGCAGGTCTAGAGAGATTTTCTAGCACTGGCCCCAGTTGTACAGCCGACTTTGCTAGCGATGGTTCACTGACTTCTACGCTCTCATTTGCCGAGACGATAGTTAGCATAGCCTTCAGCTACGTATTTGCTACGACCTAGCAAGGCGCCAGTATCCGTAATATTGATATTGTGAATCATGTACCATAAAGAGCGACGTTCTCCATTAATGGATTAAAGTTAAGTATTCCACCAGCTACGTCCGTTTTTCTCAACTCTAATTCCCTTGTCATGTTCCAGACCTCACGCCAGCCTGCGTGAGCTACAACGCATGCATTTCGTCCTTCTTTAGTTATACGGGTTGGCTCTCCTTCCAACCACAG
This sequence comes from Schistocerca gregaria, assembly GCF_023897955.1. Classification (NCBI taxonomy): domain Eukaryota; kingdom Metazoa; phylum Arthropoda; class Insecta; order Orthoptera; family Acrididae; genus Schistocerca; species Schistocerca gregaria. Next base: position 84,714,056 of record NC_064926.1, on the reverse strand, counting down.
CATTGGCGACGAGGCAATACCGCGTTGTTTTCTAAATTGCCCTGATTTACTTGTGTAATGGCTTCGCCACAATCTCCAGATGTACTGTCCGAATTTTATCGCTTACAGAATCAGCAGAAGCAGGCCTTACTGGATGCCCTTGGACAGCTCGTCCAGGGTCAACAGGCGATGCAAAACGATGCGGCAGCAGCCGCTTCACCGCTAACGCAGCCACAACACGCTGTTGCACCCACTTTTCGACCTTTCGATGTTGCACTGGAAAGCTGCACGGAGTGGTCACGCCAATTTGGATTCCATCTCGGCGCCTACAGAATTCAAGGTAACGAGCGGCAGCCTATCCTCCTTTCTTCAGTAGGAGTGACCACGTACCGTGTGATAGTCAAATTATTTCCCCGACGCGACGTTGCAACTCTGTCCTACGAAGAAATTGTGTCTGCAGTAGCTGCATATTTTAAAGAATCAGTCAATGTTGCTGCAAAAAGGTATGCCTTCTTTCGTACAAAACGTACGGCAGGTCAGACTAATCGGGAGTGGGTTGCAACCTTGCAAGGCCTTACTTGGGATTGTGCTTTTGAGTGTCAATGTGGACTCCCTTATTCAGATACTATGGTACGTGATGCAATTGCACAGAACGTTTCTGATGTTCGTGTAAGGGAACAGATTCTGAAACTACTCAATCCCTCCCTTTAACAAGTGATGGACATATTGGATCGGCAAGACACACTTGACTTTGCTCAGGATTCATTTGAAACTTCGCCAGCAGTGTGTCAGGTTAACCGGCCCACCGGGCGAGCTGCACGGAGCAGTAAACAGCCCTCGCGCCCGCCCGCGCCGCTGCCGCCAGGCTCTCAGCCACGCGTGCCACGCCGGCAAGCAAATGCAGTGATCAAATCATGCCCGCTGTGTGCTACTAAACATTCGCGTGAGAATTGCCCGTCACGCCAAGCTGTTTGCTTTTATTGTAATAAAGAAGGACATGTCCAGAGTGTTTGCCAGAAAAAGCTCAGACCGGAAGCTCAAAACCGTTCCAGGTCCTTTGCTTCGCGCCGGAATCGGAATCGAACCAAGGATACTCAGGCTCGCGAAACTTCGCCCATGGAAATTCAGGTAGTTCATTCCACACCGCCCAGTGCCACTCTCTCTAACAGTGATTGTGTTCGTCCCAAAAATAGTGTGCGTCGACATCGCCGGAACTCCCGTCAAGTCGCAAGTGATTCTGTACCAGTGTCCGTTCACGTTGCACGAGACAGTCGCTCTTGTCGTCAGCAGGACAATAAACTTTTTGTAGACTTGGACATTAACGGCAAAGTGATACCATTCCAGCTCGATACCGAAACTGCAGTTTCACTGATCAATCAAGACACTTACAAACTGCTGGGAACACCTCCGTTGCCTGCCTCAAATGTTAAATTACATAGCTATTCAGGTCAAAACATCCCTGTGTTAGGACAGTGCAGCCTTCTTGCAACATACAAAGGACAAACAAAAGTTGTGTCATTTTACGTCCTTCGTTCTTCTTCTGCAGTGAACTTGTTTGGTTTCGATTTATTTCAGTTGTTTAACTTATCTATAGTAAATCATGTCCTATCAGTGAACCAGACTGTGCCTTCAGACAGTGTTTCTCGTCTATGTGAAGAATTTGCAGACATTTTTGCACCGGGCCTCGGTTGCGCTAAGAACTATAAAGCACATTTGGAACTGAAAGTAAACGCGCAACCGAAATTTTTCAGAGCGCGCAATGTTCCCCACGCATTGCGTGATGAGGTCGCAAAAACGTTACACGATTTAGAATCACAAGGTGTAATTGAACGTGTGCAGTCTTCTCTCTGGGCATCACCCTTAGTCATTTTGCCAAAACCTACCGGCGAGTTGAGACTGTGTGTGAACTTCAAGGCAACAGTGAATCCACAACTAGTGATTGCAACTTTTCCTTTACCATACCGGAAGATCTTTTTGACAAACTGTGACCGGGTAAATATTTTTCGAAGTTGGACCTAGCAGATGCGTACTTGTAAATACCGGTAGACGCAGAATCCCAGCGCGTTTTGGTGGTTAACACGCATCTTGGTTTGTATCGATTGAAACGACTGCCATTCGGGTGTGCATCCGCCCCTGCATTGTTTCAGCAATATCTACAAACTGTTTGTGCGTCGGGCCCGACTGTAACAAATTATCTGGACGATATTGTGTTCTCCGGAAAGACGCAAGAACAACATTTGACCAATCTCAGAATATTATTTCAGGTCTTGCGACAAAATGGTCTTCGCTTGCGGAAGGACAAATGTGTGTTTTTTGCTCGGGACTTGCCATAATTGGGACATGTACTCAATGCCCAAGGCATACATCCCAGTCCCACGCACCTTCGTGCCATACAAGACTTGCCGTCGCCGCAGAATTTGAAGCAGCGTGTGCTGGGAAAAATCAACTATTATCGTAAATATATTCCACACGCATCTTCCATTTCAGCTCCGCTTCATCGCTTACGCCGTAAGGGTTGAAACGTCCCCTTTGAAAAATTATACGTGACTGTGCTTAAACTGACACACAATATTTTTTGCACGACGCCATCTGACTTCCAAAAATCCCTACGATAGAATGGCCCTGACTAACATAAACCTATACGTTTCACAAATCACTTACCTCACAAAAATCTTCGTTACTCAAGCTACTGCAATACAGCGAGCGCCACTACTGCCAGCTAAATAAAAGATTCAAACTACGGAATGCACTAAATACTGATAGGTATAGTTAGCAAATGAAAGATTTTAATAGAGAACAAACAATGTATTTACCTTAGTAGTCATAATATATATATCACTTCATGACATCAATTCTTACAAATTTCAAAACTCCGCCATCTCTCTACCCACGTCCACCACTGCTGACGGCTCACCTCCAACTGCGCAACGCTACGCGTTGTTAGCATCCAGCTGCCGCTGCCCAACACTACAATGGCAGACAACAATGCAAACCAGCCACAGACTGCACAAGACACAGCCAGTGATTTTTATACAGAGCGCTATGTGGCGGCGGCGTTACCAATAAAAAAACCTAAACAGCCTACTTACAGGGTGTTCTTTTCGTCTGGACGAAGGAATGCGAACGCGCCTTTCGCCAGTTGAAATCGGCGTTACTTTCCAATACTTGCCTTACGCCATTCGATCCCCAGAAGCCCCTTTTGTTGATGGTGGATGTATCGGATTTCGGGATCGGTGCTGTGCTTGTGCACAAAGATGGATTGCATGACCGCCAGATCTCCTTTGCGTCCAAATTGCTCTCGTCTGCGCAAAGAAATTATTCACAGATCGAGAAAGAAGCATTGGCTCTCGTATTTGGTGTTACAAAGTTTCATGATTTCTTGTATGGTCGTCACTTTACCATAATCACAGACCACAAACCTTTGACATCGCTTTTTCATAGGACAAAGCCTGTACCTCCACGTACAGCGCAGAAATTCATTCGCTGTCCTATTTTCCTCTCGCAGTACCGCTACGATACCTTGTATCGGTCCACTGCTAAACACGGAAACGCCGATGCGTTTCCCGCTTGCCTGTTGCTGAGGATAGGGCATTCGATTCCTCCGAACTTGCTTGCATGTTTATTGATGCGGCAACAGATGACGTGATCGAATCGTTTCCGATTGATTTTCGTCGTGTAGCTACAGCCACAGCTGCCGACCCTGTCCCTGCTCCCGTTCTGCGTTTTGTTGCTACGAAATGGCCCTTGTCAAAGTCACGGATCGGAGACCCGTTGGTTCGCCGATTTTTTGCTCACAAGGAGAGACTTTTTGTACGACGTGGTGTTTTGCTGTTGCGTTCTGATAATCAGTCCAGGGTCGTGGTACCACGTTCGTTACAGTCCTCTGTCTGACAGCTTCTCCACCAATGGCATTGGGGTATAGTGAGAACGAAACAACTTGCTCGTCAGCACTGTACTTGCTTCGGAATCGATGCCGCGATTACGAATATGTGCTCTTCTTGCATGGTGTGTGCCGAACAACAATCAGCACCACCGCGGAAATTCTTTGCATGGCCAAAAGCCACTTCCCCTTGGCAACGCTTACACATCGATTTTGCTGGTCCATTCTGGAATGTTCGATGGTTGGTTGTGGTAGATTCATTCAGTAATTTTCCTTTGTTAGTCCGGAAGTCTTCATCTGCCACCCTCCAAGCGTTATCTGCTATCTTTTGCATTGAACGTCTTCCACAGATTATTGTTTCCGACAATGGCCCACAATTCATGTCCGCAGAATTTCAGTCATTCTGCAGGGCCAATGGTATTCAACATCTGACGTCGGCGCCGTTTTCGCCGCAGTCAAACGGTGCCGCTGAACGATTGGTCAGGACTTTCAAGTCACAGATGTTGAAGTTGAAAGAGTCGCATTCTCGGGAGGACGCCTTATTGCTCTTTTTGTCCTCGTATCGCTCTCAGCCCCGAGATGGTCGCTCGCCGACTGAGTTGCTCCACGGTCGCCCTCATCGAACCTTGATGTCTTTGCTACATCCGCCGCATCAGGTTCCTGTGCAGCGGCAGACACCTGCGTTTGCTCCAGGCGACGTTGTCTACTTTTGCCACTATCGAGGTTCACGGCATTGGCTCGAAGAGCGCATTCTTCGCTGTCTCAACAGCGCTATGCACACTCCTGGAAATGGAAAAAAGAACACATTGACACCGGTGTGTCAGACCCACCATACTTGCTCCGGACACTGCGAGAGGGCTGTACAAGCAATGATCACACGCACGGCACACCGGACACACCAGGAACCGCGGTGTTGGCCGTCGAATGGCGCTAGCTGCGCAGCATTTGTGCACCGCCGCCGTCAGTGTCAGCCAGTTTGCCGTGGCATACGGAGCTCCATCGCAGTCTTTAACACTGGTAGCATGCCGCGACAGCGTGGACGTGAACCGTATGTGCAGTTGACGGACTTTGAACGAGGGCGTATAGTGGGCATGCGGGAGGCCGGGTGGTCGTACCGCCGAATTGCTCAACACGTGGGGCGTGAGGTCTCCACAGTACATCGATGTTGTCGCCAGTGGTCGGCGGAAGGTGCACGTGACCGTCGACCTGGGACCGGACCGCAGCGACGCACGGATGCACGTCAAGATCTTACGCAGTGCCGTAGGGGACCGCACCGCTACTTCCCAGCAAATTAGGGATACTGTTGCTCCTGGGGTATCGGCGAGGACCATTCGCAACCGTCTCCATGAAGCTGGGCTACGGTCCCGCACACCGTTTGGCCGACTTCCGCTCACGCCCCAACATTGTGCAGCCCGCCTCCAGTGGTGTCGCGACAGGCGTGAATGGAGGGACGAATGGAGACGTGTCGTCTTCAGCGATGAGAGTCGCTTCTGCCTTTGTGCCAATGATGGTCGTATGCGTGTTTGGCGCCGTGCAGGTGAGCGCCACAATCAGGACTGCATACGACCGAGGCACACAGGGCCAACACCCGGCATCATGGTGTGGGGAGCGATCTCTTACACTGGCCGTACACCCCTGTTGATCGTCGAGGGGACACTGAATAGTGCACGGTACATCCAAACCGTCATCGAACCCATAGTTCTACCATTCCTAGGCCGCGCAAGGGAACTTGCTGTTCCAACAGGACAATGCACGTCCGCATGTATCCCGATGCACCTAACGTACTCTAGAAGGTGTAAGTCAACTACCCTGGCCAGCAAGATCTCCGGATCTGTTCCCCATTGAGCATGTTTGGGACTGGATGAAGCGTCGTCTCACGCGGTCTGCACGTCCAGCACGAACGCTGGTCCCACTGAGGCGCCAGGTGGAAATGGCATGGCAAGCCGTTCCACAGGGCTACATCCAGCATCTGTACGATCGTCTCCATGGGAGAATAGCAGCCTGCATTGCTGCGAAAGGTGGATATACACTGTACTAGTGCCGACATTGTGCATGCTCTGATGCCTGTGTCGATGTGCCTGTGGTTCTGTCAGTGTGATCATGTGATGTATCTGACCCCAGGAATGTGTCAATAAAGTTTCCCCTTCCTGGGACAATGAATTCACGGTGTTCTTATTTCAATTTCCAGGAGTGTATGTGGTTTTGGGGGCCTCTGGTGAGGTTGGTCGGGATCTCAATCAGCTGCCCTTCTGTCGTCGCACGGGATCTGCCGCTCGCCGCCTGCTTTCAGCGACGGTGCCGTCCGGTCAGCGCCCCGCGGACCCCTCTACTGTCTCGCCTCAGCCCCAGGTGAAACCGACGCTGCCTTCCATTTTGCCCCATGGCAACGCGCCGCCGCCATCGCCGCCGCCGCCGCCGCCGCAGCCGCCGCCGCCTGTTCTCCCGCTGGCGACGCCCGCAGTGGACGCGTCGCTGCAACCGCCAGGCGCCTCCCTGGGTCACAAGCCGCCGATCGCTTCCCGTGACCAGTTCTCCTCCGACATGGAACTCTTGCCCGCTCCGGACCATATGTCGTCTTCGCCCGTCGGGTGCCCCGGCCCGATGGAGGTCGACCCTTCGGCCCCTCCTGTCTCGCTACGGGCGCATACACCGCATGTTGGCGTGCACCCTGGAGCTGGTTTTCAGGCGTTTCCTAGCTCCCCGCAGTCCGAATGGCAGGGTTTGGGTGGCACAGCCTCCCCTGTTGTTAGGCTCCCCACCTCGTCGCATTCGTCAACATGCGGTCCTCCCCGCGGCGGGTGGAAGCCTTATGTCACAACCGTACGCAAATTTGCGGGGGAGGAATGTGGTGTCACCGCCAGACACCACACTTGCTAGGTGGTAGCCTTTAAACCGGCCGCGACCCGGTAGTATACGTCGGACCCGCGTGTCGCCACTATCAGTGATTGCAGACCGAGCGCCGCCACGCGGCAGGTCTAGAGATTTCCTAGCACTCGCCCCAGTTGTACAGCCGACTTTGCTAGCGATGGTTCACTGACTTCTACGCTCTCATTTGCCGAGACGATAGTTAGAATAGCCTTCAGCTACGTATTTGCTACGACCTAGCAAGGTGCCACTATCCGTAATATTGATATTGTGAATCATGTACCGTAAAGAGCCACGTTCCCCATTAATGGCTTAAAGTTAAGTATTCTACCAGCTACTCCGTTTTTCTCAATTCTAATTCCCTTGTCATGTTCCAGACCTCACGCCCGTCTGCGTGAGCTACAACGCGTGCATTTCGGCCTCCTTTAGTAACCCTCTGTTGGCTCTCCTGCCAACCACAACAAAGAGAATAAGAGGGAGGGAGAGAGAGAGAGAGAGAGAGAGAGAGAGAGAGAGAGAGAGAGAGAGAGAGAGAGAGAGAGAGAGAGAGGGGGGGGGGGTTTCATATGTGTACGAGCATTGTTCTGTTGAAAAATGACACCACAGTACTGTTCCATGAGAAGTAATACATAAAGCCGTCAGCTGCGTCTTAGATATCATCGGGCTATACGTGTTGAAAATGGTCATCCGGAGTGGCGAAGAGCTACAATCATCGCTGATGTTCTGATGCAGTCCAACATGGGACCACTGACTCATCAGAAAGCCCCACAATTCACGATTCGACCAGTTAGTGGTGGTAATAACGATGTCTCAGGCAAGCACGCGCCATTTCTGGGTAATTCACAGTGATAGCTCAACATCTCACGCTGTTGACACATTTTACGTACCCTTGCAATTCTAGTAACAAATGTACACACAAATAAAACTAATCCTCTCATGTGGCCTTCTACCTGTCCCAGAGAATTGTAACGCTATAATGATTTACACACACGCTACCTTGGCGTCCCACCATTTTTTCCGCCTCCTTCACTTTTCTTGTCAGACAGTGTACTTGCAATTACCGAGGCAGATGGTGCACTCGTTAGTACACTTTACTCACAGACAACTGGGTGGTGGATCAAATCCTTCTGCGGCCTACGAAATTTATGTTTTCAGTGATTCCCATACATCGCTTAATACTTTTGAAAAAGGACAAAAACTATTTCCTTAGTAATCTTCCTTATTCAGAGCTTATTCTCCACATCTAATGACACGACGTGATGGTTTACTCTAATGTTCCTTCCGGTTTACTTGCCGGAGCGATCTGACGTGATGTAAGTGCACTCACATTCAGAGCTTTGTCCAGCCATCCAGATTTAGAAACTTCCTGGCAGATTAAAACTGTGTGTCCGACCGAGACTCGAACTCGGGACCTTTGCCTTTCGCGGGCAAGTGCTCTACCATCTGAGCTACCGGAGCACGACTCACGCCCGGTGCCCACAGCTTTACTTCTGCCAGTATCTCGTCTCCTACCTTCCAAACTTCACAGAAGCTCTTCTGCGAACCTTGCAGAACTAGCATTCCTGAAGGAAAGGATATTGCGGAGACATGGCTTAGCCACAGCCTGTGGCCTGTTTCCAGAATGAGATTTTCACTCTGCAGCCGAGTGTGCACTGATATGAAACCGGGGACCGGGCGTGAGTCGTGCTTCAGTAGCTCAGATGGTACAGCACTTGGCCCCCAAAGGCAAAGGTCCCGAGTTCGAGTATCGGTCGGGCACACAGTTTTAATCTGCCATGAAGTTTCATATCACTGCACACTCCGTTGCAGAGTGAGAATCTCATTCTGGCATCCAGATTTAGGTTTTCGAAATCGCTAATAGCATATGCCGACTTGGTTCCTTCCCAATTACTACCCAAGACAAGTTTGTTCCTCGTCTAAAATGACCTCTTATACAACTGTTCCCCTAAATAAACGAACCAAAATATCTCTATCTCATATCTCTTGGGAAACATGAATCAGTGCAGTAGCAGGACATAGCAAATGACGAAATTTTTCTTAACGTACGCGTGAGGTTTAGTACGAAGAATACGTTACAAAATTTGTGCTTGATATGGGGGTATACATGGCCGGAATTCGTTTCACAATGGTGCATCCTTCGGTACCAACAACTGGTATGACCCGGTTCTGAATCGCGTCAGACTGGGTATGGATGACGGATACAGGTTGAACAGTTCATGTTGCTTCAGTTAAACGCCAGAGTCCATCAAATGTAATGCCTAGCGAGTGCTAGTGTGGCAGTCTCTCGGTAACGTAGGAACAAATGTTTCCATGGGCGAGTGAACGTGCTATTCAGGGCGACAGTGAACACGCCCTGTATGGAACTGGGTCATGTAGTATCCACTTTCGATCCAGCCACCAACCACAGAGCAGAGAACCACAGGATGTCACCATGTCAAGGCGCCTACAAATCGACTGTAGGTCATCTTACCTGCGTCAGCTGCTGTGGTATTTGGGGCCACAGCAGCCCCGCTGTTGCCGGCACTAACCCGCCTCTGCCTCTACTTACCAGTATTCCTCCACTGGCCAGCTTCACAAAACGCAGTCCACCAGCTTGCCAGAATGTCTGCGAGTGTGCTACTTCCAGTTCCGCCTCGACCCAGACTTTCACGATCGTCGATTCACCAAGTGCCGTTCGTCAGAATGCAATGCATGCCGATAAAAACTAATATAGCGATAGCGTAGATGGTACAGACATGGCCAACGGCAGTGTTTTCTTATTGTGACAGCCTTATATCTAAAACTGTACCTGCAAGAACTGCTATAGAGTAGTTCAATTCTCATCAAATCGGTGCTATCTTTCAGTTGCTTTCTTCAGAATTTGTTCAGTTGTTATTAAGACACTAAGATTACGGTGTATTCTCTGTGTCAGTAATAAAGCTCTATTGTTCAAAAATGGTTCAAATGGCTCTGAGCACTATGGGACTCAACTGCTGTGGTCATCAGTCGCCTAGAACTTAGAACTACTTAAACCTAACTAACCTAAGGACATCACATACATCCATGCCCGAGGCAGGATTCGAACCTGCGACCGTAGCAGTCGCACGGTTCCGGACTGCGCGCCTAGAACCGCGAGACCACCGCGGCCGGCAGCTCTGTTGTTCTTGGGTACTTGGGCACATCTGTCTTCCTTCAGCATGCATCATCCACATCGAGGAATACTTAGGTGGCAACGAGGGTAAACATTCCATCACTGTTTGGAAATTCGTAGCCTTTCTCAAGTGCGTGAGCATTGATGTACCCTTCATAGGTGTCCGTGGTTTTCCTCCACCTACTGGCGCTCTCTCATCATTATTGACTGTTTCCTTTGGCGTTCTTGCCTTTGTGTATACATGCCTTTTCCTCTTTCACATTCAGTGATTCTATATCTTGTTCTTCCTTGTTTGTCCCCGTGCTAGCTCAGCTACATTCCTGATGTTATGTTTGCACCATTTCACAGCGACCGTTCGATTCTCTTGTTTGCTATCAATAATGGACCCTCTTTCGTGTTCGTATCATTCGCCTCCCCTACTCTCTCGTCGTGGCTCCTTCCACACCAGACCTGTCGCTCGTGCAGCTTTCCAACTACGCCGTCAGCAGTTGCACCGTTTCACCCAGGAAATCCCTCAGGAATGTTCAGTGAAAAGGTCTTCATGTGGCCTCGCGGAGTGGCCCCGCTGTTTAAGGCGTCCTGTCACGGACTGCGCCACCCTCCCGCCGGAGGTTCGAGTCCTCCCTCGGGCATGCGTGTATGTTTTGCTCTTAGCATAAGTTAGTTTAAGTAGTGTGTAAGCCTAGAGACCGATGACCTAAGCAGTTTGGTCCCTTGGGCATTCACACACGTTTGAACATCTTGTGTCTTCATGCAGCTCCTGTTCTTCACTGAGGACCTTCGAAGGGACTTCGTCCACCTGACGCTCCCGCCACCCGGTACTCAGCTACGTTGCTCTTCTCCCTCCTTCCTTGCTGCACTGGAGTAGCTGCTCACGTTCCTTCTCTCTCAGCCCCACTATCTCTAGCACACGCATTTCTAGTGCTGCCCTTCACCCCCTGCCCTCGCATCCCTGTTCCTGCACGACGATCTCAAGTGACTTAGGCCACCTTGTGTTCTACAGTCAATGATTGTTCCTGCGTTATGGTCCCACCAGTTCCTGCACCACGGGACCCATTGTCTCCAGCACCATGGGCACCACAGACTCTGGCGCCACAGGCTCCATTACCATCAGTTTCGGCACTTCCAGCTCTAGCAACATCAGCTGCTGCACCACCAGCTTCAGCAGCGTTCGCTCCAATGCCAACAGCTTCTGTGCCACTGGCTCTGGCAATACGTGTTCCAGTTCCACCTGCCATGGCGCACACTGCTTTGGCGCCACCTAATCTGGTGCAAATGCTCTGGTACCACCTGTTCTGGCACCACCTGCTCTGGCACCACCCAATCCATCCCCACCCTATTCACACGCCATCTACACTGGCGCCTCCTGCTCTTGTGACTCACGCTCCAGCATCTTCCAATGTGACACAACCCAACAACTAATACGTTGGTGCCATCAGCTCCTGCTCGACCCACTCCTACACCGTCGACGCTCTAAAACTGGGCCTGTCACCTCATCCAGTTGAAACGCCACTTGTACACTCAGGTTCCATCATCGGTGTACTAGAACCAGAGTGTACTCCTATTACCGGCCAACACCTGTCTGTCCCACGCGCTGAAGTCCAACATGCTACCAACCCACACACAACCTGCTTGATTGCCACAGGCTTACATTCCTTCTGCCACACCCCAACATCCTGCATGCAGCCAGCCCATATGCGGCTGGCCTACATGCTACTGATCCTCATGCCAAAATGCTTTTCCCTGTTGCCGGTACTGACAACACATTCTTCTCTCCGAACACATTGCCAGTGGTTCATTGGTTCATGCCTGTTGCCGACCTAAAGCCCACATGCTTGCAGCACCTGGGCTTTTTCCCATTGAATAATGGTTCATCCTCTTCCCAGGCATTTGGTTTCTAATCTAACAGGAAACTTTGCAGTACCTGGAGCATCTACTTCTGGACTCTGTTCCATGTCGCTCCTCCCTGGTCATTGGCCTTGGTCACCACCAGTCGAGGTCATCTCCTACATCCTCCAGGGCCTCTTCTTCTCAGTAGAGCTGCCTCTTGGCGCATCCTCTGCTGTTCTTTATCTGGACTTCCCTGGTGATGTGGTTTGCCAATCGTGTACGTTTTGATACAAGGCTGACCAGACGACACCTTCGCTAGGCCTGTCTTCTTTTGACGATAAGATATGACGTCAATCGTTTTCCCAGGTCTATTCCTCATCATTTTCCTGTCTGTCCGGCAGCTGTCCTCCACTAGAACCGCCCAATTTTGGTTGCACCTTCTGCCAGAAGCCAGCAGTCTTGGCCATCCTAGCTTCTGTGGGCTTCTAAGCGACCCTGCTTATACATGAGACGACTTTGACCCCTTGTTAGGTGCCTGCTGCACACTTGTCCCTGGATCTTTTCTGGAAATCATCATACCTCTGTCCCACGATGGGACATCTCCTACTTCCGGAAGGTGTTTCTTCTCCAAGATGGGTTTGCCAACTCTCCTATGGGGAATAAGGTCTGCAGCATCAATGGCTGTCGCCGATATCACAGTTATCGACTCATGGTATATCATTGGCTGTCGTCTAAATCAATCTGCGATCTTATTCTCCAGCCACTAACGACACGGCAGAGAGCAGCGATTAGCCATCCCGTCAGCTCATCTTGCCTGTGACAGCCCCTGCGGTATATGGTGGCGCTATAACGCTGCTGATGCCGTCGATAGATCGCCCTTGCAGGCCACGTGATACAGGGACGACTTCCCAGTATTTCTTCACTGGCCAGCTTGGACACTTGTCGGCAGTTCGCCAATCAGTCTGCGGGTGTCTGAGTTCCAGTTTCCAAATCGACCACGGCTTTCTTCGTCGACGATTCACTGAGTGCCATCCGTCAGAGTGCAGCGCGTTACAGAGCGAACCAAGACGTCAATAGATCTGGCCTGTGGCAGTGTTTCCTTACACTGTCCGACTGTGTACTTCAATAACTGTTATCAAGCTGTCGAATTCTTATTAAATCAGGACAATCAGTCAGTTACATTCTTCATAGTTAATTGTTTCTCAGATCCTGACGTTATGGTTTACTCTCCGTGTCAGTAAAAAACGTAGTACTGTTATTGGTTACCTGGACACATTTCTCTTCTTATAGCGTGCATCACCCTCATCATGGGATACTAAAGGTCAGGATAGCACAGGCGACCTAGGTTTCCTGTTACCATATTGAAAGTATTCTCATGGAGGCCTCCAACATAGTTTGTAGCTTCCGTCATAAATACGTCAGGAATATAACTTGTGGCTGCGTGGACCAGACGCTCCTCATAGCCTCCAAACGGATGGATCAATCCATCATGATGCTGGACACGAGGCCAGGACCCGTCTGAACAGACTACGTGGTGCCGCTCCTCTGTCCAGCGCGTTGCTGGGTGAATCACTGTCGGCGCACCTGTTTCAGCTGTCACGTCAAGGGAAATCACAGTAATGGTCTCCTTGCTGACTGTAAGTTGTGCTCGAAACTTGGTTACACTTTCTGGTGGTTATATGTCTTGCTGCAAAGAAGCTCCTCTCCTGATGAAAGTACGTGGCGTGGCTGTACGGTTCTACATGGTCTGCCAAACAATACTCTTACATTTTTCCTTTCGGGTACTAGTCGCTCAGAGCATTAGAGTTCCTTTATAGCATTATGGCTCTCATGAACCCACAGATTCCGTATTAGAGCCACAGTCGTGGAATTCCGCTTACGTGGGCAACAAACTCTCATAACGACAAACTGTAGCGATGATTGTCCATTCTGCCACCCTCATCTTCTACAGCTGCATGCACAAACATCCCCCGCAAACATGTGGTGTATGGAGAAGGGTACCATGTACCACTACTGGTCATTTCGTTTCCAGTTCCGCTCGCAAACTGAGCGAGGGGAAAACGACTGTCTATATGTCTCCATACGAGCCCTAATTCCCTTGTCTTCACGATACTTACGTGAAACGTACTTTGGTGGCAGTATAAATCTTCTGCACCAGCTGCAAATTTATGTTCTCTAAATTTTCTCAACAGCATTTTTCTCATTCCCTCCAGGGATTCCCATTTAAATTCACGAAGCTACCTTCACGATTCTGAATTGCTTTGATGTCTTTCTTTAATCCGACTTGTCGGAAATCCAGTACTCAAGAATGATCGCAAAGGTGTTCTCTGAGCCGTCTCCTTTAACAACCTGGGACGTGGTCGAACTGAACTGTGACCCGAAAATAGAATAAATCTCCTTTAATTCCCGTCTATGGTCACAAGTATTTATGTCCTCGGATTAATGTGTCTGTCTATAATGACCATCTTCAGATCGGTTTATAAAAATGTCCTAATAGGCAGCAGTACGCTAGGACATGTTTTATAAAAGAGATCTGAAGATGGTGAATATGGACTGAAACCTTTAGTCTGATGACATAAAAATTTGTGACCACAGACGTGAAGTAAAGGAAATTCTCATAAAACTCTCGCAGTGATTCAAAGCTGACCGGCATTCGCCTTCTCTGCTACCGTACTTACTTGCAATGGGCACAAGTGAACTGTAATCTACTTCCTTTGTTTTCGGACTGAATTTCCGTAGGGTTTTTCCAATGAATCTCAGTCTGGCATCTGCTTTACTGACGATTAATTTTATATCGTCATTCCATTTTAGATCACTCCTAACGCCTACTCCCAGATAATTTACGGAATTAACTGCTTCCAGTTGCTGACCTGCTGTAGTCCAGCTAAATGATAAGGATCTTTCTTTCTATGTATTCACAGCACTTGTGTACATTGAGATTCAATTGCCATCCCCTGCACCATGCGTCAATTCGTTGCAGATACTCCTGTATTTCAGTACAATTTTCCATAGTTACAACCCCTCGATATACTACAGCATCATCCGCAAAAAGCCTCAGTGAACTGCCAATGCTATCCACAAGGTCATTTATATATATTGTGAATAGCAACAGTCCTACGCCACTCGCCTGCGGGACACCTGAAATCTCTCTTACTTCGGAAGACTTCTCTCCATTGAGAACGACATTCTGGCATACACTACTGACCATTAAAATTGCTACACCAAGAAGAAATGCAGATGATAAAAGATTATTCATTGGACAAATGTATTATACTAGAACTGACATGTGATTACATTTTCATGAAGTTTGGGTGCATAGATCCTGAGAAATCAGTCCCAGAACAACCACCTGTGGCCGGAATGACGACCTTGATACGCCTGGGCACAGAGCTTGGATGGCGTGTACAGGTACAGCTGCCCATGCTTCGACACGATACCACAGTTCATCAAGAGTAGTGACTGGCGTATTGTGACGAGCCAGTTGCTCGACCAGACGTTTTCAGTTGGTGAGAGATCTGGAGAATGTGCTGGCCAGGGCAGCAGTCGAACATTTTCTGTATCCAGAAAGGCCCGTACAGGACCTCCAACATGCGGTCGTGCATTATCCTGCTGAAATGTAAGGCTTCGCAGGGATCGAATGAAGGGAATAGCCACGGATCGTAACACATCTGAAATGTGACGTCCACTGTTCAAAGTGCCGTCAATGCGAACAAGAGGTGACCAGATGTGTAACCAACAACACCCCATACCATCACGCCAGGTGATACGCCAGTATGGCGATGACGAATACACGCTTCCAATGTGCGTTCACTGCGATATCGCAAAACACGGATGCGATCATCATGATGCTGTAAACAGAACCTGGATTCATCTGAAAACATGACTTTTGGCATTCGTGTACTCAGGTTCGTCGTTTAGCACACCATGGCAGGCGATCCTGTCTATGATGCAGCGTCAAGGGTAACCGCAGCCATGGTCTCCGAGCTGATAGTCCACGCTGCTGCAAATGTCCTCGAACTGTTCGTGCAAATAGTTGTTGTCTTGCAAACGTCCCCATCTGTTGACTGAGGGATCGCGACGTGGCTGCACGATCCGTTACAACCATGCGGATAAGATGCCTGTCATCCCGACTGCTAGTGATACTAAGGCCGTTGGGTTCCAGAACGGCGTTCCGTATTACCCGCCTGAACCCACCGATTCCATATTCTGCTAACAGTCATTGTATCTCGGCCAATGCGATCAGCAATGTCGCGATACGATAAATCGCAATTACGATAGGCTACAATCCGACGTGGTGGTGAACATTTCTCCTCCTTACACGAGGCATCACAACAACGGTTCAGCAGGCAACGCCGGTCAACTGCTGTTTGTATATGAGCATTCGGTTGGAAACTTTCCTGATGCCAGCACGTTGTAGGTGTCGCCACCGGCGCCAACCTTGTGTGAATTCTCTGAAAAGCTACTCATTTACATATCACAGCATCTAATTTCGCGTTTGTAGTACGACATCGTCGTGGTGTAGCAATTTTAAAGGCCAGTAGTGTATAATTGAAAATACATGCGTAGATTTATCAAAATACTACAACTGTATTCAGACAGAGCTGTTCAGTCACTATCTGTGGGAGCTTAGTTTGTTAAAATGGCTTAATATTTCGTCTATGGATAGAACGTTTGGACGCACATTCTCGTCTCATTTGTGTCTTTCATTTAGTATACTTACTTAACTTGTAGGTATAATAATTCGTATTTTACCCTTTAGCCGTGAAATGAATATTCGGCCGCTGCGCGTTGTGCTGGTACCTCACACAGTCCAGCTGCTGCAGAAGCCAGTCTTCCCCCATCGGCAGCGGCATTAGCCCTGCAGGCTATCTGCTGCCCTTCTGCTGACCGTGTTACTTTGTAACCTCTCGTTTCCGGCAGTTGCGAAGTCTGAGAGCGTCGCCTGGTGAGTGAAGCAGAAGACTCCGGGCGCTGCCTCTTCTCGAGCGATCCTCCCTGTTCAAAGAGTCGCTGCCACCTGTGCAAAGAATGTGTGTCCAGCCATCCATGTCTCCAGTATCTCAGCGTTTAGCCACGCATCTGGCTCATGTCTGTGCTACTATGCACTGTGCTACAGTGCAGGTACCGAGATTCATTTTGATTTATTGTAATGCAGTCTTATCACCATTGATGCTGAATGATTAGTGTCTCAGGTGTAGACGCAAAACAGACACATTTGCGTGACTGAATATCTTCAGGTACTGACTAAATACATTTAAACAAGAATTAATTATTATTTTGCTACGTGAAATGATATTCCATAGCCTCTACAGATACTGAGCCGTGGCGCCATTGAATTGGTAGGCTGTTCCGTCTGGCGCCACTGGCTCACCCCCGTAGTATCGACTATCCCGTTGCCAATATCTGTGAGGAAGAGTTCGGTATCTGTGGGTTGTGTACGTAGAAGATCTTTGCTTGCCGATATATATGCGGCGTTCGCTGGTCCTGGAAGGGGGCACGAAGTTGTGGATTGGCGGTAACATCGTGACAAGTGGTGATAACGGTGTCCGAGCCGTCGAAGCTACGAGCTGCGCAAGGAGGGCGTGGTAGAGCGAAGGCACCGGAGTACTTCACCAGGGTCAGCGTCGACTACCAACAGCAGACCGACACCCCGTCGGATGGTTGGCAACATTCGTGTCGGACGAATGACCTGGCTGCCCTCTTCTACTTGGCTTTTACCGGCTCAGTAACCGCTGCGACGCACCGTGGATCCATGGAACCGTTTGCTTATAAAGGGGTGTAAAATTCTGCAAACCTCGTGGTGGTCTGTTTCTTTGTCTACCTGCCCTCCTTATTATTTTCTGGTTTGTACCCCTCCATCAGAAGTCACTCCGTCGGCTCATTGCTCGTAAATATATAGGCAGTAGTATTGAACTAAGACACTAGTAGTCCTTTGAAAATTTGTCTCCTGTACCTTTCTTGTTTGTACCCGATCATTAATGTTGTAATTAATCAGCTCTTGGTCGTAAACACAGCCGGAACAATTGTACTAAGGCACAAGTTGCCTTTAAACAAACGAGGGACCTTGTGGGTGGGTCTAACTGTTAACCTGTTCAATTCTTTCATTGTAACTGCGTTTCTGGATGTTTTTGTTCCGCCGAGTGAGCTCTCTTGTAGTAAGTGTTCACAAGTAATATTTTAAGACATTCCTTCAGAGCTGTCTGAATAACTGACAATCAGTTTTACTTTGAAAATATTACCAGGCAACTGTCACCAAGGATTTAGTCAAAATAAAATTGTCAGAATGGACTGATAAGAATCCACTCGGACCTTGATTGCCGATTTAAATTATGAGGTTGGTTGCTTTGAAGTAAGGCTTATCGTTGTCATATTGTTTGTTAATCTGTTTAATCATTAAGCACAGGTTTACACATTAACCCCGAACCTTTCGACATACAGCTTTTAAGTTAAAAGTTATGTCACCTGTTTTGAGTAATTGAATCACGCTTGTCATCAATAGTGCTTATATAATTTTCATGTGTTGCAGAAGAGCATTTAATAAGACAGGTTGTGTCCAACGCGGTAGTAAACACCGCTGTTTCACCCGATAACGGGGGGCTACGGGTCCGGCCGTCTTGTAACGATTGTCATATGGTTTGCTGTTCTGCAACACAGCACTTGAGATTTCTTTTGCAAAGATTGAAAGCTTATTCAACGTAAGGTTTAACATTAAAAGAATTGAGCAAATTTTTTCATTCTGTTAAAGGAAATTTTATGGTTGTATGCTTCGATTATGTTGAAAACACATTTTATATATCGTAAAATAAATAGGGTGTATGAAGAGAAAATTATATTTGTGGGTCCTTCCTTCCACGTTTTCTTTAATTCCAGTAAGCACTACGTATCAGATACATAACGTCATACAGATGGTCTTGAAACTTTGTAATTTTGAATTTGTTATAGCAACGAAAATACTTCTTAGATTTGAAACTAAAAAACGTGGACCACACTCAGCAGGTAACACTATGCAGGTGAATCCTTTATGTATTTAGTGTGCCGCGTGTTTTCTGTTTTAAATGTTACAAGTATTTTCATACAAATTGAAAATAAAAATTTTTGAAGACTACTTGTAAATGATTAAGAATCTACAGGGGGCTACGGAAAGTTATTCTATAGTTTTTATTCCAATTTGAAACCATCTACACGAAAATTCGTTTTTATCTATGTATTTTTTATGATGTTGGGACTAGTGAGTGTGAAATTTTTTAATCGATTGCAAAAGTATGATGGTATTGTAACAGAGAAATATGATCATGTTTATTTCTTTTTCTCTTCACCATGACGTTACCTGTCACCGCTAGACTGTTCATGTAAGGACTTTGAACTATCCAGTATACAGTTATCAACATAAATATTGGAAGAAGAAATATTGCTGGTCCAGATGTACCCCCGAAAGATGGTGAACTATTTTACCTCATGCAATAGCTGAAAGAAACTGACTGAAAACTGACTGATAGCTCCTCATTCGCTCGAGTCACCTCAATGTATTACCAAAGTTTCCTTTCAACTCGCCTCCCTTCCTCACCCTGCCACTATGATGTATGACCACATGTTTTGCCACCGTGCCTGCTCAGGATGTTAGCAACTTTATGAATAATAAGTCAACATATTGCAGAATGTAAACATGGATTCACAGCTTCTGTTATACAATGACAGACTTATCCTACTTATCCTGCAGTACTACTCGTAACTTTGAATTGTTCGTTTTCAGACAGTGTTATACATTCCAAATTGACACTTTAGTCCTAAAGCATGGTTGGTAAAAGTCTACATCGTTATCAAGGAGTCGAGGCTAGTGGTCAAGCTGTAAAACTTGTGCCCCGAAGTGTAAATGTTGCGGGATTGAATCCCACTGAGGCGACGGAGTACTCGAACTGGCTTCAACCAAGGATTCACTTCTTTATTATGTGAAGATCTGACAGAATTCCTAGTTTGGATTCCACGTTAAACTGTAGGTCCCTTTTCCCTGGTAGGATTACTGGGATGGTTACAGATACAATGTCGATATTTAGAAAATATCGATATTGCGAATTAGAAAATGTTTTTTTTTTCCAATACCAATAATGATGTCTTTGAAAATTCGCAATATTAGAGTCTGAATACTGACCTTTGATGACGACAGAAAATATGCTATGTTTTAGGACTGTGAATAATATTTTTGCTATTTAAACGAACGGTTTTTGTGAACATGCCTCGCGTCGACATCAAGGAAACGCCTTTGCGAATTGAGAAATGTGGCCATTGAGATGGGGGTAAAGCAATGTTGAAACGTCACCTTTGGAAAATTTTTAAATGGCTCGGCTGATAAACCTCTTACGTTATTTGATTTTCAAACAGCTGAGCAAAACTGAACGTACTCAGACATTTCTCTCTTTACTTATTATGGTCAACACTAAACTGACACACAATATTTTTAGCGCAACGCAATTTGACTTTCAATAATCCCTACAAAAGAATGGCTCTGACTAACAATAACCTATACCTTTCATGAATCACTTACCTCAGAAAAATCTTCGTTACTCGAACTACTGCAATACAGCGAGCGCCAAAACCGCAAGCTAAATAAAAGATTCTAACTACTGAAGGAGGTACAGTACATCTAAGTACAGTAGTTGTACTGATAAGCATACTTAGCAAATGAAAGATTTTGATAGAGTACAAACAATGTGTTTACCTTAATAGTATTCAAAAGTCATTATATGTATGACATCCAGTTTTACAAATTTACTCTCTCTGATGGACAAACGTCCAGATCATCCGCTCTCAAAACTCCGCCATCTCTCTCCCCACATCCACCACTGTTGGCGGCTCACCTCCAACAGCGCAACGCTACGCTCCGTTCACATCCAACTGCCCAGCACTACAATAGAAAATATTCCAACGATGCAAACCAGCCACACACTGCACACAGCACAGTCAGTGATATTCATACAGAGCGCTATGTGGCGTTACCAACATAAAAACCTAAACAGCCCATTTACAATGTTTTTTAACGAACTAAGGCTGGAAGATTGGCTATATTGATTAAGAAGATTCTTTTCCCCCGTATTAAATATATAGGCTTTTCCATCTCCTATTGTTGCCTATCTTACCATAGAAGATTTTCAGGATACTGGACCCACGACTTCTTCCTATAACCCACATGTTTTCTGAGACACGTGGATGAAATTTTTTATCCTTTGGCCAGATGGTATGAAACCTCTTGATCGGGTTTTAGATCATTTGAATTGCCTTTATCTACGCGTCAAATTTTCGATGGAAATTGAAAAGATGGCCAATTATCTTTTTTTGATTGTTTTAGTACGCAGAAAAGAAAACGGGACTTTGGACCACAGTGTACACCGTAAGCCCTCGCATACGGACCGTGACCTCTATGCTAATAGCTGTAATCCACCACCCTAATGCATGGGAGCTATAATTACACTGGGCCACAGAGCTTATGCTATTTTGGATTCTGATAACGTGACAGAGCAACAGGATCATCTTGAGGTTGTTTTCAGCATCCGATTACTCCTGCTTTTCCATTTGGGCCACTACGTAAGTCAATAACGGACGCTTGTTAATCAGTTGCGTTTCACCCTTTGAAGGCAGTGTTTCTTCGAAAATTTCAAGTCCTCAGAAAACACGATATTAAAAGTGTCCATCTGCTTTTGGCCAAAACTAGAGCTCTTCTTGGATCTGTTGAAGAGGATTTGGGACTGAGGAAGCCTGAAGTATATATCTACATCTACATATACATCCATACTGCACAAGCCACCTGACGACGTGTGGCGGAGGGTACCTTAAGTACCTCTATCGGTTCTCCCTTCTATTCCAGTCTCGCATTGTTCGTGGAAAGAAAGATTGTTGGTATGCCTCTGTGTGGGCTCGAACCTCTGATTTTATCCTCATTGCCTCTTCGCGAGATATGCGTAGGAGGGAGCAATATACTGCTTGACTCCTCGCCGAAGGTATGTTCTCGAACTTCAACAAAAGCCGGTACCGAGCTACTGAGCGCCTCTCCTGCAAAGTCTTCCACTGGAGTTTATCTATCATCTACGTAACGCTTTAGCGATTAGAAAAAGATTCTGTAACGAAGCGCGCTGCTCTCCTTTGGACCTTCTCTATCTGTTCTGTCAATCCTATCTGGTACGGATCCCACACTGCAGAGCATTATTCAAGCAGTGGGCGAACAAGTGTACTGTAACCCACTTCTTTTGTTTTTGGACTGCATTTCCTTAGGATTCTTCCAATGAATCTCAATCTGACATCTGCTTAACTGACGATTAACTTTATATTATCGTCCCATTTTAAATCAGTCCTAATGCCTACTCCCAGATAATTTATGGAATTAACTGCTTCCAGTTGCTGACCTGCTATATTGTAGCTAAATGATAAATATCTTTCTTTCTGTGTATTCGCAGCACATTACACTTGTCTACATTGAGAATGAATTGCCATTCCCTGCACCATGCGTCAATTCGTTCCAGATCCTCCTGCATTTCAGTACAATATTCCATTGTTACAACCTCTCGATGTACTACAGCATCATCCGCAAAAAGACTCAGTGAACTTCCGATGTTATCCACAAGGTCATTCATGTATATTGTGAATAGCAACGGTCCTATGACACTCGCCTGCGGCACAGCTGAAATCACTCTTACTTCGGAAGACTTCTCTCCACTGAGAATTCCATGCTGCGCTCTGTTATATAGGAACTTTTCAATCCAATCACACAATTGGTCTGATAGTTCATATGCTGTTACTTTGTTCATTAAACGACTGTGGGGAACTGTATCGAACGCCTTGCGGAAGTCAAGAAACACGGCATCTACCTGGGAAACCGTGTCTATGGCCCTCTGAGTCTCGTGGACGAATAGCGCGAGCTGAATTTCACACGACCGTCTTTTTCGTAACCCATGATGTTTCCTACAGAGTAGATTTCTAGTATCCTGAAAAGTCATTATATTCCAACATAATACGTGTTCCAAAATTTTAAAATTGATAGACGTTAGAGATATAGGCCTATAGTTCTGCACATCTGTTCGACGTTCCTTCTTGAAAACGGGGATGACCTGAGCCCTTTTCCAATCCTTTGGAACGCTACGCTCTTCTAGAGACCTACGGTACTCCACTGCAAGAAGGGGGGCACGTTCCTTCGCGTACTCTGTGTAAATTCAAACATTCCTTTTTTGAACGATTTTAATTGTTTCTCTATCCCTCTATTTCGTTATCTACCATTTTGTCAGCTGTGCGACAATTTAGAGAGGAAACTACAGTGCAGTCATCCTCTGTAAAACAGCTTTGGGAAAAGACATTTAGTATTTCGGACTTTAGTTTGTCATCCTCTGTTTCAGTACCATTTTGGGCACTGAGTGTGTGGACATTTTTTAGGATTTTATACCAAGTCAGTACACAGAACTTTACTTTCGAATTCATTGAACGCCTGTCGCATAGCCCTCCTCACACTACATTTCGCTTCGCGTTTTTTAGTTTTTAGTTTTTTTATTTTGTTTGTCTGCAAGGCTTTGGCTATGTTTATGTTTGCTGTGAACTTCCCTTTGCTTCCGCAGCATTTTTGTATGTCGTTTGTTGTACCACGGTGGCTCTTTTCCATCTCTTATGTTCTTGCTTGGCACATACTCATCTAATGCGTACTGTACGATGTCCACTGATTCTCAACACTATCTGTACTTGAGACAAAACTTTTCTGTTGAGCCGTCAAGTACTCTGAAATCTGCTTGTCATCGTGGAAAGGCATATGTTGGAAAGATTATTCGTACGGTTTATGACAGCTGTATGGAACATCTACGTCATACACGTTTGCCCCAGCCTGAAAAATCTTTCGTCGCTGAACATTGCTTCAATGAAAGGCATATTATATTATTTAATGAGACACAAACTGTTTCACTGGCTTTCCGTTACTGTGGCTGTTTACTTAAGGAATCCATCGAAATACGACTATCCGATGAGATTAT
Source organism: Schistocerca gregaria (assembly GCF_023897955.1). Lineage (NCBI taxonomy): Eukaryota > Metazoa > Arthropoda > Insecta > Orthoptera > Acrididae > Schistocerca > Schistocerca gregaria. The sequence continues at coordinate 84,690,376 of NC_064926.1, read as the reverse complement.
TTATGGAGATAAACTTAATTAAGCAAGATATCGAGTCGTATTTTATCAGCCATGAAACAACAACGGTCTGTTTTTCGGCTGGCTGCAATTTGCGATTCACCGCTTTTGTTAGTTTCTACCGTCGACGACGCTACAATTATTGGCTTCCCAGAGAGCATCCCCGTCGCCTCTCGCGCACGCGCAGCAGCCTGTTTCCGGGTTATGAAGGAGCAGTCGCATCTGAGGTTATCTCTCTTCCCGCGTCATCATGCACCTGAAATCTTATCTGAAGATGGCCTCCAGTTGGTTCGTCAAAATATCGTGCTGTCAGGACGATGAAATACGGCTGCGTACCCGTGAAGAGCATCAAGACTGGCTGTTGTTACAGCTAATGGAGGTGTAATGTCTTTCATCGCTAAATAAGTTTACGTTTCTGTGCTATCATTTGGTGTATGCCGTCTGTGGTACGTAAGAGTGCATTTGATGCTCGTAAAGATAAATACGTTTTACGTTTTCAAATATTTGTGTTGTGTCAGTTAGCGATTAACTTTACTCTTCTCATTTGTTACTTTGAAAGGTGATTATTGCAAAAAATAAGCACTTTCAGTTCTCTTTAGTTTTCACGCAGCCGTTGTTAAGACTAAATATTATTTCGAACTGATACGGCAGTGTAGGGACGTATTGGATATTTATTAATTACCAACAAGTGTCGTCAGCGTTTGTTGATCCTAAATTTTTATTTTTTCACACTGACGTTACGAAACGCACGACAAAAATGGAGAAGAATTCGTTATTAAGTGTAATAAACAGCAAGAATCAGTATACAGCCCACAGAGTAGGAACATCTCTGGCTTTAGCACTGTGTTCTGCGCACTTTGTCAATATTAAACTGGAATTGTCATATGATCTGAGAACGAAGATTTCTGATTAAAGGCAATTTACATTTCCCATTACGTTAGGTAAATTCACGGCACGTCGAAAGATTTCAGAATGCATTTGAACTGGCGGAATTCACACAGGCCATAAGCGGATCAACACTCACATCAGACCACGTCAAGGTTTCTCTGGAAGGAAGTTTTGAGGGCGTTGTCGTCTGCCAAGTTCAACAGTTAACGCTCACTTATGTTATAGTAATGGATTTTGTGTTTTCGTTTCTTCTTCTGTTTTATTTTATTATTATGATTTGTTTTCGTGGAGTACTGCAAAGGCTCTTTGACTAATTGGATATTTATTTCAGTCAGTGTTCTTACACAAGCGATGTCAGATGTCTGAAAGAGAGAAATTTGGAATTTCCATTAAATGACGTTTTAAGTGAAAAGGTCAGCTTTAATGAAGGAGAAAATATAGTTGTTCATGAATTCGTAGTTACGTAAGGCAAAAAAAGATGGAGAAAGTAAACAGTTTGCATTTATTCCTTTATATTTTGAACGTATATAATTCTCCTAACAAATAAATGTGGATGTTTTGAAATGTTGTTTCACTTCTCCGCAATTTAACAAACAAAATTAATCAAGAACATACGTTATGAAGTTTGCTTTTGCAATAATGAACTTCGTTGTCATTAGTTCTTCATTCTGACTTTTTGTATCACAAACGGTGATGTACAATCTCATTTTCCCCGTTAGATACTGGTCTAAGCGAATTGAAGTTACGCAACGGGTAGTGAAATGCACACTCACATGACATTGCCGTAACGTGATGCCCGTTTACTTTGTTCTTCAAAGCTGTTCGAAGTAACATAAGCAAATCGTTGTGGTACATGCAAACGGCCTACACCAAATCCACTGCTCCAATGACGCGAATCTGCCTGTTGTAACGGCTCCATGTGAGCCGCTATATGGTTCTATGAACATTAAGAGCAGTTTAGCTAACCAGAGTGCAGAGCTCCGAATAGGCATTAGTGGCCACTGGTCAGCACCCATTGTGACGTTGGTACAGGCAGAAACCGCTTGTGCTCTCCGGGATCTTCCGCTCGCCGTGTGTGTGCCCCGGTGGGAGAGACTATTAGGTTACTCTTCCCTAGGACGCCGCTGGGTACGGATGCTTTGAGTAGCATGTCTGCTGAGTTGAAATGTGTGAGCGATTTGTTTGAGTTCCTGGTAGTCGCTCTGGTGCGTGGCATTGATAATCATGTCGCACCAACTTATTCAATCAGGGAACGTTGTTAATTCCCGTAATATTCCATTAATTCGGTTAGATGTATTTTTGCAACTGTAACTAGGCGTGGACGAGCGGTGACACCAAATGATGGACAGCTTTAGTTAGATCATAGAATGGAGGCTTTCACAGCAGGTGTTGTCATCACTTAACACCTCCGGGCTGAGATTCCGTAGTCCATACATAAAACTCTGCCCTGTCGTTTTACCTTCGACTGCAGAAGCCATCCGCCGAGCACAATGGGCGAATTGCAACGAGAGCGCGAGTGATCGCCGTATATATAAGCCAACGAGACGGCGCCGCTGTCAATCACGTGACGTCGGCTGTGCTATGATCTCTGATATTGCCAACTTTCTCAGTTGAAATCAATCGATTGTCACGCTGTTTGCTGCAATGCTGACATACATATCGTATCCAGATTAATGCTTTCTTCTTTTCTATTAAAATTACCGCAGTGTTTGACTATCTCAATGGCCTCTCTGTACATTCGCGCATAATAATGCGACGACTTTGCTATGACGGTCCTCTCACTAAACTTTATTTCATGATAACTTTCCTGAAACACGTGTTCCCCTGCAGCCGATCTATCATTATGTCCGAGGCGGCAGTTTCTTTTATGTTCATCCAGACGGCTGTTGCTTCTTTTCATTGTGCCTATAAAGACCTTTCCACAACTGCACGGAATTTCATAAGCACCTGGTGTAGCTAGCGGATGTCGTTTATCTTTTACGGATCTTAAAGATTCTTTTATTTTCGTGGTGGGTCTGAAAACAGTTTCCACATCGTACTTGCTTAAAATATTTCCAATGCGACCAGTGACCTTACTGATGAATGGTAAGGACACTTTCCCCTTGGGCTGGTGCCGATCCCCGTCCGTCCTGGATGTCAATCTAGGGCGTAGTGCACGATCTCTCTATTACATGGGCCCATGGGTAAGAGAAACTGGATGCCTTCCTGTTACATCTGAATAGTATTAATCCAAGAATTCAGTTCACTATGGAACAGGAAATCTATGGTCACCTGAACTTCTTAGATGCGACTGTAATCTAACGAGATGACGGATCATTGGGTCATAAGGTTTTCAGAAAAGACACACACGCTGATCGTTATCTGCAGAAATATTCCAACCACGACCCAAAACCAAAAGAGGGATGATTAAAAAATTAATAGACAGGGCGCACAAAATATGTGAACCAGCTCATTTAGCTGATGGGCTTGAATACCTTAGAGCGACATTCAAGAAGAGTGGGTATTCCAACAGTGAGACAGATCTTGCTCTGCGCCCTAGACTGACAACCAGGACGGAAGAGGATCGGCACCAGCCCAAGGGAAAAGTGTTCTTACCATTAATCAGTAAGGTCAGTGGTTGCATTGGAAATATTTTAAGCAAGTACGATGTGGAAACTGTTTTCAGACCCACCACGAAAATAAAAGAATCTTTAAGATCAGTAAAAGATAAACGACATCCGCTAGCTACACCAGGTGTCTATGAAATTCCGTGCAGTTGTGGAAAGTTCTATATGGGCACAATAAAAAGAAGCGTCAACAGCCGTCTGGATGAACATAAAAAGAACTGCCGCCTAAGACATAATGATAGATCGGCTGTAGGGGAACATGTGTTTCAGGAAAGTTATCATGAAATAAAGTTTAGTGAGGGGAGCGGCGCCCTCGCGTTGGCTTATATATACGGCGCTCACTCGCGCTCTCGTTTCAATTCGCCCATTGTGCTCTGCGGATGGCTTCCGCAGTCGAAACGTCAGGGGAGAGTTTTATGTATGGACCACGGCATCTCAGCCCGGAAGTGTTAAGTGATGAGCTTTAGTTAGTTTACCGTATTAGGTATGAATGTGTTGTGGCTTTGTGGAATGCTTATGCTAAATTTTATTTAATCTCCTGTATAATTTGTATTTCATTTCCACGGACTTCTAAGTACCCTGGTGCACCACATGTGTTCCTTTGTACACCACGAGGCTCCAGTTCGACGTAAACACCTCTCGTGTTCGAATTGAAGCCTCAGTTTCACGACGGAGTAGATGTTTCTGGTTTGCCAAATTTATTTACAAAATTACGGAGTTGTGCGACATTTTATATGTGGACTGTGTTCTCTAAAATTGACCATTAAATGCAGTCGCGCCATGACCCAGTGAGATTACATGTGAATTAGGGAAACAGGTTTTCTAAATTCTATCTTTCGTTGTGTGAGTGACCAACGTGAACGTGGTGCGTGTGATCATGATAAATCGTATCCAGTAATTTAGCAGTCTAGCCCCACATGTGTGGGTCCAGATGCTGCGCCGTATCATGTGCCATGTGTCGATGCAGGCGCTAGCATCCCAAGTAACTCTATTTTAACTTCTGTGTGTGTGTGTGTGTGTGTGTGTGTGTGTGTGTATTGGTATTAATGAAAAAATAAATGTAAATTATTGTTAAATTCTTTGCTATTCATCTCATAGTACCATTCCGCTCCCTAGTCAGGATCCTTAAAATCAGTCTGTTTGCACTTCCTCTTAGCAATGTTTCAATAGAAAAAAATGGTTCAAATGGCTTTGAGCACTATGGGACTTAACTTCTGAGGTCATCAGTCCCCTAGAACTTAGAACTACTTAAACCTAACTAACCTAAGGACATCACACACATCCATGCCCGAGGCAGGATTCGAACCTGCAACCGTAGCGGTTGCGCGGTTCCAGACTATAGCGCCTAGAACCGCATGGGCACTCCGGCCGGCGTTTCAATAGAATTTATCATGATTATTGAATTGGTGTTTTATTCAATTATCAAAAGACCTGCGAGTGATGCCATTTTATCAGTTTAATTAAATAAAATTTAAACAATTATGCCACGCTAATTATATTTTGTGTTTGGTACTTGTTGCAGGCAAGCAAACGTAGCCTCTACTTGCAGATTCATTCTTGGGAGTTAAGGAGCCAGTAAAGAGATATTGTGCGTAGCTGACCTTACCAGGACCTTGCTGTAGTAAAATACGGCACGTATCATTCACTGTACTAGCGAAATAATGACATTCAAAATTTATAGCACGCATTATGTCATTCAAAAATCACGTATTACAGTGCCCACGTATCTTGACAACAGGAAATCATTTCTGCACCTCTAAAAGCTCACTCTAGAGATACTTCTACTCTATGAAGCAGGATTACATTTATCATTGCTGAATCTATTAACATGTACTAAGGAAGCATTACAGTCTGTGGACAAACAGTTGACGGATACGTAATGTTAATTATTGTGGTATATATTGATTAATAAATGTGATTCTAGATATTCTGTATGTTTCTTATTGTTGGGTATTGATGTTGAGATGCCGAAGATGAAATCGAAAGCAGCCTCGATAATTCCCAACGCACTTGACTACGACTCAAAAAAGATATTTTTTCAGTTGAGCCACACGGAATTATTACTGTCACGCAGACGCGCTGCTGAAGCGGAGCGGGATTTGCCACTTGGCTAGCAGCGGAGGGCAGTGGCTCTGTGGTGGCGCTGGTAGCCTGGAGTCAAGGCGCGTCGCACAGCCCGCCTACACGCCTTCTCCTCGCCGCCTCCGGGACGAAAGAAACTAACCAGGCCGTCTCATTTGTCTCGCGGCCGTCTCTTCAACGTCGCGACAACTCTATCACACACCCGTCACTTCGTAGAATGTTCCAGGACTTGCTGAACCGCCTTTAAAGTCGTCACACTTTGGAGACCTATAATGCGCTCCTGATTTTTGTGACTTCAGTTATGAATAGCGCTATATGCAGTATGATAAGATGACCAGCATGCAATCATACAGCCCTAGGGCTAGCTAATTAAACAAATGCTACTACAGTTCGCCACATTAAACCCGAAAATTTGGAGATCTATGCCAGTTCTTGCTTCTCGTGAAAAAATGTCGGTTTCGAGTGCTACTCCAGATCAAACAAGCAGAAAGACATGATGACGTTACACACTTCTATATATTAATTTTTCTTCTCTCCCAAAATATGTGACAGTTGTGTATTCTTTAACAAATCATCGTTATCATAATCATCATCATTGTCATCGTCGTCATCAGCCATTTATTATCCACTTTTGGATAAAGGCTTTAACCAAACCCCTCCACTACTTAGGACAACATTTACTATAACTTCGTTTCCATGCACTTATATGTCAGTGCATTTTTTGTATTATATTGCCTTTGTAAATAGTAAGCCTGAAGATGCTCTAATATAGATCTAAATAGAATGCTGCATAATAAAAAAAGGGAGAAAAACGATGCAGCTGTAATACAGCGAGATTCCTCAAATATCTCACAAGGTCATTGCTGGTAGACACATAGCCCAGTCCAGTCTGCCAGCTGCCAGACACTGAGTTGCCAGTAATAGAGGCTAGAGGCTGTTTCTTTTCTGCAGAACAGTATGGATGCCACACAATGGCTGATACTAACAAACCGATCCCCACAGCGCTCCCATAAAAAACAGCCACCAATGTTCTGTTTCTGTTAATTTACAAATCAGGAAGTGACTCTGAGGTCATTATTTATGCAATGTGTATACTATTGTCTTCTCTTTAGTCTTAATAGTTAATAAAGTTACGTTTAACACAAAAAATGTTGTAAAGGGTAACCAAAAGCAGTTTAGTTCTCGACGACAATAGATTAACTGCGTGCAACTAAAACCATTGATGTTGCTCTTGTGGTCTTCAGTCCTAAGACTGGTTTGATGCAGCTCTCCATGCTACTCTATCATGTGCAAGCTTCTTCATCTCCCAGTACTTACTGAAAGATACACCATTCTGAATCTGCTTAGTGTATTCATCTCTTGGCCTCCATCTACGATTTTTACCCTCCACGCTGAAATCCAATACTAAATTTGTGATCCCTTGGTGCCTTAGAACATGTCCTACCAACCGCACTCTTCTTCTTGTCAAGTGTGCCACAAACTCTTCTGCTCCCCAATTCTATTGAATACCTCCTCTTTAGTTATATGATCTACCCATCAAATCGTCAGCATTCTTCTGTAGCACTACATTTCGAAAGCTTCTATTGTATTTTTCTCCAATCCATTTATCGTCCATGTTCCACTTCCACATATGTCTACACTCCATGCAAATCTATCTTCAGAAACGCTTTCCTTGCCATTGCCAGTCTACATTTTATATCCTCTCTACTTCGACCATCGCCAGTTATTTTGCTCCCCAAATAGCAAAACTCCTTTACTACTTTAAGTGTCTCATTTCCTAATCTAATTCTCTCAACATCACCCGACTTCATTCGACTACATTTCATTATTTTCGTTTTGCTTTTGTTGTTATCCTTCTTTCAAGACACTGTCCATTCCGTTAACTGCTCTTCCAAGACATTTTCTGTCTCTGATAGAATTACAATGTCATCGGCGAACCTCACAGTTTTTATATCTTCTCCATGTATTTTAATACCTACTCCGAATTTTTCTTTTGTTTCTTTTACTGCTTGCTCAATATGCAGATTGAATAACATCGGAGAGAGGCTACATACCTGTCTCACTCCCTTCTCACCCCCCTTTTGCCTTTCATGCCCCTCGACTCTTATAACTGCCATCTGCTTTCTGCACAAATTGTAAATAGCCTTGCGTTCTCTGTATTTTACCCCTGCCACCTTTAGAATTTGAAAGAGAGTATTCCAGTCAACATTGTCAAACGTTTTCTCTAAGTCTACAAATGCTATATACGTAGATTTGCCTTTCCTTAATCTTTGTTCTAAGATAAGTCATAAGGACAGAATTGACTCACGTGTTCCAATATTTCTACGGAATCCAAACTGATCTTCCCCGAGGTCGGCTTCTACCAGTTTTTCCATTCGTCTGTAAAGAATTCGCGTTAGCATTTTACAGCTGTGACTTATTAAACTGATAATTCCATAATTTTCACATCTGTCAGCACCTGCTTTCTTTGGGATTGGAATTATTATATTCTTCTTAAAGTCTGAGGGTACTTCGCCTGTCTCATACATCTTGTTGGCCAGATGGTAGAATTTTGTCAGGGCAGGCTCTCCTAAGGCTGTCAGTAGTTCTAATGGAATGTTGTCTACTTCCGGGGCCTTGTTTCTACTCAGGTGTTTCAGTGCTCTGTCAAACACTTCACGCAGTATCGTGTCTCCCATTTCATCTTCATCTACACCCTCTCCCATTTCCATAATATTGTCCTCAAGTGCATCGCCGTTATATAGACCGTCTACATACTTCTTCCACCTTTATGCTTTGCCTTCTTTGATTAGAACTGGGTTTCCATCTGAGCTCTAGATATTCATCCAAGTGGTTCTCTTTTCTCCAAAGGTCTCTTTAACTTTCCTGTTGGCAGTATCTATCTTACCCCTAGTGAGATAAGCCTCTACATCCTTACATTTGTCCTGTAGCCATCCCTGCTTAGCCGTTTTGCACTTCCTGTTGATATCAGTTTTGAGAGGTTTGTATTCCTTTTTGCCTGCTTCATTTACTGCATTTTTATGTTTTGTCTTTTCATCAATTAAATTCATTATTTCTTCTGTTACCCAAGGATTTCTACAAGCCTTCGTCTTTTTACCTACTTGATCCTCTGCTGCCTTCACTACTTTATCCCTCAAAGCTAGCCATTCTTCTTCTACCGTATTTCTTTCCCCCATTCCTGTCAATTGTTCCCTTATGCTCTCCATGAAACTCTGTACAACCTCTGGTTTAGTCAGTTTATCCAGGTCCTATCTCCTTCAATTCCCACCTTTTTGCAGTATCTTCAGTTTTAATCCACAGTTTATAACCAATAGGCTGTGGTCACAGTCCACATCTGCCCCTGGAAATGTCTTACAATTTAAAACCTGTCTCCTAAATCTCTGCCCTACCATTATATAATCTGTCTGATACCTTCTAGTATCTCCAGGATTCATATATGTATACAACCTTCTTTTACGATTCTTGAACCAAGTGTTAGCTATGGTTAAGTTATGCTCTGTGCAAAATTCTACTAGATGGCTTCCTCTTTCATTTTTTACCCCCAATCCATATTCACCTACTATGTTTCCTTCTCGCCCTTTTCCTACTCTCGAATTCCAGTTATCCATGACTATTAAATTTTCGTCTCCTTTTACTACCTGAATAATTTCTTTTGTCTCATCGATGATGTACATTATTTATACAGTATTACTGTTGTTAGTATTGTTAATTATTCTATTTGTAATTGATTACAAATGTCACATTGAAATTCATTCTTTATAATTGGTGAATGAAAATGAAGTAAATTCGTTTATCAACACTGATAATATGGTAAACTCATCACAACACAGCTTCGAAAAGCGCTTAACAAATTAATTACGACAACAAATGGCTCGTAACGTGGGTCAGAACAAGTTGATTTAATGCCAGAAGGCGAGAGAGTGTGAGCTGTTCTGTGCATCTACTTCTGCTAATCATCGACAGCCAGTATGTTTTAGCCTTCGTCCCAATCCCTTCCTGTGAACAGCACTGCATGGCAATAAACGCTTACCTCGAGCCTGCCACGTGACCATACGTTATTCGTAATGGTACTTTATTAGTTCTTGTCCGGCGCCACGCGTAAGTGAATCTCTTTCCATCCACGGTGCCGTATTGCTTCCCGCTCCCTCGCGCCCCCCCCCCCCCCCTCCCTCTCACTCTCTCTCTCGCACACACACACACACACACACACACACACACACACACACACACAAACACACACCCCATCATCTCTTTGTCTCTCCGCCTGTTCCCCACCAACTTTCCACTCTTTGTGCGGAGGCACCTTACATGGCGACGCGCACTGAAGATAAAATGAAGGTGAGTCTTTATGTGATGAGTTAACTATATTTGCTGGACCCCAGTTCAAATCCCGGTTCCCTTCGTTTTGCAGAAGTGCACTACCAGTTACGCCAGACCCTCAAACAATGAATGCAGCACAATACTTGTGACAATATGTGGCGAAAGTACTTCCAAAAGGTAGTGGATAACGTCTCACAAACACTGTTAGAATTTTATTTTTCACAAACACTCGAAATTTTGCAGGGAAGGTGGAGCGACAAAGATAGGGAGACAGCGATTTATTGCCAGAATACTTCCAAGATTCAACAAATATACCAAAGAGGTTGCTTACAATATGCCATATTGCACGGTATGGGATCCTTAACTGACAAGATTGACAGAGGATATGGGAAAACTTAAGAGAAGGGCAACTCTTAGTATTATCGCGAAATAAAGTAGAGAGTGTCAGGAGACGACAGACGAGTTGTGGTGGCACTTATTAAAACATAAGTCATTTTCGTTGTGGTGAGATTTCACGAAATTTCAACCACCAACGTCCTTCTCCACATGCTAAAATATTTTGTGGACTGCCACTTACGTAGGAAGAAATGATCACCGTCTTAAAATAACACCATTCAGAGCTCACACAGAAACATTTAGTTGTCTGGATTTCAAAACATTTTCGGCTAGCGTTTATTTCTCAGCATACCGTAGGCGGAAACGGCTGAATTGCTCTATAGGGCGCTGGACAATAGTGCTGTCAAACATAAAGAACAGAACTGCATCCCACAAAACACGTAACACGTAACACGTAACGGACGAATGCGTTCTGGGATAGCGTTATAAAATAAATAATAAAGACAGCGATCTGGAGCTAGGCACAGTTTGGGATCCGGATACTGGAATATTGATATTGGGCCTGTCCTTCTTGCAGCCAGAACATTATATTATATGGTGCTAGAATGGGCACCAGTGATGCCACAAGCGGTAGTACCGCTATATAAGAACAGCAGCAGCAGCAGCTGACACACTACAGCACCACTTGACAATGGCTGAATAGCACTCGGCCTAAAGCTCATGATTCCTACATCACTTGACGCACCTGTACTCTCGAGAGAATTTTATCAGTACATGTCACCGTGAAAACATGTATTCGTATGTAATATAATGGTTTTGTTATTATAAAGTAAAGGTAATAGGAAGAACTGAGCAGTCTCATGAAGCTAGGGACTAAATAATTACAAGTTCCAGTTTCTAAAATGTAATTTCGTGGGACAAAAGTACTTGGCAATCCTGGCGGCGAAAGGTCCAACCTTCCATCGTCTGTTCAATTAACATTTGATTTGATTCATTTATCGTGTCAGAAGCTTTGCATACAAAATAAACAAAAAGAGAAAAAACAGGCCAAATATACAAGAGTAATAGGCACAAGGAAAAAAATGATACAGTGTCAGGCAATTAGTGTTATATAATAGCACTTAAAAATAAGAAAACTACAAACAATAAACAAAATCAAACCAAAAATTAGCAACCTCGACGGCATTCATTGTGTCTGGCCCGCAGTAGGTCCTCTTAACGTGGAGGAAACTGAGTACTTAGGACAGTTGCACAGGTGTCTGGTGGTTTGTCGGCTCCCCATTCGCACTTAGTTGATGAGTCCCTCAGACCGATTTGGCCGTATTATCCTTTGTTCCACCCACCTCCTTCTGAGTCTGCTGAGGGACTTCCACGTTTTCGATTGCAAGTTTTCGCCTAGGGGGAGGGCATCCGGAGTTGGCATCCATGATGGGATATCTGTATTTCTGGTTGTCAACTGGTTTTGTAGTACCATTGACGGTGATGCACTTCAGCTTGCTTAGGAGAACTCTGTGCTCATGAAACGGATGAGCAGCTTTTAATTCCACTTTGCGTCCCTCTGTGCTCAAAGGCAACTGCCCGTCCTGTGTCTGGCGGGGCTATCCACGCCAGGCTGTAGAGTCTGTAGCCAGGCGTTGCGCTCAAGCATCCTAATGTTATTCTACATGTCTCGTTGAGCGCAACATCCATATGCCTGGTATGAACAGAACTGTACCAAACAGGGCAGGGGTATTCAGCAGGAGAATAACACAATGCAAGCGCTGATGTTCTGAGTACTGTCAGTTGGGCACCCCACTCACCACTTGTGACCTTTCTATTGATGTTATTGCGAGCGGATATTTTTTGTTTTGTGTGTAGTTAGTGCTTCCTAAATACCGGCGTTCAGCCCAGCGTGATCCCCCAAATACTTTGGATTATGATAGTGCTCCAGCTCCGTGCCATCTCATACAACTTTTAATTTTCTGTTGGCGTCTTTGTTTCGTAGATGAAAAGCGCATACTTGAGTTTTAGCCAGTTTAGTTTTACGCAGTTAATTTGAAATTATGCAGCTAGAGTGTGAAATCCATTTCGTAGGTACCTCTCTACTCTTTCGAAATCTTTGGCTTGATATAATTGTGCCAGATCGTCAACATAGGTGACGCTTTTTTGTGTAAGAGATTGTAGCTGATTGTTACTATAGGTGTTAAACAAGGAAGGTACTAGGACGCTCCTTTGAGACACACTGATTTTTCGATTCTCCGCTTACTTTCCAGCACGATGTAGAATCTACTATTTTGGAGTTCCCATGTAGCTGTTGAAATAACGATTTCCCATTCACTGATATAGATTGTGCAACATGATATTGTGCTGCACTGTATCATAAGCTGATGAGAGATCCGCAAACACTGCTCATGTAACTATGTCCTCGATATTCTGTATCAAATTGGCGATTTGTGCTGTATAATTTTTATTCGGTCGAAATCCATGTTGTTGTGGAATCAATTGTCGATCGGTGACAAAGTTGAGACGATTAAGCAGCATCCTTTGGAGGACTTTGTAAAGATGGAGTAAAGGAGATACAAGGCGAAAGTTCTCGCCATCTCAAGCTGGCTTGTTGGTTTTTATTAGGGCGACGATCCTCGACCTTCTGCAGATTTTAGGAACCTTCAGTCGTGTTAGTTATTAAAGAACTGTAGTAGCCATCTAATTGTCACAGGCCCAAAATGATTTAATAGCTCCACCAATAAATAGTGGAGTCCTGGCGCCTCGCCGGATTTACACTGTTCTTAAAAACAGCTTTCAGTTCTTCCGAACTTAGCGACAACACGTTTGTTTCTGGATGTCGCTGGGCTACACCTTTTTTAATTTCTTCTTTCAGCTTTCCCACTCAACAGCAGCCTGTGTGCGACTTCATTTGGGGTAATGCTGTGTATTACTTTGGGTATAGTAGGGCTATTACTGAGTCGTTTGAGCAGTTGTCAAGCTTTTCTGCCTCTCTTTGACATTTCAGTACTCTCTAACATTTTAATCCATAGATTCCGTTTGGCTTTCACCAACTCCTGGGACAGTGTTTGTCCTGATTTTACTGTATCCGTATTGAGTGGGTCTTCATCAATGGATCTACGGTACTACTGAAGTTTTAAAATCAATTCTTCGTTCATCCGCAGAATTTATGTTGTATGGGAGACTCCGGGGATTGAAGGGCGAGAGAACCTCTTCAGAGCGTCTACAACACGATCGTAGTAGTGTGGCAGGGGTTCGATGCTTAGTATTGCCTCATCCAGTGTTTCTGCAAAACACCCCCGGTCTTCTTAAAGCTGAACCGCCTACGGAACGGGATCACATATGGTCTGACGGCTGCAAACATTGGGCAGCAGACTGGCCTATGATGGGTGCCAGGTACAGTCTTCACACAGTGGTCAGAAACAGTGTCGCTGACGAAAAACAGATCGGGGTTGTTTCCCTTTTTCCAGCGGCCGCCGTTAAATGAAGGTGTAACTGGCAGTCATGTGAGAGAGTCGATCTCTTGCAGCCAGCCCACTGTAGTACCCCCTCTCAGTTTACATTATCGTCCATGTAACCACAAACGCTACTGTCGCTGTTAAAGTCGCCCTCGACGAATTGAGCGTCCTGATTTTGAGCGTTCTCTGGGTGACTGAAGCAAAATTTTCCACCAGGAGGCTTGTAGACGGATTTTACTGTACAACTGCTCAGTTCAGCTGTTAAGATTTCAATACCGTTCTCCTCTGTCAGAGACACTGAGAGCACTGCTATACCAGACCTCACAGAAATGGCACTAACACGCTGTTTGTGTGGCCTCTCGAAGGCAGTCTGTATGCCTGCTATTTTTGGTTTTCGTACAGTAATACCATTGTGCATTTCTTGGATGCACAAAGCAGTAGAATTAATATCTTGACACAAAGTGTGAAGAAGTTCTTCTTTGTTGGCTGATAAGCCTTCATGTTCATGGGCACTTTTGTCAACTTTGATCCTGAAAAATAACCTTCGATTTTCCTATTGCACATCGCAACTCTTCTACATTGGAAAAATCAGCCGATTGAGGGAAATTTCAACCGTGGTCCACGGGACGTCCGAGTGTATGTAATGCGCCAAACACACACCCTTCTTGTGACTCCTTCCATGTCCCCCAACATTTGATTCAAACAATTTAATTTCTTAGTTTTTACTAAATAATGCTGGTGTAACGAAGATACTGTCCAGCTAATATCATCCGCAAATATTCCTCGTTTCTCAAATAGTACAGTTGCAAGCCAGCTTAATTCATAGGCAAGATTTTAAAAGGGAAAATTTCAGAATAGATTATGCAAGATAAATTTTAACTCGTCAATACCAGAAGCTCGTTTTTCGCGCTTCTACGTCGTTAATCAGTATTTAATGAATCTGGAAATGCTTTCATTATAAACTAGCGAGCAGTTCTTGACACTGAAGGTAATTACTTTGAGATCAGCTGCGAATGCCGCAGAAATCACCTTGCGGTAGCCATTAGTCCACTAATTGCATCCGGAGTTCATTATAAATCAAACCCGCACGCTCAGAAGTGCGCGCCGTTTTTAATTTAGCAGTACTAAGTGGACGAGCAGGCTCGGCTGCGCCGTTCATCATGCTGCTGTTCTTGTTTTTGGGGACGAACACTCGACGGGGCGTCCTATCCCCGGCATCCACACTGATGTCAACAACCAACAAGTGCTCGTAGGAGCAAATGAAACCAGCTGTGACGTTCTTCCACTCAAAGTATGACTTATAGTAGAGGTCAGCTGCCTGGGGCCGCTCAGGCGTCGTTTATGGACTTCGTAAATAATTTATGCGATGCCATTTGCACTTGCCTGGGAGGCGCACGGAGTATATATGAGACACGTGAGGAGTAAAAAAAGATATGACATCTGTTCCTATCGCTTTTCCCTGAGCTGTATTGCCCTTTGCAATAGAAATACTCACAGGGGAACATCACCAGCTTGACTTCATATTTTAAGGAGCAAAAAGCAAACTTGCAAGATATGAGGCACGGAAATCGATGCAGCTCCATTATTTTGGGTCATAAATCTCACATTACGCAGATATGAGCTTTTGAAAGCACTGATTTTAATCTTCCGCTCGCACCTGTTGTATGTCACTCTCCCTGCTACAATGCAGTCGCCTAATGCCCGAGCGAGAAACATTGTGTCGTGGAGTGACAACCTGAGCTACCCTTCGGGATATGTTGATGGCGAGGCAAAACGACAGGGCAGGTGGACCCACCTGCCCGGCATTTACTGAAACACTGTTCTAATATGAGTAATATCAAACTCTCACAGATATATAGTGAAGCTCCAAAGAAACTGGCATAGGGATGCATACCCAAACAGGAAGATTACGGCTCTGCGGTCGGCAACGGCTACATAAGGATGAGGCGCATTTGTTCGATCGTTACTGCTGCTACAATGGCAGGTTATCAAGGTTTAAGTGAGTTTGAACGTGGTGTTATAGTCGGCGCACGAGCGCTGGGACACAGCATCTCCGGCGTAGCGATGGAGCGGGGATTTTCCCGTATGACCATTTCACGAGTGTGACTTGAATAATAGGAATACGGTAACACGTCAAATCTCCGACATCGCTGCTGCCGGAGAAAGACCCTCCAAGAACAGCACCAACGACGACTGAGGGGAATCTTTCAACGTGACGGAAGTGTAACCCTTCCGCAAATTGCTGCAGATTTCAATGCTGGACCATCAAGAAGTGCCAGTGTGCGAACCATTCAACGAAACGTCATCGATATGAGTTTTCGGAGCTGGAGGCCCACTCGTGTACGTTTGGTGACTGCACGAAACAAAGCTTTACGCCTCACCTGGGCTCGTCAGCATCGACATTGGACTGGAAACCTGTTGCCTGGTCGGACGAGTCTTTCGAAGTCTTGAGAAGTGGACGTGTACGGTTACGGAGACAACCTTATGAATCCATGGAACCTGCATGTCAGCAGGGAATGTGGTTCAAGCTGGTGGAGGTTCTTTCATGGCGTGGGACGTGTGCAGTTGGAGTGGTATGGGGCTCCTGATACGTCTACACACGACTCTGACAGGTAACAAGTACGTAATCATCCTGTCTCATCATCAGCATCAATTTATGATCATTGTGCATTCCGACGGACTTGACCAAATCCAGCACGACAATTCGACACCCCACACGTTCAGATTTGCTACAGAATGGCTGCAGGAACACTCTTGTCAACACTTCTGCTGGCCACCAAACTCCGCAGACATGAACATTATTGAGCGTATGTGGAATGCCTTGCAACGTGCTGTTCAGAAGATATCTCCACCCCTCTCTTACGGGTCTAGGCACAGGCCTACAGGATTCATGGTGTCATTTTCCTCCAGCACTGCTTCAGACATTAGTCGATTCCATGCCACGTCGTGTTGCGGCACTTCTGCGTGCTCGCGGGGGCCGTACACGATATAAAGCAGGTGTACGTCCAGTTTATGTTAGCAGTGGTCTCGTAGTGGCATATGTAAGTAGGTCAACACTTGTTATGAAGTTGTTGATTTTCTATTTACTATTTTATCATGAAATTGACGTTGAAAAATAGCACATCTCCTGCAAATGAACTTCACTTTAATAGTGCCAGGTTGAAAATCCAAAGATAATAACGCGAGGCAGCGATTTAAATAATGCTACGCTACTTATCTAATGACACGTTCATTCGATTCATTCATTTTCACTGGCATTGCGAATCGCACAGTTAAAATTTTGAAAGCAAAGAGCTCTCTGGCAGCAGATGCAGTTTGGAAACCGCGCAGTTTGACGCAGTGAACTAAGCACCTTACCTTTGTCGAAACAGTACTTCACGAATCTCTTACCCACTCCGCTGGACAGTAATTGGTGCTCGGACGTTGGGCGATTGCAGTGAGGTGGAGCGAATGAAAAACAATCGGTTGCTTGAAAAATTAAAAGCCGTACTTTCGGAATGTTATAACTGCGAACTATCAGGATTTTGGTCCGACTGTTCGCCGGAATTGATTTCTGAGGCTGATACCTTGCAAGTGTGCTTTTCCCCCCTTAAAACCTCAAGCGTAGTTGGTGATGCGTTGCCTTATAAGGTAAAAACATACGGCACGCACAAACAGCCGTTTTCTTCTCAAGAATTAAGAAACTATGGAACTGAATTATGGTCATCCGTTGCAATAAACCCAGAATTGTATTCATTTCGGGTCAGTGCTCTTAAGGCTGCACCAGACCAGGACTATTACAGTTATTTTTGATTAAAATTTAGCCGTTCTACAAGGCCCAGTACTTGTAATATTTTTAAAATTATGAACTTTATTTTACTCTCAGTTATCGGTGGTATAATTTTAAGAAATAATTGATATGACGGTTATTTCATGTTGAGTAATTTAGCTTGATGTGCAGATTTTAAATTGCCTTGCTCTAATACATTCATTTTCTTACATTTAGTTAACTTGTTAGCTGCGCCAGAGCGTTGGAACGTTTTTGATACAATTAGACACAATTAGACGCCAGTCTGGGGCCCTGTTAACAGCTTAACATTTATTTGGGGTTGTTCTGCCACTTTTTAAAAAAGAGGTCCTTTATTGCCGTGGATAACCGTAGTCGTGTAGTAAAAGCGAGCTTACATCAGGCTGAACTGTGCTGCTTGTGATTTGAAGTCATCTAATTACTTTCAGTTAAAATTCTTCTTCTGACAAAGGGAACTAAACTGCCTCAACATGTACGTCTGCTCACCGCATGTCTGAGAGAACGGTTGTTAATATGGGTGTAGAGACACCACTATTGAACTTTCGAAGCACAGGAACAGGGAACCTCTACTAAATAGGTCGTGATACACATTGATCCACGTCAGTAGCAGCATAAGGAGAGGGTGCATTTTACTTACCGAGAAGGCGCGCTTCAAGGAAGTGTGAATATGCTTTCACGTTGTAGGTTTTTAGACTGAAGAAACGTCAGGCTACCTTCCTAGCGTTCATGGACGTAGAGAAAGCGTTGGACAACGTAAGGTGGAATAAGATGTTCACATTCTTTGGAAGACAGGGGCTACAGTACGCAGACTAAAGACTACTTTACAGAAAGACACCAAGTTTCGAAGCCGCCATAAAAGTTTGCGCGCGGCTTACGATTGCTCAAACCACAGTCGAAACTAAACAGTTTCGACTTGTTCTAACTTTGACAACACGAAACTAGTAACTGCGCATGGTTTGAGGTTAGGTGTCTTGTCTATAGCGTGACAACAAAGTAAATAAGTAGTCGGAAAAGGAGCAAATTCTTCGCTTCTTGGACATCTGTGATAAGTGATTTCATTGACGTTGAGTGCAAAAACAACTAATCATGTGTTGCTGCAGCGCAGTCAGTGCTGCGCGACCTGAACATGGATGGGGTGACGACACCTGAACTGCAGAGCAAAATTCATTCCATTAAAAAAAAACCTACGGCAATAAATTACGAAATATACAAAAAAGTAAAATATCTGTGTAAGATATAACATCTGGGAGACAAAACGCAGTAATTCGAGCTGGGGTATTCATTTATAATGAAGACAGCTCGGGCACACCGGCCGGCGAAGAAGTAGTAGAAAACTGAATAACTTGTTTCTCAACGCAGCTTCGACCTGTAGCAGCCGATCAGGGAACGAGTTGCAAAAATTTTAGAAATAGCCGCCAACCCTGCCTTTTGTGTGTCACTGCACCAGCATTCGCCCAGTTGTGTTTCTGTATACATCTATACTTGACAATAGTAAATTTTTGTACTCCACAAAATAATTACTGAAATTTGACCGGTGTTCCTAATGTAATTTCATAATCTCATAACACACTTTACAGTATTTACCTTTATCACGAAAGTTCAGAATTAATTCTACGTTTAAAGAAAAGACCTTACTTTTAAACTGAAATATTTTCATATCCTGCATGAAACTTTTCTGCAAACTCAAACATAAGATGTGTGTAAAACACTCACTAACAATGGAAATGTCTGTTGCACAATGCCACTAAATTTTTTTTATCATGTTAACAAACTTTTATGTACACGTCCCACTTCTTATACTTTCCGTGACACTGGGTCCTACATAAACAGGCGACTTCACACTTAGACCATTCAACCGGATTACTCGAAGTATGGTAAGCTAAAATGTGTACCACTTCCACCTGCTGCACAGCCATCCTATCGCAGCATGGCTTCGAGCAAAACCTAATACTCTTCCGAAGTATTCAGTTTGGCTTCCCTATGTTCACGACATAGTCTCGAACCTGCCGTATCCGCCGTGCTCCAGTCGACCCCACTTTCAAATACGAGCGCCACTAGTTACGCCTCTGCTGTTCCTACCGCCACCTCTTCGGCACTGGGGCGCTGCTACCAACAATTACGCTGCTGCCAATAAAATACAAGCATCCCTCTCTGGGTGTACTTAAGTTCCATCATTCATAGACTGCGTTTGTCTCAGTGTCTCTACTGGCCCCTCCAGTAGTAAATTGGTGATCCTTTGATGCTGCAGAACATGTCCTACCAACCGATCCCTTCTTCTAGCCACGTTGTGCCACAAATTTCTCTTCTCCCCAATACTATTCAGTACCTCCTCGTTAGTTATGTGATCTACGCATCTAATCTTCAGCATTCTTCTGTAGCACCACATTTCGAAAGCTTCTGTTGTCTTCCTGTCCATACCATTTATCGTCCAGGTTCCACTTCCATGCATGGCTACACTCCATACAAATACTTTCAGATACGCCTTCCTGACACTTAAATCCATACTCGATGTTAATAAATTTCTCTTCTTCAGGGACGTTTTCCTCTCCATAGCCAGTCTGCATTTTATATCCTCTCTACTTCGACCATAATAAGTTATTTTGCTCCCCAAATAACAAAACTCATCTACTACTTCAACTGTCTCATTTCCTAATCTAATTCCCGCAGCATCACCCAACTTAATTCCATTATCCTCGTTTTGCTTTTGTTGATGATTATCTTATTTGCTCAATATACAGATAATAACTGCGGGGATAGGCTACAACCCTGTCTCACTCTCTTCCCGAATGCCCTTCGTCTCTTATAACTGCCACCTACTTTCTGTACAAACTCTAAATAGCCTTTCGCTCCCTGTATTTTACCCCTGCCATACGCTCCATACAAATACTTCCTGAAACGACTTCCTGACACTTAAATCTATATTAGATGTTAACAAATTTCTGTTCTTCAGGAACGCTTTCCTCGCCATAGCCAGTCTGCATTATATATTCTCTTTACTTCGAACATCATCAGTTATTTTGCTCCCCAAATAGCAAAACTCATCTACTGCTTTAAGTGTCTCATTTCCTAATCTAATTCCCTCAGCATCACCCAACTTAATTCGACTACATTCCGTTATCCTTGTTTTGCTTTTGTTGATGTTCATCTTATATCCTCCTTTCAAGCCACTGTCCATTCCGTTCAACTGTTCTTCCAAGTCCTTTGCTGTCTCTGACAGAATTACAATGTCGTCGGCGAACCTCAAAGTTTTTATTTCTTCTCCATGGATTTTAATACCTACTCCGATTTTTTCTTATGTTTCCTTCACTGCTTGCTCAATATACAGATTGAATAACATCGGGGACAGGCTACAACCCTGTTTCACTCCCTTCCCAACCACTGCTTCCCTTTCATGCCCCTCGACTCTTATAACTGCTATCTGGTTTCTGTACAAATTGTAAGTAGCCTTTCGCTCTCTGTATTTAACCCCTGCCACCTTCAGAATTTGGAAGAGAGTATTCCAGTCAACATTGTGAAACACTTTCTCTAAGTCGAAAAATGCTAGAAACGTAGGTTTGCTTTTCTTTAATCTGTCTTCTAATATCAGTATTGCCTCACGTGTTCCAGCATTTCTACGGAATCCAAAATGATCTTCGCCGAGGTCGGCTTCTACCAGTTTTTCCATTCGTCTGTAAAGAGTGCGCGTTAGCATTTTGCCGCTGTGACTTACTAAACTGATGTGAACTGTCAACACCAGCTTTCTTTGGGATTGGAATTATTATACTGTGGGATTGGAATTATTATATTCCTCTTGAAGTTTGAGGGTATTCCGCCTGTCTCATACATCTTGCTCACCAGATGGTAGAGTTTTGCCATAGCTGGCTCGCTCAAGACTGTCAGTAGTTCTAATGGAATGTTGTCTACAACCGTGGCCTTGGTTCGACTTAGGTCTTTCAGTGCTCTGTCAAACTCTTTGCGGAGTATCATATCTCCCATTTCATCTTCATCTACATCCTCTTCCATTTCCATAATATTGTCCTCAAGTTCATCGCCCTTGTATAGACACTCTATATATTCCTTCCACCTTTCTGCTTTCCATTCTTTGCTTAGAACTGGGTTTCCATCTGAGTTCTTGATATTCATGCAAGTGGTTCTTTTTTCTCCGAAGGTCTCTTTAATTTTCCTGTGGGCAGTATCTATCATACCCCTAGTGATACATGCTTCTACATCCTTATATTTGTCCTCTAGCCAACCCTGCTTACCCATTTTGCACTTCCTGTCAATCTCATTTTTGAGACGTTTGTATTCCTTTATGTCCGCTTCATTTACTGCATTTTTATATTTTCTCCTTTCATCAATTAAATTCAATGTATCTTCTGTTACCCAAGGATTTCTACTAGCCCTCATCTTTTACCTGCTTGATCCTCTGCTGCCTTCACTATTTCATCTCTCAAAGCTACCATTCTTTTCCTACTGTATTTCCTTCCCCCATTCCTGTCGGACATTTTTCTAACTTTTGTATTTTTTTGGTTCTAATAATACCCCATGTCATTCCAAGCATGTGTGTCAATTTGTACGTCTTTATCTACATTCTTGCCGGCCGAGAGCTTCTAGGCACTACAGTCTGGAAACGCGTGACCGCTACGGTCGCAGGTTCGAATCCTGCCTCGGGCTTGGATGTGTGTGATGTCCTTAGGTTAGTTAGGTGTAAGTAGTTCTAAGTTCTAGGGGACTGATGAGCTGAGAAGTTAAGTCCCAGTTAAGTGCTCAGAGCTATTTGAGCCTATCTTCATTATTCCGTGATTTATTGTTTTCAAATTTATACCGACATTATGATTACCCGGTACTTGGATCGCATTAAGATCAAGTTCGACAATGCTGGAATAGTCACCTAATGCGTGCAGGAACATTGTCGAACATGACCATTTTGGTGGCACAGGTGTGCAGAGGCTGTACTGGCCCCCAAATCTCTGGATTCAGCACACTCACCGGTAAACGTTATCGTGGACTGTACTCTTTTCCGTAGGTGCGTCTTTTCAGTCTTGCACTCGGCCCAGACTTCATTCTTATGAGTGACAATGACCAACCGTAGTGAACAATGCAGACGGAATATTCGGCGTACATACTGACCTGCCAGTTCTCCCGACCTATATTCCATCGAGGACGTGTGCCATTCGTTGGAGAGACGTAATTCCGAAGGTCCACGTGCACCAACAACTGTCGGGTTGTTGGCAATCTCTTTGGTTGAGAATTGCAAAGTCGTACCGTCAGAACTCGTTACTGACATTGTGGTAAGCATGGGAGCACGTTACAGAGAATGCATTGTCATTCGTGGTAATCACACCCCTAAAGAGAACCATATCCCGCCTTTTGTAATGTCCAATGAGCCACCATAAACACGGAGACGTCAGTGGTGTTAATGTCTTTGACATCAGTTTGGGTTCCGTAGGAATATTGGAACACGTGAGGAAATACTGACCCTATGACTTACCTCAGAAACTAGATTAAAGAAAGGCAAACCTACGTTTCTAGCATTTGTAGACTTAGAGTTTTGACAATGTTGACTGGAATACTCTCTTTCAAATTCTGAAGCTGGCAGGGGTTAAATACAGGGAGCGAAAGGCTATTCACAATTTGTACAGAAACCAGATAGCAGTTATTAGAGTCGAGGGGCACGAAAGGGAAGCAGTGGTTGGGAAGGGAGTGAGACAGGGTTGTAGCCTATCCCCGATGTTATTCAATCTGTATATTGAGCAAGCAGTGAAGGAAACATAAGAAAAATTCGGAGTAGGTATTAAAATCCATGGAGAAGAAATAAAAACTTTGAGGTTCGCCGACGACATTGTAATTCTGTCAGAGACAGCAAAGGACTTGGAAGAGCATTTGGACGGAATGGACAGTGTCTTGAAAGGAGGATATAAGATGAACATCAACAAAAGCAAAACAAGGATAATGGAATATAGTCGAATTAAGTTGGGTGATGCTGAGGGAATTAGATTAGGAAATGAGACACTTAAAGCAGTAGATGAGTTTTGCTACTTGGGAAGCAAAATAAGTGATGATGTTCGAAGTAGAGAGAATATAAAATCCAGACTGGCTATGGGGAGGAAAGCGTTCATGAAGAACAGAAATTTCTTAACATCTAGTATAGATTTAAGTGTCAGGAAGTCGTTTCTGAAAGTATTTGTATGGAGCGTAGCCATGTATGGAAGTGAAACATGGACGAATACTAGTTTGGACAAGAAGAGAATAGAAGCCTTCGAACTGTGGTGCTGCAGAAGAATGCTAAAGATTAGATCGGTTGATCATACAACTAATGAGGAGGTATTGAGTAGGATTGGGGAGAAGAGAAATTTGTGGCACAACTTGACTAGAAGAAGGGATCGGTTGGTAGGACATTTTCTGAGGCATCAAGGGATCACCAATTTAACGTTGGAGGGCAGCGTGGAGGCTAAAAGTCGTAGAGAGGAGCAAGATATGAATACACTAAACAGATTCAGAAGGATGTAGGATGCAGTAGGTACTGGGATATGAAGATGCTTGCACAGGATAGAGTAGCATGGAGAACTGCATCTCAGGACTGAAGACCACAAGAACAACAATGTCTTTGAATAAATGTGCCATTTCTCTTCGTCTCGTTGCCTATTTTTTCAGTTCCATCTCTTTCTGCTGGGTCGTCCGGACAAGAACCAGCCAGGGTAAAAGCACCGCAGGCACAAATATGCGATCTGGTGCCACTGCCATCGGTACTCATCACTTGTGCAAGTTCAAACAGGTTGCCCTGAGCATGAAGTATCAACTCGCCTCGACCAACTCCCAGCGGAGTACAATCCGCCAGTGACAGGACGACAAGGGACAGAAGCCTACTCGGAATACAGAAGTGCAGCTCTCGCCCACTTGGTTGTAGATCATCGTCCATGGCTGACTCATACAGGGAATGTCGTTCAGTGAACTAGAAGTGAACAGACAGGTCCTGTAAATTGCAGTGCTATGTACCCTGAAGTTTGCACCTAGCCAATGAGGGCCCTTTTTGTTTTATATTACATGTAGTTTTGCGAACTTCATTACTAGAGATGGGTAGTTCGCGAACGAACGGGTGCGAAGGAACGGTTCACCAAGATGAACTAAAGGACCGAGGACCGAATCCAAGGAACGATCGGTTCATAGTTCACTTCGGTCGCGGCGGTCACTTCGGCAGTTCTCGTTCCAGCCTCGGTCGCGTGCTCGTCTCAGTCTCGGTCTCCCTCGGCCGCACTCGTCGTTCTTCGCATGGCCACCTGTCTCAGTTCCACTGCCGACTGCTCCTAGTTAGTTAAGTATCCGGTTGTTCGTTTCGTTCACTGCGCTCGCCTACTTTACATGTGTTCCAAAGTGTTCTTGCACTTGGTTCTGACTATTCTGCGTCCACGAACGGTAATCAAAAAGTATTTTATAGTTACGTAAATTACATAAAAATTACGTTGTATGTAATAGATACGTCTTTTCAGGTAACAAATAGGCATATCAGGTCACTTCATTATATCGATGAACAGCGGAAGACATACTTATAACAAGGCAAGTTTTTTTTTTGTTATTCGTATATGTTTTGGTTTCATCAACTTGATTTAGCAGCTAACTTTCAATAATTTGCTTAATTTTTAGTGTAAGAAAATTCATATAAAGCGATTTTCGTGTAACTTTCATATACAATGCACTACATTTAGGAAGGCTCTAATTATTTTAAAGTTCGGTTGTTTCCAATTTGCACTACCTGCTAATTTGGTTTCTTTGAAGAAAAAATTGGGTTTTGGGTCATTTTGGCTCAGTAGGAAAAGCAGTGCCTCTCCATTTGAAAAGACATAGTTGCCATAAAATCGTATTTACTTATTATCTCAAAACCATTTGTTTAGAAGGAGCTTTCAAACCAAAAACTTTATTCCTGCGAACTTAATTATTATTATTATTATTATTATTGTTATTATTATTATTATTATTATTATTATTATTGCTGCATTAGCTTTAATAACGCAACATAAAAACCTAATTTTTACTAAGCACGTGACGCAAGTATGAGAAAACCATATTTTATTTTATGCTTCCATAAAGTCTCTACTTCGCCTACGAATACAGAGGCAACGTGAAGTATATGTAGGGTGTAAACGATTATTGTTTACAACGTAGCATAGCTATGTAGTGGAAGTCGAAACGAAGAATTTTATACAAGACAGTTGTGGTCTATTATGTTGGGAAACAGCAACAGGTTTACAAGACTACATGTCGCGTGAGATTTTCATGTTTTCTTCTCCAGCTCTCTACACATCGTCATCAATAGTTTCGCAATTGTTGCTTGCATTAGCTTGTTATTTCTTCCCTGCCTAATTATTACATGCTTGTCTGTTCGTTGTATCTACTAATAACGGCAACACATCGTCCGTAATTGGCGAGCAGTCTGTACTCGCGGCTGGGGTTCCGTGCACCACCCTATATTATTTCCCTGTGATCAACCACACAAGGCTACGGTTGGCTAAGCGAGAGGTTCTGCAGAATCACAGAAATTACTTCTAAAAGTGTGTAAGAATTCTGTAATGAATAAAAACTCTGTACTCCAGGGAGGAGGCAAGTGCCCCCTCTTGGCGCCCTCCACCTTCAATTACCTACACTACTAGTTTTCAGTTTAAGAACCATATACCAGGCACAATGAACGGTGAACGAGTAATTATGAACGTTTCCCAAAAAAACAGTGAACTAGTTCCCAAGGATGAACGAGTTTGCCCATCTCTATTCATTACTCAACAAGTCAGAAAGATAAGTATACCTTTTTAAGTCATTTGTGTGACTTCGTTACTAATTTGTTGGAATGTTGCAGAACCTATGGTCTCCTATCCTGTTTCCTGACCCTGGGACAAAGCTGCGTACTAGTGGCAGGGAGAAATTGCCTTAACAGTGTACCGCAGCACAAGAAACTGGCGACGTCGGTTTACATAACTTTCTGTGTATGTTTCATCCAGCTGGGTAGTGAAACGTCACGAAAGAATTTATTTTGGATATAAGATTTGCAAATCAGCGTCCTTACATATGCGCAAACAAAGATCCATGAACTGCGCTGAAAACAGTTTCAAGTTAAACTAATAAGGAAATATTTTGTCTCATTGCACTTGGTTAATTCATATCTGCATGCATGTTTTAAAATTAGGTAGATGTCCCTCTGGTTCACATTCTTCGAATGTTCCAAAGGCATCGATATATTAACCCTGATTCGATAATTTGTGCAAGAAAAATTTGAAATTATTTAAATCAATTTCTTTGGAACTTTGTAATTACAGTATGTGAGCCGTTTACTCCGTATTTATATGATCACAATCACGCAGGTAAGCAGTTACATGTTGACGAAAAAAAAAAAAAAGGAATTACATTTGAGCTATCAGAGGAAAGCCCCGCGTCCTATTGATTACTGGCCAATAGAGATCGACAGATCGTCACGTTATTCTTTGTCAATGGCTTGATTCGGATACGGTGTGGAGGGGCGTGGAGTCAGCACACTGCTCTCCCGGCCCCAGTCGCCTTTCTTGTCCTCCTAGCCGCTACTCTAGCCTTAACTGTCATCACGAGGCTGAGTACACCGCATTCCTGTCCTACCACCAAGGAAATGTCACTGGTAGTACCGGTAATCGGACCAACGTCTTCCTCATAGCAGCCGGAGACGATGGCTGACTACTAAGCTGCGGAGGTGGAAACATTTCAACTAGAGTCGTTAAATAACCCATACATGTCTCAAAAATGTATGCATGTACAACTATGTTCCACAACAAAATTTGGTGCACGTATCACTTGCTGTCTGCAAAGAAGCAAAGAAGCATATGCGTATCAAGGGCAAGGGGCCGGGGTGAAAAATCAGTGTTGACCACCATGTGCAAATACCCATACTCCCACACTGTGTGTAAGGTTTGTTGCAAGACACTAAATGTCGTCATTCACTAATTCTGAATGAATAAACTTTTACTTTCTTGCGTTGCTGCGTAAGCATGTAGCATGATGTTTCAATTTAATACTTCTTTACTACTAACTGAATTCGCAACACATTTTGCAGTCGTTATTAACATATACCAACACATGCCACTGAATATACTAACAAAATTGTATAATTGTAGGGCACATAGTTCAGGAGATATGACATCATAAACACTGTGTGAAAAACGGCCGCATCAAGGTTGACATTTCAATTTATCACATTTTTACAGTATCCACGTATGCTCCTGAACGGATCTACCGAAATATACCAGTTTAAACACATAGATCAGGAGGTACCACGTAATAAACGTTGAACTGCATTAAAACGAAACTGCAGAACGACACCGCTAGAGATACATGTGAAATGTGTATTAGATACCTATGAAATAGATTTTTGGAAAACATGGTTGTGGAGAGAAGCAGCGATTAGTATGATTAATCAATAATTCAAGAACAGTCTTAATCGCATTTATTATTACACCGCCAACCGGACGTAGGGCCCATCTTCTGGGCGTTTACACCATTGGTCGACTGCTGGTGGTGTCACTCCTGTCTACATAACGGCTGGAAACTATCACTATGTAGACAGGAGTGACACCACTAGCAGTCAACCAATGGTGTAAACGCACAGAAGGTGGCCCATACGTCGGTTGAAACCGGTTGGCGTTATTATAACAATAATAAATGCGATTAAGACTGTTCTTGAGTTATTGACCTACGAAATACACTGAAGAGCCAAACTAGTACACCTGCCTAATATCGTGTAGGTCCCCTGCAAGCACCCAGAAGTGCCTCAACACGACGTGGCATGCACTCGACTAATGTCTGAAGTAGTACTGGAGGGAAAAGACACACTGAATCCTGCAGAGCTGTGCATAAAACCGTAAGAGTAGGAGGGGGTGGGGACATCTTCTGGACAGCACGTTGCAAGGCATTCCAGATACTCTCAATACCGTTCATGTCTGGGGAGTTTGGTGGCCAGCGGAAGTGTTAAAATTCAAAAGAGTGTTCCTGGAGCCACTCTGTAGCAATTCTGGACCTGTGAGGCGTCGCATTGTCCTGCTGGAGTAGGGCAATTCCGTCGGAATGAGCAATGGACATGAACGGATGCAGGTGATCAGGCAGATGTCTCACCTGTCGGAATCGTATCTAGACACATCAAGGGTCATATATCACTCCAACTGGACATGCCCAACACTATTACAGAGACTACACCAGCTTGAACAGTCCCCTACTGACATAAAGGGTCCATGGATTCATGAGGTTGTGTCCATTCCTGTACACATCCATCCGCTCTACACAATTTGAAACGAGACTCGTCCGACCAGGTAACATGTTTCCAGTCATCAACAGTCCGGTGTCGGTGCTGACGGCCCAGGCGAGGCGAGGCGAGGCAGTCATCGAGGGCACACGACGGAACTTCGGTTCCGAAAGCCCATATCGATGACTTTTCGAATGTTTCGCACGCTGACACTTGTTAATTGGCCAGCACTAAAATCTTCTCCAATTTGAGGAAGGGTGGCACTTATGTCACGCTGAACAATTCTCTTCAGTCGTCGTTGGTCTCGTTCTTTCAATATCTTTCTCTGGCCGCAGTGATGTAGGATACTTGATGTATTAATGGGTTGCTCATATTCGAGGTAAACTCGTGAAATGGTCGAAGTGCAAAATCCCCACTTCATCGTTACCTCGGAGATGCTGTGTCCCATCGCTCGTGCGCCGTCTACAACACCACGTTCACGACTGACTTAAATCTTGATAACCTGTCATTGTAACAACAGTAACCCATCCAACAACTGCGCCAGAGACTTGTTGTCTTATGTAGGCGTTGCCGACATCAGCGCCGTATTCCGCCAGTTTGAATGTTTCTGTACTTGGATACTCAGACCTATACCAGTTTATTTGTCACTTCAGTGTATGCTAAATACATGTCAAATATATTCGACTTGTGCGTACACCGGAAATTCCATGGATAAAACGCTCATTTTAAATTCCTGGAAAGATTTTGATCAAATTTGGTACACACGTTAGCTACCATTTGTAAAGAAATACTCTAGCGTTAAGAGTCATCTGTTCTCTTTTGGGATGAGGATGATAACGTGTACAGAGAAGGGCGGAAGAGGAGAGGGCCAGAGAGACAGGGGAAAGGAGGAGATGGACACAGACTGAGATAGGGAGAGATGGGGAGAGAGAGAGGCAGAGAGGCACATGAACAGAGAGAGGAGGGGGAGAGATGGACGAAGAAAGAAAACAGGAGGACTCTGACAGAGGCAGTGGGTAGGAAGACATGGGCAAGAAGAGAGATGAAGGAGATGGACATGGGAATAGGAAGGAGAAAATGAACAGTGAAAGGGAAGAGGAGGAAATAGAAAGGGAGAATTAACAGGAGGATATGGACAGAAATAGGAAAGAACAAGGGATAGAGGCAGGAGGGAGGAGAACAGGAAGAGGGAGGAGGAGGAGATGAGAAGGGTGATGAGAAGATGGTCAATAGGATGGGAAGAAGGAGATGGAAGTAGAAGCGAGAGGAAGAGATGGGCATAGGGGAAGGATTATATGGTCAGAGGGAGAAGGAAGAGTTGTCCAGAGAGAGAGGCAAGCGTGAAATGGACGGATGGTGGGGATTGAACGATTTAGACAGAGAGAGACAGGGAGAAGGAGGAGATGAACAAAGGGAGGGGAAGGAAGAGATGAACTTGCAGACAATTGGAATAAATACATGTCTCTGCTTCACTAGTGTAAACTTAAGAAAAAAGCTTTTACCATGAAGAACACAATTTTAATGCTTTTATTAATGGTAATGGCGCAACTAGTTTACTGTTATGAGCACTATGAAATGTATTTTCCCAATTCAGTGGCAATCATTTTCATTTTTATAAATAAATTTCTTCGCCTTTGTTTTGGTTTGAAAAAAAAATCCGGGAATATCGATCTTTTAAAACAAGACTAATGGTATGTACGATACATTCTTTAACATGTTTGCTCCTGTGTCTTTAGTGTATGAAAAATTTATTTCGCATTTTCATTTTGAAAACGAATAGAAAGGAATTTCATAAATTCCTTAAGTGAATCACAATTCTGACCTCGCGACTAAGCGCAGCAGGAAACGAAGTATCTGGCATATGGGCTCCGTACTTACAAAGAAAACAATCGAAGTGCAAAAGGGACACAGGTTACAAAGTACAAGCTGTCCTTCGCGTTATCGCCGGGACAAGTTGTCAGAATGCGGGGGCGCTGCTTGAGAACGAAACACGTGCCATCGACTGCCGTGAGTGGTCACCAGAAGTGTGCCTAAATATGGGAGTCCTCCGCTCTGGGACGAGAATTTTACTTAAGTGATGCCCTTTCGTGGGCAGCGACTCGCGAGCTTACAAGAGCAGAAAAACTGGTCACGGTGTCGCAGACGCGTCACTACCCGTCATGTATCCACTCTCCGCAGTTATAAATTATGGAAGACGCGCAAATCCGGTTCTACAACGTGAACAAATGTTCTACCACAAATGGTTCACCTTTCCACAAA
Source organism: Schistocerca gregaria (assembly GCF_023897955.1). Lineage (NCBI taxonomy): Eukaryota > Metazoa > Arthropoda > Insecta > Orthoptera > Acrididae > Schistocerca > Schistocerca gregaria. Next base: position 84,659,434 of record NC_064926.1, on the reverse strand, counting down.
TTGTCTCAGATTATCGGCTGAATAACAATTCTGACATTTCGACAAGTATACTATTCGTTACTTTCCAAATTAAAAATCATTTTTCCTCAACTCTCCTGTTTCCAGCAGTAAAGTGTAGTAAATTATACCTGAAACTGAAAAACTGAGAGTTATTTCGGCAAATTTCACCGACGAAATGAAACTCTATCACTATTTCAATCTCGTCATAAAGGAATCGTTGGCAAATTTCCCATTGTTCATCTTCTGATGCAAGGAGCGACACTGAGATACTGATACATTATCGGGGGTAGGACGAACACACACGGATACCTTGTAAGCTGATCGCTGGCACACAACGCAGATATTAGATTTCTTAAACTTCGTGACTGTTACAGCAAAAGGCGGACATAAACGGATGTGAAACCACTCCTCATTTATATAAAAATACATTCATATTTTGTAAGATATTTATAAGATATTTTATTATTATTATTTATAAAATATTTTATAAGATATTTATATATGTTACAAGATACTGGTATTCGCTCTAACTCTCTCGCTCTTCTTTTAGACGTCTCATTCAAAATTAAGTATAATTAAGTATAAGATCTCTTACTGTAAAATTCTGTGTGTATAGTATTAATTCTTCTTTTTGAACTTTTATTTTCGTTATTTTTAGACAAGACATTTGTATATGTTCTCTCAATTACTATTTCTGCCAATATATAATACATGTCACTATCAGATAATCATTATTATTACCATCGCTATTATTACTATAAGCTGAACCACAACACTGTAATGAACTGCACACGTATCAATTTAAAAAAAACTGTTGCGTAAATATAGACAGTAGGTCTAGAAACAGACGTAAATAAGCAAGTTCAGTTGTGCAGGAGCATGCAGGTAGGAATGACTGAGCATGTTTATTTACCAAAGGTTAACAGCATATCTACTCCGACGGGAACCGAACGAAAAATACAACAGGTCACCTCCTGAAATAGAATAATAATACTTCTGGTGGCTGAAGGCCTCTTAGTTTGTCACGAAGTTCATTAAACACACGCTTCCTGCAAGATAATGTTTTATATGGTCCAAAAGTGTCGAATGTGCAGACAGCTGGAAGTTTAACAGGAATAAATTTACAAGTCCACAAGTTTGCTACGACAACAGAGTCCCACCTTACTTGGCGAGGAGAGCACGTTCGACCTCTCGGCTCTAGGAAGAGAATAGGTCCAAGTGGCCTGAGGCCTCTAGCTTATTGCCTCCTGGTGGATGGTAAGAGCGTGGCTATTGTCTTCCAGCAAATTGTACCCTGTCCGTTAGGCATCTTCGAAGCACTAATGTGATGTTTTCGCTGATACCTTAGGTGTTACGTCTCAGTACAGGACCTTTCCCTCAAGTGAAAACTAGGAGACAGTGAAGCTCGACATCCCTGAATGAGGCAGGATCCTTGCCGGGTGGTCGGAGGTATGATACCTATATCCATTGTTATTGGTCTTTAGGTGGTGTGTGGACCTGTTGAAGTTCGACCAGTGAGCTAGCTTCCAGCTGCTATTGAGATTGTGTTGCAGAATCGGGGATGGGAAAGGCAGATCGCTCCACCTCTGGAACAAACGAGAGTAGCGGTTTCTGGTGTCCAGAGCAAAACTATATGAGGTAATAATTGTCTGACATGTTTGCAACACAGTATGCTGTCTTGAAATGTTGCATCGGTCAGGGGCCTGCCTATTAATTTGGATATTACTGGCGAAAACCAATGTTGGCCGAAAACAAGTGTTGCTGTGCATTAATGGAAACAACACTGGGTCCTTAGGTTGACTATCAAGATTCTTGGTAGGAGATGAGCCATCCTGTGAGGTGCTATGACCTTCGCTGAACTATTAAGTGCAATATTGTGTATTACTGTAATTGTGTTTGAGGTAGATTGTTCGAGTCGCAAACAATCATGAGGAGTGCTGTAGGGTAGCCGAATACCGAAGAGTTTTCCTGAATGCCCTGACATGTTTGCAACACAGTATGCTGTCTTGAAATGTTGCATCGGTCAGGGGCCTGCCTATTAATTTGGATATTACTGGCGAAAACCAATGTTGGCCGAAAACAAGTGTTGCTGTGCATTAATGGAAACAACACTGGGTCCTTAGGTTGACTATCAAGATTCTTGGTAGGAGATGAGCCATCCTGTGAGGTGCTATGACCTTCGCTGAACTATTAAGTGCAATATTGTGTATTACTGTAATTGTGTTTGAGGTAGATTGTTCGAGTCGCAAACAATCATGAGGAGTGCTGTAGGGTAGCCGAATACCGAAGAGTTTTCCTGAATGCCCTGACTGTGGGATATGTTTCTACAGACGGGCCCTTGACTTTCAAGAGATCACTTCTAAGACCATTATCCGGGGATGCACTAAAATCAGAGCTCCAATTAAGGAAAGAGCATATAACTGCTTGCACTCTATGTTGAAAGGCCGTTTTTACGTTCGACAATATTCAAAAAAAATTTCAGTAAAAAAGTCCGCAAGAAAGCGAATTTTAATGCCTTTTACCTGAGGTTCAGTTTTGTATTCAATCGTTGGGCAAGAGTTTAGATCCTGGCTGGGAACAGAATTTTTCCTGCCTTCAGCAGTGAGACCATTCACAGCTCAAGTACAGTGTAGGGGCTAAGCAGCACGCACGCCAGAGCGGTGCCAGAGATTCTCTCTCTTCCTTCTGTAAGCAAGAAAGCCTTTTCCCGCAGAAGTATCAGGAACAAGCTTTGAGTGGCTGTGCGCGTGAAGACGAGAGTGGCGTTGCTGTTTGACATAGACTGCTTCATACAGGGTGTTTCAAAAATGACCGGTATATTTGAAACGGCAATACAAACTATACGAGCAGCGATAGAAATATACCGTTTGTTGCAATATGCTTGGGACAACAGTACGTTTTCAGGCGGACAAACTTTAGAAATTACAGTAGTTACAATTGTCAACAACAGATCGCGCTGCGGTCTGGGAAACTCTATAGTACGATATTTTCCACATATCCACCATGCTTAGCAATAATATGGCGTAGTCTCTGAATGAAATTACCCGAAACCTTTGACAACGTGTCTGGCGGAATGGCTTCAGATGAGATGTACTGCTTCAGCTGTTCAATTGTTTCTGGATTCTGGCGGTACACCTGGTCTTTCAAGTGTCCCCACAGAAAGAAGTCACAGGGGTTCAGGTCTGGCGAATAGGGAGGCCAATCCACGCCGCCTCCTGTATGTTTCGGATAGCCCAAAGCAATCACAGGATCATCGAAATATTCATTCAGGAAATTAAAGACGTCGGCTGTGCGATGTGGCCGGGCACCATCTTGCATAAACCACGAGGTGTTCACAGTGTCTTCTAAGGCAGTTTGTACCGCCACAAATTCACGAAGAATGTCCAGATAGCGTGATGCAGTAATGATTTCGGATCTGAAAAATGGGCCAATGATTCCTTTGGAAGAAATGGCTGCCCAGACCAGTATTTTTTGAGGATGCAGGGACGATGGGACTGCAACATGGGGCTTTTCGGTTCCCCATATGCGCCAGTTCTGTTTATTGACGAAGCCGTCCAGGTAAAAATAAGCTTCGCCAGTAAACCAAATGCTGCCCACATGCATATCGCCCTCATCAATCCTGTGCACTATATCGTTTGCGAATGTCTGTCGTGCAGCAATGGTAGCGGCGCTGACGGGTTGCCGCGTTTGAATTTTGTATGGATAGAGGTGTAAACTCTGGCGCATGAGACGATACGTGGACGTTGGCGTCATTTGGACCGCAGCTGCAACACGGCGAACGGTAACCCGAGGCCGCTGTTGGATCACCTGCTGCACTAGCTGCGCATTGCCCTCTGTGGTTGCCGTACGCGGTCGCCCTACCTTTCCAGCACGTTCATCCGTCACGTTCCCAGTCCGTTGAAATTTTTCAAACAGATCCTTTATTGTATCGCTTTTCGGTCCTTTGGTTACATTAAACCTCCGTTGAAAACTTCGTCTTGTTGCAACAACACTGTGTTCTAGGCGGTGGAATTCCAACATCAGAAAAATATTCTGTTCTAAGGAATAAACCATGTTGTCCACAGCACACTTGCACGTTGTGAACAGCACACGCTTACAGCAGAAAGACGACATACAGAATGGCGCACCCACAGACTGCGTTGTCTTCTATATCTTTCAGATCACTTGCAGCGCCATCTGTTGTTGAAAATTGTAACTACTGTAATTTCGAAAGTTTGTCCGCCTGAAAATGTACTGTTGTCCCAAGCATATTGCAACAAATGATGTATTTCTATCGCTGCTCGTTTAGTTTTTATTGCCGTTTCAAATATACCGGTTATTTTTGAAACATCCTGTATTTATGATAAGTGTATGTAACCCGTGGTCTAGGGACAGTCTGCTTTCGGCTGCGGTGGGGCGAGGACGTCCGCTGCCCCCCGCCGTGCGCGACCGTGAGCGCTTGCTTGTGTTTACCTTCTCGCGGCGCGAGTTGTATAGTTCCTAGGTCAGTGTGACTATGGCACACACATGGCGCCACGATACGATCAAAATTACTTTCCAACCACATCATGCACGTCCTCGAGCCTATGAAATAGAACAGTTCTAACGCGACGATCTACGTTTAGATCCGGCGACCGTCGTCGGAATACATTTTTCTATAACGGCGAGCGTGGTTTATGTTAAAATGACCAGTGCAGAGGTTTGCGCGACAGTGGTGTCTAAATACTCGAACTCTCTCAGATACAAACATTCAGCCGGGCATATCGCTGCAGTGACAGTGGATCATGCAGGCATGGGCCTAAGGACTGTAAGGGTTTTTAAGCTCCCCTTCGAGGTCCCAGAGGAAGTTGTCAAGGACGCCTTCCGACCATACGGCAATGTTATCAACCACGTTGCAGAAAAGTGGCAAACTTTCTCGATGTATAAGGTCTACAATGGTGTGCGCCAAGTTAAACTTGAGCTCAAGAAGCATGTGCCGTCCTATTTGAACATCGGTGGCTGTCGTGAAATCATCATGTACGACGGTCAGCCGCGTACCTGTTCCGGATGTGGACAGGAAGGCGATGTTCGATCGAGCTACTTACAACGTCGAATTACGCAGATACAAGTGGGAGACTCCGTTTCCCCGACGGGGACGACAATCCTGCCCCTCACGTACGCTCAGACGACGATGCGCACCATAGTTGAGGACGAAACGGGCGATCAGACACACCCATCGACACTAGAAGTACCAAGGGAGGAAGAGGAAGGACCCCCGATGCCAAACCATATGTCGCCCCCTCTACAGCAACAGCAGCAGCAACAGTCCCACGGAATCCAGACGCAACGTAACATCCAGAACGCGATGGACGTGGACGCGAACATTGTCCCAACCGCGGCTTTCCTAGCGGAAGGTGATACGACGCTGGATTGCCTCCCACATTCGGATACGGATGTCCACGTTCGAAAACAACGTTCGCCTCGACGACGGAAGCGACGTCGGCGGACCCCTTCTGACGATTGCCTCCTACACACGGCCGGTCAAGAAGGTGACATCTCATCAGACGGCATGGATGCTGCGCCTGCTGAGGATCTAAGTGGTGTAGACGGTTCACTTGCCCATACCGCGAGTGCCAAGTTACTTCTTGCACCACGGATTCAGCAGATCACGTCGATGGATGGCTTTCCGTCTTCCTCTACCAAAGACAACGTACGTGCGGGAGATTTAGGTGCCGATCAGCTACACAGCATCGTGTTGCAGCCACTGTGGTCGGACGATGTTGAGGAACTTCCTGAAGAGGGCACGGGTGACAGGGGAGAGGGTGGCATTGGAGATGCCACTCCTAGTAACTGGTTTGGTGGGTCCGCCATCTCTTGCGGTTAGCTTTGATTGCCATGGGGTCTACCCTAGGTGAAGAGGCTATGCAGCACACCTTTCGCCTTGCCACAATCAATATCAACGCGATAAGGGCACCAAACAAACTGACAATGCTACAACGCATGCTTGATGCGGCTGACGTCGACGTGGCCCTCTTACAGGAAGCATGTGTCGCTAGTTTCCCTGACTTCTACGGATATACCGCCCACATCTCACGCCTACCGATTGTGGTGTGGCTGTTCTGCTACGGGACGGTTTGGCGGCTACGGACGTACTGTACTTACCGAGTGCAAGAGCCATGTCAGTAACTGTCAACGGTGTACGACTCATAAATGTATATGCCGCTTCAGGATCAGGGAGACGCTTTTTTTCGGAAGATATAACGCGTCTATTTATGGGCCGCATAGACGATATGGTGATCGGAGGAGATTTTAACTGTACATTATCTCCTTCTGATCAGCAGCCACATCACGTCCCGTGTGCGGAATTGGAAATGCTAGTGCGTGACCTCCACCTGATGGACACGTGGCGCCATATCCATGGCCCAGCTTCTGGATACACCCACTATACAAGTCATTCATCAAGTCAGTTAGACAGTTTTTACGTCACAAGCATCCTTTCGACGGCGACGAGAGGAGCAGAGCTCTGGCCACTGCATTCACCGACCACACAGCCTATATTTGCACCATTGCCCTCTAACCTGCACGTGCGTGGCGTAGTAGGCCCCCCTGGAAACTGAACGGCGCCCATCTGGACGAGCCGGCATGTAAAGGTGCTGTCGAAGAGTCGTGGAACGCGTCCTTACAGCGTCGTGGTCGTTACCGATCGATCCTCAGTTGGTGGATTGAATGTGCGAAGCCTGCTCTTAGGCGCACCTTCATGGCTTACGGCCGGGAAGCGGCGGCATGGAGGAGGAGCACGGAAAACTTTTATTACACCGTCCTACGGGAATGTCTTGCTATGGAGCCCTCACCTGACCGGCAGATCACAGTCAATCGCGCGAAAGCGCAACTCATCTCCTTAGCACGCCATCCTTTGCAAGGTGCCGTTATACGGTCGCGTGCTCCAGACATACAATCAGAAAGGCCATCTATGCACCACGTGCTCCTAGAACGCAGAAGGCGCCGTAGGGCACTGGGAACCGACATGATAACGGACGACGGACGACACGTGGCAGAACAAGCAGATATAGCAGAAGCCTTCTGTGGGCATTACGCTCAACTTTATTCAGCAGTGCTCCCTGATATGGCGACGGTAGACACCGTGTCAGCACATGTCCACGGTACAGTTCCACCAGCCGTGGTATCGACTTTACTGGGAGAAGTGACAGAAGAGGAAGTGCTCGACGCCATCGGTAAAGGTGCTCCCCATAAATCACCAGGAATCGATGGATTACAATTAGAGTTCTATCGACCCTTTAAGCAACTGGTACCGTGTTTGATTGAAATTTGTCAGGAATTGATGACCCCGGGTATAACATTGCCTGCACCGTTCTTGGAAGGTCTGATTGTCCCCATCCATAAGACTAAGGGACGGAATCATGACCGCAATTATCGCCCCTTAACGTTATTGAGCAGCGACTTCAAGATCTTTTCTTGGCTGCTATCAGAACGTATTCGCGGCACACTATTGCACGCCCTGTCCAGCGATCAGATGTCCTTGGGGGGACCCAACAACATCAGAACTGCGTTATGTCGTTACAGAGATCTCATCTCCCTTGCACGGGTGAGACGTTTGCCGGCAGCCCTGGCGTCTATCGACTTTAGCCAGGCTTTTGACAGTGTGGGCCACACTTTCCTCATTGCCGTTCTACGGCGCATGGAATACCCCGACCCCCTTTATCACAGTGTTGACGCCTTCTGCATGGGGCTACTTCTCGAGTTCTTGCTAATGGAACAGTGACGGCATCCATGCCGATCCGCCGATCAGTACGACAGGGATGTCCATTATCAACATTGTTGTTTGCATTGGCCTTAGAACCTTTGTTGTGTGGTCTCCGCGACAGGCTCAATGGGATACAGTTCGGCGGCTCCATCTATCGCTGCACCGCATATGCGGCTGATTTGATAATCGTCATACGAGGAGCTGACGATATGGCCGCGGCGTTGGACTGGATTGCAACCTACGGTACGGCTTCTGGTAACCAAATGAACGTTGACAAGTCTGTTGCGTTGAGCATCGGGATTTGGCTACTGCAAGAACACATTTCCCCCTTACGCTTCAGTGATACTGTCCGCTGCTTTGGCTTAAATTTCATGAACGACATGCGACGCGCGACGACGCTCAATTATCGACGCCTTCTTCACCAAATTAGGGCCGGAATTGCAAATCAGCGCTTGCGATCCCTCAACATCGTTCAGCGGGCGTATTATGCCAATGTATACCTTGCGTCCCGCATACCGCATGTCACCCAAACGCTACCCATTCCGAAACCCTTGGCTCGTAGCATTATGGCAGCGCTGGGATACTTCGTCACCTCTGGTATGTTACTGAAGATCAGATACGTATCTCTTACCCTCCCCAAGGAAAAAGGTGGTCTCGGCCTAGTCAATGTCCACGATAGGGCCATTGCCCTCTATGTTAGCTCACAATTATGTCTGCTGCGCCGTAGTCCTACGAGCCTCACGAGTCTGCTTCTGGCGGCGCTACGACCTGCTTCACTAAGAGCGCCGGTGCCACTACAGGACATCCCAGCGCCCCTCTTTTATATAGGACGTTTCTATTTATAACAAAGTTATTGCAGTGTAGCGCTCACGACACCACAAATGGCCACGACACGAAGTATATATCACGACATGCGGCAACGCCGCCCCCTATATGTGTTCGAACTAAAATATCCTGACGTACGGTGGCGCGTGGTGTGGAAGACTGTACACGATGCCATGCTTGATTCCGACGTTGTTTTCCAATGGTACGTAGTCGTTAATGGGAAGCTGGTGACGCAAGAACGTCTCTACAATACCCACGTGGCAGAATCTCCTAATTGTGTGGGTTGTAATACAGTAGATTCTGACTAGCACCGCCTCAACCGCGGAGAGGCGGAACCGGTTTGGCAGATGTTGGCTTATCTCTTGCGAGTTGGGCCGGACCATATATCTGCACGCACGTTATTGTTTCAGGATGAGACATTTTACCCCAAGACTCGAACCAACTTCGTCACCTGGATACGTGGACATGCGGTCCATTACCTCTGTCGTGATGGACACAAGAATTTCCTTGACTTCTGGCTCAATTTGCAAGAAAGACATCATGCTATTTCCGGGCATACCAGATATCGACAATGCTTCGCAAACTACCTATGGAGTGCCTTTCACAGCCCGCCGTGCAGCTGGAATGTTCCAGGCAGTGGCAGATGAGGTCAGAACGAACTGAAAACGAGCATATATTGAACAATCTTTATCAGTGGGCGCAGTCGCTGGGAAGGCTAACTACGACGTGGTAGCTTTCTGTTCGTGCTATTTACGTTTAATATCTCCGATGTTGTGTTCATTCTGTTTTAGTTTTCCAGGCTTCATTAACTATGACTGTTCGCACATTGATACCTATATAAATAAAAAAAGATAACAAAAAAAGTGGGCGAGGGACGTGCGTTTCGAATCCAAATAAATACACAACAAACTAAGAACAAAATGAACAACAAATTAAATAAAATAAAGTATTATACCCTTTCCTTTCTCCTTGTATTATTTTTTATATTAAAAGTTCAGAGGCATATTTAATTTTTGTTTCGTTGGCGAAACTTGAAGTGGTGGCGAACGGCCGCCCTAGTTAACTGAAAAACAAAAAGGGGGGTAGCGTCTTTGATTCATAATCCAAACGTCTTCGTTCCCGAGTTCCATCCCCGCCACTGCCTTAATTTTGATAAATAATCAGCATTGGCGGCCGAAGACTTCCGGCATAAGAAGTCAGCCTCATTCTGCCAACGGCCTTGTCAAAGAGGGCGGAGGAGCGGATAGAGGTTCAGGGCACTCTTCTCCTACGGGTGGGAAATTGCCCCTAAAGGCGGAAGAATCAGCAATGATCAACGACATGAGGATGCAGAAGGCAATGGAAACCACTGCATTAAAGACACGTAACGTGTATCCACAGGACATGTGGCCTGTAGTTGAAGAAGTGTCATGATAATCTTTCCATTGGCAAAAGATTCCGGAATACTCCCTCATTCGGATCTCTGGGAGGGGACTGCCAAGGGGGAGGTTATCATGAGAAAAAGACTGAATAATCTACGAAAGGATAATGTTCTACGAGTGGGGGCGTGGAATGTCAGAAGCTTGAACGTGGTAGGGAAACTAGAAAATCTGAAAAGGGAAATGGAAAGGCTCAATCTAGATGTAGTAGGGGTCATTGAAGTGAAGTGGAAGTAAGACAAGGATTTCTGGTCAGGTGAGTATCGGGTAATATCAACAGCAGCAGAAAATGGTATAACAGGTGTAGGATTCGTTATGAATAGGAAGGTACGGCAGAGGGTCTGTTACTGTGAACAGTTCAGTGACCGGGTTGTTCTAATCAGAATCGACAGCAGACCAACACCGACAACGATAGTTCAGGTATACACGCCGAAGACGCAAGCTGAAGATGAACAGATAGAGAAAGTATATGAGGATATTGAAAGGGTAATGCAGTATGTAAAGGGGGACGAAAATCTAATAGTCATGGGGGACTGGAATGCAGTTGTAGGGGATGGAGTAAAAGAAAAGGTTACAGGAGAATATGGGCTTGGGAAAAGGAATGAAAGAGGAGAAAGACTAATTGAGTTCTGTAACAAGTTTCAGCTAGTAATAGCGAATACCCTGTTCAAGAATCACAAGAGGAGGAGGTATACTTGGAAAAGGCCGGGAGATACGGGAAGATTTCAATTAGATTACATCATGGTCAGACAGAGATTCCGAAATCAGATACTGGATTGTAAGGCGTACCCAGGAGCAGATATAGACTCAGATCACAATATAGTGGTGATGAAGAGTAGGCTGAAGTTCAAGACATTAGTCAGGAAGAATCAATACGCAATTTGGAAGTTCTAAGGAATGACGAGATACGTTTGAAGTTCTCTAACGCTATAGATACAGGAATAAGGAATAGCGCAGTAGGCAGCACAGTTGAAGAGGAATGGACATCTCTAAAAAGGGCCATCACAGACGTTGGGAAGGAAAACATAGGTACAAAGAAGGTAGCTACGAAGAAACCATGGGTAACAGAAGAAATACTGCAGTTTATTGATGGAAAGAGGAAGTACAAACATGTTCCGGGAAAATCAGGAATACAGAAATACAAGTCGCTGAGGAATGAAATAAATAGGAAGTGCAGGGAAGCTAAGACGAAATGGCTGCTGGAAAACTGTGAAGACATCGAAAAAGATACGATTGTTGGAAGGACAGACTCAGCATACAGGAAAGTCCAAACAACCTTCGGTGACATTAAAAGCAACGGTGGTAACATGAAGAGTGCAACGGGAATTCGACTGTTAAATGCAGAGAAGAGAGCAGATAGGTGGAAAGAATACATTGAAAGCTTCTATGAGGGTGAAGATTTGTCTGATGTGATAGAAGAAGGAACAGGAGTCGATTTAGAAGAGATAGGGGATCCAGTATTAGAATCGGAATTTAAAAGAGCTTTGGAGAACTTACGGTCAAATAAGGCAGAAGGGATAGATAACATTCCATCAGAATTTCTAAAATCATTAGGGGAAGTGGCAACAAAACGACTATTCACGTAGGTGTGTAGAATATATGAGTCTGGCGACATACCATCTGACTTTCGGAAAAGCATCATCCACCCAATTCTGAAGACGGCAAGAGCTGACAAGTGCGAGAATTATCGCACAATCAGCTTAACAGCTCATGCATCGAAGCTGGTTACAAGAATAATATACAGAAGAATGGAAAAGAAAATTGAGAATGCGCTAGGTGACGATCAGTTTGGCTTTAGGAAAAGTAAAGGTATGAGAGAGGCAATTCTGACGTTACGGCTAGTAATGGAAGCAAGGCTAAAGAAAAATCAATACACGTTCATAGGGTTTGTCGACATGGAAAAAGCGTTCGACAATATAAAATGGTGCAAGCTGTTTGAGATACTGAAAAAAGTAGGGGTAAGCTAAAGGGAGAGACGGGTCATATACAACATGTACAACAACCAAGAGGGAATAATAAGTGTGGACGATCAAGGACGAAGTGCTAGTATTAAGAAGGGAGTAAGACAAGGCTGTAGCCTTTCGCCCCTACTCTTCAATCTGTACATCGAGGAAGCAATGATGGAAATAAAAGAAAGGTTCAGGAGTGGAATTAAAATAATTTGAGGAAGAAATTTCTGAGGATGTGAGGATGTACGTCTGGACTACAGCATTGTATGGTAGTGAAACATTGACTGTGGGCAAACCGGAACAGAAGAGAATCGAAGCATGTGAGATGTGGTGCTATAGACGAATGTTGAAAATTAGGTGGACTGATAAGGTAAGGAATGAGGAGGTTCTACGCAGAATCGGAGAGGAAAGGAATATGTGGAAAACACTGATAAGGAGAAGGGACAGGATGATAGGACATCTGCTAAGACATGAGGGAATGACTTCCATGGTACTAGAGGGAGCTGTAGAGGGTAAAAACTGTACAGACAGAGATTGGAATACGTCAAGCAAATAATTGAGGACGTAGGTTGCAAGTGCTACTCTGAGATGAAGAGGTTAGCACAGGAAAGGAATTCGTGGCGGGCCGCATCAAACCAGTCAGTAGATAAAAAAAATAAAAATTGGTGCTTCGATATTAGAAAAACGCATGTGTTGGTTTATTGTTTGCGGAAATCACACTTCCACTAGGTTTTTACTTGAGCAGATAACTGCTGCGAGGGCATTTTGATTTGTTGGCAATCTGAATTTCGTTTGAAGTCAGACACGTTGTCCTAACCTACATGCAAGGGAAGCAAGAGGAACTATTCCATTTCTAAGAAATGATTCAAATGGCTCTAAGCACGATGGGACTTAATATCTGAGGTCATCAGTCCCCCAGACCTAGAACTACTTAAACATAACTAACCTAAGAAAATCACACACATCCATGCCCGAGGCAGGATTGGAACCTGCGACCGTAGCAGCAGCGAGGTTCCAGGCTGAAGTGCCTAGAAGCGCACGACCACAACGGCCGGCTATTCCATTTCTATCCCACTTTTGTCAACTATAGTTTGTCATTACTTATATGCAGGCTTTTATCTTATTATATTTCGAATTCATTATTTGTATTGTGCATTTTTCATCTTTCAACTTTCGTTATCCGTTAGAGCAGATTGAATTCACTTGCGCAGAACTTTTGATTAAGTGTTTTGGTTGGGTTTCCTAAATCTCTCCATTGTTACCACTGACAGTACGAGTACACAGTCACTAACTGGGAGAGACCTTGCGTACTTTCAGTTGTTCTTTCGTATATATTTCAGTAGATATCTGTGGGGTGGTTTTCTGTGCCAAAGAGCAAGTTTTGGATCAGGAAGCGGTAATAGGTACACACAGTCTATGACTACAACCCCGAATTCAGCACAACAGGGACCATTGCAACATAATTACTTGTATTTCATAACACAAGAAAGATAGTCCAATTATGGTTTCTCCTCCCACACTTTGGAGTCAGTACTCAAAAGGAGGCATCCTTTCAGTCTTTCAGTGCTACTGCACTGAAAACAGCAGTCAATTGCCTTTATGAATATCCTTGGAGTTTATGAGAAATAAATAAGTTGCAAGCTGCCGCCACAGGCACTTGAGACTCAGTGAACAAGTAAACTGTCCTTCAACTTGTCATACGGAAGAGCAATGGATCCACGTCCCTATTTACTTTTTTTGGCAGGTGGTACAGCAATAAGGAATAGCTCAGTAGGCGGTACAGTTGAAGAGGAACGGACACCTCTAAAAAGGGCAATGGGTAACACGCGAAATACTTCCGTTGATTAATAAAAGAAGGAAGTAAAAAAATGGGCAGGGAAATTCAGGAATACAGAAATACAAGTCGGTGAGGAATGAAATAAGTAAGAAGTGCAGGGAAGCTAAAACGAAATGACTGCGTGACAAATGTGAAGAAATCGAAAAATAAATAATTGTCGGAAGGACTGACTCAGCCACAGGAAAGTCAAACATTAAGAGCATATAACTGCTTGCACTCTATGTTGAAAGGCAACAGGAATTCCACTGCAAAATGCAGAGGAAAGAGCGGACAAGTGGAAAGACTACACTGAAGGCACCTTTGAGAGGAATATTTATCTGATGTGATAGAAGAAGAAACAGGAGTCAAGGTAGGAGATCCAGTATTAGGAGGACTTAAGACCAAATAAGGCAGAGGGAACTGAAACACTCCAACAGAATTTCTAAAGTAAATGGGGGAAGTGGCAACAGAACGACTATTCACGTTGGTGTGTAGAATGTATGAGACTGGCGACATACCATCTGACTTTCGGAAAAATATCATCCACACAATTCTGAAGACTACAAGAGCTCACAAGTGCGAGAATTATCGCAGAACCAGCTTAACAACTCGGGCATCCAAGTTTCTGACAAGAATGATATGCAGAAGAATGGAAATGAAAACTGAGACTGTATAAGATGACGATCAGTTTGGATTTAGAGAAGGTAAAGCACCAGAGAAGCAATTCTGACGTTGACGCTGATAATGGATGCAAGGCTAAAGGAAAATCAATACACGTTCATAGGATTTGTCGACCTGTAAAAAGCGTTCGTCTGTATAAATTGGTGCTAGATGTTCGAAATTCTGAGGAAAATAGGAGTGTGATATAGGGACAGACGGGTAATATACTATATGTACCAGAGACAAGAGGGAATAATAAGAGTGGACGACCGAGGACGAAGTGCTCGGTTTAAAACGAGTGTAACATACAGATGTAGTATTTAGCCCCTACTGTTTGTATATCGAAATAGCAATGATGGATATAAAACAGAGGTTCAAGAGTGGAATTAAAATTCAAGCTGAAAGGATATAAATGATACGATTCTCTGATGATATTGCTATCCTCAGTGAAAGCGAAGAAGAATTATATGATCTGCTGATTGGAATGAACAGTCTAATGACTACAGAATATGGATTGAGAGTAAATAGAAGAAAGTGGAAAGTAATGATAAGTAGCAGAAATGAGAACAGCAAGAGACTTAGCATTAGGATTGATATTCACGAAGTAGATGAAGGAATTCTGCTACCTAGGCAGCAGAATAACCAATGACGGACGGAGCAAGGAGGACATAAAAAGCAAATCAGCAGTTTCAGAAAGGGCATTGATGCGCAAGAAATGTCTACTAGTAACGAACATAGGCCGTAATTTGAGGAAGAAATTTCTGTGAATCTACGTTTCGAGCACAGCATTGTATGGTAGTGAAACATGAAGTGTGGGAAACCCGGAGCAGAATAGAACAGAAACATTTGAGATGTGGTACTACAAATGAATGTTGAATATTAGGTGGACCGATAAGGTAAGGACTGAGGGGGTTCTGCGCAGAATCGGAGAGGAAAAAAATATGTGAGAAACACTGACAAGGAGGAAGGGCAGGATCATAGGACATCTGTTAAGACTTTGGGAGACGACTTCATTGGTGCTAGAGGGAGCTGCAGAGGGTAAAAAATGTAAAGAAGGCTGGACTGGAATACATCCAGGAAATAACTCAGAGCGTAGGCTGCATGTATTACTCTGAGAAGAAGAGCCTGGCCCAGGAAAGGAATTCGTGACGAGCAGCATCAAAACAGTCGGGATACTGATGACTCGAAAAAGAAGACAGTAAATCCTGCACCATTTATGCTCCACAGCTCCTGCCCAACTGTAAATCCTTGAATGTGGAGCCAATGTCAGAGGAGCGGCGTGCTGACTCCAGCCAGATTCTCGATTAGGAATCTGGATGTGTTGAATCTGTTGGAGTAGTATGAACAACTGGTTAGAGGAGTCCACACTGGTTTCATTATGCTGTAAGGAACTTAAGAATCAGAATATTGACAAGTGGGAAACCCACGCAAGCATTGACTATCTGGATGGGAACACAGGCATAATCTTGACGTGAACCCAAAACGTCTTTACCAGCTAACATTTCCACCGATAGCAGCACGAAAATATCAATTTAGCAATGGTTAAACAAGTTTATTTATCAAGGATTAACACCATGTCTACTCTGACGTGGATTAAAATATTAAATAAGTCACTTCCTGAAATAAAACGATAGTACTTCCTGCGCTGATTGTCATTGAGTGTAAGTTAATTAAAAACACATTTCCTAAAAGTTACTCATATGGAGGTATAGTGTCTAAGTCCAGCGAATAGCCATTTTAAATTTAACAAAATTTACAAGACCACAAAACTGCGACGACGACTGAACACCATTTTCTTTGGCGAGGAAGGTAGAAACACTTTAAGGCCACAAGTGGCAACTCCTGCAGTCACGAAATTGGACTTCATTGAGGGGCTCTTGATAAAGAATCCCTGTTGATGGAATCCTTGTGGAGAACTCCCTCGGCGCGTACCTGTCTCGCATGGCCTGAGTGCTGCCCTAAATACTACTCGGCGCTAGGAGGAGATAGGCCCTGTGGCCTGGGGCATCCAGTGGCACTTGGGTTTTCTCCTGGTGGGTGGCCAAAGTGTGACCGTTGTCTTCCAGAAAATTGTCCACTGTATGTTAGACATCTTTCAAAAACTTATATGATGTTGTTGCTGACATACAAACGCTATGCATCAGTACATAATCTCTGTCCCAAATGAAAAGGAGCTGTTCTTGAAGCACATCTCGATGTCCTCCAAGCAGGTGCAATCTGTGCCCTATTGATCATATCCATTGGTTTCAGTCCTTATATGGTGCGTGGAGCTGTTGAAACCTCACTCAGTGAGCTAGCTGCCAGCAGCAACTGAGATGGTCTGGTGAGTTCTGAGGTGGTGAAGGCAGAAGGCTCCATCTCTGGAACAAACGAAGTGGTCATTTATTGAAGTAAGTAGAAAGAGCACATGAGGTTTCTATAGGCTTGCATGTCTGCAGGGCAATGTAACGTCTTAAAACGTCATATTGTTCAGGTCCCTGGCTGGTAATGGAAATTACTGCCGAAAATCAATCTTGGGATGCATTAGTGGAAATAAGGTCTGTAAGTGAAATGCGGTGGCTGGTGAGTACAGGGACTTTGAAGGATAGAACGCTAAGATGGGTGAGATTGGCTGTGAAGATTCTTGGCAGGAGACGGACCATCCTATGGGGTTGACATGTAGGATGCCAGAAAAGGAGTGAGATCACTGTTCGGAATATGGTAATGGTGGTGTTTCGACATTTGGGTTATAAAAGTACAGACGAAATGCTCCACTAGTCCCTTTGAGGGAATGTGGTAGCGCGCTGTGTGATCTAGTATGTTGCCATTATTGTCACTTAACGCAGACAACCTACAGTAGCAATCTAGGGACCATGGTCTGTGACAAGGTAGTCAGGAAGTCTTTCAGTGTAACAAATGCGAGATGAGGGTTGAATGATTAGGTGATGGTTCATATATACAGGAAACGTATTGGAACCTAGTACCCTTGTCTATTGGAATTAGCCAAGTGTGACTTAAGAAAGGTCCATAAAATCAAAATGAGGCCTAGACCAGAACTGGAAAAGTCTCAGCAAGGGAATTAACAGCATACAGGCCTAGGCTTCTTGCTCTGGCGGATGGTGCAATGGGTATCGTATGAGTGATGGCAGTGTCCAGGGCACACCAATAGATATGGTGGTGGGCTAGATTTTTACTGAACACCACACCCCAATTTCCGACATGGAGAGGCGAAAGATGTTCTGATGGAGAGGCACAGAAGAAATGACCACCCATGTGCGACTGTTTTCTTCTTAGAGCCTCAGCACATTGTTCAGTGCTCGGAGATGTCTCTGACAGTACCAGTGTTCTTGTACTTCTTATTGCCTGATATGTTTGTTCTCTGGTGGTCAACTGCAGCCTACCAAATAGACGATCTCCCTGGGGATTGGCGTGTCGTGAGCTTGGTCCCCAGTGGAAGTTTGTCCACAGGTCCTTAAGCAGCAGTGTCCAGCTGGAAACACACTTCATTATCCTTGTTGAACACTTGGTGCAGTGACAACCGTATTTCTACGGATCTGGCTCTGTCTGCCGTCACCAGCAGCCATAATGGCTGTGAAAGCCTGAAGATGGTCTGAAGAAAGGGCCGGCAGCAGTTGCTAACAAATAAAAAAATCCGCAAACGCCAACGAGATTCTTTTTGTTGATTTTGAATTGACGTCTCTCGGGGCATCCACCAACATAATCCTTGTTGGCCCGTGAATTGATCACTAATTTTCATCACTCTATCTCCACATTTAGAAGTCAAAGGTTTGAAGGGAGAGGAACCGAGTGCTGTAATATGATTCCCAATAGATAACGGTAGTGGTGAACCCATTGTCTATACGCAAGTGGGTGGATATGTTATTGATTTTGACAAATAGTGAGAGACTTCCTGTAGAGTGTGGGAACACTGATTGATTATAT
The DNA here is from genome assembly GCF_023897955.1 of Schistocerca gregaria. Classification (NCBI taxonomy): domain Eukaryota; kingdom Metazoa; phylum Arthropoda; class Insecta; order Orthoptera; family Acrididae; genus Schistocerca; species Schistocerca gregaria. The sequence goes on along the minus strand of NC_064926.1, from coordinate 84,641,125 downwards.
GCTATTTCTGGGCGCAGTTCATCCTTGTTGTTACCCTATATGTCAGACGGGTCCAAGAGGGCATAGGTCACTGCCATCTTCACAGCTGATTGACATTGGCCCTGTGTCCATATTTCCTGCAATTTTGCTCGTCGTTAATGACATCCGTGTCACTGATGAATGATAGAACACTGAGTGCAGGAAGGATGCTACTGGAGTCAGGGCTGGGGTGCCATGTCTTTCTCCGAATTCTGTAAGGCCCACCTTGTGTGTTTCTGTAATTGCATTTGAGGAAGACGTGTTGTTAATGTTGCAGATACTTGCGACGGGGCGTGTAGGATAGCCGAGGTTCAGGCGCTCAGTCCAGAACCGCGGGACTGCTACGGTCGCAGGTTCGAATCCTGCCTCGGGCATGGATATGTGTGATGTTCTTAGGTTAGTTAGGTTTAATTAGTTCTAAGTTCTAGGGGACTGATGACCACATATGTTAAGTCCCATAGTGCTCAGAGCCATTTGAACCATTTTTGATAGCCGAGGACCTAAGAGTTTGTTCGAATGCCTGATAGTTGGAAGAACTTTCTAGAGATGGGTCTTGAATTTCAAGAGATCAGTTCTAAGACCGTCATCCTGGATATGCACTAAAATAATGTATCTGACCAAGAAAACAGCATTTGATTGCTTGTGCTCGGGGTTACTACACTGGAAACGGTAGTCACGAGGTAAACATTGTAAGTGTGCAACGCATCTCTGTAGGACTGTCCTTGGAGTTTATGTCAGTTAAATAAATTGTCTCAGACAGCTACGACAGGAAATTGAGAGACAAACTGTTCAAGTAAATTTTTCTTTATCTCGGCACATGGAAGAGCATTGGACTCCACTTCCACATTTAGTTATTATCATAGATAATTTATGTCAAACAGAAAAGCATTCTGCTTGTCGGACTTGACATGCCATGATCCAGGAAATGCTGCTCCAGGTGTGCAACGTACTTTGTCCATGCTTCGCTTGTCGAATGGCTGGAACGCTTTTGGCAACTGCCGGAAACCCTTGACTCTGGAACCCATCTCAGACAGGCAGGAGGAGACTTACAGAGGCGACGTGCAGATGACAGCTGGATGCTCGGTCAGGAGGTCGTGGGTGTGATGCATCTGCTGGAGTAATGTCAGAAACTAGGAAGAGGGATCCACTAGTTTCATCATGACGTAAGCAGCGTAATAATCATCATTCAGTCGAGAGGGAAACTCATGCAAGCATTGACAACATGGATCAGAGCACAAGCATGAGCTTGATGCAAAGTGAAAGCCTCTATGGGAACTAATATGTCCATTGAGAGTGGTACGAAACTGTTCAAATGGTTCAAATGGCTCTGAGCACTATGGGACTTAAATGCTGAGGTCATCAGTCCCCTAGAATGTAGAACTACTTAAACCTAACTAACCTAAGGACATCACATACAACCATGCCCGAGGCAGGATTCGAACCTGCGACCGTAGCGGTCTCGCGGTTCCAGACTGTAGCGCCTAGAACCGCTTGGTCACCCCGGCCGGCCGAAACTGCCAAGTTATCAATGATTGTACAGATATATTTATCAAAGATTAATAGCTAGTGTACTCCGGCGTGGCTTAAAACAAGACATGAAATAAGTCACTTCCTGAAACAGAATAATAATGCTCCTTGCAGGAGAAGCCTAGTTGGATAGTCACTCACTTTAACTTCATAAAACTACACGTTATAAATGTAAAAATCTCATAGCTGTTTGAATATTAAAAAGGAATAAATTACAAATCCAAAATTTTGCCACGACAACACGTTCCCCATCTTCTTTGGTGAGGAATGCAAGAATACTGTAAAACCGCAGATGATAACAACGGGGGCGCGGATCAGACTTAAACGGTAGCGACGTCTTGTGGCAGCAGCTCCATAGCGAAAAGCCTGTTTGAGTGAATCCTTGCGCCTTGGCATCTGGCCCAGGAGAAGTAATTTGGACCTAACTGATTTTGTCTGGCCCAAGTGTTGCCGCAAATAACACTCAGCGCTATTATGGAGCAGTGCCTGTTTTCTGTGTGGCTCATAAAAGAAAATATGCCTCTCCTTGTGCTTGGGTCACTTCCTGATGCATGCTCGGAGCACGGTCGCCTGTCTTCCAGAAATGTCGACCCGTATGTGTTGGACATCTTCCAAGCACTGATGTGGTTTTGGTCGCTCGAACGGCACGGCTTAAACTTGAGGACAGGTCACCTAGAAGAAATTTTTGAGCGTAGCAACTTTTAATGCTAAAATAACACAATCGGATACAAAATTACACAGCTGGCTTCCTACAAGATTGCACTAGATTCGGAGGTGGAACAGCTACCGCTATGGTCTTCATTAAATGTCCAACACCAATATGTAGCAGTCTTCATTAACTATTTATTATTTGCATGTTCGTTGAACCATAGTTATGATACCTCGCTATGAAAGGATGCCTGTTAGTTAGTTTGTTGTTCGTATACTCACCATTAACAATATTTTATAAATTAATCTAAAGCTACATTTTCATTTTACTGGTGGTGATTTCCACTTGACCATTGTGCAACGTCTTGCTCATTCTCTCATACATGTGCAAATACTAAACATTATAGTATTAAACACTCACAATTTCTACTAGGAAGAAGAAAGAGTCGCACAAGAAGAATTTCAGTTTGTGTTTAAGATTAATTTTATTGAAACTTCCTGGCAGATTAAAACTGTGTGCCGGACCGAGACTCGAAGTCGGGACCTTTGCCTTTTGTACTTGGGTAGCTCAGTTAGAGCCCTTGCCCGCCAAAGGCAAAGGTCCCGAGTTCGAGCCTCGGTCTGGCACGCAGTTATCCTGGAAGTTTCATATCAGCGCACACTTCGTTAGAGAATGAAAATCTCATTCTGGATTAATTTTATTATTTATTATTCACTTTGCAGCATAGTTGGTCAAATACACTACCAGAGAAAAACAATGAAGCGCCCACAAGACATGTTCTGATACCAGTGTAACATCAGACACGTCCATAACATCAGCAGGTAAGTAAATGATTAGAGATACGATTCTCTGTAATTGGCTGGATGGCCACAACAGTTTGTTAGTGTTGTTCTTGTTTAGCATTGTTACCATGCGCTAAAGTCATATGGGTAACTGGGCTCGTACTGCTAACTTCTTTGTTGATTTAGTTCCATTCTGTAATTGCTGAAATAACATTACATGGCTTCTCAACCCGTGAAGTTTACTTTCGTTTTCTCCTGATCTTCTGGGTGCTTCACCTTTTTGTAGGTAATATATATTTCTGACTGAATGTGTCAGTTTTTTCTGTGCTACAGAAATTCTCATTATTGCAATGCATAAGCGAGTTTTGCTTCTAATGTTATATTTGTGAATGTTGCTGTTGTTTTGAAGTTGTGATTGATCATTCGCAATAAACTTAATAATGCAGTAAATGCGCTGTGAGACCGTTGTCTGTTAAGTTAAGCATCTACGAGAGGTTATATCACATTAACCTTCTTCGCATTCATGTGTAATAAACACATTCTTCCTCAACCAAGAGCTATGACAGTATATATTTTCATAGGAGATCAGTTAGTGTATGACATTTTCACCATCAAAATATACTGTTAAACGTTACAAAAAATTTCAAGAGTTTAGAGCTAAAGAACACCTATGACATGTGGCTGTCAGATCATATTCTTCTTAATAGACTTACAAATACCCAATTATTTTGAGTATTCTGTTTCATTTATTGTTTTCCCGCATGCATTAAATCTCGGAGTGTGGTCAGGCCTTGAGGAGCATTGTTATCTAAGTTAGTTATAAGTCACTTTGCCGAAAACCAATTACTAAAGTTCAAAAAATTCTGTTTCCATAGAGCACTGTTGTTTACTAGTAGTGCTCATTCCCTAGGAATAGTATAACTCCAATCATAGGACACAGCTAGAGATCACCACACAATCTCGTAGAATGTGCACAGTGTCTTATGACCAGTCTTTTGGATGGTGTTCTGCTAACTACTTTGTACACGAAGGTGCTAATTATTTACATGCACAAAGGAACTTCATCTCTCCAGATAACACTTTTCCATTCTTCCACTGTCCACCGTTGCTACGGCTTTGTCTATTGCGGGTAAGGCGTACGAAATTGTCTGTAGAGTGTAAAATTCAGTTCAGAATATCGACGTAATACACTTCCCTACGGAGTACACATTAGAAAACAGCCGAAGAGAATGCTAGAAATTTATAGTTCACAGCGAAGCAACGTTTATCCAGCAGGAATTACAAAAAATTGTATTCACGGGCACTTGTATCCGTCTTTCCGCTGCAAGCATCAAATTTTATGTGAATGTCTTGCACACTGAGATGTTTTCCACAGATGGGAAATCCTTGGAAAGTGCAAGATGCGTGGAATGTGCAGTTTTAACCTGTATTTCGTTTTTTATTAATGTCTCACCATCATCAGTCTTTAATGTGGTGGGAAAACTGAAATCGCGACATGCACATAAAGTTCATCGAAATATGCAACACCGTAACACGTAAAATGTGCGTAGTGTGATATAGCACTTAAACTACATGACATCTACACTTGACAAGAAAAAAGTGGGTCACTGCTGGATGCAATCAGCATAACGTAGCAATCCGTTCAAATGGCTCTGAGCGCTGTGGGACTTAACTTCTAAGGTCATAAGTCCCCTAGAACTTAGAACTACTTAAACCTAACTAACCTAAGGATATCACACACATCCATGCCCGAGGCAGTCTCGCGTTTCCAGACTGTAGCGCCTAGAACCGCTTGGCCACTCCGTCCGGCGTAGCAATCCGTCAGAACCTGAAATGAGACGAAGGATCTCGTCTCACGCCCACAGTCTGCTGCCTCTAAAAACATTGAAAAACACAATACTGAGCGGCGCGAAGCGACACTTGATGCCTTCCTTCGGCGCCGTACGTTGAGGAGTGTGCAGCGTGAGGAGCAATGTCCGATGGTGGCGGCCGTGAAGCATTCCGCCGGCGATGGTCCATCTCGTGGATGCTAACGATAGGAGGCGAGAAACAGTTGCAGTGCTTGATGCCTGGTGTGTGCAGAGCGAAGTTTGGCAATCTGCTGCTTGAAGGTTCTGACAAAACGCTCCGCTTCGCCGTTTGACTGTGGATGGAACAGTGCACTGGTTAGATGCTGTATGCCATGCGTTCACAGAATGTTTCAGATTCATTTGAAGTGAACTGAAGGACGTTTTCATACACTGAGCTACGTGACGTTGTCCAGTTCATTGACACATCAAAAGGCAACTTGCTATAAAAGGCGACCACAATCAACCAACGATTGTTCCAAAAAGGTCCGCCAAAGTCTATGTGCACACGTTGCTATGGCGATTGCGGCTTAGAGAATTTTTGTGGTGGAGAGGACTGGTGTTCCGCACACGTGTCGTCATCTGTTCTGTTTGGGTGTCCACACCCTGCCAAGTACAGGGTCAAAGCGCTGTTTCGTACGAACAATCTCCTAGTCTCCTCGCTGAGGTACATCTACATCTACATTTATACTCCGCAAGCCACCCAACGGTGTGTGGCGCAGGGCACTTTACGTGCCACTGTCATTACCTCCCTTTTCTGTTCCAGTCGCGTATGGTTCGCGTGAAGAACGACTGTCTGAAAGCCTCCGTGCGCGCTCGAATCTCTCTAATTTTACATTAGTGATCTCCTCGGGAGGTATAAGTAGTGGGAAGCAATATATTACATACCTCATCCACAAACCCACCCTCTCGAAACCTGGCGAGCAAGCTACACTGCGATGCAGAGCGCCTCTCTTGCAGTCTGCCACTTGAGTTTGCTAAACATCTCCGTAACGCTTTCACACTTACCAAATAACCCTCTGACGAAACGCGCCGCTCTTCTTTGGATCTTGTCTATCTCCTCCGTCAACCCAATCTGGTATGGATCCCACACTGATGAGCAATACTCAAGTATATGTCGAACGAGTGTTTTGTAAGCCACCTCCTTTGTTGATGGACTACATTTTCTAAGGACTCTCCCAATGAATCTCAACCTGGTACCCGCCTTACCAACAATTAATTTTATCTGATCACTCCACTTCAAATCATTCCGCATGCATTCTCCCAGATGTTTTACAGAAGTAAGTGCTTGCAGTGTTTGTTCCGCTATCATATAATCATACAATAAAGGATCCTTCTTTCTATGTATTCGCAATACATTACATTTGTCTATGTTAATGGTCAGTTGCCACTCCCTGCACCAAGTGCCTATCCGCTGCAGATCTTCCTGCATTTCGTTACAATTTTCTAATTCAGCAACTTCTCTGTACACTACAGCATCATCCGCGAAAAGCCGAATGGAACTTCCGACACTATCTACTAGGTCATTTATATATATTGTGAAAAGCAATGGTCCCAAAACACTCCCCTGTAGCACGCCAGAGGTTACTTTAACGTCTGTAGACGTCTCTCCATTGATAACAACATGCTGTGTTCTGTTTGCTAAAAACTCTTCAATCCAGCCACACAGCTGGCCTGATATTCTGTAGGCTCTTACTTTGTTTATCAGGCGACAGTGCGGAACTGTATCGAAAGCCTTCAGGAAGTCAAGGAAAATAGGGTCTACCTGGAAGCCTGTATCTAATATTTTCTGGGTTTCATGAACTGCAACTGCAACACACGTGACTGTCCACTGTCATTTTTAACAAGAACCACACCTTACTGTATTGCGAGACTATGCCGACGTGAAAAGTATAGGCGCACTAGAGAGTTCGTTATGCTATGCAAGTAACGAGACCAAGATGTGCGAATGTATTCTAGCAAAATCTTCAGATCGGGATCAACTTCCGTGGTCTGTGCAAATTTACTACTATTGAGCGGAAAAGATTGAAGCAATTCAGAATCCTGAGCGTCGATGTGAGGACAAGATGTAGCAGAAGCGTCAAAGTCTTCCTCAGGGCCAATCGGAAGACGTGAAAGGGCGTCCTCATTACCATGTTGAGCTGTCGGACGGTACACAATCTCGTACTGGTACTAAGACAACAACAAAGCCCATCTTTGTAATTTTTGGACAGTTCCTACAAGAATCGGTTTCGTCGGATGAAACAAGGACTACAATGACTTGTGATCCGTTACTAAGTAGAATATTCTGCCGTACAAATATTAGTGGAACTTGGTGACACCATACACAATAGCCAAAGCCTCTTTCTGAATTTATGCATGGTTACACTGAGCTTTGGACTCATTTATTTTGCGATGATTCCTGGTCCGAAAGCAAGAGGCCTTTTTTAATCACCAAATCTGTTTGAAGTCACTGCACTGATTCAGTAAGCGGAAGCGTCAGCCTGCAACACAACTGGGTTGTCAGGATCAAAGTGAAGCAAGCATCGATGATTGAGCAAAGCGTCTTATGTTCTTGGAAAGCTTTTTGGCACTCATCGGCCCAACTGAAATTTCACTCGTTTTCCACTAATATACAAATGAACAAAAAGTTTGTTGGACTGGTGTAGCACTGAAGAAACTGTTTTCTTGCTAATTATGCTAATGCCTGCAGCAAGCGCTGGATACACTGGGTTGATTACATGGGTCTTCTGATGAGAATTATGTGAAAGTACAGAATTCCTGTGTTTGTTTCGTTGCAAACATGCGGTTTGTACGTGACCTTTCTTGTCAGAAGCGTAACGATGTGCTGTCTTGGAGTTTGTGCCGCGAATAGCACTGACAGCACGACTTGATTCTGTTCGTCTGTGTAGAGATCTGTTTACATGGCTTAAGCAGGGTCTGTTGCCTACTGGGCTGGTCGTGAGCACGGGACGACTCAATCTGACAAATTGGAGGCTGCTCAGATTTATCAGCCGCTACGGCACCTCAATCATACTGATCGAGAATTTGCACTACTGCTGAAATGATGGATTTGACTGTTTCACTATCTGTTCTCTAAGTTGGACATGATCGCATCATGCCACATAGCATCTGAATGTAAAGCAACACACTCACCCTGCAAATCTGTTACCCACTCGCGATAAGTTTGTTCTGACCTTTTCTTGCAACGAAACAATTGGTACCTAGCAACCACCACATTCACTAGTTGGTCACAGTCGTTAGTTAGAGAATATACAACCTCATAAGATAGTCCACCCAGAATGGGGGGTTACGGACCAGTTTCTGAATGAGGCAAAAAACTTCCCTGTCTGTCGTTGACAAAAAGTAATGCAGCCATAGACTACCTGATATGTTGTGAGCAGTGATGTGGGCAACCACTTGAGCCATTCCTGTTATTTTTCGTTTAACTGGCGAAAAGGCGGTATGGCACTCGGAGCTACATTTGTTGCTTGTTGCACTGCATTTGTGGTTTGGTTGGCTAGTAGCTGCTGTACCGTGTTTAGCAGCAAGACTACCTGCTATATCTGCAACTAAAACATCTGTGTTAGCTGCACTGCATCTATCTCTTGCAGCTCAGGCGCATGAGCAGGCGTGGGGAGAGGTGGATTGCTCACTTTGGAACAGACAAATGCAACAAACAGACAATACAAGCAATAAAAATAAGGACACAAGGAAAGGAAATTTCTTCAGTGCCCACCTGAAAACACTGAATGGAAAAGCACTATGCGAGACACTGATAACACATGTGAACACTTCCCTGCAAAGAAATGACCAAGTAGAACTAAGGCACCAGCAAATTTCAAAAGCCCACAACAAAACCAAAATTGGGGCAAACAGGCACTGGGCTGTCACAACGGTGTTCGTTCACCATCTCGTCGCCAAATATTATGTCCAGCCTAGTCATCAAATATGTGGTGTTTAGGAATCCTGCGCACTCAGTTCGCTAGACAAACATTCAAACAAATCGTATTAATGAGTTTGAGTACAAAAAGGAAACATATAAGGCGTAACTTTTCAACTACACAGATGTGTCACATGCAAAGGGTAACGTACAAAATAAGCAATCTTCTTCAATACAAAGAATCTCGAGTCTCAGTTACTTAGGGAGTACAAGTGAAGTAACTAGAGCTGACGCTGCTATACAAGTCCCTAGTCTTGAATCTGCTACTCAACTGGCCTGTCACCAGTCTGTTGCGGCGCTTATGTCCTCTCCACATAGGGGCCACTGCTGTCGAGTTGTCGTCCTGGAGAGGGATCGGTCAGTGTGCGATTGGCAGACGTCTTCTCACGGCCATCTCTTCTCTATTGTTCCCGACTGGCGTACCGGTACTTGTCTTTACGCCTCAACGACCCCATACAAAGATGTATCAACTGTTAAATTGTCTTTCACTCGTAATTATGATAACATTACTTGTAGAGGCCTGGATGACTTTGGCTTCGTCAGGAAACAATGAAATGATGAGACAGTATCATTTCGAAGGTTTCAAATCTAAAGAAAATTTAAAGTTGGAGCTCTAATCCTAAAACCAATGCAAATATTTTCAAAATTTCAAGGCCACTTAAAATAAGAAATAAAGGTCATATGACCAGACATGGCTAGTGGTTCATCAACTAAATTAACATTGCCAGTGTAAGGCTTACTAGAGACAAGTTCCTGCAAGCAGCTACTTCCACCTCTGACAGCCAAAACTAATCCATCTATATTCCAGTCGGTACCGAATGGACAAGTATGATGTAAATTTAGAACCACGGCACCATTCTCCGTTCATTACTTGGCATTACTGGAGGTGAAGAGGGTAGGTTTGTGGCTGTCAAGAACTGGTACCCCCCAGTGGGAATCGAACCCTTAACTTAGTCACTAATAGCTTCAGTCTAACCAAACACCAAATTTCACTTACTAGCATCATGTATTCGTCATAATGGGGTACAATGCACACGGTACGATAAGTATTCACTTCAACCTGAGCTGTTGTTCTGAATATCCTATTTGGGGTCTAGTAATAGACATCATCCAGTGCAAATACAAAGCGGTGATATCAAAGCCATCATTTTCCTTTTTTTTTAAAGCCCTATTCCGACTGTTTGCTAAGAGCATCAGTCTGACAGAAGGCCAGAGACAGGTTCCTTCATTTTCTAACCACTCAGTAATAGAAAAGTCTTTCAGAAACATGTTTGTGAAAGGGATCGTGGGTCTCAATTATGCTAACACGAATTCCAGCAATATCAGAGCCTTAGAGACCGACGTCTGCGCAAGTGATCGCGCAGTATTGGGCATTGTCTCCAACGAATTTTTCTGGCTCCAATTAGAAAGCATAACATTATGTAACGTATGATATCCATATAGTAACAAATGCCACCTGGAAAACAGCACCAAGGTACTTGGTTGGCAAACACGCCTACCACACGTCTTCTAACTTGGCACCCGCATGTGTTTACGTTTCTCGCTCCTTATCGATCAACAAGCAAGAAAGTTAGTTCTTGTTTTCTTCCGTTTGTTTTTGGTTGTATTGCTGTGGCGATTACACTTTAAATGTGGCTTTACTTAGAATCAGCATCTTACTACGTGGGCGGGATGGAAAAACTTCCTGCACATCATTAGATTGTATTCAATAATGGGGTGGAATATTGACAATGTCTCTCGAATTTGTGCCTGTTTAGTTCAATAACACAAAGGGAAACGATATTAATATTTGCTACACAAATAAAACTGGTGTATCATCATAGTACCAAATAACAAATGGCTATCTTAATTAAATGTGAAGTCATTTGTCTAACTCAGGTAGGTTCACCGGACTGCAACGTAAATGTGACAATGTGACTGTGAGAGTAGTTACCGAATGAGACGCAGTTAACACAGTATTCAGTGATACGATTTTATTGACAGATTGGTGTATTTTTGGTTACAGTTCCGCAGTATTTTACTTTTCTTACCTTTACATCTGCTGGTTACTGAACGTGGTGAGACATCTTATTATTACAGAATTTCTAATGATGACGTTCAGACTTTGATATAGATATTTGTAGCTCTGTCACAGAGGAGGTAAAATGTTACATTCGTGCCAGTTTGGAACGAAGATCTACTGCCTCTTAGTCTACACAGTGCGTCGACATTTTCATGGAGCAACCTACCAATTGCAGTGTTTGTCGCCTCCTCATTGCCCTTGTGATGGCTGTTACCGATAATTCGCAACGTAGACAATGAGATTAATTGTAATTGCTGCATGAAAGTAAGCCCCCTGTCTGTAAACATATATTTGACAAGTCGATGGCACACCAAAGTGGAATTTATTCAGAATCTTTTATCACTATACCACGAATATATCAAGTGAATATTGAAAGACAATTCTCAGTCAGGAAGTAACAAACTATCACAAAGACATGTTCCACTGCGTTGTCATGACCCTATCATAGGCGTAGCATGACGATTTTTCTACAGGGAAAGTCTTCCAAGAGTGCATGTTGTGTATCAACGATGTAGCCTCTTAATTATTTTTTCTACCTTTCTCATATTTATGGTGAGGGAGAAGAATGGGTAGTTGCGCAGACCATCACAATCCAAATGGAAGAAAATAAATATAGCTCACTGAGTTACAGATCCATTTCACTAACATCTACATGTAGTAGCACGTGTGAACAAGTACTTTGTTCCAACGTTCTGAAATACCGGGAAATATTTTACCTGCTACAGCAAACCAGTATCACTTTGAAAATATCACTGTTGTGAGACACAGCTGACACTTTATTAGCACGACGCACTGCGTACAGGGGCGCTCAAACTGATTTCGTATTTACATAGTTTCAGGGATGGTTTTGATGTCATTTCCCATAATCGGATTTCAATTATATTGACTTTCTGTGGACTACCATCTCAATTGTGCGACTGGAATCGCGATTTTCTGTCTGAAAGGCCACGGTTCGCAGTAACTGACGGGAAGCCACCTAGTGAAACGGTAGTTACGTGTGATTCCGCAAGTAAAGTGAAATTATGTTGAAAATATATCTTCATGGCGCAAAACGTGACAATTGACACTAAACAATGAAATGTGTGAGTTTCTCCACGTGATTAGTACGATTTCGTTAAGCCTCGGGAAATCGACAAATAAAATAAGATTGAGGGCTACAAATCTAACGGAAATCATACTGATTACAAATACAAACAAAGCAACTGGTAAAGATCACACGTTGTGGCGAAGATGAAACCAATGTTGGGTTATTGACACAATGCGTAGCAGACGCAAGGAGTCTGCTAAGGAGATTGCCTGCACTACGGCCCCTTCTGTAATTCTTGTACTGCTGAACAGTGTGCGATCATTAACTGAAGGGATTGACGAAGGACATCGCAAACGTTGAAAGAAGGCAGCAGATTTTGCAGTGCAACGAGTAAGGACAGTTAGTATCGCGGACTTTTTTTTTATCCATGAGGCTGGATGGCTACAGGGCTAGGAGGACGAGTTGGGGACGCAATATTAAAACAAACATTTCTTCACTACCGCATGTTATTCCTACAACATCTCAGCCACCATCATTCTCCTCAGAATGCAAATAGTTTTTGTTGCCAACGCCGTACAAAAGCTTGTGTTACAGCTGTAATAACATAAAAGAAACTTCCTGACAGATGAAAACTCTGTGCCAGGCCGAGACTCGAACTTGGGAATTTTGCCTTTCGCGGGCAAGCGCTCTACCTACTGAGCTACCCAAGCACGACTCACGCCCCGCAATATCCTTTCTTTCAGGAGTGCTAGTTCTGCAAGTTTCACAGGAGAGCTTCTGCAAAGTTTGGAAGGTAGGAGACGAGCTACTGGCAGAAGTAAAGCTTTAATTTCTTGACGTTCCACTCACTTACAAATCTCGAGAACAACTAACAACAAAATCTTTATATGCGAGTTCTAACTTCTCTTATGATTCCAGAATGAGATTTACACTCTGCAGTGGAGTGTGCGCTGATATGAAAGTTCCTGACAGATTAAAACTGTGTGCCAGGCCGAGACTCGAACTCGAGACCTTTGCGTTTCGCGGGCAAGTGCTCTACCAACTGAGCTACCCAAGCAAAACTCACATTTTTCCTGCAGCCATTTCGTCTTAGCTTCGCTGCACTTCCTCTTTATTTCATTCTTCGGCGACTTGTATTTCTGTATGCCTGATTTTCCCGGAACATGTTTGTACTTCCTCCTTTCATCAATCAACTGAAGTATTTCTTCTGTTACCCATGGTTTCTTCGCAGCTACCTTCTTAGTACCTATGTTTTCCTTTCCAACTTCCGTGATGGCCCTTTTTAGAGACGTCCATTCCTCTTCAACTGTGCTGCCTACTGCGCTATTCCTTATTCCTGTATCTATAGCGTTAGAGAACTTCAAACGTATCTCGTCATTGCTTAGAACTTCCGTATCCCACTTCTTTGCGTATTGATTCTTCCTGACTAATGTCTTGAACTTCAGCCTACTCTTCACCACTACTATATTGTCATCTAAGTCTATATCTGCTCCTGGGTACGCCTTACAATCCAGTATCTGATTTCGGGATCTCTGTCTGACCATGATGTAATCTAATTGAAATCTTCCCGTATCTCCCGGCCTTTTCCTAGTATACCTCCTCCTCTTGTGATTCTTGAACAGGGTATTCGCTATTACTAGCTGAAACTTGTTACAGAACTCAATTAGTCTTTCTCCTCTTTCATTCCTTGCCCCAAGCCCATATTCTCCTGTAACCTTTTCTTCTACTCCTTCCCCTAAAACTGCATTCCAGTCGCCCATGACTATTAGATTTTCGTCCCCCTTTACATACTGCATTACCCTTTCAATATCCTCATACACTTTCTGTATCTGTTCATCTTCAGCTTGCGACGTCGGCATGTATACCTGAACTATCGTTGTCGGTGTTGGTCTGCTGTCGATTCTGATTAGAACAACCCGGTCACTGAAGTGTTCACAGTAACAGACCCTCTGCCCTATCTTCCTATTCATAACGAGTCCTACACCTGTTATACCATTTTCTGCTGCTGTTGGTATTACCCGATACTCATCTGACCAGAAATCCTTGTCTTACTTCCACTTCACTTCACTGACCCCTACTGTATCTAAATTGAGCCTTTGCATTTCCTTTTTCAGATTTTCTAGTTCCCCTACCACGTTCAAGCTTCTGACGTTCCACGCCCCGACTAGTAGAACATTATCCTTTCGTTGATTATTCGAACTTTTTCTCATGGTAACCTCCCCCTTGGCAGTCCCCTCCCAGAGATCCGAATGAGGGAGTATTCCGGAATCTTTTGCCAATGGAAAGATTATCATGACACTTCTTCAACTACAGGCCACATGTACTGTGGATACACGTTACGTGTCTTTAATGCAGTGGTTTCCATTGCCTTCTGCATCCTCATGTCGTTGATCATTGCTGATTCTTCCACCTTTAGGGGCAATTTCCCACCCGTAGGAGAAGAGAGTGCCCTGAACCTCTATCCGCTCTTCCACCCTCTTTGACAAGGCCGTTGGCAGAATAAGGCTGACTTCTTATGCCGGAAGTCTTCGGCTGCCAATGCTGATTATTTATCAAAATTTAGGCAGTGGCGGGGATCGAACCCGGGACCGAAGACGTTTTGATTATGAATCAAAGACGCTACAACCTGAAACTATCTGCAAATAAATGTTCAGTCCACTGCACATAATCCCCCACTACATTTGATAAATTTTCGTACGCTTTTTTTTTCGCCTTACTATGTAATACCAACAAAAATATACAAGATACATAAATACAGAAAATTTTACAAAACACATAAACTGAACATATATACACAGAGAAATAGAACATGTGGTTTCTCGTTAAAAATCTGTGCACAGAGTAATTCCAAGTTCTGATTAGATAGGTACATGAGACTGTCAATCGTCACGCGAAAATATCATTGCAGGATGGAAGTCTTTGCAGTCTATATAATTTCTGTCACAACTAACATCTTAACAATCCACGATTTCCTGAACCACTATGCATCACTATATTTGTATATGCAGCTGACGTTTCAGTCTTTCGCAAGTCTACTTTCTTTTACATCACCAGTATAGCAATAGGAAGGCCAATGAGGGCTGGAGTTCATCCAAACGACCAGCAGAAACTTGTCTTGAAGTGGAACGTCAAATTGTGTTAGTATAAGCAACCAACAGAAACTCTTCTTCCAATAGAACACTATGGTGGTGCAATAGTGGAAGTTTGGCCATGCGACCACCATAGAAAATTGTCTTGTGCCAATCATGAGCCATGTTGTTGGCAGTGGTGAAGTTCCAAGATCAGAAATGTTATAAGACGTCCTTCACTGACCAACCTAATATATACAATAACAAATGATCATCTTGTCCAATATAAATTCATACATTCATTGAAAATCGTCTCTTGCAATATCAACTGAGGTTTATGGCTGCAAAGTTTCAGGGGTCTGCCTGGAAATCATGATCATGTTTAGGGAAGGAAAAAAGGATGTGTCATAGGGTCATGGGTCAACAAGTCACATTCATCCGAAATTGTCGAACATCCCCATTCATGCATCAAATACATGCACTCCTGAAAATGGAAAAAAGAACACATTGACACCGGTCTGTCAGACCCACCATACTTGCTCCGGACACTGCGAGAGGGCTGTACAAGCAATGATCACACGCACGGCACAGCGGACACACCAGGAACCGCGGTGTTGGCCGTCTAATGGCGCTAGCTGCGCAGCATTTCTGCACCGCCGCCGTCAGTGTCAACCAGTTTGCCGTGGTGTACGGAGCTCCATCGCAGTCTTTAACACTGGTAGCATGCCGCGACAGCGTGGACATGAACCGTATGTGCAGTTGACAGACTTTGAGCGAGGGCGTACAGTGGGCATGCGGGCATGTGGGACGTGAGGTCTCCACAGTACATCGATGTTGTCGCCAGTGGTCGGCGGAAGGTGCACGTGCCCGTCGACCTGGGACCGGAACGCAGCGACGCACGGATGCACGCCAAGACCGTAGGATCCTACGCAGTGCCGTAGGGGACCGCACCGCCACTTCCCAGCAAATTAGGGACACTGTTGCTCCTGGGGTATCGGCGAGGACCATTCGCAACCGTCTCCATGAAGCTGGGCTACGGTCCCGCACACAGTTTGGCCGTCTTCCGCTCACGCCCCAACATCGTGCAGCCCGCCTCCAGTGGTGTCGCGACAGGCGTGAATGGAGGACGAATGGAGACGTGTCGTCTTCAGCGATGAGAGTCGCTTCTGCCTTGGTGCCAATGATGGTCGTATGCGTGTTTGGCGCCGTGCAGGTGAGCGCCACAATCAGGACTGCATACGACCAAGGCACACAGGGCCAACACCCGGTATCATGGTGGGGAGCGATCTCCTACACTGGCCGTACACCTCTGGTGATCGTTGAGGGGACACTGAATAGTGCACGGTACATCAAAACCGTCATCGAACCCATCGTTCTACCATTCCTAGACCGGCAAGGGAACTTGCTGTTCCAACAGGACAATGCATGTCCGCATGTATCCCGTGCCACCAAACGTGCCCTAGAAGGTGTAAGTCAACTACCCTGGCAGCAAGATCTCCGGATCAGTCCCCCATTGAGCATGTTTGCGACTGGATGAAGCGTCGTCTCACGCGGTCTGCACGTCCAGCACGAACGCTGGTCCAACTGAGGGGCCAGGTGGAAATGGCATGGCAAGCCGTTCCACAGGACTACATCCAGCATCTCTACGATCGTCTCCATGGAAGAATAGCAGCCTGCATTGCTGCGAAAGGTGGGTATACACTGTACTAGTGCCGACATTGTGCATGCTCTGTTGCCTGTGTCTATGTGCCTGTCGTTCTGTCAGTGTGATCATGTGATGTATCTGACCCCAGGAATGTGTCAATAAAGTTTCCCCTTCCTGGGACAATGAATTCACGGTGTTCTTATTTCAATTTCCAGGAGTGTATTTCATCACATATACACCAAAAATTCCTCAAACTGTTTTCCATCTTTAACTTCTTAAACCTCACAGAAGTTACTTCCAAAAATCTCCTATTCCTCCCTTACATTTTCGTAAAATTTCATCTTTCAATCATATAACTTCCACAGCACTCAAATATTTTTCAAACTTCGTACCAGAACTTCATGATATCCACACTATTAAAACCTTCTATATGCTTCCACCCAGAATGCTCAGTTGTGGGCAGTTACTGTGCCCCCAGTGAGATAATCTCGCTATCGTAGACCAACACCTTCAGCCTATTACCGACAACCTATCCTCCTATTAGAAGATACCAATCATTTCCTCCAATGACTCTCCACAGTTCCTGTTCCTTTACCACATGGTGCCTTTGTCGTCACAAGTGATGCGACCTCCCTTTCCTTTAACAGCCCTAATGCCTTACTGCTATTCGACAGTACCTTTCCCAATGCCTAACGGATTCCAAACCAACCATCTCCTTCCTAGTCACCATAATCAACCATGTCCTCACCCACAATTACTTCTCCATTAAAGGTATTTCTTACAAGCAAGTATGGGGTACAACTAAGGAACCTGCATGGCATCATCCTATTCAAACCTATTCACGGACCATTTAGAGGAATCCTTCCTAAACACCTAGAACGCCAAACCCCTCACCTGGTTCAGAGTCATTGATTGCATCTTCGTGATCTGGTTCGAGGGTGAGGGCACACTATACACATTCCTCCAGAACCTTAACATCTTCTCCCCCATTCGCTACACCTGGTCGTGCTCAGGCCATCAAGCTATCTTCCTCAGTGTTGACTCAATCTCAAAGATTATTTCAGTACTTCTGATCATATCAAACACATCAATCAACAGCAATACCTCCATTTCGACGGCTGTCACCCGTTACACAAGATGAATTCCCTTCGATACAGTCTAGCCACCCATGCTGGTCGTATCTGTAGTAACGCTTGGCACCTTTCAAAATATACTGAGAATGTCACTGAGACCTTTACAGATCGTAATTACGCTCCCAACTTTGTACGAAAACAAATCTTCTGTGCCTTATATTTACAGTCACCCAGTACCTGCCAACACACTGCCCAGCCACAGAAGAGCGTTCCGTTTGAGACTCAGTACTACTCAGGACTGTAGCAACTGAATACTTTCTCCGGTATCGGAGACTACCTCTTGTCGTGCCCTGAAATGATAAATGTCTTACCCATCCCTCCCACAGCGGTATTCCACTGCCCACTGAACTTACTCGTACATTATATCCTCGTCCATCCCTACACAACACCTGCTCACAAATACTTGCCTAATGGCACATATCACTCTAATAGATCTAGATGAAACACCTGTTCCATACATCCCCCCACCACCACCTACTACAGTCCTGTCGCAGATATCACCTATCCCATCAAAATCAGTCATGTGCTATACAATAAATATAAAAAATAATATTGATTTGACCTTGTATCTCCTTAATGTATGTAAGCAAACACTGGATCGACACTAAGGACAATTATCTGGTATGAACTTATCAACATGTACTTAAATTGAGTACCTGATCGTAAGTGTTGTTGTTTGTACAATTATTATTATTCTCGGTTCAGAAACATACATAAAACACAGTTTATACAATAGTTGACAGATTAACACAGTTTATGTAATTTTTGACCAAAATTTGGCCACTTCCAATGTATTTTCCGTTGCTTGGTGAAGGTCACCTTCTGTGCAGTCCATATTGAAGCATATGTTGAACAGCCTGTTCTTCCCAGCAGTCACGTTGGGTTTTGTTTTCCTCAGTGTATCCCCATTTTGTCAGATTATCCGGTGATTTGGTCACTCCCGACCTCAGCCTACTCAAGAACTTCCACACTGCCCAATTATCATCATTACCATATGGTAAACATTTAGAAAATCTTTTCCAACCAGGAGAGAGGGATGTCTCAGCCCTCCATAGTTGCAACCTGGTTTCTTCATCAGTGGTTGTTTGTTTTTCCGACATTCTGAGAAAACTTTTCCTTGACCTTACAAGTTCTGGGTAGGGTTGTTGTACTGTACATACATGGGATACGTTTTTCCCTGCTCCGGTTTCGTTCTTTCTCTGTTTGCTGCTATTCCTCTTCAAACATGAGGTGATCCAATTCCTTCAAGGTGGTAGATCCATTCGACTGGACCACCAAGCAACGGAAAATACATTGGAGGTGGCCAAATTTTTGTCAAAATTTACACAAACTGTGTTCATCTGTCAACAATTGTATAAACTGTGTTTTATGTATGTTTCTGAATCGAGAGTAATAATAATTGTACAAACAACAGTTACTATCAGGTACTCAATTTAAGTACATATTGATAAGGTCATACCAGATAACTGTCCTTAGTTTTGATCTGGTGTGTGGCTACATACATTAAAGAGATACAAGGTCAAATCAATATTAGGCTACCGCTTATAATTCTGAATGTGTCGTTTAGGGCAATATCCACCTGTCTGGCATGTGTTGACTTATACCAAGCAGGACAAGCTTACTCTGCAGTGGGGTAGCATAATGCCACTGCGGAAGTAGGCTTCAGCTTGGCTGCCCCACTGTGTTTCAGCTAATTTTCTCAGTAATTCGTTCCTGCTGGAGACTTTTGTTTTGAAATTCATAAAGTCTGTTTTGAACATTAGAGATATCTAGAGTGTTATTCCTAGGTATTTTTGAGTGTCACAGTGTTCCAATTTAACCCCTGACTATTCTGTCTTTAACTGGCGAGCTGTTTCCCTATTTCTAAGACGAAAAGCACACACTAGGGTCTTTGATGGATTTGGTTTAAGCTGGTTTATTCTGTAGTCTTTTGTCTGATCTTCAAGAGCGCTGTTTAGGGTGATTTCTTTTGAATCCTCGTTTGTGCTTTGGGTTGCCAGAGTGAGATAATCAGCATTTAAGAAACGTTTGCACTTGGGAACTAGTATATATATATATTGAACAGAACTGGAGCCAACACACATCCTGAGGAAGACCATTTTTCTGTTGCCTTCATCGGCTGTGCTGTCGAGGGTCAATGAGGAATCTTCGGTTCTGCGGAAGATTGGCGATGAGCCTGGTGATCTTGTTTAATAGTAACTGGTGGTTGACGGTGTCGTACGCTGCTGTCAAGTTCACGAATACCATTCCTGTCGCCTTACTTGCTTCACAGCCATCATGTATAAACAATGTAAGACTGAGTAACTGCCCTGTGCAGCTTTTACCAGGGTGGGAGGTATAAGCAAAGGATCGATAATATGTGTGAGACGCCGTAAAAATCAATCTCTTTAGCAGTTTGTAAAGGTGACACTGTAGTGCGACTGGTCTAAGATTCTTCGATCTGCTTCCTTCCTTACCGGGTTTAATATAGCAATTACTCGGGTCCTCCACTGTATCTTTGGAATTCCGCATCTATCAACCCACGCACTGAAGAGTTGGAGAATCCATTCCTTTGTTGCTAATCCAAAGTGCTTGATTAGCTCAGTTCGTATGTCGTTCAAGCTACTCTGTTTAATAGCCTTCTGTAATTCATCCATCGTGAATGAGAGTGAAAAGTTGCTATTTTCCTCTTGCTCAGTTCTACGTAATTTTGGTTTTTTGGATTTATGGCTGTGCTTCCCATTTAGCAGCAGCTGGCGAGGTATTTGTTGGGCGGTGATATTTTGGTGAGCAGTGGTCTTAGTTGGACCAGTACACATCCGTCGCAGAAGTCTCCAAGTCTTATGACTGTGTCTTCTCAGATCCAGGTTTGCTATTGTTTTAATCCGTTTCTACCCATGTTGACTCCATTTTATAGGGAATGAGTTTGTCTCCTGGTTCTATTGAAGACACTTCGGCACACAGTGAATCTGCAAATCTCCGCCAGTCAGCTTTCTAAAGTTAAATCTCTTCCGAAATGAGTCTTTTTAAGGTCTAACACCAGCAAATATAGGTACATAATTGGTCTGTGTTGTGAATTTGGTGTTGCAGAACAGACGGATTTTATACGCTGTTGGCTAATGCTTTTAGTGGTGACTATGTTAAAAGAGTCACGTAGTTTTACATCGTGGATTACGATAAGGTGATTAATTCCTGCTCACTCTCGTACTGCTGAACCATTTTCATCTTCATTATCATAGCCAAGATGTTACTATGGCTGTTGAAATCACCAATCACAATCTCCACGTGTTTATTTTGATAATTTGTTGGCTTATTAAATGTGAATTGTTGACCAGGTGGTTTGTGGAGAGACGAAATGGAACAATTAGCTGTATTTATAGTAAGGATTTCGATGTTTTTTTTTCCTCTGTGAGCTGTGAGTGCTGTGGACAGAATTTGGACGACTGAACGAACGAAGATAGCGCTTCCGTATTTATCATGTGGTCTTTCCATGGAAAGGCACATCCCGTTTGTCTTCTCTACGCATGTCGCAGATCTTGTGTGTTTCCTGTATGACACTGGTGCTGTCTGCAAAGTTCTTGTAGCACTTCCTCTTTGGCTCATGTTATTCCTTGTATGTTGATTGAGATAATGCTTAGCTGTGGACCTAAAAAAAGCCCTGCATCTGGTGTCAATGGATCAGCTGAAGTTTCTTGACTCCCAGGGTACTCAAAATTGCTTTTCTCAATCGAAATCCTCGGGGAGGGTCATTTCATGTGCCACTGTTTCTACAGTGGTAAGCTGTATCACTGAAACAGAATTGAATAAGCATTGAAAAGAATCATTATACAGGAAACATAGGCGTTTGATCCCTTCTTCTTGTGAACTTAAGCAATATTCAAATTTAAAAGGACATGTTGAACCAAAATTGTGAGATTAATTTCTGCATCATTAAAGATCATTACTCCTCTGTATTTATAAAAGAAAATGACAAAGTTATTTGAGGTGAGAGGAACGGCACAATGAGAAGTTTCATAGCAAAACAATTTCCCTGATAAGAAGGTTCCAGAAAGGTCTCCTGTTTAGCATCAACAGCTGTTTCCGAAACGGCAGCTTGTATTTTAATTTTCCTGAGTGGTAGTGACACGCAAAATTTCGTTTTTATACATTACATTATACATATATGTTTTTATACATTATACATTTATTATATGCTGAATCGCTGGTACCTGATATTGCGCTACCGGAGTCCAAAAATGAGTTAAAATTTTTGTTAGCAATAGAAATGCTAATTACAGGGTGTACAATTTATTTTGTTCCAACTCCGTTTTCCTAAAGGAGAATGTCCCTAATATCTTCGAACTGCATAAATTTAATATTTACGGCAGCATAGTCATCTGTTCGCTCTCTTTTCCCTTCAGATGCCGGGATCTCAAGTCATTGTGTTATTCATTCAACCCTGTCGCTGACTATCATTATATGTTGGTATTCTAACTTCGACTATCTACCAGAGTTATGCTACGTAGACTTGTTATGCTAATTTTTAATCTGATACTTGTTGTTACCTGAATTTCTATGGTTATGCCAGGTGTTGGTTTGAGCCGACTGATTACATTGATGATTACATGAATGTCTGTGACTATTACTACGTTGCGCGTCAGTTAATATATTGGTGGTAACTGTTGATTATTAAATGATTTAAATAGTATGGTTTCGATGTGTTGCGTCAGGTGCCGATGCGGCACGTCTGATATTCATTGTGGTAACAGAAGTGCTAAAATTGGAATATTGTATAACGTTCAGACTAAATTTCTAAAACATTCAGTGAATGAAGATTCGTCACACGCCAAGTGCATGAAAACATAGCTAATCTCACACGCAACAATTACACAACAAATAGCTGTAAGGAAAGAAACTTGTAATTGTTGCTGTTGTGGTGTTGTTTCAAGCAGCTCACAATCTACTCTATCCTGTGCAAGCCTCTTCATCCCCCAATAACTACTGCAACCTAACTTCCTTTTGAATCTGCCTACCGTATTCATTTCTTGGTCTCCCTCTACGATTTCTACACGCCTCCCTCTCTGCAGGGATTCCCTCTAGTACTAAATTGGTGATCCCTTGGTGCCTCAGAACGCGTCCTATCAACCGATCCCTACTTCTACTCAAGCTGTGCCATAAATTCCTCTTCTCCCCAATCCTATTCAGTACCTCCTCATTAGTTACGCGATCCGCCCAGCTACCGTCAGTATTCTTGTGTAGCATCACATCTCGAAAGCTTCCACTCGCTTGCCGTCGAAACTGTCCTTTGTCCCTGTTTCACTTCCATATATAGCTACACTCCATAAAAATACTCCCAGAAAAGACTTTCTGACAAATCTGAGATCGAAGTCTTCTTCAGAAACGTTTTCCTTGCCTAAGCCAGTCTACGTTTTACACTCCTGGAAATGGAAAAAAGAACACATTGACACCGGTGTGTCAGACCCACCATACTTGCTCCGGACACTGCGAGAGGGCTGTACAAGCAATAATCACACGCACGGCACAGCGGACACACCAGGAACCGCGGTGTTGGCCGTCGAATGGCGCTAGCTACGCAGCATTTGTGCACCGCCGCCGTCAGTGTCAGCCAGTTTGCCGTGACATACGGAGCTCCATCGCAGTCTTTAACACTGGTAGCATGCCGCGACAGCGTGGACGTGAACCGTATGTGCAGTTGACGGACTTTGAGCGAGGGCGTATAGTGGGCATGCGGGAGGCCGGGTGGGCGTACCGCCCAATTGCTCAACACATGGGGCGTGAGGTCTCCACAGTACATCGATGTTGTCGCAAGTGGTCGGCGGAAGGTGCACGTGCCCGTCGACCTGGGACCGGAACGCAGCGACGCACGGATGCACGCCAAGACCGTAGGATCCTACGCAATGCCGTAGGGGACCGCACCGCCACTTCCCAGCAAATTAGGGACACTGTTGCTCCTGGGGTATCGGCGAGGACCATTCGCAACCGTCTCCATGAAGCTGGGCTACGGTACCGCACACCGTTAGGCCGTCTTCCGCTCACGCCCCTACATCGTGCAGCCCGCCTCCAGTGGTGTCGCGACAGGCGTGAATGGAGAGACGAATGGAGACGTGTCGTCTTCAGCGATGAGAGTCGCTTCTGCCTTGGTGCCAATGATGGTCGTATGCGTGTTTGGCGCCGTGCAGGTGAGCGCCACAATCAGGACTGCATACGACTGAGGCACACAGGGCCAACACCCGGCATCATGGTGTGGGGAGCGATCTCCTACACTGGCCGTACACCTCTGGTGATCGTCGAGGGGACACTGAATAGTGCACGGTACATCCAAACCGTCATCGAACCCATCGTTCTACCATTCCTTGCTGTCCCAACAGGACAATGCACGTCCGCATGTATCCCGTGCCACCCAACGTGCTCTAGAAGGTGTAAGTCAACTACCCTGGGCAGCAAGATCTCCGGATCTGTCCCCCATTGAATATGTTTGGGACTGGATGGAGCGTCGTCTCACGCGGTCTGCACGTCCAGCACGAACGCTGGTCCAACTGAGGGGCCAGGTGGAAATGGCATGGCAAGCCGTTCCACAGGACTACATCCAGCATCTCTACGATCGTCTCCATGGGAGAATAGCAGCCTGCACTGCTGCGAAAGGTGGATATACACTGTACTAGTGCCTACATTGTGCATGCTCTGTTGCCTGTGTCTATGTGCCTGTGGTTCTGTCAGTGTGATCATGTGATGTATCTGACCCCAGGAATGTGTCAATAAAGTTTCCCCTTCCTGGGACAATGAATTCACGGTGTTCTTATTTCAATTTCCAGGAGTGTATATCGTCTCTACTTCGGCCATCATCAGTTATTTTGCTCCCTAAATAGCAAAACTCATTTACTACTTTAAATGTCTCATTTCCTAATCTAATTCCCTCAGCATCACCAGATTTAATCCGACTACATTCCATTATCCTCGTTTTGCTTTTGTTGATGTTCATCTTATATCCTCCTTTCAAGACACTGTCCATTCCGTTCAGCTACTCTTCCAGGTCCTTGCTCTCTGACAGAATTGCCATTTCGTCGACAATATTCGAAGTTTTTATTTCTTCTGCTTTGATTTTAGTTCCTACTCCGAATTTTTCTTTCGTTTCCTTCACTGCTTGCTCAATATACAGACCGAATGACATCGGAGGTAGGCAGGAACCTTGTCTCACTCTCCTTTCAACCACTGCTTTCCTTTCATCCCCATCGACCCCAATATATGGCATCTGATTTCTGTACAAATTGTAAATACCCTCTCGCTCCTTATATTTTACTCTTATCACCTTCAGAATTTGAAGGGAGTATTCCAGTAAAAATTGTCAAATGCTTTCTCTTTGTCTACTAGAGCTACAAACGTAGGTTTACCTTTCCTTAATCTATCTTCTAAGATAAGTAGTAGGGTCAGTATTGCCTCACGTGTTCCAACATTTCTACGGAATCCAAACAGTTCTTCCCCGAGGACAGCTTCTACCAGTTCTTCCATTCATCTGTAAAGAATTCGTGATAGTATTTTACAATCGTGACTTATTAAACTGATCGTTCGGTAATTTTCACACCTTTAACGCCTGCTTTCTTTGGGTTTGGAATTATTATATTCTTGTTGTAGTCTGAGGGTATTTCGCCTGCCTCATACATCTTGCTCACCAGATGGAAGAGTTTTGTCAGGACTGGCTCTCCTAAGGCTGTCAGTAGTTCTAGTAGATTGTAGTCTATTGCCGGGGCCTTTACTTGACTTGAGTCTTTCAGTGCTCCATCAAATTTTTCACGCAATATCATACCCACTGTTTCATCTTCAGCTACGTTCTCTTCCATTTCCATAATATTGCCCTAAAATATAGCACCCTTGTATAGACCCACTATATACTCCTTCTACCTTTCTGCTTCTTAGTCTAGAACTGGTTTCCCATCTGAGCTCTTGATATTCACACAGGGGTTCTCTTTTCTCTAAAGGTCTCTTTAATTATCCTCTAGATAGTATCTATCCTACCCCAAGTGATACATGCCTCTACATTTGTCCTCCAGCCATCCCTGCTTAGCCATTTTGCACTTCCTGTCGATCTCATTTTTGAGACGTTTGTATTCCTTTTCGCTTGCTTCATTTACTGCATTTTGTATTTTTTTATTTAATCAATTAAAGTTAATAAGTCTTGCATTACCCAAGCATTTTTAGTACTCCTCGTCTGTTACCTACGTGATCCTCTGCTGCCTTCACTATTTCATCTCTCAAAGCTACCCATTCTTCTTCTACTGTGTTTCTTTCCCCTATTCTTGTCAATCGTTTCCTAATATTGTGTCTGAAACTCTCTACAACCTTTGGTTCTTTCAGTTTATCCAGGTAATATCTCCTTAAATTCGTACCTGTTTGCAGTTTCTTCAGTTTTAATCTACAGCTCATAAACAATAAATTGTAGTGAGAGGACACATCTGCCCCTGGAAATGTATTACAATTTTAAACGTGGTTCCTAAACCTCTGTCTTACCATTATATAATCCATCTGAAATCTTCCAGTGTCTCCAGGCTTCTTCCATCCATCCAACCTTCCTTTGTGATTCTTAAACAAAGTGTTAGCTATGATTAAGTTATGTTCTGTTCAATATTTACCAGTTGGCTTCGCCTTTCCTTCTTTACCCCCAGTCCATATTCACCTACTACTTTTCCTTCTCTTCCTTTTCATACTATCGAATTCCTGTCACCCATGACTATTAAATTTTCGTCTCCCTTCACTATCTGAATAATTTCTTTTATCTAGTCATACATTTCATCAACCTCTTCGTCGTCTGCGGAGCTCATTGGTATATAAACTTGTACTACTATTTCTATCTTGGATACAATAATGCGTTCACTATGCTGTTCGTAGTAGCTTATCCTTGCTCCTATTTTTTTTATTCATTATGAAACCTACTCCTGCGTTACCCTTATTTGATTTTTATTTATAACCAAAAGTCTTGTTCCTCCTGCTACCTTAGTTCACTAATTCCCACTATATCTAACTTTAACCTATCCATTTCCCTTTTTAATTTTCTAACCTACCTGCCCGGTTAAGAGATCTGACATTCCAAGCTCCGACTATGTTTCTGCTGATAACGACGTCCTCTTGAGTAGTCCCTGCCCGGACATCGGAATGGGGGACTACTTTACCTCTGGACTATTTTACCCAAGAGGACGCCATCATCATTTAACCATACAGTATAGCTGCATGCCCTCGGGAAATATTACGGCCATAGTATCCTCTTACTTTTAGCTGTTAGCAATACCAACACAAAAAGGCCGTTTCCGTTGATGTTGCAAGGCTATATTAGTCAATCATCCAGACTGTTGCTCCTGTAACTACTGATAAGGCTGCTGCCCCTCTTCTGGAACTACACGTTTGTCTAGGCTCTCAACAGATACTCCTCCGTTGTTGTTGCATCTACGTTACGGCTACGTGTATCACTTAGGCACGCAAGCCTCCCCACCAACGGTAATGTCCATGGTTCAAGGAAGGGGAACATGTAATTATTACTACATAAAACATGCAGTACGCAGTGTGCAGTAGCAAAAGAAAAACAATTTTCTGACTGCATTTCCAAAGTGTCAGCGGACAATCCCCAGCAGCAGTAGACAAATGAAAGTTATTTGCTCCACCGTTCGTCCGTTTATGAGAGTTAAAATGTTTCCTGGTTTTAACTGAAAATTGAATGTACTATCCTGTGTTATAAAAAGGCTGAACTGAAATTGATATTGCGAACAGCGTGTCCCCAGTGCACACATTTGCGTAATGACCAAACTGTGCACGAAATTAAATCGAAACTGTTATTCAAAAACCACTACCACAGTCACACTGTGCACTGCCCAAATAAAAATTGAAACACTGAAATTACGTAGTAACACTATGAAATACACAATGTTAACAGGCCCTTTAAAAATCTGAATTGCAAAGAAAATGCTTAGAATTTGAGCAATGGAAAAGTGAGATGAGAAACGAAAAAACCAACGAAATACCAAAAGAATCTCACTTGAAAAATTACGACATAACCAGCAGCAACAGCACAGTATGAAGAAACAGCGCCAGCTAAAATATGTGAAAGTAAAACTAAACTGCTGGGAGAAAGATTGGCCCGAACGGGGTGGCCGAACGGTTCTAGGCGCTACAGCCTGGAACCGCACTATCGCTGCGGTCGCAGGTTCGAATCCTGCCTCGGGCATGGAGGTGTGTGATGTCCTTAGGTTAGTTAGGTTTAAGTAATTCCAAGTTATAGGGGACTGATGACCTCAGAAGTGATCAGAGATATTTGCACTATTTTCTGAGAAAGATTAGGATGATTTTCTCATACTAAAAACAAAACTTGAAATGAAAATATTAATCCTTTCATGAGAATGACAATGCTGTATTTTAAAGTCTCATTTCACAAGAACATAAAACTCGCAGAGAACCAAATGTTTTACTTTCCTTACAAAAGTCCTACAAGGCAATGTCTTTACGATTACGCAAATTGAAATTAATTAAACTGAAATGTCCTAAACTGACATGGGGAAATGGACTGTTCTGTTACAAGATCTGTTACAAGAATCGCTAACCTTAATTGTACATACCATCAATAATTATTACCTTAAGAACATATCCATAATGCAAATCCATCCTCTCTGTTCCATAAATTCTGCGTCTATACGTTCTTTCATCAGATTAATAATTTCTAATAATTTCAGCAAAATGCTTCTACAATATGCGCTACGAAAAGGTTCTGCCAGCTTACTCCATGTCCATCTCGTGACAACCCTCCACTCTACAAATGAGCGAAGATTGACCTGTTCAGAGAAACTGTTATCACTGCTGTTAAGTCGACTATTCCACAGATGATACGTGCAACTGCTTCACTCATTCTGAAACTATCCGCAAATAAATGTCCTGTCCATTTATATATGTCCATCTTTAAATACTCACATACACAATTATTTGGCAATGTTGCCACCGAAACTGTTTACTTTTACAATCTGCGTAGTTATCTTCGTAGAATACGTATTTTCTTTTGCTGAGATTTAATGCGTCTTGAGATGGCTAACTAGTGGAAATACTTCGTGGTAGCTATGTTTATCAAGATTGTATTCTTTATCTTTGTTTTGTTCAATATTTCAGTGAAACGTCAAAAGTAAGCGTTGCTGCTCATGTCATAGCAAAATACAGGGGACAGGCAAAATAATGTGAACAGTGGTAGTAATGGCATGGTTGTGTTTGACGATCAACAACTCAGGTAAAGCACAAGTCGCTCCGGACTGTGCGTGTTCAGTACAAAGTACGCATCAGTGCGGGCTGTTTACGAGAAGTGCACACTTCATATTTGCGTTCAGAGGCCAAGGTCATCGTGCAGTGAAAGAACTAACAGGTTTCCAAAGAGGGCAGATTGTGGAAGCCGGATTAGTTGGAGCATCAGTAACCTAGATAGGTAACTTTCTGTGTGTTTCAAGAGCAGCTGTTTCAACAGTCATGACAGCCTACACAAAACAAGGAAAGACATCATCGTGTAAACGTAATAGTGGGCGCAAATCAAAACTAAATGTCAGAGATCGTCGTGCTCCAACACGAATTGTGTGAAACTATCATAAAAATACGACGATTAAAGTGACTGTAGAACTCAATAGCCGTCTTCGAGACCCCGTATCTATCGACACTGTCCACCGAGAACTCCGTAAAGCGAACATTCATGGACGAGCTTCTATACTGAAACCATTAGTGACCACAACCTGCACAAAGAGGCGTAAAACATGGCTGAAACACGTCATATGGTCCGACGAGTCAACATTTTCATTATTTACAACACTGGGCTGGGTTCACGCGTCGTGAACGCCAAAAGAAGCCTAATATTCTAATTGCTTGATTCCAACGGTTAAGCACGGAGGTGGAAGTGTGATGGTGTGGGCAGCCATACCATGGTATTGTGCTGGTCCCATCATTACTGTCGAAGGCCGTGTTACAGGCAATGATTATGTGAACATTTTACGTCATCAAGCGTACCCCTGATTCAAATGTTGTTCTCCAACAATGATGCCATATTTTAGAATGATTTCACCAAATCACATAGGCAGGACAGTACAATCGTGGTATCAGGAGCATGCAGCTGAACTGCAGGGTCTTCCGTGGCCAGCACAGTCCCTTGACTGTAACATTATCGAACCCTTGTGGGAGGTATTAGAGCGCAGACTCCGCAACAGCTTTCCACTGGTTGAGCAGCTACAGCCTCGTGTCGAGGAGAGACCAGACGGAGTGATACGGCGGTGGCGGGACAACAGCCCTCTGCCTGGGACAGGCCAGCGTCGCCGCAGCGCATGGCTCTGTCTCTGCCGCTCCTTTTGATGTAAATATGTTTACTTCCTCTCCTGGCATCAGTATATAAGAGCAGCAAGCAAAAATACACAGCTTTCCTCTCCCATCGTCCCTCCTATGTGACTATCCACAATTCCAACTCCCGTGCCTTCTATCCCTCTGCCGGCGTGTCCCAAGGCTCTGTCCTTTCCCCTCTCCTCTATCTCCTGTACACTGTTGATATGCCCAAACCTCCCCCACCTGTTCATCTCTTCCAGTTTCCTGATACCATCTTCCTAGCCTTTTATCCTACCCTTAAACGGTCTCAACGTACCCTCCAAAACCATCTAGACTAATTCACTGCTTGGTGCAACCAGTGGTTCCTCCGTATCAACCCCTCCAAGACCCAGGCCACACCACCCGCTCCTTTTGTCTCCTCGATTTCTACCTCATCAGTTATGGCCGTCCTATCCACCTCACTCCTACCCGCAAATACATTGGCCTCATCCTCAACCACCACCTCACATGGACTCCCCATCTCCTTACCATCCAACACAAAGCTCACAAGAACTTCGCCTCCTGAAACCCCTGTCTGGCTGGACATAGGGTCTGTGTGGTGTCACCGCCAGACACCACACTTCCTAGGTGGTAGCCTTTAAATCGGTTGCGGTCCCTTAGTATGCGTGGACCCGCGTGTCGCCACTATCAGTGATTGCAGACCGAGCGATGCCAAACGGCAGGTCTAGTCTAGAGAGACTCCCCTAGCACTCACCCCAGTTGTACAGCCGACTATGCTAGCGATGGTTCACTGTCTACATACGCTCTCATTTGCCGAGACGACAGTTTAGCATAGCTACGTCATTTTCTACGACCTATCAAGGTGCCATATTCAGTTACTATCATCTGAACAAATAATATTTTGAATCATGTACCGTCAAGAGCGACATTCATCATTAATGGATTAAAATTAAGTATGAAAGTAATTACGTCCGCTTTCTGAATTCTAATTCCTTGTCATGTTCCAGATCTCACGTCAGTATAATCCTTCCCTCCTCACGCCAGCCTGCGTGAGCTGAAACGCGTGAATTTCGGCCTCCTCTCGTAACACGGTGTTGGCTCTTCTGCCAACACAAAAGTCTGCATCCTTCGACCAACCTTCACACCTACAAATCCTTGATCCGCCAAATCCTGTGTTATGCCAGCGTTGCTTGGATTTCCTCCCCTCAAAATCCTCGAACACCATGTTCTTCACATCGCCTTCTGCATCCACCTCCGCCCCCCACGTGCATCATCTACGACCTCATCCCCATCCCCCACCTTCTCCTTATCCTTGAACACATCCAGACACTCCATATTTTTCGCCGCCTTGATCCCCCTCACCCCCTGGTGTCTCCCTTTGTCTCCACCCCCAGCCTGTTGCCACCCCTTTAGTGTTGGGTCCCACCCTCTCTCCATCTCCACACACTCTGCCTCCTTTCCCAATGCAGCTTCCACCATCTGCCCCTCCCAGATGATCAGCTTCGCCCTGACATCTACCC
Organism: Schistocerca gregaria; assembly: GCF_023897955.1. Lineage (NCBI taxonomy): Eukaryota > Metazoa > Arthropoda > Insecta > Orthoptera > Acrididae > Schistocerca > Schistocerca gregaria. The sequence continues at coordinate 84,609,628 of NC_064926.1, read as the reverse complement.
TTCCAACCAATTCTTCCTCCTGCCCCCTCCTCAGGGCTCCCTCTCCTACCCTACCTCCACCTGAGAGCCTTCCCCCTCCTACACCTCCCTCTCTTGTGCTCCCATTCAGTGTCTCTGCATTTCCTCCTGCCTTGTCTTCCATCTTCTACTCTTGCCCCACCAGTCTCCTGCCTCTTGGTGCACCCGCTAATACCCCTACTCTTTTCATCCCGCCCTCTCCCCTGCTGCACCTTGTTCTCCCCTCCTTTTCTATCCTCTCCAGCCTCTCCCTCGGCTGGTCCCACGAGGCAGTTTTATTCTCCCTCATGTGTGCTCCCGGTGGGTTTAAAGTGTGTTGTTCCACAGTCTTTTTAATACCGTGGCCGACTTTTAACCTGTGCCTGTGACTTCACTGTCTTTTTTGTGTTCTAAGAACCGCCAACTGTGTTTTTTAACCTTATGTTGACTGTTTTAATTGTCTCCACATGAATGTCTCCATGTCAGTGTATTATCTCCAGTATCTCCCCTTACTTTGTTTTATGTTCCCCTTTTTTATCGCCTTATATGTAACATTTTATTCTTGTGTTAGCTGTCATGTCACTAGGCTGAAAAGTGGCGGATTGTGCCGCTGAAAGCGCTCCCCTGACCATTTGGGCAGGGGAATGAAATCACAATAAAGGAAAAAAATACACAGCAGGCCATCTGTTGCAATGGCTCATTGGGAGAGATCAACCTGAAATAAAGTCGTCTCTCTTACTGATGAAAATGTATGTTCCATCAGACAAGCTGGCTGAAGGTATGTTGTGCCATATACCTCAGCAACAAGATGGTGGACAAACGACAGTGAAAGATGCATGACTAAAAGAGCTCTTGGCTAATGCACAAAGAGAGTGAGCTCAGAGCAGGAGGACAGGGAGTTAGTGTATAAGATTAGGGAATGGTTGTTCGATCGTTTAATTAAGGTAGCCATTCATTGTATCGTATTACAATGAGCCACCAGTTGTATTAGTGCACTGCATATAAATACCGTTTCCCTTTAGATTATTGAACTAAACAGACACAAACTGCCAACAACATACTCCACCCCATTATCGAGAAACGTCCGATGATGCGCAGGTAGTTTTTTCGAACACATTCGTGTAGCGAATTACCGATTCTGAGTTATGCCACGTTTAAAGCGTAATCGCCAATTCAAAACAATAAAAACAAACGAAAGAAACCAAAACTAACTTTCATAGTGGTTGACCAACAAGGGGTGAGAAAGGTGAACACCTGCAGGTGCCAGATTAGATGTGTGGTAGGCGTGCTTGCCAACCAAGCTCCTTGGTGCTGTCTTCCAGATCGCATGTGTTACTCTGCGACTGCAATGGAGATCATTTATTGGCGACAAATGTCAACTGCGATGGACGCATCCCTGTGAAGCAGTTCGGAACGCAAAACACGTTCATTGTGCCACCAGGTGTATATCAGCAACAATACATTTTGTCTATGTTATCGTTTATGATAATGTATGTTATGGCTTATCCACTATTTTCTCCTTACCTAGCTACCATGTGGCAGTTCAAATCGCCATCAGACTGCACTTATTTAGGTTTACGGTAACCTTCTTAAATCTACTATGTGCAAGTGCTAGCATCATTCCATTGAAAGGGCACAGACGACTTCCTTCCCCATGCTTCCCAGTTTGAGATTGTGCTTCTTGTGTAATCTCGTTTCCGACGACATGTTGTACAGTAATTCTCCTTCATTTCTTTTTCCTCAATATGAATACGAAAGGCAAGTGTCACACGAAAGTTAATTAGCCGTCACACTTGCCGGCCGGAATGGCCGAGCGGTTCTAGGCGCTACAGTATGGAGCTGCCCGACCGCTACGGTCGCAGTTTCGAATCCTGCCTCGGGCATGGATGTGTGTGATGTCATTAGGTTAGTTAGGATTAAATAGTTTTAAGTTCTAGAAGACTGATGACCACCGAAGTTAAGTCCTTTAGTGGTCAGAGCCATTTGAACCATTTGTCGTCACACTTTCCAGTTATTGTATCCACTATCAATGACCAGAATAGTAAATCGCAGAAACTTTCTTCATCAAGCCTGTTTGTATTTCTGAATTTGGTGATTAAGTTATATCAAAGCGATTGTACCTGAAACGATAGAACTTCACTTTCTCAATAGCACTCACCCCATACAGGTTTTGAATACCCTCCACTGCTTCCACCCTTTTATTAAACACAAACTGAACACAATGTCACATTTATTAGTTTATACTACATTTCAGACTCAATTTCATAACGCATAAACGAAAAATGAGATATTCGTGTTGTCATAGCATGAGCCAAACTTGAACAAGATAAGTCCATAGTTAAATACGCTTATAGAAAATGTCATACACAGTCACCATGGAACATGCTAAAACATAGTATCATATTAGACGCAACGTTACATTATGTTATACTTGCCAACTGCAGCACAGAAAAGTCCAATAAAGATGATAGGCTGGTAGTCAGCACTTGTGCTATGAGCTGTGTACCCCATTATGACGAAAAATATGATGCTAACACGTGATACTCGGTGGCTGGTTGGGCTGAGGCTAGCTTGTAATGGCTAAGTTGTTGGTTCAATTCCCACTACGGTACCAGTTTTTAACAGCCACAAATCTATCCATATTTACTATCAAAACAGGCTTGATTACAAATTATTTATTCCGGTGACCGGTTTCGACCACAACTGTGGTCATCTACAGACCAATGAGCAAGGACCTTCTTCTGGTGGTAAATCACTACTTAAACATTCAAAAGTAACAAATCTACCCTCTTCATCTCCAGTAATGTCAAGTAAAGAACCCAGAAGAGTGCCACGCTTACAAATCAACACTAAACATGTTCATTTGTTACTGACTGGAACAAGCCGTCAGAGGCGGAAACCGCTGCTCGCAGAAACTCTGTCCTTAGTAAACCTTCTTTCACTAGTAATATTAATTTAGTTCACAAACCGATCATCATCCAAGAACATATGACTTTAATTTCTTATTTTAAGTGACAATGAGATATTAAAAATTTTACCAATGGACTGGGATTCCAGCCCGACTTTCCTTTGTACTTCAACCCTTGAAGAAGATATTGCCCCCTCATTTCGTTTCCTCACGATGTCAAACTCTTCCAGGTCCCTAAGAGCAACGTGATCTTATCTACTAGTGAAAGAGAATTTGATAGTTGAAAACTCTTCGTTTCGGGTCAACAACAGCAATATGTGCCTGGTTGCAAACCAAAGGCAGCACAGAACTATTTGTTGCGTTACATCTAGCCGAATACGTGCACATCACGCTACTGGTGAAGAACCGGTATATTTTTCATGTCTATTCGTAGCTATAAGACAACAGGTTCAAAAATGGTTCAAATGGCTCTATGGGACTTAACATCTGAGGCCATCAGTCCCCTAGATCTTGGAACTACTTAAACCTAACTAACCTAAGGACACCACACACATCCGTGTCCGAGGCAGGATTCGAACCTGCGACCGTAGACGTGGAGCGGTTCCGGACTGAAGCGCCTAGAGCCGCTCCTCTAAGACAATAGGGAAAGTTGCTCAGTTCGAATTCCTGCCAAGCAAAAGTCATTTGTATCGTTGTTTCAGGTTCCAGTATCACGCTGAACGCATTTAATATGTAATATCTGACTGTGCGTGGTTAATAATTCATATACATACTGTGTTCAACTCCCCATCTATCACCACAACTCTAATTTTGGTGTTTCACTCTTGTGCGTTGCACTTTACTGCATACCTTTCGTTGTTATTTCTGAGGAGCAATATAAGCTTCATAGGGTTTCTGGTGCAGTGCTAAAAGTATCGTAATTTATTTCCAGGAAACTGGTTCTGGTGAACAATTCAATATTTTAATTTACGCCTAGTAAAGTCTCTATGGCACAAACAAGCTTTGTTTGCTTAACAGTTGGTTCAAACTCGGATCACGAACAACAACTTCTCATGTCATTTAATGTGTGTGGTAAGTCTTCTGCAGTGTCAGTTACTGTAATGAAGTTTAATTAGAAACGTTAAGTACTGTACATCTCCAATAATGTGTAGTCTAATATTTGTTGTGTGACGGTATTAGTTTACATTTAGACCGACTGCCATAAAGAGCAGTGTTCTCTAGCAGTCCCTTGTGGTAATCATAGTATACAAGGTGTTACAAAAAGGTACGGCCAAACTTTCAGGAAACATTCCTCACACACAAATAAAGAAAACATGTTATGTGGACATGTGTCCGGAAACGCTTACTTTCCATGTTAGCGCTCATTTTATTACTTATCTTTAAATCAAATTAATCATGGAATGGAAACACACAGCAACAGAACGTGCCAGCGTGACTTCAATCACTTTGTTACAGGAAATGTTCAAAATGTCCTCCGTTAGCGAGGATACATGCATCCACCCTCCGTCGCATGGAATACCTGATTCGCTGATGCAACCCTGGACAATGGCGTATTGTATCACAGCCGTCCACAATACGAGCACGAAGAGTCTCTACATTTGGTACCGGGGTTGCGTAGAGAAGAGCTTTCAAATGCCCCCATAAATGAAAGTCAAGAGGGTTGAGGTCAGGAGAGCGTGGAGGCCACGGAATTGGTCCGCCTCTACCAATCCGTCGGTCACCGAATCTGTTGTTGAGAAGCGTACGAACACTTCGACTGAAAGGAGCAAGAGCTCCATCATGCATGAACCACATGTTGTGTCGTACTTGTAAAGGCACATGTTCTAGCAGCACAGGTCGAGTATCCCGTATGAAATCATGATAACGTGCTCCATTGAGCGTAGGTGGAAGAACAAACTAAAATGAGCTCTAACATGGAAATTAAGCGTTTCCGAACACATGTCCACATAACATCTTTTCTTTATTTGTGTGTGAGGAATGTTTCCTGAAAGTTTGTTCTTACCTTTTTGTAACACCCTGTATAGTCAAACGATAATACCGCAGAGTTTAGAGGACATGTGATACAGTTAAGCCATGTTGGTTGCATACAGTCAGGTGTGGTCGACACATTGGATTAAGGATGGCCCGCTATTTGTGTTATCGAGTGTTCATATGTAACAAAGGTACATATACATGTAGTATGCTATTTAGTATAACGTATATAAAGTTACTCGTTCTGGCCCTATATGGGTCGTTCTCTACCAATGGCGTCATCACATGTGGTACAAAGGAGCGTGTGGTCACCACTCCACGCTCCCGATCGCTGTCGGTTTTCATGACCTTGGAACCACCAGTGATCGGTCGTGTAGCTGCTCATTTGGCGCCTTGAAACCGAGTGCACACTGTACTCCCGTGTCACATAGATACTGTTACTTAAAGTAAGAACCAAACAAGCTAAGAAACATTATGTCTCAGTTTCACTGTGTGACTGCTGGTGGAATCAAAACTCGTTTCAGCCTTTTACAGCTTACTGTGTCGAATAATGCGCGTAGCGTAATTGACATACACTTCGCTATAAAAACTGCCCGGACCGTCTGAACAAGCTTTCCAGTCACCTGTCTTTCATTACACAGAGCTCCACTCTATGAGCTACTTTACAAGCTATACAGCAGTATTTCCCGGCGAGAATATCACAATATAAAACAGCTTGGCAGGCGTTATAGAGAAAACAGCTGAAGAGGAAATAAGACTTAAGCAACATATGAAACAAGTAGATTAGAAAATCGCCAGGGTCAGCGATGGAAAATAATGGACAGAGAGGCCAACTATTTCGCATTTCAGATAGTACAGATTCAGACGCAGAAGCAACGTTAACAGAAACTGCCTCTAACCATGCCGTCCCAAATGTACTACCACCGCCGTGGCAGTCTTGGTTTACTCGCGACAAGGTTGTACTCGCTACCGCAAACACCTACACTGGTCACTGGTCCCCATATACAGTAGTGTTCACGTAACCCACACACTTACATATACGTATCGTAAATCCACGCAAAGAAATAGCCATATCGTTATGACGTAGTCGTATATGTTACTTATCTTGTAGTGTTCGATGATGTTGTGCATATCGAACACCTTTCGAACATTCTGAAGGTGGAAATACTTGCATCCGCTGCAAACGTTTGGGTCAATTGTTATTCAGCTGACACCTGGTACGTATTTACTACTGTTCATTTGTCGAAACATTCAGAACGCACAGCCAAATCGAAACAGTTCTTTCTTACATTTTGCGTGGTGCCTTTCTGCCTCTTCTTTTATTAATTCCTATTACAACTTGCTAAGCACTAAAAAGTAAACGACAAGTATGTTATTGGGCAGAAAGACGTCTTGTTTCTTGTTACTGGCTCTGTTATTGTTGTTCCAGATATAACTAAATTTACAATTTAAATAAAAATTTATTATTTCATTAAGAATATTCATCTTTTAGGCACATATTTCGAAGGACAGTTTTTGCTAAGTTCCTGATCTGGTGTCACAAAGCCACGTTAATTGTACTCATGTTCAGTAGATGTATACAATATTCTCACCCAGATCAAACATTTAATGGAACTTCGCCCATGCAAACTGAAATAAAATTATAAAAAATGTGTTTGAATTATTGTAATAAGTTTTTTTTACTGAGAAAATATTTGTGGCGAAATGTAGCTCACATGTTGTAACTATGAGGAAAAATAAAATTAGAAGGATGATTATTAACTGCAAAATACATTTCGATCATATAATGATCATCTTCCGTGCTTTGGCGTACAAATTAAAGCTCGTAGGCAGTTGTGTCTAGTTATTAGCAGTAACAGAAGGTATGAAACTATCGGATTATATACGAAACGATTATTGTGATCGTTTCATAGCTTCTGTTACTGCTAATAACTAGACACCAGTGCCTATGAGCTTTAGTTTGTACGCTAAAGCACTGAAGATGATCATTATGTGATCGAAAAATCGATTTACGGCAAATGCTGACTTTCCTTCTAATTTTACTTATCATATGGTCGTTGTGCACACGACACTATAAGGAGTCGCCAATCAATACATGGAAAACGATATCTGTGATTGCTGTTCATTTAAATTGTTGCAATGAAATGTAGCTCGGCCTTCACTTATTTTTTTGAGAACAGGTAGAGAGGTAAAACAATGTTAACCTGTAACAAAGAACATGGATATTTTGTAGCAAAAGACAGTTAAATCGTTATCAGCATGCGTGCTGGACCGAGACTCGAACTCGGGACCTCTTCCTCACGCGGGCAAGTTCTCTACCAACTGAGCTACCCAAGCACGACTCACGCCCCGTCTCATAGCTTTACTTCTGCCAGTACCTCGTCTCCTACCTTGCAAACTTAACAGAAGCTCTCCTGCGAACTTTGCAGAACTAGTACTTCTGAAAGAAAGCATATTCCGGAGACAGGGCTTAGCCACAGCCTGGAGGATGTTTCCAAAATGAGGTTTTCACTCTGTAGCGGAGTGTGCGCTGATATGAAACTTCCTGACAGATGAAAACTGTAGCAGCTCCAGTCTCGGTCCAGCACACAGTTTTAATCTGCCAGGAAGTTTCATATCAGCGCACGCTCCGCTGTAGAATGAAAATCTCATTCTGGAAACGTGTTTACAATGAGATGAGTAATAATCTTCGTTACGATGAGCGCCAATATTTTAGTCTGTATCTGTCGTAGACGCAATTGTAAACAATGGACGCGTGCAATCCCAACCTTCTGAGCCTCAGAGCTTTATTTTTGTATTATCTATTTATATTAAAATAATGTTTAGGTGAAATTAGGCATATATGATTGTTATTTCCCTTTTCATTACTCTAAAAAAACGTGGTTTGTATGCGTGATTAAGTCCGAGAAAGTTAGTCCGTTTTGAAGTACTAGTATTATTTACACTGACAGAAAAAAATTGAAACGCCCAGGCAGAGTTGAACGATATATACGAAAGATGACGGGCATGTTTATGCACGATAGATGACGTCTGTTTGTTATGTACATAGTTCCGCGTAGTCAGCGCGTACACAACTTTCCCAATAGAGCGCGCCCCGCTAAGCACAACAGCGCTGGCGCAGCGCTCATCCGTGTCAGCGCTGTCTCAGAGACGAACCGAATTCTGCTTCCGCCGATCCGTGTATTAATATGTCACGCAGCGAATGAGATTGCTGCTAACGTAGATCCTTTTCCCCTCGCGGATCACACTCGCGCAGTGATACCTGAACACTCGAGGTATTATAACGAGTGTACAGACCTCCGATTAATCAGTTTGCATTAGTCTGTACCAGTCTATAGTCAAGTTTCAGTCTGCACCTAATAAGATTATAATATTCCTGTACATAGCCATGAAGATAACTGTATAGACACTTTGTCAAGTATCCGAGATATGTGACAATAAGATTAACGTACCAAGACCAAATTGTCAATTGTCAATTGTCAATTGTAAACAGCATCCAGAATTAAGTTACGTAATATCCATGATTTTTATTGTTTTAATAAATGTGTGTGAAAATTAATCAAGTTCTGTTTAAAGTTGGTCGCCGTCAACCTGCTACTCTAAGCGTGAAAGTGGCATTTCTATCGTCTGACCTAACGGCAGAACATAAACACGCCACGATAAGACCACGAGACGTATTGCTGACACTCGTCTACTTCGTTAGAGCGACAAGTCAAATAATCGGTGTGTGTACCGAAGGTCTTACAGTATGCACACCACACTGTTCAAATTTGGCGCCAGTCGTATAAAAGTGGCGCCAGTACCGAGGCCATGAGGATAGAAGTCGCGTCTGCTTTAAATACAAACTGTGACGGTCGTGAGCGTTAGTTAGCTGTGACACTGGACATGGGGAGCTGATGTTAGCCAAGAATGCCTTAAAGGAGACAAAGACGCCATTATCAGGACAGCACTGATTTTGAATGAGGTCGTGTAATACGGTAACGCGGAGCTGGAAGTTCCTTCTGCGTTGCTGTCGAAAGGTTTGGCAGGTATGAAGTCACTGTACTTAGCTATTGGCAGCGACCGTCACGGGAAAGTACGGGCGCAAGAAGGCCGAGATTCGGTCGGTTACGTGGTACTACTGAGAGCGAGTACCATCGTGTTCGGCGTATTTCTCTGGCGTACCGTGCTGCATCTGCAACAGCAATTTGAGCAGCAGTTGGCACCACAGTGACACAACAAGGAACTGTTACAAATCGTTGACTTCATGGACAGCTGCGAACCAGGCTCTCTGTAGCGCTCATTCCATAGCCCAAAAACCAGCTCATTGAAATTGTTCTAAGCACTATGGGACTCTTCGACCATACTTTCTGTAACATCCTCATTGGCATTTCTCCCACTCCTAGACCATGATGCACCGACAGAGAATCCAGTCCGCCCTAACGCAACAGTTGCGTATATCATTACACGTGGTTGACTGTTTACAATAGACAATAGTAAAGGATGTTTATTGTTGCAATTTAACTTCAGGTGTTCAAAAATTGTTCAAATGGCTCTGAGCAATATGGGACTTAACATCTGAGGTCATCAGTCCCCTAGACTTAGAACTAGTCAAACCTAACTAACCTAAGAACATCACACACATCCATGCCCGAGGCAGGAATCGAACCTTCGCCCTTAGCAGCAGCGCGGTTCCGGACTGAAGCGCCTAGAAAACTCGGCCACAGCGCCCGGCAGCTCATTGAAGGGCAGGGCGGAAGTCTCTTGTGTTTTCTGATGAAATGTAGTTTTGCCTCGGTGTGTTGGTTCGAAAGAGGTTTGGTTAAGGGCCTGCAACTAACCTGCCTACGTGCTAGACAAACTGAAGCTACACCTGAAGTTATAGTCTGGGACGCGATTTGACATGGCAACAAGAGCACTCTTTTGGTTAGCCCGCGCACCCTGATTGCAAATTTGCACATATGTCTGGTGATTCGACCTGCTGTGCTGCCATTCATGAACAGCATTCCAAGGGAGGGTTTCCAGCAGCGTAACACTCGTCCACGTACCGCTGTTGTAACCCAGTATGTTCTACAGAGTGCTGACATGTTGCCTTGGCCTACTCTGTCACCAGATTCGCTTCCAATCGAGCACATCCGGGATACAATCGAGCGACAGTTGCAGCTTCCTTGTATTGACTGATGAGCTGCAACAGGCGTGGCACTTCATCCTCCATGACACAACACCATGCATTCACCTTTGCACACTCGCATTCAACAGGCTGGCTGTTACCCCTGTTATCACGGATTGTCTCACGATTACATTAACCTCTGATGGTGCAAAGTTAATCACTCGAATATGTTACCTAGACAAACGTACTCCCGAAATTTGGGCCGCACGGGATTAGCCGAGAGGTCTACGGCACTGCAGTCATGGATTGTGCTGCCGGTCCCGGGCATGGGAGTGTGTGTTTGTTCTTAGGATAATTTACGTTAAGTAGTGTGTACGCTTAGGGAATGATGACCTTAGACGTTTCACACACACACACACTCCCGAAATTTCGGACTTAACATTAATTTTGTCAGTGTATTTTACTCACAAAGCTTAAGAACGCCAATAGAAGCAGTGAATAATCAGAAGAAGTGTCACAGGTCAGTTAGTAGTATGATGAACAGAATTAATCTTGTAATAAGGAGAAAGGAGAAAACAACTTATTTATTCTCTGACAAGTAGGTCTACTGGAAAATGTAATAATGATCACTGTTTCTTTTGCTGTGCGACTTTCGGCGTGGAAAAAAGAAATAAAGACGAAAATTGTAGTCAATACATTTTGAGGAAAAAAAAACGCTTTCCTTGCTGTGTGGACGGCAGTTTTGTGAAAGTTTGATTCATATTTGCAAACAATAAAATACCATAAATTACGTTTCTGTTGAGTAACGTATCTGTGTTTGAGTGCAATGTTCAAACAACCTGATTACTACTACATTCCAGCTGACCCCACCACTCTTGTTTACGATGTACAACAAATCTCCTACGATAAATGAATAACTTATAATTTTTTTTTACAGTAATCAGGCTTCCAAATCCGAACAGAATTATTTCCTTGCCGCACGTTATTCTTTATTCGTTTCAGAAGTTTCTCACAGTGTCTAGAATGAGTCCATCGCATTGCAGCGCAGTGTGCTGAGGCTCACAGCCTGCGGCTGCCCCCACTCTTCCTTGCAGGTGCCCACTCTTCCTTGCAGGTGCGTCAGTCCCACACGGTGGGCACGAGGTCGTCTGCGTGTTTTGGAAAGTAGCAGAGAGAGAGAGAGAGAGAGAGAGAGAGAGAGAGAGAGAGAGAGAGGTGATCGCGGAAGTAGACCTGACAGCTGCGTCGCTGTGTCGAGCTTAGGCGGCGAGTCTGCTTCTGGACGCCGTGGCTTCCGGAACAGCGCTGCGGCCCGCTTGTTTACCGCGCAGTGTCCTTTGTGGTCAAGGAGTGTAACAACCGGACTCCAAGTAACATGTCTTTCTCGAGGGGAGAAACGAAGAAAACTAGCTTAGAAAGAAACTCGAACAGGTCCATCCACGTCGCTATTCGTAAAAGTCTGATTAATAAGACGAAATTGCTCGATGAGAATGTGATAGGTATTCAAATTAACAACGCTGTAAGTTGAATATACAGGGTGATACATCTGCGCTTACTGATGGGTTTCATGCAACCTGCAACGCTTCCAAATACCGCACGCACGATTCTCGTTTTCCTTCACTCAGTATGCATACGCTGTTAGTCGTACGGTACGAAATGAAGGACCTTGTAGTTAATTTAATGTACTTATACGCACATCCATAAAAGTTTTGCACCACCTCGGATCCGAGAGTTCCGGAACCTCTACAGAAAACTGGAATAGAGATCAACGTAAACATCATTTCAGCCTTAATGAAAACCACACATTGCATGTTGTGCCACCATACACCGAGACCTTCAGAGGTGATGGTCCAGATTGCTGTACATACGGTTACTCTAATGCCCAGCAGCACGTCCTCTTGCACTGATGCATCCCTGTATTCGTCGCCGCACACTACCCACAAGTTCATCAAGAGACTGTTGGTCCAGATTGTCCCACTCCTCAACGGCGATTCGGGTTCATGCTGGCCACTCTAGTCGAGCGATGTCGTTATCCTGAAGGAAGTCAAAATGGTTCAAATGGCTCTGAGCACTATGGGACTTAACATCTGTGGTCATCCCCTAGAACTTAGAACTACTTAAACCTAACTAACCTAAGGACATCACACACATCCATGCCCGAGGCAGGATTCGAACCTGCGACCGTAGCAGTCCCGCGGCTCCGGACTGCGCGCCTAGAACTACTAGACCACCGCGGCCGGCTGAAGGAAGTCATTCACAAGATGTGCACGATGACGGCTCGAATTGTTGTCCATAAAGACGAATGCCTCGCCAATATACTGCCGATATAGTTGCACTATCGGTCGGAGGATGGCATTCACGTATCGTACAGCCGTTACGGCGCCTTCCATGAGCACTAGCGGAGTACGTCGGCCCCAGATAATGCCACACCAAAACAGCAGGGAACCTCTACCTTGCTGCACTCGCTGGACATTGTGTCTAAGGCGTTCAGCCTGATCGGTTTTGCCTTCAAACACGTCTCCCATGACTGTCTGGTTGACGGCACATGCGACACTCATCGGTTAAGAGAACGTGATGCCAATCCTGATCGGTCCATTCGTGATGTTGTAGGACCCATCTATACCGCGTTGCATGGTGTAGTGATTGCAAAGATGAACCTCGCCACGAACGTCGGGAGTGAAGTTACGCATCATGCAGCCTATTGCGCACAGTTTGAGTCGTAACACGACGTCCTGTGGCTGCACGAAGAGCATTGTTCAACATGGTGACGTTGCTGTCATGGTTCCTCCGAGCCATAATCCCTAGGTAGTGGTCATCCACTGTAGTAGTAGCCCTTGGGAGGCCTGAGCGAGGCATGTCATTGACAGTTCTTGTCTCTCTGTATCTCCTCCGTGTCCGAACATCATCGCTTGGGTTCACTCCGCGACGCCTGGACACTTCCCTTGTTGTGAGACGTTCCTGACAGAAAGTAATAACGCGGACGCAATCGAACCGCGGTATTGACCATGTAGGCATGCATGATTGAACCACAGACAACACGAGCCGTGTACCTCCTTCCTGGTGGAATGACTGTAAATGACCGGCTGTCGGACCCCCTCTCACTAATAGGCGCTGCTAACTCATGGTTGTTTACTCTTTGTGCGGGTTTAGTGATATCTCTGAACAGTCAATATCCACAGTCAACGTCTATCTTCAGAAGTTTTGGGAACCGAACTGATGCAAAACTTTTTTATGTGTGTGTTTTGTAGCAAGATACATTTTCGCTACACGCTGAATTTGTCCAGTTCTTTAAGATAAATGTGCAAAAGCGAGCTTCAAACGCCTCCTCCTCCCTACACTCACGCTCAGCCCCATAGGCCAGGATTTCTAGTGTTTTCCATGGCTCTCCCACCTATCACCATACAAAAATTTAGGACTGCACGAGTTAATTCCCAATTTCAACCTATTTTGTCTACTTTGACTGGCCTTATTATGCCACCAGGTTAGCTGAGCATAAAATAAATTTTTAGCAGCATGAAGTAAACCATTACATCGTTATACTCGTCAGATCTAACTACGAATCTGCTGTACTTGTGATGGTTGTAACGATATTTGTGAGCGGTTTGTCAGGGATACTAGCGGTGGCGTAAAATTTAAGCATAATGATAGTTTCGTTAGCACAGTGGTATAATATATACAGGGCATTATACCGTCCGAAGAGTCGCGAGAAACGATCACAGTAGTATTTAGTTTATGAAGAACAGTGTACGGTATCAGAAAAGAAGTGTGGTCTCGTAACTTTTGGAATGCAGCATTCAGTGGTAATCCAACAGCCAAATTAGAATTACAAATCATCTTATGTTACTGTATGCATCGATAGAGCATATATAGTAAATAAGAACCAACTTATCCTGCTCTCCGTATCCAGTTCGGCGGAACACCTGAAGGGCCAGCGGCTCTAGGCGCTACAGTCTGGAACCGCGGGACCACTACGGTCGCAGGTTCGAATCCTGCCTCGGGCATGGATGTGTGTGATATCCTTAGGTTAGTTAGGTGTAAGTAGTTCTAAGTTATAGGTGACTGATGACCTCAGAAGTTAAGTCCCATTTTGCTCAGAGCCATTTGAACCATTTTTGAACACCTGAAGTTAAATTGCAACAGTAAACATCCTTTACTATTGTCTATTGTAAACAGTCAACCACGTGTAATGATATACGCAGGTGTTGCGTTAGGGTGGACTGGATTCTCCGTCGGTGCATCATGGTCTAGGAGTGGGTGCAAATGAGGATGTTACAGAAAGTATGGTCGAAGAGCAAGCGAACGGAGTGGAGAACGATGCAGCTGGCAATATACGTAAATCAGTCGCCGAGGAGGATATCGGCGTCCCTCAAAATCCGTGTTACGAGGAACAGTAAAATGAACCATTGGGAGTGGAAGAGTACTTGGAGCTGGCGGCAAGCGTTAGTGAAACTACCGCCGTATTGTAAGAAAGTAAGTCAATCGAGTAAGGTGCTGTCACCCTCACTGAGGACATTAAAATGCGCCTATGGAAGTTGAAGTGGGTGTAGAGCTGCCAACAAGCGTTAGTGAAACCAAAGAGCGTTTGAAAAAAAAAAAGCGATAATAGCTATTCTGAACACGCAGAAAACAAATTGCGACTACGAATCCAAGAAATGACGAAGGCAACATGCTGGAAAAATTGGTGAAATGTGGATGGAATAACATTGCAATAATACTGTGGTAGTATTCAAAATCTTTATTAAAAAAGTAGAAACCAACGACAATTCGTGCTTATAAAAGAAACGCAGCGAAGAAGCTGAGAAGACAAATCGAAATTCCTGCCTTAATAACAACAAACATAAAAGGGAATAGAGACAATTAAATCGCACCAATCTCTCTATTGTCTGTCAAAGAAATCCACGAGCTGCAAAACATCACGGTTAATATTATTGTGTGGAACGTGTCAAGGAAACAAATACGTAACACTTACGTTGCACCGGGCAAAAATACACCCTCCGGTAAACGGTAGGTTCTATGGTTTGCTCTGGGAAGAGATTAATGGAACTGTAACACATAAAACCTTAGTTCACTCTGTTAAAATACAGATATGAAGATCTGCTTAATTTGGTGCACTCCATTTCCACAGGAATGGTATGAGCATTTGCATTTGATACAGAGAAATTTGCGAGACACTTTAGTTGAAGTGTAATTGGTAAGACTTTCATGTTAAGTTCTGCGCAACAGATTTAATACACTGATGGCCTATGTAAGACTATGCTGTCGTCTTCAGAGGCAACCGAGAACTGGGCTGAGCATGCCTTTGCTCAGCTGTAGTAGACTATTGTCTGTGACTGCACAGAGAATCTACAGTAGACGTGGCTATGCAGACGTCGCCCATTCCTCAGTGCGGCATGCCCTGACTACGGTTTTCTGTGTTTTCACGGCCTACTGACCACCTTACTGTGGCATATTGTTCTTCGGACGACACCACAACTTACATTCAGTTCAATAAAAATAATATTTATATGGGTGCATTCCTCAATGACACGGAACAAGCTGTTTAGAAGGAAAAAACCTCTGCTGTCGGTCACACGTTATAGTTCCGTCAGTAGATTGATAAAGAGCTTTACCGCTGCATATTTGTGTCATACATTATATTTCTATCGGTCGATTGTTAAAGAGTTTTATAGCTGCATATTTGACCCAAAACTGGCTGGATTGAAGGGTAACGAAGATAATTTTTCCTTCAAATCTTGCAGTTGTGAATCTCTCTGTTACTCTCAAAAGTAGATGGATTGTCGATAACAAGCGGATAAATGTACTGTGGGGCTGTGGTTAATATTCCCAAGTAGTTAAAGAGAGACTTGCAAGTTGCACCCGTATGTTCAAATGGTTCAAATGGCTCTGAGCACTACGGGACTTAACATCTGAGGTCATCAGTCCCCTTGAACTTAGAACTACTTAAACCTATGTAAGTAGGCTGTTTAGGTTTTCTTACTGGTAACGCCGCTTAGCGCTCGGTATGAAAAATCACTGGCTGTGCTGTGCGCAGTCTGTGTTTAGTTTGCATTGTTGTCTGCCATTGTAGTGTCGGGCAGAGGCAGCTGGATGCTAACAGCGCGTAGCGTTGCGCAGTTGGAGGTGAGCCGCCAGCAGTGGTGGACGTGGGGAGAGAGATGGCGGAGTTTTGAAATTTGTAAGAATTGGTGTCATGAACTGCTATATATATTATGACTACTGAGGTAAATACATTGTTTGTTCTCTATTAAAATCTTTCATTTGCTAACTATGCCTATCAGTAGTTAGTGCCTTCAGTAGTTTGAATCTTTTATTTAGCTGGCAGTAGTGGCGCTCGCTGTATTGCAGTAGCTTGAGTAACGAAGATTTTTGTGAGGTAAGTGATTTGTGAAACGCATAGGTTAATGCTAGTCAGGACCATTCTATCGTAGGGATTTTTGGAAGTCAGATTGCGTTGCGCTAAAAATATTGTGTGTCAGCATAAGCACAGTCTTGTATAAATTGTTCTAAGGGGACGTTTCACCTAACTGACCTAAGGACATCACACACATCCGTGACCGAGGCAGGATTCGAAACTGCTACCGTAGCAGTAGCGCGGTTCCGGTCTGCAGTGCCTAGAACCGCTCGGCCACCGAGGCCGGCTGTACATATGTGGACCCCACACATAATTCTAATTGCTTTCTTTTGTGAAATAAATACTTTTTGCCTAAGCGAGAACTTACCCTATAATATTGTCCCATAACACATCAATGAATGGAAATATGAAAAATACGTTATCTTACTGACTAATTTATCCACAAACTTGACAAGTAATCCAAACGCCTTAACATATTTGCTGTACAGCTTTTGTACTTTAAGTTTTCACCAAGATACACACCTAAGAACTCACAATTTTCTACATTGTTTATTATTTCTTGTTGGACTAGTAGGTTAACAGGAAGCGGGGAATTAATCTTATTCACTTCTTTCTTTCGACACGGACCCGAGAAAGCTGTGGCAATCTTCATGGACTGGGTGTTAGGGCGGGTAGCAGCTTGTAGTTGTCTGCTGACGTCGTTGTGGTATACGGCAAGGTTTCGAAGATGAGTGGCTGTAGGACGATACAAGATGCATTCGACCAAATTTCTACTT
Organism: Schistocerca gregaria; assembly: GCF_023897955.1. NCBI lineage: Eukaryota > Metazoa > Arthropoda > Insecta > Orthoptera > Acrididae > Schistocerca > Schistocerca gregaria. The sequence goes on along the minus strand of NC_064926.1, from coordinate 84,592,535 downwards.
GGTTTAATGAATCGCAGTTGGCTCGTAATGTAAAAAAATAAAAAAAAACTGTAAGTAAATTCGGATGAGTAGAAGAAACAAAGCTGGAATGTTCGACTACAGTCTTAGTAGTGCCCTGATTGGCACATCAGGACGTTTAAATATCTGGGCGGAACGTTGCAAAGTGACATGAAGTGGAACGATCATGTGAGGATTGTGAAGGCAAATCGTCGACATCGGTTTATTGGGAGAATTTTAGGAAAGTTGTGTTCACCTGTAAAGAAGATCGCATATAGGACCTTAATGGGACCTATTCCTGTGTACTAATCGAATGATTGGTATCCGCACGAGGTCATCAAATCAGTTCAGAGGGGGGATGCTAAGTTTGTTACCGGTGGGTTCGAGGAATACGCAAATTTTACAGATGTGCTTCTGGAACGTGAATGGGAATCCAAGGAGGGAAGGCGACGTTTTTTCGAGGGGCACTACAGAAAAAAATTAGATGATCGGCACTCGAAACTGACTGCAGAACAATCCTACGGCTGTCAACACAAATTTAGCGTAAGGACCACGAAGATAAGAGAAGAGAAATTAGTGCTCGTGCGATGACATATAGACAGTCGTTTTTCCCTCACTCTATCTGGGATTGAAATAGTGAAGAAAACGATTTGGTAGTGGTACAGGGTACCCCCCGCCACGCAGAATACGGTGGCTTGCGGAGTATGCATTTAGATGTAGATGTATTGTGAATTTGATCTCAGAAGAAAATTCTGTTTTTATGTGCTGACGGTTGTGGGCAGAGTACATGATCCCTTCCATGTGCAATATTTTCTTAATACTCGACACAGGATATTAGAGACTCTTAGAAATAGTTACTTTGGTAAATCGTGGGTTTAGTTATAGATCTGGAGCTGTGATTTATTCAAAACAGATGTTCTGTAGGTATTCATGTTGAAGTCATCTGTAGCAGATTGCAATATGTTTTGAACTGGAGGAAATCAGAGATTTTACAACTTGTAAAACGAATAAAATCCCATATATACATATTATGTGCTGTTCAGGAAACGAACCAAGTAGAAAATGCAAACTCCCGCACTGTGAACGGCCTGTTCCAGAAGGAAACGGCGAGGACGATGGTGTAACACGTGCCTGCACAAAGTAATGGGGACCTACTGTCAGCATTACACAACGGCAGCTGTAGACTGTAGAAGGAGACTCATTCTGCATTCGGTTTCAGCTCGCTCGTCTACCTACTGTGCAGTTCAACGTAAAAATGTCACACGGGCCTTCAGCAGAGATTTGAAAGCTATGCACCCAGTGTGAAATCCAAATAAATTTCTCGTTTTTACGGTTTTGTGACCTTAACGTTGAGCATGAACGGAAGTAAAATGAAGATTGGTTCGAAATGGATATTGCATAACGATAGAATGTACGCAACAAATGAATGTGTATGCTGTCACTCAAACCGTAGGAAGATGGGAAGGCTTGGTGAGTTGAGCGTACACTGTATATTAAGCTCCTGTCTGTAATGACTTTCGCTGCCTTACCTGTACGTGGTACGATGCCATTAATGTACAGAGTTTAGACGCTGATTTAGGCCATGAGGGTGTGGAATTCATAACTAAGCTACAAATATCAGCACATCCATCGAACACGAAAGATACAAATGCTGTTCGTCCCAGAATTAGCACACTATTGTTGCGATCCATGAAATCAGTATTTATGACAAAGTAGTATTAACAAATTTAAAGTTTATTTCTTTTCAGATACACAGATTCCGGAACAGTGCTATTTCCTAGAGGCAAAAAGTCGTAAATTCAGCCTCTCTCGTTCTGTCATCTATTTGTCCTCTGCACAGATTCGAAGGCATTTCGAAACATAAACTCTGTCAGACTACAAGTAAAATACAAAATACTCTAATACTGAAGAAAAATTTTTCAGAAAAATCTTAAAACTGCACCTGTGTATTATTTCTCAGAATAATCAGTATTGAGACTTAAGCATTTATCGTAACCTCTTCAAGAGTTGACAAATTCATTCTGCATAACATTTTGCCACCAGAAAGTTTCTGAATGCAACGAGTACAGAGGTTGTAGAACCTTAATCGTTTAACCACGCCCTCATGCAAAACACGCTGAGAAATCTGCAACACGTTAGCCGACGGCTGACGACCGTATCGTCAGCTCCGCGTATCAGATAGTTGCTCACTATGAACGGTCGACCAGTTCTGTTATCACCATGAAAATTTATACAACCACTCTCAGACAAATGACACCCACATTCATCATATTCGGCCCGTAGTGAGCACAAATTTTAAAATGATTGTCAACAGATTTGAGATTTTTTTCGTAATTAGTGGTATTTTCAGTTACTACATTCATTTTGACGTGGTATTGTAGGCGAACTAGAAGCAGATCTGGCGTTCTTGCTGCAGCTGCTCTAAATATGCTGATCTCCTGAGTGACAAAAGCGTAAGAAAAATAGGAAGAACACAATAATATATTATTTTAAGGTTAGTCATGAACGTGCTCAGCACGTCATATCTTACCTATACGCTAAGAAACAGTATGAAATGTGACGATCACCTAAAAGCAGTATTAGCAAGGCGAATGAAAGAGTTAAATTCCTTAGACGAATTTTGAGAAAGTGTAACGCATCTCTTAAGGAAACTACATGCAAGACGTCAATTCAGGGCATTTCTCTAATGTCTGAAGTTCATATGAAGTGTAGGATTATAACAGTTCGGTACAGCCCACACGAAAGTGTGCTAGGAATATTCGGGGAAATGAAATGAAAGTTTTAGGAAAGAGGACGATGTAGTTGTTGCGATACCCTGCCGGGTATATTGCGAGTGTATTCGATGAAGTCTACCTGGCCACTTTTTTTTTTCTTTATTGTGATTTCATTCCCCTGCCCCATATGGGCAGCGGAGGGCTGTCAGCGGCACAATCCGCCGCTCTTAAGCCGAGTGACATGGCAAGTAAAATAAGAATGAAATGGTACATACATAAGGCGATAAAAAATGGGAACATAAAACAGAGTAGAGGGAGAAAATGGAGGTAAAAACAGACTGACAGGGAGACGTTCATGGGCGACAGTTAAAAAAGTCACCAGAAAGTTAAAAAACACGGTTGGCGATTCTTAAAACCCAGAGATGACACTGAATGGACATGCACAGATTAAAAGTCGGCCACAGTGTTAAAAATACTCCAGAGAAACACACTTAAAACCCACTTGTAGCACACACGACGAAGAATAAAATTGCCAGGTGGGACCTGCCGAGGGAAAGGTCAGAGAGTGTGGAAAAGGAGGGGAGAGCAAGGGGCAGCAGGGGAAGTGGCGGGATGAAGACAGTAGGGGCATCAGCGGGTACACGGAGAGGCAGGAGACACGTGGGGTGGGAGATGAAGAGGGAAGACAGGGCAGAAGGGAATGCACAGACACTGAAAGGGGCACAAGAGAGGGAGGGGGAGTAGGAGGGGGAAGCCGCTCAGGGGGAGGGAGGGGAGGAGAGGGAGCCCTGAGAAGGAGACAGAATGATGGAGTTAGAGTTGGTAGTAAGGGGTAGATGTCAGGGCGAAGCTCATCATCCAGGAGGGGTAGACAGTGGAAGTTGCGTTGGGAAAGGAGATGGAGGGTGTGGAGATGGAGAGAGGGTGGGATACAACGGTAAAGGCGCGGCAACTGGTTGGGGGTGGAGAGGAAGGGAGAGTGCGTGGTCGTTACGCTGTCACTACTGTGTAACTAACGAGAATGTAAAGGAGATTCGAGAGCACGCAGAGGCATGTAGTCATTTTGTCTCGTTCAGTACGTGAATAAAATGGGAAAGAACTCCATTAATACTGGTGCGATATTCCCTCCACAATACAGTACCTGTACACAGAGATTTGCGAATACACCAGCCGATCAAAAGTGTCCAGAGAAGTGATCATTAAAGTAGGGTGCGTCCACACTTCGGCCGTATTACAGCTTTACTGGAGACTCTTTGAAGTGTTAGAATGTCTGTGGGGAATAGTAGACCATTGTTCCTCAAGAGCTGAAGAGCGATGTTGTCAGTCAAAATGGTTACGGCCATAAGCACTATGGGACTTAAACATCTGAGGTCATCAGCCCCCTAGACTTAAAACTACTTAAACTTAACTAACTTAAGGATATCACACACATCAATGCCCGAGGCAGGATTCGAACCTGCGACCGTAGTAGGCACGCGGTTCCGGAGTAAAGCGCCTAGAACCGCTCGGCCACATGGCCGGCGTTCTCAGTCATCGGAAGTGTATACCATTGGGTTCAGATCGGTGCACTGTACTACGCTAGTCAGGTTCAGGTGTGTTACTGAGCGCAATCTTCTCTACTGTGTAAAATATATTCGTATCCCTATATGGGGACACAAGATAGCAGGTAACGTTCGCTAAACCCTTCCACCGAATCGCCACTGGGTCATTCATCACTCCAGATCATTTGTTTGCAGTCACTAACTGACCAGTGCCGTCGCTCTTCGCTCCACCCAGCGTAGCTTAGCGTTCACTGTGCTAGATGGACTGGTGGTATTGTTTTGGAACTCACGAATGATTACTTCGGCTCATGGATTTTCTTATAACCGCCGTATGCAACGTTCGGAGGTCCTTGTCCGTCAGTGTAAGGAGGTCTGTCTGGTCATTATTTAATTGTTCCTGCACGTTTCCATAGTCGACAGTCGACGGGCCGATTTAAAAGGATTGAAATGCCCATGACATAGTTGTTAATCAGATGAAGTCCAATGACTACGTAGGAAGTCACTACTCCCTCCTGACGAACCATTGCGCTGTTTTTGCTTCTCTAATGACGCAATACTGCCCATCTCCGGTTTCATTTCCAGTCTGACTCTTGTGGCATCTGGAGGTTAATTTCTCTATACGAAGGGGTAAACGAGGGGGGACCCAGAAGAAACCGGACTCCAAGGGCGCTGCCACTCGTAGACGTAATGCAGGGTTCTTACGCTAGATGATGTTAGTAGAGACCTTCATGAAACAGCTGTGCAGATGGCGTCAGTGTAGAGCTGAACGTTGCATGGAGGCTTAATTAAATAGAACGCATATAATTTTAATTTTAGTCGCTGTTTGTCCAGTTACGCAGTCTCGTAACTGGTTGGCCCTGACTGGTATTACTCCGCAATCTGACTGCATAGAGCAACAACAAAGAATGAAAGAAAATTTCCGTTAACACAATTAATTAATTAAGTCCCCAGCAACTATAAAAGCTACGAAACAGCAGAGTACAAATGTAACTGTTCTGTGTGTGGAAGTGTGAGTCAACGTACACATCTGGCACGGTTCTACCTCAATAAGACAAGATATTTTAAACACGACTTACACTGAAGTAATTTTAAAAAAACTAGAAATACTATAGTTGAATATAGAAACCAGAATTACAGTCTGACACAAGAACACGAGCCAGATGCTTTGTTGACTGAACCTGTGACCAAGAGGCATAAGACATTTGAAATAAAAAATTTTCTTTACCTTCATATATATTGACAACAAATGCACTCTGATCATTACAACATTCCCAATCCAACAACATCTGGTGTCTTGCCCAACAGAACAACTACATACGACATGGTCACAATTAGTACTCTAACTACGGCTACCTCAGAACTATTATGCCCTCAGCAACTTCTCAGCTGCAACTGTTAGTGGAGGCGGCTGAATAATACTCTTTATCGCAATCTCTGGCGCTGTGACTCAGTGTAGCCACCTTTCAACGTGCAAGTGTGGTATTGTGTTTCTGTGATTAGTGGTGGGTTACCTCTGCGAAGTCGTTATAGCAACTTTAAAAGAACAAAGAGGGTGTGTGAAATTTTGATTCCTGCTTGAAAAAACTGTAACATAGACACTTCATATGCTTCAGGAAGCTTTCCAGGAGGCTGCTATGAGCGGCACACAGGTTTTCGAGTGGTTTGGGCGCTTTAAACGTGGTGAGATGTGTGTTGAAGACCAAGCTCGTTCTGGACGCCCTACAACATCGCGAAATGAGGAGAACATTGAAAAGGTCCTCCAAAAGATCAACGAGGAGCGTGGCCAAACGATCGACCAAATTTCAGCAGACACAGGAATCAGTTGGAGCTCGTGGCAGCGGATTTTGAGGGAGGATTTGCACATGAGACGTGTTGCCGCTAAATTTGTTCCGCACCTTCTCACACAGGAGCAAAAAAATCATCCGCATGAATGTGTGTCAGCAAGGAAACTGAGGTCAAATGTAAAGACGATGATCATTGTCTTTTTTTGATGTTCGTGGAATTGTGCGTCGGGCATTGGTACCCCCTGGCCAGAGTGTTAATCAGATCTTTTACTTGGATGTTTTAAGGAGTCTGGGAGAGGATGTGAGGAGGAAACGCCCGGAACTTTGGCGATTAGGTGACTGGTTTCTGCATCAAGACAACGCTCCAGCACACACGGCCTTACGAGTGACCCCCTATCTGGCATCTCAGAGATGGTCTGTCTTTCCCCACGCTCCATATTCGCCGAGCATAGCCCCGTGCGAGTATTTCCTATTTCCACGAATGAGAAAAACGCTAAAAGGGGAGTATTATGACCATGTGGAGGCGGTAAAAACAGCTTTTCAGAGGGCACTGGACAATATCAAACTTGAAGAGTTCCAAACATGCTTCCAACAGTGGCAAAAGAGTCTTAACAAGAGCATCGCATATGTTGTTGTTGTTGTCTTCAGTCTTGAGAGTGGTTTGATGCAGCTCTCCATGCTACTCTATCCTGTGCAAGCTTCTTTATCTCCTAGTACTTAATGCAACCTACATCCTTCTGAATCTGTTTAGTGTATTCATCTCTTGGTCTTCCTCTACGATTTTTACCCTCCACGAAGCCCTCCAATGCTAAATTTGTGATCCCTTGATGCCTCAGAACATGTCCGACCAACTGGTAACTTCTTCTTGTCAAACTCCTCTTCTCCCCAATTCTATTCAATACCTGGCGGCCGGAGTGGCCGAGCGGTTCTAGGCGCTACAGTCGAACCGCGCGACCGCTACGGTTCGAATCCTGCCTCGGGCTTGAATGTGTGTGATGTCCTTAGGTTAGTTAGGTTTAATTAGTAGGTTTAATTAGTTCTACGTTCTAAGCGACTGATGACCTCAGAAGTTAAGTCGCATAGTGCTCAGAGCCATATTCAATAACTCCTCATTAGTTATGTGCTCTACCCATCCAATCTTCAGCATTCTTCTGTAGCACCACATTTTGAAAGCTTCTATTCTCTTCTTGTCCAAACTATTTATCGTTCAAGTTTCACTTCCATACATGGCTACACTCCATACAAATACTTTCAGAAACGACTTCCTGACATATAAATCTATACTCTATGTAACAAATTTCTCTTCTTCAGAAACGCTTTCTTTGCCATTGCCATTCTGCAGTTTATATCCTCTCTACTTCGACCGTCATGCATCGCATGTAATGGAGAGTATTTTGTAGGTTCGTCAACAAATGTTTTATGACAACAATCCAGTTTCTTTTAGGTCCCCCCCCCCCCCCCCCCCTCGTACATAGACGTTTGCTTTTAATCACGTAGTGTTTATTTGTAGATGTGGAAATAGACTGACTTGTTCTTCCCATTCTTCCCATGTTACAAGAAATCGAAGGTCACCGTACTTTTCGTATAGCCTTCGTATTGCTGTCACACTATTTTCTGTCGGTGTATTGTAAACGCTAATTGCAAGAAATGTGAGAGGAACGGATGCCCGCCCAGGAGCTAGGAGCGCCTCAGCAGCGAGAATGTGGTGACGCAACGCGCACCGCCCAACGTGCGTGTCGGCGGCTGGCGCTTGCGGTGAAACTCTCGCGGCGCCACACACTGCGCCGTGCCGGCGAAAGTGGTTTGGGGCAGCTGTACAAGGACGCCGGCCTGCCGCGGTCTGCGAGTGCAGTGCGGGACCTGTTCTACATAAGTCAAGGGGCAGGCGGGCGGGATTCGGCGGGTCTTGGGGGGGCCCTCCGCACTGCCGGTACATTGGCGCCCCCAATTTGGCCACCTACTTTACATTCCACGCGTGTTATTTGTGATACTGTGAAAATACTTCAGAAGTCACTGTTTCATCCCAGCCATGGTCGGCGTCGCGCGCCTGTGTCCACTTTAGCAGGGTAATTTACCGTCCAGTAAGGTCATCCGAAAACCCGTATCAGTTGCAAAGCGGTTTAGAAAAGATTGCTGTATGGTGTGGCAGGTGGCAGTTGACGCTAAATTACCGAAAAGTGTGAGGTGATCCACATGAGTTTCCAAAAGAAACCAGTTGGAATTCGATTACTCTATAGATAGTACAATTCTCAAGGCTGTCAATTCAACTAAGTACCTGGATGTTAAAATTAAGAAACAACTTTAGTTGGAAAGACGACATAGATAATATCGTGGAGAAGGCGAGCCAAAGGTTGCGTTTCATTGGCAGGACACTTAGAAGATGACCACTAAAGAGACAGCTTACACTACACTCGTTCGTCCTATGTTAGAATATTGCTGCGCGGTGTGGGATCCTTACCAGGTGGGATCGACGGAGGATATCGAAAGGGTGCAAAAAAGGGCAGCTCGTTTTGAATTATCACGTAACAGGGGAGAGAGTGTGGCAGATATGATGCGCGAGTTGAGATGGAAGTCATTAAATCAAAGACGTTTTTCGTCGCGGCGAGATCTATTTACAAAATTTCAGTCACCAACTTTCTGTTCCGAATGCTAAAATATTTTATTGGGCCCAACCTACATAGGTAGGAATGATCATCAAAATAAGGGAAATCAGAGCTCGAACAGAAAGGTTTAAGTGTTCATTTTTCTCGCGCGCTGTTCGGGAGTGGAGTGGTAGAGAGATAGTACGATTGTCGTTCGATGAACCCTCTGCCAAGCACTTAAATGTGAATTGCAGAGTGATCATGTAGATGTAGATGTAGATGTTACGTTCATGACTGTTACGCAGTGGTGCAACGGATACAAGCTACTGGACTCCCAGGAGAGGTTCCATGCGGCGATCGCAGCCGTGTCAGTCTCTTGGAGAGAAGTCGGCTTGGAGACTGCAATTTTGAATCGCGACGCTACTTCTCTGTTGCATCATCAATGTGAGGGTGCGAGGGTTACAGTAAATGGACAGGGGTGCATCGGATGCAAGCTACTGGACTCCCAGGAGAGGCTCCATGCGGCGACCGCAGCCAGCCGTGTTAGTCTTCTCTTGGAGAGCAGTCGGCATGTAGCCTGTAGTTTTTAATCGCTACACAATTTCCGTCAATGGGAGTGTGCGAGGGACTCCCAGGAGAGGTTAGCGCCACGTCTCATTAAGCTGTGGTGCTACTTCAGATATACACTGCCTGACAAGGAAAAGATGCAGCACGCAGTAGAGGAGGGAACGGATTGGAACTTCGCGGGCTGAGAGACTACTTGATATCATTTCAGCGATTAACAATCTGTACCAAATTTACAAACAAATTGGCTTGGATGCATGCCTAACATAAAGCCCTTGTATAGCCTCGTTAGCTTTCCTACAGCCGTTGTAACTGGTCCTTGATATCCTGGGTACCGTCACTAACATGGAGTTGATATAGAAGCTAGCCCATACGTGTTTTATTGTGGAACACATCTGGGGATCCTATAGAAACTCCATATCTTGGGTACTTTCACTAACATAAAGTTGATACAGAAGCTAGCCCATACATGTTCTATTATGGAACAGATCTGGGGACCCTATAGACCACAGAATAAAATATACGGGTTGAAGAGCATTGACAAGTTGATAAACAGCACGACACATTACATGAGTGATAACACGTAGTTATGCTGAATGTTCGTGACGTACCACTGTGACGTCAGAGTTATGCTGCGACCTCGAGTCGTAGCCTCTGGCTCCTCTCACAATGACGCCAGCAGTAACAGCCCTGTGCCTTTCCAGAACAATGGAAGAACAGGACCTGTCCCGAGAGCGTCATACTCGTCAACGAAGGTCGTCCGGGGTACTGCAGGACAGCTATTCTTTGCTGAATACAGTGCGACGCCATTCATAAGTAGACGGTGCGTCGTGGGAGGGCCATCACTCGAAACGCTGCCGCTTGCGTTGGCGTGTCAACGGCAGCCTACCCTTGGACGACGGCAGCTGCTGGTAAGTGACCAATGGCGTGTTGTGACAAATAGTGTTGCACGGGGCTGTCAGTTTTCTCGAGTGGCTGCTGGTAGAAATGGGAAGAACTCCCAATATGCTTGGTGCACAATGTATGTCGATCGTCCCTTGCGGTCATCAGACGTGGTCGACCGCAACCTTTGGCCAACAGTATTCCTGCCCTCACTTTCCCATACAGCTCAACGTCGGGGCCGCTGTCACTTCCGAATGCCCGACAAATCTGAATTTTACACGCGTCGATCAACTGGCCGTGTGGACACAGTTTCAAGCATTGTCAGGTACTAATAATATTGTCTCACATGGGTAAGCGACATATCTGTGTCCTTCACAGCTTTTCACTCAACATGTAACGCTTTTTACGCCCCATAGATACAATAACATGCGTGGTAGCAACAGGAACATCACTAACACGATATGGTGTTTCCCTGTACTGTGCCTCATTACAAACTCAGAGCTGTCTGGTGATAGCTGTTGTTGTTATTCACATACACAGGCTTTTAATAAGAAATAGTTGAAAGAAAACATGAACGCTGCAGAACGACAGAATGTTAAAAAAGTGTGGATTTCATTCATTCAAACTTGTAATCGACATAGTACAGGGTGATTATAATTACTGTTAAACTTTCTAACCGATGTAGAAGCAACACCACTGGTCAGAATGACGTCAAATTGCAACGGAATATTATTGGAGAAGGGGTAAACCTATGGCAGAAAAAAAAGTTACTAAATGTAGCAATAGATGGCGCTGTAAGCATAATAATTTAGTAGAGGTCGACAACAAATGACAAATGAATCATACAACAGTGCCTAAGGTTCACGTTTGACGTTAAACAAGCTGTACTACTCAGTGTGTTTGGGTGTACAAGTGTCATACTATTGGTTACGTAAGCCCATCCATCACGGCAAGGTCATATCACATCGGATGGCAAAAATCAGTTTTTAATTGTCCTGAGGCCAAAAACCGCATAAGAAGCATCATTCACATCGGTTTTTGTCCTGAGGCCAAAAACCGCATAAACAACATCAATGACATCGGTTTTTAATTATCCCTAATACAAAAAACGCATGCAAAGCATCAATCACATTGGTTTTTAATTGTTCTGTAACCAAAAAACGCATGCAAAGCACCAATAAAATAGGTTTTTAACTGTCCTGAGGGCACAACCGCAAAAAAGCCGTCAACCAAAATCAAATCGGATGATTAATTTCCGTGTCACTGTCACAAAACATGATTAATAATATTCTGTCCATCGTTTCCTACAACAAGTTGAAATTGACAAAAGCATGTTTCACAAGTGATCGAAGTTTTTCCGGGGGCACGTACAGAATGTGTTGCACAATTCGTGCCTTCCAAAATGGTTCAAATGGCTCTGAGCACTATGGGGCTTAACATCTGTGGTCATGAGTCCCCTAGAACTTAGAACTACTTAAACCTAACTAATCTAAGGACATCACACACATTCATGCCCGAGGCAGGATTCGAACCTGCGACCGTAGCGGTCACGCGGTTCCAGACTGAGGCGCCCAGAACCGCACGGCCACACCGGCCGGCAATGCGTGCCTTCAGTGCAACTCACTTTGGAATCGGACCACTGTACACAGGATCTTTCAGATAGCCGTACAGCCAGAAGTCACACGGATTAAGATCAGATGATCGGGACGGCCAGGTTGTAGAGAAATGGCGGCTAATAGTTTTAGCATTTGCGAAATGGCGCTTCAGCAGCTGATTAACTGGATTTGGGATGTGCGGAAATGTGCCATCTTGCATAAAAATGATCCTATCCACACATCCACGCTGTTTGAGACATGGAATCACGAGGTTGCGCAATAGACACTCATAGCGCTTACCAGTGACGGTACAGGTAACAGCACCGGAAGTACCTGTCTCTTCGAAAAAATATGGCCCTATGGTAAATGATGCTGTAAACCTACACCGTAAAGTGGCCTTTTCATGATGAAGTGCTTCTGGTTGATTTGAGTATGGATTTTCCGTTGCCCATATTCGACAATTCCGTGTATTGAAATATCCTGGCAGATGGAAGTGGGCTTCGTCTCTTCACAAAATCTTCCACAGTCAATCATTGTCCACTTCCATGCGAGCAAGAAATTCTAAAGCAAAGTTCTCTCTTGCTGGCAGGTCAGCTGGAATAAAGTAGTGCACGTGGGTAATTCTGAATGGATACAAAAGAAGGATGTTTCGTAGGATTTTACGCACCGTACTCACAGGTATGTCTAATGCTCGGGCAATTCTCTGTGCACTACACGTTTGCACACCATCGCTCGTCTTCTCTTGCAGAGCTGTGGCCACTGCTTACACTGACATTGAATCAATTTGTTTCCTTCCTCTAACAGGTTGCACACCAAAAGAACCCGTCGTTTCAAATTTCCGAATCATTGTCTCCAGACTCACATCAGTCACCGGACCAACGCCTTTTTTCAAACCCTTCAGTGCCCATAACTTTTGTAGAGCGACATGTGCAGTCATCATTCTTGTAACACAGCTTCTTTACAAGCAGAGCACGCCCCACCATTGAGATTGTCATGGCGATCGTCGCAGACGCGAAAGGCGGTAAAGCCTCGTACCTGGCTTTTTTAAACCAACTTCACTCGGTCGTGAGCATGACAGGTGTTTTACTTACGTAGCGTGACAGATACAGCGTCATCTATTGATCAATTTTCACATTTTTTCTGCTGCCATATGTTTTCCCCCTTCTCCGATGATATTCCCTTGGAATTTGACATCATTCTGATCAGTGACGTTATTCCTACAGCGGTTTGAAAGTTTAACGTTAATTATAACCACCATGCACATTAAATTTCGGGCACGCAGCCGCGCAAAGGAAAAAGAAAAAAAGTATTTGTGCTGCTGCATGTTCGAAGTTTAATGGACTTTTCATTACGCCGCGAGAAGTTTAAAAAGCAATCTACATGTACCTGTGAATGGCTGAGATGGCGATGGAGATGGCGTTATAATGCTTGCTACACACTTGATGTTGGAGATGCTGTGGCTCTATTTGTTGTAGACTTCTGGGTCTTGACGGCTAAAATGCTGGACGGAATGGTGTTACAGAGGGAGGTTGGGTGGTTATGGTGGGTCCCGGGTACAGTACGATATGGTTGGTGCAGTGTTGGATGGGATTCTGGTTGTAATGCTTAGGCAAGAGAAAGCGATATGGATGAAGTGTGTGTGGCAGTGGTGTCAGGGTGAAATACACTCCTGGAAATTGAAATAAGAACACCGTGAATTCATTGTCCCAGGAAGGGGAAACTTTACTGACACATTCCTGGGGTCAGATACATCACATGATCACACTGACAGAACCACAGGCACATAGACACAGGCAACAGAGCATGCACAATGTCGGCACTAGTACAGTGTATATCCACCTTTCGCAGCAATGCAGGCTGCTATTCTCCCATGGAGACGATCGTAGAGATGCTGGATGTAGTCCTGTGGAACGGCTTGCCATGCCATTTCCACCTGGCGCCTCAGTTGGACCAGCGTTCGTGCTGGACGTGCAGACCGCGTGAGACGACGCTTCATCCAGTCCCAAACATGCTCAATGGGGGACAGATCCGGAGATCTTGCTGCCAGGGTAGTTGACTTACACCTTCTAGAGTACGTTGGGTGGCACGGGATACATGCGGACGTGCATTGTCCTGTTGGAACAGCAAGTTCCCTTGCCGGACTAGGAATGGTAGAACGATGGGTTCGATGACGGTTTGGATGTACCGTGCACTATTCAGTGTCCCCTCGACGATCACCAGAGGTGTACGGCCAGTGTAGGAGATTGCTCCCCACACCATGATGCCGGGTGTTGGCCCTGTGTGCCTTGGTCGTATGCAGTCCTGATTGTGGCGCTCACCTGCACGGCGCCAAACACGCATACGACCATCATTGGCACCAAGGCAGAAGCGACTCTCATCGCTGAAGACGACACGTCTCCATTCGTCCCTCCATTCACGCATGTCGCGACACCACTGGAGGCGGGCTGCACGATGTTGGGGCGTGAGCGGAAGACGGCCAAACGGTGTGCGGGACCGTACCCCAGCTTCATGGAGACGGTTGCGAATGGTCCTCGCCGATACCCCAGGAGCAACAGTGTCCCTAATTTGCTGGGAAGTGGCGGTGCGGTCCCCTACGGCACTGCGTAGGATCCTACGGTCTTGGCGTGCATCTGTGCGTCGCTGCGGTCCGGTCCCAGATCGACGGGCACGTGCACCTTCCGCCGACCACTGGCGACAACATCGATGTACTGTGGAGACCTCACGCCCCACGTGTTGAGCAATTCGGCGGTACGTCCACCCGGCCTCCCACATGCCCACTATACGCCCTCGCTCAAAGTCCGTCAAGTGCACATACGGTTCACGTCCACGCTGTCGCGGCATTCTACCAGTGTTGAAGACTGCGATGGAGCTCCGTATGCCACGGCAAACTGGCTGACACTGACGGCGGCGGTGCACAAATGCTGCGCAGCTAGTGCCATTCGACGGCCAACACCGCTGTTCCTGGTGTGTCCGCTGTGCAGTGTGTGTGATCATTGCTTGTACAGCCCTCTCGCAGTGTCCGGAGCAAGTATGGTGGGTCTGACACACCGGTGTCAATGTGTTCTTTTTTCCATTTCCAGGAGTGTATGTTACTCGCGATCAGTCTGATATGCTGTAGGACATAGGGTGGTTTTTGACCATTGCATATTAATTTCACCAGCAAAATCTTAGTCAAGTCCTTTAAATAGAGTACTGGTCACTCGAGTGCTGTAGACGGTACAGAACTGGTATTAGATGGCGAAGTGACGCTCCAAGGATGACGTTCATCATGGCAGCGAATTGGCGTGTAGGTATCACTTAGTTGTACGGAATCATCGTGGTAAGATAGGTCGTCGCCATGGAGAAGAGACTGAATTTCAGAAAAGTGTTTTTATGTCTGGACATTCCGATGAGTACATCGTGAATGAAGTTCCTCGGTTACCTGGGCTATCAACGCGGACTGCCCAACGTGTCTGCAGGGAATGGTGTACCACCGACAGTCATGCAACGTGGCACAACCAAAGAGTCACAAAAAGATCCTGTCAGTAAATAAAGGCCTGTCTCAACCAGTTCCCGAGCGAACACCACGGAGCGAACTGCAGGCAGAAACACACACAAGTACACGTCTTCGAAGGGCCAGACACCACAGGAAGTGACGCCTGTTGCTCACAATTCGGACCTTACCTCCACAGAAATCGCGAGTGGCTCTAGAGTAAATCAGCCTCGCGATGTCAGCAGTTGGCATCACACTGCTTCCATCCGTACTATGTGTCGTTTTACCCGCAAATTAACCATTGAGACTGCAGAAGACGCATGAAACTATGTCGTTCAGTTCTGATGATATACCATGACAATATTTTCTTTTTTCAGAAAATTCTGTCTCACTCATTTACAAATGATGGAAAGCTCAATGTAAGAAATATATGTTATTTTGCTACTGGGAATACGAACTGGCTGCAGTAGGTTGAACATCAGAGGCAGTGTAGAGTGAATGATTGATGTGGATTTACTGAAGACTATACCGCTGGTCGTCGCTTTGCTGATTGATCATGAACCAGTAACAGGTACGCCCAATTTATTACCGAAAGGGAAGTACCGCTACGCATACGTAGACATCTATGGTATCGGGTTTATGCGTGCTGGGATCACTGATCGACAGCGACGGGAGCACCAACCATATGCGGTCACTGAGGGAGTCTAAAGTAAAATGAACAGCTCAATAACAAAAATGTTTTTTTTTTTTTCAGGACCTGGTGATGACAACAAAGTGCATCGAGAAAAGTGGTCAAATAGCTCTAGGCGCTATGGGACTTAACATCTGAGGTGATCAGTCCCCTAGACTCTGGAACGAGCAACAAGGCCCTATGCGATTCGTGCAAAGCATTGCATTTTAGAGATGGGTGTGGCCGCTTTTAATGTTTCACGTCGAGGTTGGAGCAGATATACACCTTGGCTTCTCCAGAGGGCCAGACTGCATTTAGATTTGGTAAATTTTAAGAAAGACAGTACATCAGATTTTACTTTCAAATCTTTGTTTTTTAATATTGTAGATAGGCATCATGATTTTACAGTAGTCTACACTGATGGATACCAACAGGGGGATTTCCTTGGATGCTCCGTAGTGTTCCCAGAACGTGTCATCAGGATTCGCCTTCCCCAGGAATACACTGTTTTTTCCGCAGAACTTCACGCGATCCTGAAGGCATTGGAGCAGATACGGTGTATTCGGGGCAAACACTTTCTAATTTGCTCTGACTCAGTGAGCGCATTACAGTCACTGCAGAACCTGTACCCAGCGGAGAAGTTGGAACAGCTGATTTACGATCTACCGTACATCCTCCGACGGCAGGGCAAGCAAGTGTCCTTTTACTGGGTGCCAGGGCATGTGGGCATACGAGGAAATGAACAAGTTGATCGAGCTGCCAAGGATGCCTGCAGATTACCGGAGGTGACACAATGTTCTTTTCCTTTGCAAGGTGTCGTTTCTGTGCTGCGGCGGAAGTCTATGCAATTGTGGGAGGAGGAATGGCTGGCGGTGAGGGAAAATAAGCTGCTGTTGGTGAAACCCACCATCCAGTCGTGGTGTTCCTCCTGCCGGTCACCTAGGCGGGACAATGTGATCCTTACACCCTTACACGTCTTCGCATAGGGCAGTGCCCTATTACGCATGCCTTCTTACTACGGCGACAGGAACCCCCACTGTGTGATGCCTGTGGCGTACGAATCACTGTACGCCACATTTTAGTTGAGTGTGATTTATATCGTTCTGTCAGAGCGGAAGTTCATATTAGTGGGGATCTGGCCTCGATTTTAGCCGATGACGAGGCGAGTGTCAAGAAAGTTCTAAGGTACTGTTTCTGGGCTTCAGCCTAAAATTTTAGGTTGGAATTTTTAGTGTGTTGCCGAGTGGCTGACCAGCCCTTTTTATTCTTGTAATAGGCCAGTTCCAAACATGTGCTATGTCTTTCATTTTAACCCCTTACCTTACGTTCTCTTGCAGTTCTCCTCTTTACATGCTGCTTTCCACTTTGCTACTGTTGACGTGCACAGTGCCTATGTAGACTGTCACCTTTAATTTTAGTCTTATTTTTGCACTTGCTGCATTTTAGTGACGCTCGTCCGTTATTGTTTCCGTTCGGGCGCTAAAGACTACACTGTTGAGCGCCCATAACCCCATATCCTATCCTATCCTATCCTAGACTTAGAACTACGTAAACCTGACTAACCTAGGGACAACACACACATCCATGCCCGAAGCAGGATTCGAACCTGAGATCTTAGCAGCCGCGTGGTTCCACACTGAAGCCCCTAGAACCGCTCGGCCTCACCGGTCGGCAAAGTCTATCGAAACAGGTTGTCTTAAATAAAGAAATATTATTAGGATTTTTGCTGTTGAATGTTATAAGCTAGTGCAAAAGATCACTCCTTCGGTCTTCTCAAAACGAGAAAATTCAATTACTTAGGGAATCTTGCATTAATCTTCATATGAAAAAAGAAATTGCGTTAGATGTATTTGAAATTGTTACGAGGACAGTCCCAGTTAGAGTAAAATTTAAGTAAATATTCATTATAGTAAGAAGCAAATTAGCATTTTCTATTGTTACTCTTTATTTTTATGAAACATCACACGAACTGGTTTTGCTAGTTATCGCAGTACGTTTAGCAACAGCAATAAATGTGGCGTCGTCTGTAGAACACGGTATCACGCAAAAATTGGTACCTCAAGAAAGCACCAGAAGTAAAGCCATTGGCTACCAAACGCAGCAACGAATCGGAGACGTCGGTGCAGACACGCTACCAAGTGCTTCGTTACGCCGTCGCAGCCGCAAGTCATTTATGTCCTAGCACAGTGACGCCTAGCTCAGTCCCTATGTAATCAGCGACCAATTGTAATCATCGCTTACGCCAACGGCTGTACCGTCGTAGTACAGAACCGGCAGCGTGTGAATAGGGAAGCTATTCTGAACCTCACGTCGTCTAAGGAATTGAACTCTTTTGCGAATCTACTAATCTGCAATGAAGTGCTAAATATTGTAAGTGTCAGCGACAGCTTTAATTATATGTAATATGTACGGTCACTTCTTGCTCCTAAAGTTAACTGTTTGACATGTTCGAGTTTTAATAAATTACTAATGTATGTGTGTATTACACTGTCTGCTCGACCTCTTGCTGAAATTGCTACAATATATCACAGAAAAAGGTTCCTGACAACTTTGAGTACTTCGAACATTATTTTTACCCTTTTAGACATCGAAACTAGTTTTATGGCAAATGATGCTACGTAAATCTGCAAGCAATTTTCGGTACTGGTAACACTTTTATTTCTTGTATCTCATTGACACTAAAGAAATGGAAAAAATACACTTCCTTTAATGGCACTAGATATATCCTTTAAAAAACTGCAGTGAAGTAACTCGTGCTGAGGCTGCGACAGAGATTTTCGCAAAAGGCAGCTACGTTATTTTCAAAATACAAATGCCACGGCGGGAAGCAAGTCTCTCTCTCTCTCTCTCTCTCTCTCTCTCTCTCTCTCTCTCTCTCTCTCTCTCTTGCACTTAAGGCATGAATATGGTTAAACGGGGCTCAGTGTGGTGTCAGGAACATTACGCTGCCTCAGAAACTCTGTCAAGGCAGTTACTAACAAGAATTTCAGGTGGTTGTCTATACTGAAACTGTCATGGTTCAAATGGCTCTGAGCACTATGGGACTTAACATCTGAGGTCATCAGTCCCCTAGAACTTAGAACTACTTAAACCTAACTAAGTTAAGGACATCACACACATGCATGCCCGAGGCAGGATTCGAACCTGCGACCGTAGCAGGCGCGCGGTTCCGGACTGAAGCGCCTAGAACCGCATGGCCACCGCGGCCGACAATTTATTTGGTATCAAAACGTCTGCAACATCAGAATTCTAATATTAAAAGTCTTAACATCTGTGTCAACTGGAGTTTGTGTCTGTCTCAAGTTATATTGCGTCACACAGTTGTTACCTGGCGATGACCTGTTGTTGTTGTTGTTGTTGTTGTTGTTGTCTTCAGCCCTAAGACTGACTTGATACAGCTCTGCATGTTAGTCTATAACGTACAGTCATCTTCGACAATGAATATCCGCTGCAACTTACATGCGTTTGAACCTACTTACTGTATTCGTGCTTACGCCTCCGTCAAAAAATTCACCCCTCACACTTCCCTGACCATTCCACTGGACGTGTCGTACCAATCGAATCACTATTTTGTAATCAAGCTTGGCGACAAATTTCTTTCTTCCCCATTCTTATTTAGTACCTCCCCATCAATTATTCGAACACCCCTGGGATTTTCAGTAAATTTATGAAGCACCACATTTCTGATCTCTTCTTCCGTGAACTGTTTATCGTCCATGTTTCACTTCTCTGCGAAACTACGCTCCTGTCAACTACTTTCATAAAAGCCTTCCAAACAATTAAATTTATATTCAATTTTAACAAATTTGTCCTTTTCTGAAATGATTTTCCTGCTACTACAGGTCTACATTTTACATCCTCTTTAGTTCGCCCATCATGGTATTCTTCTACCCAAACGGCAAAACCTAGCGACTACTTTTAGTGTCTCATTTCCTAATGTAATTCCCTAAGCATCCACTGACTTAATTCGTCTCCATTCCGTTAACGTTGTGCAACTTCTGCTGATGTTCACCTTATATCCCACTTTCAAGATACTGTCCATTCCATTTAACTGCCCTCTCGAGTGTTTTCCCGTCTGTAACAGACTCACAGCGTCATGGGAAAATCTGAACAATTATTTCTGCTCTGTGGACCTTAGTTCCCTCTCCACGTTCATCCTTTGTTTCCTTTACAACTCGCTCAATGTACAGGTTGATAACATCGGTGATAAGCTAGAAATCTGTTTCACTCTCTTTTGCAACTACTGTTTCCTTTTGAATCTTTTGAAACGTAAAATTGCAGTCTGTTTTCTGTACAGATTGCAAGTAACCTTTCAGTCCGTATATTTTATACATACGGCCTAAAATTTTCAAGCAGTGTGGTACAGTCAATATTGCCAAAAGCTTTCTCTAAATCTAAAAGTGTTACAAAATGCCTTCCTTAAGCTGTCTTCTAAGATAAAACGTAGGGTCAGTAGTACCTGAAGTGTTGCTACGTTTCTCCGGAACGCAGACTCAGATTCTATTTGTTTTCCCAATTTCCTGTAAATAATTCTTCTCAATATTTTTCATCCATGACTTACAAAACTGATGGTTCGGTAGCATTCAATCGTTTCATCTGCTGCCTCTCTGGGAACTGAAATTATTATATTTTTATTGGAGATGTGATCCGTATATGGGAATAAATGAAATCCTGTCTGTTTTGCTCCATACAGGAGTTCAAATGTGTGGGAAATCTTATGGGATTTAACTACTAAGGTCATCAGTCCCTAAGGTCACACACTACTTAACCTAAATTATCCTAAGGACAAACACACACAACCATGCCCGATGGAGGACTCGAACCTCCGCCGGGAGCAGCCACACAGCATACAGGAGTCACTTCCTTTTTATTTGTGATTCATGTTCAGTAGTCCTTAGAATATGCTTGTGCGCCTTTGTATGGCTGTGTGTTTGCATGTGTTTTTTCTATATGACGTTTGATATTCGTTATAAGATAACAAACGAACGAATAATTTGATATTCTTTGTAATACAACGAACGAATATCAAGGTACATACAGACATCATAACAGAGACAAAAGACGAACGAAAAATACGGAGACAGTCGCAACATAATGTACTTTATGTTTATAGACTTACATACGTTTGATTAAATTACTTCATATAATTTATGGTGCTAACTATATCAGTTACTGATAAATAGTCTAATGTAGGTAAATATTGGGTGCACCGCAAGAAAATTGATGAAATCATGTAACGAGAGAACTGATATTTAAGCATTATCTAAAATACTTAAGGCTACCAGTAATTTTTGTAGACTCCACTTTGATTGGCTTTTTACCGCGTTCATTTTGACGTATTTAGAGTTCTTAAACTACATTCTGTACAGCTTAGAATTTGAAAAGGAACTGCTAACTGATATATTTCTGGACCTGTTGTCAATGTGAAGCTTCATTTAGTCGTAATAAAAATGTCCGCGTCCTGGATTCGAAGCCAGCCACTGTTAAGTTTTGTCTAAAAGTCATCAGCAACGGTGGACGAAGACATCCGGCATAACGAGTCACCATCGTTCTGCGCACTGCCTAGCAAAAGATGGCAGAGGAGCAGACAGTTCAGGACACTCTCTTGCCCTAGGGATGGGAAACTGTGCCTAAAAGGCAGATGAAACGGGAACGATCAACTACATGAGGGTGCAGAATGCTATGGAAGCTATTACATACTATGTGTAGTCACAAAACAGGTAGCCTGTAATTTTAAAAATAATTTTATGATGTTCACTCCATTGGTAAAAGGTTTCGTGTTAGTACTCCATTTGGATCTCAGATAGGGGAGTACTCCATTTGGATCTCCGGGAGGGACTGCGGAGGGGCAGGTAGCCATGAGAGAAAAGTGGAACAGCCAATGAAATGGTTGCATAGGAGTACTACGAATTGGATCATGAAATGTCAGAAATTTTAGGGTGATGTGAAAGCCAGTAGGTCTGAAAAGGGAAACACACAAGCTCAGTCTGGATACAGTGGGGGTCGATAAATTGAACCGGAACGAAGATAAAAATTTTTGGTCAGGTGAATATAGGGTTATATCATCAACAACAGAAAATGGTTCAACTGTGTAAGATTCGTTATGAATACGAAAGTATGGTGGAGATTGAGTTGCTGCAACAGTTCAGTGACACGATCGTTCTCATCACGATCGTCAGCGAACACCAACAACAGTGTATGTATGCCAACGCCACAAGCACAAGATGGAGAGAGACCGAACGTTTATCATTATACTGAACGGTTAATTCAGTAGGTAAAAGGAGCTGATAATTAGTAATGATGGGAGACTGGAAAGCGATACAAGTGGATTTGGTGATAGGAACGACGGAAAAAAGAGAGAGTAACTGAGTTATTCCATAAATTTCTCCTAGTATAAAAGGCGGTCATAAAATTCCCATTTGAGCACATTGCTATAGCGTATATGCAGCGTAGCGCGACTCCTACTCAGATATATAAGCACCGACATGTGGGCAAGGGGTTAAGGTGGCATTCGTGTCTTTCTCACAAACGGGCGGCAAATGAAGAAACATGAACTTTGGCGACGTTATTACCCATTGCGTCGAAACAGGGTCTTTTCTTTGTTGCTGCATAACGAACACCCGTAGACATCCGTCGGAAAATGCAGAACGTCGTTATAGAATGGAGCGCCAAGTTCGTTGCAACGCACGTCCCTATTTCTCACGTGTCGTATCGCAGAAGTTACGCAAATTCAAATGGGAGACACTCGAGCAACCGTCCTATAGTCCCGATATCTCACCACGCTATTCTCAGGCCTCATGTTCCTTAAAAAAGACGTGAAGGGTGGGCGATTCCTGCCGGACGAGGATGTGCGACAGGCAGCTACGGACTTCTTCACGCAGCAGTTCACGATGATTTGCCACGTGGGTGCTTCAGACTGGGTATCGGTGGGATGCTTGCCTCAACGCTCACGGCAATTTTGCGTACCGACTCAGACCTATAAGGCGTTCGAATGGGAGTTTTTTGATCACCCCTTACAGTAGCAAATACACTTGTTCAGAAGTCACGAAAGGAGTCGGTGTACTTTGAACACGCCTGGAGATACAAGAAGATTCCATCTACATTACACCATTGTCAACAGAGATTCCGAGTCAAGTATTTAATTTAAGGCGTTATCAGGAGCAGATATAGATTCTGGTCACGGTTTAGTAATGATGTAGAGTAGGCTGAAGTTTAAGAGACTAGCCAGGAAGAATCTATGCGCAAAGAAGAAAGAACTAAGAAATGATATGTTTCAAGTTTTCTGCGGCTACTGCGATATTCAATATCACGTTAGGTGGTTCATTTGAGGAGTAAAAGGGAAATTACAGAAGTTGGATGGAAAAATGTAGGTACAAGGAAAGTAACTGTGAAGGAAGCTTGAGTAACAGGAAGGATACTTCAAACGATCGACGAAAGAAAAAAGTAGAAACATGTTCATTGAAGTTCACGAATACGGAAATACGAGTACAAGGCACTTCGGAATGAAATAAAAGGCAAGTGCAGGGAAGTCAAGGCGAAATAGTGGTGGGAAAAATGATAAGAAATCGAAAGAACAATGGTCCTCTAAAGGAATTATTCAGCATTTAGAAAATTCAAAACATCCTTCGGGGAAATTAAAAGCGAGAGTGTCAACATTAAGAGCGCAATGATAATTCCAACGTCAAGTGCAGAGAGGAGACCGGATGTAGTTAAAAGAGCACTAAAGCCCTCTCTATGGGAAGGACTTGTCTGATGTAGTGACTGAGCAAGGAACTGGAGTCGATGTGGAAGAAACAGGTGAGCCAGTGTTGGAGTCAGAGTCTAAAAGAAATTTGGAAAATTTGCGATCAAGTGAGGAAGAAAGGGGTACATAACATTCTTTCGAATTTTCTGAATTCATGGAGGTAGTTAGCAGTTAAGCGAGTATTCAAGATGTTATGTAGAAACTGCGAGTCTGAACACACTCCAAGATCTTCCGGAAAAAATGCAGCGTTTCCATAAATGTTAGTCTGATGACAAAACAATCTAACTTTATTGGATACAGTAAATCAAACATGTGTTGTAACACATTTGCGTCTACTCATTTAGTTTTGAATCTTACCTAAGCATTTAATATTGATAATAAACTTTAACATTTAAATCACTTCAACAGCCGTCCGAGGTGGCCGAGCGGTTCTAGGCGCTACAGTCTGGAACCGCGCGATAGCTACGGTCGCAGGTTCGAATCCTGCCTCGGGCATGAATGTGTGTGATGTCCTAAGGTTACTTACATTTAAGTGGTTCTAAGTTCTATGGGACTTATGACCTGACAAGTTAAGTCCCATAGTGCTCAGAGCCATTTGAACCATCACCAGCACGTTGATATCTGGTAACAAGCAAAATATCAATCCGGTATTCAGTCTCTTGCCATATATTGTGCAACAAATCTGATGTGGTTACGCCAATGGCTTCTCTTATATTCAGTGTCTTTCACTTGCCACTAAAGATAGAAATCAAAGGGGGTAATGTGAAATGACCTTGAGTGCCATGGAATTGGACCTTCCCTGCTTGTCCACTTGTTGTGGAAGGTTTCATCAAGAAACTCGCAGACTTCTAGAGCGCACTGAGTGGGAGGGCTGTCTTGTTGGAATATGACAGTGTCTTACATATCCTGTAGCTGGGCAACGGTGTAATGTACCAACATGCATAGGTAAACATATCCACTTACATTGCCTTCAAGGAAGGAAAAGGGGCCATCACTCGATTATACATTAACCCACACCACACATTAATCGCCGGCCCGAGTGGCCGAGCGGTTCTAGGCGCTTCAGTCTGGAACCGCGTTACCGCTACAGTCGCAGGTTCGAATCCTGCCTCGGGAATGGATGTGTGTGATGTCCTTAGGTTCAAGTCGTTGTAAGTTCTAGGGCATGATGACCTCAGCTGTTAAGTCCCATAGTGCTCAGAGCCATTTTTGAACCACACATTAATCTTTGGACGTGTTATCGTACCATATGAGGATTTTCTGATCGCCAGCTCCGGACATTATGGCGGTTAACTGAGCCAAAAACAAACTGTAGCCTCATCGGAAAAATTACGTGCTTCAAGGAATAATTGTCCTCATCCAAACGACTTAGCATGTCTATTGGAAATTTTCCACTTTTGGGCGATCAGTTGGTCATAATGCCTCAACAATTTGGACCATGTACGCGTACCATTTAAGAACCATGCGAACTGCTTTGTGCAATGTACTCTTTGGAACTTGAAGTTCCCGCGAAGCTTGTCTATTCGATTTCTGTGGTGAGCTCACGAATGTGGTTGTAAATGCCTGGACCATCGTCTCCACAACAGATGGTCTGCCCTTGCGTGTCCGTTTCTCAACCGACCCTATTACTGAAAAGGTTTCCATCCATGTTCTGATTAATTTCACATCAGGTACTTTCTTTCCAAAGTGGGACACAAACTTTCACTGCAAAGTAATGGGTGATTTAGTTTCTGCTAGCCACATGACACTGAGCTTTCTCCTGAAAGGAAGGCATATTTACGATATAGCTCACACAGCGCTCCTTGTGACAAGTTGTACAGAAAATTCACTGGCTTCCTAGTAGACCGGTAACAAAAAACTAACGTTGCTATCAAAAATATACTTAATATTTAATCTTGAAATCAGGATTAACATTTATGGACGACTTGTATCTCTCACACAATTTCGAAGACAGAAGTGGCAGATAGGAACGAGAATTATCAGCTTAACAGCGCATGCGTCTAACATACTGACGCGAATAATAATCTGAAGAATGGAAAACAAAATTAAGTAGCTGTTAGATGACGAGCAGTGTGGTTTTCGGGAAGGGCGTCAGAGGCAATGGAAACAAGAATAATAATGACATGTATCTCTGATTTTCCGGTTTAGAAGAAGTGTCCGACAGTTTAAAATGATGGAAGATGATGGAAATTCTGAAATAAATAGCTATAAGCTACAAGGAAAGATGGATTATTTACATGTGCAAGAACCAAATCGGAACAATAAGAATGAAGATACATTCAGATTAAAATGTGTGTTGAGGCAGTGGTGCAGTTTCGCCCCTGCTCTTCAGTCTATATTATCATCATTCGTATGTCACATAATTGTGGGACATTTACAATACCAGATGGATAGAGCGTCTGCCATTTGTTTACAATACGTAATAAATGTCACTGCATAAAACAACTAAATATTAATATCTAGGTTTCTAAGCCATTCCACTGCAATCGCACTGGCATTCCACGTGCTCTTACAGCATCCTAGCACGTACTCCTCTCTTATATCTCTGATAGACTGTTTCACTGCAGCACAGACACAACACGACGACTCCACAGCAGCCCCTTTACAGAAAAAATAGGACCACCGACTCATTCACAGTAAAATACTACAAAAGCACCCTCGATAACTCTAAAGGAGACAGAGCGTCTTTACTAGACTTCCTGGCCGCAAGCATGCAGACTACTTTAGACGACGGAACACTAACAAACGCTCCTTTCTCGAGACCAAACAGCTAAAAAACTGGGATCTTCAGTCCTTGTTTGCCAACTAAATATAGAAAGAATTAGTCTAGCTAAGAGTGACTACTTGTCAAAATTTTATTTAAGTAATTGTGTTGATTTAGTTTTAATCGAAGAAACCCATGCATCAGGCAAAGAAGACTAGAACGCCTAGTTAAATCTGCAGGAAAAAACAGGTAATTTGAATTGTGGAAAGGGGCCAGAAATGAGCGGCTGTCAGTTACAGTCGAACACACAACTTTATTTAGTTGCCCAAACATTACAGCACAAATATCTGAGCTTAACTATCGACTGAATATGTCACACAGTCTTATGGCTTAAGGGCACAACCTCTTTAATTTTTAAAACACCTGAAGGTCCACGAGTTAAAAACACAATTACAATAAATTTTCAAAGGCAGAAGGTCCAAAGCTTTATACTTAAATAATTTTTAAAAAAGGAGGCTGAAGGCCCAAACAATCTAAGACTTAACAATAACGGATTTTACTTTTAAAACGGCTGAAGGCCCATGATTAAAAACACAACTACAATAAATCTTTACAAGGCAGAAAGCCCAAGGCTTTATCCTAAAATATATTTTTTTAAATGAAGCTGAAAGCCGAATCAATCAAAGATTTAACAAATAAGGAATTTAAATTTTAAGACGGCTGAAGATCCATGATTGAAAAACACAACTATAATGGATTTTCTAAGGCGGAAAGCCCAAAGATTTATCAAATAAAGAAATAAATAAATGAGGCTGATGGCCCAAACAATGCAAAACTTGACAAGTAAGGAACATTCAATTTCAAAGATACTGGAGGCCCATTAATTAAAAACCCAACTAAAAGCGTACAAATTCAAACCATCGGCTATGAGCCCTTGAAATACACAATCAAACACCAATAAGGAAAGGCAGTACAGTCAGCGGCGCTCAGAAGTTTCCGGGGGTCGGTCTGCACTTGAAATATTAACGTTAGCTTAGGCAGTCGGCCCAACTATATCTGATCCGCCGGCAGTCAACGGACCCACCGACGACTTGCTCTCCACCCGACCAGTGCACAAGGAACTCCAAAGCCAAAACGTAAAAGGCGTAGCCGCACACAACCAAGTATGCATAAGGTGTGAAAACTATACACACGTGTTGGACAGCGACAACACGGTGAGGAAAGGACACCGCCTGAATTTTTACGTCAGCGACCAGGGCAGGTAACCGGAACGCTAACGGCCACAAGGCAGAAAATTCCGCTGGTGCACTTGGACTTCAAATAACCAAAATACAGTTAAACTCCATCGGATGGTGGCCAAACTTTCGCCAACTCGAACACTCGCTGTTGCTCACGGGAATACCCCCAACAGCCAGCCAACAAAACCAACGGAACAATGTGAACGGTCTGGCTTCGGTAGTTAAATCACCACTCAACTTTGATGTCGTGGGTCGGTGATCAAAGAACCCCGCAGCAATCGGAACAGCTCCCACACACTCCGACACTGAGTAGATACCACCAGCGGCCCAGCCCACTGCGCCACGTGGAGACTACCTGGCTGATCCACGCCAACCGACCGACTGCCACTCATCAGCACGGGACAGCGCTAAAATAACTGAGCAGTCGACGTCACAAGCTACACACAGTTTCACGAGCACTTGCATGAAGGACTAGACAATCATAACGGCAGCGACTGTGCAATAACAAGGACGAATGGCGAGTCGGCAGACGCAGGCAACCCGCATGTGATCGCCGGACAACATGCACGTCGTCCGACAAGACGACCGACCGACCACCGACCAAGGTGGTCCGCCCTCAAGTGACGTGTATCGGCAACCGTCGGGCGAGACATGGCTGTCCGGAACTTACTGCAGCGTGCCCCGACTGAACTTCTGCCGCGTCGTAAGTCAGGTCCGAACTGCACTGCTAGCGCCTCCCAGTTCACTTGCTAATTCGAGCTAACTCTGAACACACGACAACCGGGGAGTAATAGCAGTCAGCAAAGATAATACGCGAGTGCTTATATCGAGAAGCGCCGCTGCTGCCGCTCACGGCAGGCAAAGCGGCAACTCAATGACACCAGTAATTGAAATTAACATAACGAGGTGGTAGTACAGTAAAAACAGGATGTCAAATGAGATATGGCACGAACACTAGCCACGCATGGCTCAAAGACTTTCGTAAAAGAGGAAGAATATACGGCTATGAGCTTATTGGTATAACCTACAACACCGTTTATTGAGTTGCTATTTACGTTAGAGCTAATGCTTAGCTTAATCTTAGTAAATTCAGCTGACGAAATTCAATAAGGTGTGAAGAGCTCACTAACCATAATATCTACAAACCACCCAATGTAGAGTGGCCATCTAATGTTCTTCAGTGTATACATCGAACAGACAAGAGCGGAAATGAAAGAGGGATTGAAGAGTAAGATTGAAACAATGTCAGTGGTAAAATTCACAGATTATACTGCTATCCTCAGACAAAGTGAAGAATAATTACAGGACGTGTTGAATGGAACAATCAGTCTAATCCATATTCTGTAATATGAATTAAGAGTAAACCGAAGAAAGACGAAAGTGCTGAGCAGAAGCATAAATGACATTAGCGATAAGTTTTGCATCAAGATATGGGACACGTAGTAATTGCAGTTCGGTAACTCTCCCACCTTGGAATAAAAACAACACATGGCGGATGAAACAGTAACTTCCGTGGTACTAGAAATAGATGTAGAGGGTACAAACTGTAGGCTCTCCATAATAGTGTATCGTGAGCTCGTGGTTTCGTACCTGATGCAGCCAACAACGTTTTTGGAGCCTGCTCACTGTAGCGAGTAGCAGTACAATACATTGTCATGGATGTAAAGAAGAAAAACTTTTGTCATTGTGCTGGCAGTCTGGCAGTAAAGCCACATATGCAACCTAAGCAGAAAAAAAAATTGGTTTTGCCACGTTGCAAGAGGGAAAGTAATATGCCATAGTATTTAAAAAAAAGTGTGGTAAATTTGTTACATGTATCATAAATACGCGAATGGTTATGAAAGTAACAGCACCAACAACATTGATGTGACTGGTTACACTCATAACAATACCCGAGTGCTTATGCTTAAAAAGTGCACTCGGTCTCTTTGGGGATTCGTCACAAATTTCCGTAAATATTGTTGTTGTTGTAGCGGTCATCAGTGCTAAAACTGGCCTGATGTAGCTCTCCATGCTAGTACATTATGAGCAAGTGTTTTTCTACCTGCTGCAGTCCACAACCGGTTGGGACCTGCTCACTGTAGAGGAGTTTTGGTCTCCCTCTGCAGCTTTTATGTCACAACACTTCCTTCCGTCATACAACTGACTCTTACTTTAAGAAATCGTATCGCATATTTCAATCCAGTTGTGCGATTAATTTCTCTTCTTCCCATTTCGATACTGTACATGCTCATTAGTTACCGTAGGTTAAAACTCCATGTAATGCTTTATTTCAGAAGAAAATACTTTCAGGGAAGACTCTCTCACACGTAACTTTATATTCTATGTTAGCATATTGCTCTTTTTCAGAAACGTTTATCATTCTATTGTCCGTTTGCATTTTATATCCCCTTCACTTCAGCCATCAGTAATCATTTTACTGCAAAAGCAGCAAAAATGGTCTTATTTACTACTTAATCCCTCAGCATCACTTGCATTTGTCCGACTACACTCATTTCGAGCATCTACTGGTCTTTCAAACCATAAGCTGCGTCTGCTGAAATTAAGGTGTCATCGAGAGGACTTAGAGGTTCAATTTTTTCCACTAAAATATTGATGCTTGCTGAATGTTGCTGGCCGCTGTGGCCGAGCGGTTCTAGACGCTTCAGTCTGGAACCGCGCGACCGCTACGGTCGCAGGTTCCAATCCTGCCTCGGGCATGGATGTCTGTGATGTCCTTAGGTTAGTTAGGTTTAAGCCGTTCTAAGTTCTAAGGGACTGAAGACCTCAGATGTTAAGTCCCACAGCGCTCAGAGCCATTTGAACCATTTTACTGAATGTACAAAATGAATAATTCTGACTCCTTTATTTACCACTGCCTTTCGACTTTCCTGGTTTGTGTACAAGCTGTATTCCCTGCATTTTATCCCTGATAACTTCGGTATTTCAGACTGTTTATTCCAAAACATTTTCTAAAGCTTTCTCCAAACCTACAAAACACCGTAAACGTAGTTTCGCTTCCCTCCAGTTTTCCTTCAGTGATAAGTCGTACGGTCCGTATTGTCCCGTGTATTCCAACATTTCCCCAAAACCCTAAGTGACCTTCCCCCTGGTCAGGTTCGAAGAATCTTCCATTCTTATGCAGATAATTCGTGTTGGTGTTTGGAGACCATGAATTATTAAAGTTATGGATCGGTTATACCCCTGTAAGTAGTCACCTACTTCAGTTTGGGATTATTGCATACTTTTTGAAGTCTGCCTAGGTATTTATCCTGTCTCATATATTTAGCGTACCGCGTACGATAGTTCAGCTCGCCGAAGCACCTCGATAATTCTAAGGAAGTGTCATTTACTCCCAATAGCCTTCTGGGGACCTGGGTCGTCATATGTCCAGCTGGAATACGGCATTCGGAAACGTAATAGAAGAAAGGTACATAACGATCTAAATCTGTTTGACGTATTAGCTACTGCACAGATTGCCGGCAGTTTCTATGAAATGAGATGTCATGTTGCTTCTAGCGGCGCGACCACGCCTTTTGCTCGTTACGTCTGTCAGTTGTAGCGGCTGTCACACCGCATCATAGACGCTGACGTGTGACAGGCGTGATCGTCGCAAGAGGAAAAGCTTAAGCGAACTCGTCCGGACCTAAGATACGCCTGTTAGCCAGGTTACGCTCTCACTGCAATTTAATGCTAAAACGTTTCATCATACGTACCTTTTGACCACTTGAGACATCCCTGGTCGTAAGTTGTGTTCCAAAAATGAACAGCGTAGCGACAGAAGTGATGACACCTTCTGGAGGACTTGACTATCATTTTGCAGGAAAATGCTCAAACACGTACAGTGCAAGCTGTTACTGATTTGTTTCACTGATAAGACTTCACTCCCTACTGCACTCCCCTGACTTAAGCACTCGTGAGTTCTACTCGATTTCTAAATTGAAGGAAACACTTCCCAGCATTCGCTGCAGATCTGCTATAAATTCGTCGACCACTAGAACGCGCCGCTCGAACTGTCAACTCAAAGGCACTGCTAAGAGTATCCTACAAGTTCCACATCGCTGGCAACGGGTTACACACAATGCTGGTGATTACTCTGAAGGTCGGTAAAACTTTGAAACATGTACCTATTTTGTGCGACCTGTAAATAAATAGTTGCCACTATTAAAGTTCCAACCCTCGTATATTTTTTATTCACTGGTCGTATTATTTAATTTATATGACATTTGAGAGATAATATAATGAAAAAAAAAACACTCGTATTTGCATGAAGTTTTAGTGAATTTCATGTTATTTGCCTATTTCCGATTTTTAATTAAATTTAATTATTAGAACAAACATATTTTCAAATATCGACAATGAAGATACGCATAGGGTTTTTATGAAAATGTATACGTGTCAGGATTTGCGAAATCCCTTATACATGCAATCTCGTTAGATACCCGGAACTAATTCGAGATGCAGACACAGAGGCAGGACTCTTTTGGCAGTTAACCGGCGTAGCGGTGAGACATTGCTAATGTAGCAAGAACGAACAGTGTAGGTGCATCGTTTTTGAATATCACAAATGAACGTTTGAACGGGAGTCGAACCGTCGCCCCACACACGTTCGTCTGACGTAGTTGAAACGCTAACCGCTGGACCACCATGAACTCTCATGTCCTGTTGCTACCCATAAATACGTCAGCTACATAAATGCGCATAAAACTTCTGTTGCGGTTTTCTATTTGTCAGAGTACTGAACGTTACTACTTGCACATTATATTGTTTTAATGGCCTACTAAAGGTGTACAAAGTTTGAAGTATATCTGTACATCGTGGCCTCCGCATGTCAGTTATCTAACAGACTAACCTTGGATGCCTTAGTTAACGTATCGGTGACCCTTTAGGTTCTGGAGAAGCTTTCCCACAGGAAAAGGAAAGAATGCTAAAACCATGAGTGTGGTTCCGTTTTGTTTGAATATTCATATCAGGTGCTGCTTTTCCTCTGATTGCCGTGCTGGTTTATTTCCGTACTAGACGTGTGATAGAAAGGGACTCATCGGCGACTGGTTATCTGTTGTCTGCCTTCAGCACGTCTCGTAAAGCGAAAAAAAAACTAGTAAAAAATCCATTCACTGATTTCTGCAGAATATGCGCAGTTACAAGGAAAAACAGAAAGAATTAAATGGCAGTATCGCATAACAGATTTCTCGGTGGCCATACGCCGCTTGGTTGGCTAGTCAAGTGCCTTTACCTCGACATCGCTCTGTGCTGCGTACAACATTATTCACACATACAAAATTGTTCCTCTTGTCTGCCAGAAAATCTCTAAACAGTGCATTGTTAGCCGCCTGAAAAATGCAAAGACAGTGCTCCAACATTTTTGCTTGTTTGTGCGGGATTAATCGACATTATAATATTAGTATTTGGTATGCTAGTATAGAAGGTGTAATTAAATCATATAAATGCGATATCCGTTCACATATACACGTATGTGAGCCAGTTTCCGGTTTCACCTTCGTGTGCGAGTTACACAAGATGTGTCAAGGAATTTCGTTTCGAAATTCTTCATTTTAACATTTTAATTACAAAAATGGCTCAAGTGGCTCTGAGCACTATGGGAATTAACATCTGAGGTCGTCAGTCCCTTGAACTTAGAACTACTTAAACCTAGCTAACCTAAGGACATCACACACGTCCATGCCCGAGGCAGGATTCGAACCTGCGCCCGTAGCAGTCGCGCGGTTCCGGACTGAGCGCCTAGAACCGCTCGGCCACCACGGCTGGCCTTTAATTAAAAATTAATGATACTGTTTATGTCGTTCCTTCAATACATTTTAGTAAGCTAATCAAAACTAATGTCAGTGTATGTCTACGTAACCAAAATATAGAATTGTGAGAATTTTAGGTAGCTTACGAGGATTCTGTATAAAGTATTTCGTAAAAAATCGATGGTTGTAAGCTGCCGTTGTGTGCTTTGACGCTAAAAGCCTTGCCCTCAAGGAATCCTACCATCATTAACCGCGTCGTCGGCGACGTAGTAGTCACAATGATCTGCTGAATCGTTTTTATTCTGATGGGATCTGCTGCATGTCACAGACTACTTGAGTAAGAGTGCACTGAGGTAATCTGTTATCGGCGTAATGAGACCGATACAGGCTGCAAGGCTGAAGGAAACGGAAGTTCCTTTACTGAAAGGCTGATTCCACACTTTTAACTTAGTTTGGCGTGTAAGGTTCTGACTGTATTAATTGTGGCAAACAGCAGCAGCAAGTCTCCCTGTGGGAAATGATTGAAAAGAAGTTGACACTACATGAATAAATTTTTGTAGGCGTAGATTGTAGGATGTGATACAAAATAACGAATATTCATTTTACATAGAATCCTTTTAAAATTTATTTTGCTATTACACAGCCTTCGGAATCGCTTTTGGAAGATACCGACTTCATTTGTATAACGCCACACGAGCTACCCTGCATGCACTAAAATGAAGCTTGAATACAGCTTTTCCCAAACGGAAATGATATAGCTCTTTGGCACTTGAACACGAGTTCTGCATTTGCATTCCTCTTCTTACCTAAATGCGATATCCAGTTTAAAAAATTACGCTACTGCGATGGTGTCTGAACTTGGCAACACGTCCCCTATGGAGGACATTGATGGTAAACTCATAGGACAAGATGTTGGTCATCTCCTATTATTCAGGTCAGTTTGAAACACTATATATAGGTGGTGAGAAAGCGGACAGTGACATGCTTGGTAAGGACAATTTTTTTTTCAGGTTGATTAACGAATGCTCGTTATATATGTTACCAAGATACGTGAATAATCGTGAAACTCTTGTAAAAATAAGCTGATTCATATTGACTGAGCGACAAAATTTACACGTTATTCACAAAGAAATACTTTCGAATATGTGTATATTTACAGCTTCCTCCACTGAAAGTAAGAGAATGTAAACAATTACTTCATGCCAGAGAAGCATATATTTATGTTGCTTTATGCTTTTATTATTGTAGGCACTTTCTTTAAAACTTAAAAAAAAACCTACGGAAGTGATTTGTCAATATTACACTTCATTCGACTTTTTCTAATACACTAACATTTTTGTAAATGCAATTATCTTTGACTCAAAAGCGAATGTGTTGAAGATTCTTTGCTGTTTGTAGCTCAGCTATAGCAACAATTGAGGAAGTGGTTTCTCCTGTGTTGGGAAGCCCTTTCATTGCTTCTGACGATTTATTATCACGTCTATATGGTTTTCCCTTAAGCTACAGTTGTGGTAGCTTGTTCGGTACGTTAATTAATGTTGGTATTATATTCCATATAGGTTTCCTGCGTTCGACATTCACTGATTTGGCTGAAAATGTAGCGAGCATATCTCGGCTTTGTTGGGTAGACATAAGCATTTTTTTTGTAAACGGTCGGATTTTCAGGCGTTTCGTTGCAGTTTTTTGTTATTAAAGGAAAGCGACATTACGCTATAAATAGTATCTGTACCTTACAAGAGAATAGTAGATCAACTGTCATGTGGTGGACGGTTTCGTATTTGAAGAATGAAAAATGTGCCGCATTTTTTAGTTATTGCCGATTCTCATGGCACTACATACATTCACTGTTGTAAAAATTATAAAACAATACAAACATTAGTATTCGTAACCATCGGATATCGTATTCTGAACTGTCGCTTGCTGGACACTTGGGGCGTTGCCGTCGTTGTGGGTAACAAAAACGTGACAGCGTGTCGCAACTGTCATGTTACACTGTGACTGGTTCAAGGTGATCACGTGATCCACCACCGCTGTCGTAATTCATGGCAGTGGAGTAGTGCGTTTGTGCTAGTCGGTTATATAGTCAGCACAGTACGAAGACGTCAGATTTCTTGCTGCGTCAAAGCGGATTGTCCGATATGTCAGCATGGAGTGGTGTACCACTCGCAGGCGGGTAAGGAGACGTGGATAGAGGCTGATGACCAGAGACGGGAGACGAGTATCAAGAACTGTCAATGGTAACAGGTTTCAAACACGACGGCAACAGGTTCCTTGCAGTTCTTTTCATGACAGAGCATTGCTAAGAGTACTGCATGTAACGGAAATTTGGAGTCGCCAGCTGGCAGAACTTCGCCCATAGTGACGTATAAAGCTGAACGTCCTCAATTGAGAAAACAATGCCGAACTAGATAGTAACTGACCGTAGTGTGGTTAGACAAGTAGCGATTTTGTCTCTTTTGAAGTACTGCATGTAACGGAAATTTGGAGTCGCCAGCTGGCAGAACTTCGCCCATAGTGACGTATAAAGCTGAACGTCCTCAATTGAGAAAACAATGCCAACTAGATAGTAACTGACCGTAGTGTGGTTAGACAAGTCGCGATTTTGTCTCTTTTGAAATGAATGAGGCGTCGTGTGCGCACAGGTGGATCGAGGTGTTCAACCTACAGTGAGCGGAAGGTGAAGATCAGGCGCCCGAGATGGTTCCTTGATGTGGTTTTCACATCAGGCCTACATACACACTCACTGAACCGGAGCCTGTTTCGGCTCATCGTCGTGTAGAT
Organism: Schistocerca gregaria; assembly: GCF_023897955.1. Classification (NCBI taxonomy): domain Eukaryota; kingdom Metazoa; phylum Arthropoda; class Insecta; order Orthoptera; family Acrididae; genus Schistocerca; species Schistocerca gregaria. The sequence continues at coordinate 84,556,535 of NC_064926.1, read as the reverse complement.
CACAAGGGGCTGTCGGCATGGCGGCCAGGTTGCGGCTGCCCTTGACACGGCAGCAGAGGCACTTCCATGCGGTGCGCCCAGCGACAACACGGGAGCGACACCGCGCCGCCTTCTCATTCGAAGCCCCCTGTACACATCACAGCGGAAATGTTCGTACGTGAAAACACCGACGAGGGAGAACGTTGCCGGCCTGATTTCGTCATCATACCCACTACCTCCCGTGATTGTATGCGATTGGGCGCACGAAACGATTACTTCGGATTCGAATAACCGGCACGTTGGACGGCAACCGTCATAAGTCGGAATGGCTAACAGCAGGTGGCTGTGCATATCTTTGTGGTCTCTGTGACCATCTTTCACGGAGATACCATTTGACAAGTAACCTTTCTTAACAGTAATATGTGTACACCAAGAGAGTCGCACAACTTTCTAAGTTTCGAAGCAAACATTTCACATGGTGCATAAGGCCTGTCTCTCTCTTTCCTTCTTTCCTTTATTTTTTTTTATTTGTTGAACTATTTTGTTGATTCGTAAGTTTATCTGTGTAGTGTGGTCGTGGGTTGTTGTAGTTACTGCTGCGGTCTTCAGTCCAAAGACTGGATTGATGTAGCTCTCCATGCTACTGTGTCCTATGCAAGCCTCTCCATCCCCGAATAACTACTGCAACCTACATCCTTCTGAATCTGCTTACTGTATTCATCTCTTGGTCTAACTATGCTATTTTACCCTTCCGGCTTCCCTCCAGTACCAATTGGTGATCCCTTCATGCCTCATAATGTGTTCTACCAACTAATCCCCTCATCTAGCCAGACTGTACTACAAATTTCCCTTCTCCTCAATTCAATTCAGCACCTCCTCATTTGTTACGAGACCTACCCATCCACCCTCAACATTTAAAATGCTTCTGTTCACTTCTTGTCTAAACTTCTTTCACTCCCATACATGGCTACACTCCATTTAAATAGTTTCAGAAAGAACTTCCTGACACTTAAATAGATTTTAACAAATTTCTCTTCTTCAGAAATGCTTTTCTTGCCATTGCCAGTCTGCATTTTATAACCTCACTACTCCGACCACCACCACTTATTTTTCTTCCCAAATAGCAAAATGCATCTACCACTTTAAATGTCCCATTTCCTAAGCTAATTCCATTAGCGTCACCTGATTTAATCCATTATCTTCGTTTTTATTTTGCTGATGTTCATCTTATACCCTCCGTTCAAGTCACTGTCCACTTCAATCGTTCTTCCGAGCCACTTGCTGTCTCTGACAGAATTACAATGTCATTAGCGAACTTCAGAATTTTCATTTCTTCTCCCTGGACTTCAATTCCTATTCCAAATTGTTCTTTTATTTCTTTTACTGCTTGCTCAATACACAGATTAAATAACATCGGGGATAGGCTACAATCTTGTCTCACTCCCTTCTTAACCACTGCTTCCCTTTCGTACACCTCGAATCTTATAACTGCCATCTTGTTTCTGTACAACTTGTAAATGGCGTTTCGCTCCCTGTATTTTACCCCTGCCACCTTTAGAATTTAGAAGAGAGGATTCCAATCTACACTTCAAAAACTTTCTGCAAGTCTGAAAATGCTGTGAGCGTTGGTTTGTCTTTGCTTAACCTATCTTCTATGAGAAGTCGTAGGGTCGGTATTGCCTCACGAGCACATACATTTCTCCGGAATCGAAACCGATCTTCCCCTAGGTCGGCTTCTAGCAGTATACCATAACAGAATAAAAAATACTGCTGTCACAGCTCAAAAAGAGGAGAATATGTCCTGGGGAGTGTCAGAGGCGCAGGCCTAAAATAAGGAAACCAGCTTTTCGGCTGACAGTTTCAAAGAAATTCAAAACACAGTTAAAAATAGTTGAGCAACCGGTGTCGATTTTTGTTGAGACTGGCAACGGCTGATTCCGTATAGGTTTCTTATTGACTTTTGAACTAATGTTGCTTGAGGTGCGCGTGGTTAGTCTGGCACATGTACGGTTAGCTGCCTGGTATGGTTATACATGTTTGAAAAGCGTACCGTGTCGTTGGAGCACACAAGCCTGACTATCGCGTCAAGGTCACATGCGTTTTATTTTATTTTTTATTTTGGTTTTCATACTTTTTATTATTTTCTTTCGTATTCTTTAATTTTCTTTTATTTCTGTTCGATATTTATGTTTTTTTTTTTAATGTTGATCGTCTTGGAGTTAATCTCATTCACATGAGACTGTTTACATAAACGTATCAAAAATAACTTTAAATACTTAAAACAGTGCACAGAATAACAGGAAACAAAAATACAGTACTGAATGAAATATTAAATTCTGTGCGAAGTTTATTATAATGACGTAGCTTAATAGTTCATATTACCCAGATAAACTTATGATACGACCTCATTACATAGATAAACTTACGATACGAAGAAAAAAGTAGAATTCCACTTTAAAAAAAGCGATGTTGTCTTATTGTCCATGTGAAGTGTCTCGCTGCTTCGGAAGTTGTGCGAATCTGTTAAAAAAGGTTAGTTGTCAAATGGTATCTGGAAAGTGAAAGATTTACACAGCATGAACCTGTACGTTATGGCGCTCCTTAATAGTAGTTTCTAAGTAACCCACAAGACCCATGTTACCGATTACCGATCACGTAATGAAATAGTATGAAATAATACACAGACAAAATTATAATCTGTCATTATAAAATGCGAAAGGATTTTTGTTATGCATCATGAAGTGCGTGCAACATTTGTCTACGATGGGCTGCCTCTACGACATCCAGTGATTTGACTGCCAGAAGGACGAAACATCCTCAGACACTGAAAGAACAAACATACAATTTAATTAATTAGTCTAATTGACGATGGCAAAGGCCTTGCCGCAGTGGATACACGGGTTCCCGTGAGATCACCGAAGTTAAGCGCTGTCGGGCGTGGTCGGCGCTTGGATGGGTGACCATCCAGCCCGCCATGCGCTGTTGCCATTTTTCGGGGTGCACTCAGGCTCGTGATGCCAATTGAGGACCTACTCGACCGAATAGTAGCGGCTTCGGTGAAGAATACCATCATAACGACCGGGAGAGGGTGTGTTGACACCACGCTCCTTCTATCCGCATCCTCCTTTGAGGATGACACGGCGGTCGGATGGTCCCGGTAGGACTTGTGCCTGAAGAGGGTATGCTGAATAAATAAAGAAATAAATAAAAATAAGTCTAATTGAATATACATTTGACCGTTTAACTAGTTGATTTAAGCTTTCACTAATTAACTGATGGACCAAAATATGCACAAGCCATTGACAGTCCAACCTATCTGTTGTTAACTGCAACTTACCTATCAGCTGAGAGAACGTATTGTATCGAAATATTTGAAAAATTCCCGAATGATGTTCCAATCACGCACTACAAGAATGCTGAACGAATCATACAAAAAGTAATAAACTACTGAAAAACATAAAGCTTGTTATTACCTCTTATCCCAAAATTTTTGTCATCGTTTATTTAAATTATGCAACAATGAAAACTGAAACTTAAGAAACCGCCGCTAGAAAATCTCACAGGAATAATTTTGGCACAAAATGTTGCAACAACCAATCCGAATTAATTATTAGTCTGGGCTTCCTGACATAAGCACAAGAAAGCGAAACAGTGTATGCATCGCATAATACTATGAACTATTAAATCGTGTACTAAAGTAGACGAGCTTAGGCTTGTTTTGTCCAAAAATAAGTTATCTGCAAGGTAGCATAGTAGTTTTTAAAGAAAAGGCTGTAAAACATTTTCTATTCGTTAGAAATAAGTTATTTGTATAGCAAGTTTAGTGTTAGAGTAATTTTCTACGTAGTTAATGACAAAGCTTTAAATGCTCGATGAAGCAGTACATCATTTTGTACAGGGCTGGGCATAATTTTGGTTTGGTATATGCACTGTTTTGCAAGTCCAAAGATTTTTTCGGTCATATTGAACTACTGGTGAATAACATGTCTCTAACGAAACTATGATTAACTCTAGTATCCAGCTTTTTTAATTAATTCAAATGGAGCGCTCAAAATGTAACGCATTTTTACGAAACATAGTTTCATATAATAACGAGTGATATTTCGTACATAGAATACGAACGATGAAAGATTTTAGAAATGATTCTCATAATTACCGTTAGTAAATATTCTTTATTACCATTTGCATCGCTTTAAACCTTCTCAACACGCACGATTCATGTAAAACCGGATTTTACGTGGGAATGTAGGCCACTATATCGTGGAAACGGACGAAGCTTTCACGACCATTAATTAAATGTATTTGTCTACGTTCTCACAAAATTTGAACCGTTTCGCGCAAGTCTGAAGCAGAGAAGTGGAGCGCGTAAAGGTACCTTCACACCAAAAACCAACTCCAGCAAGCCCGATTGGCAACTATCCTCAACTCGAAGTTTGACTTAGTTTTCATCTACTGTGAACAGCTGTTCGAAATCGTGAATTTTAAAAGTTAGTTGTGGGAAGTTTTGTATTGAGTTGGCAGTTTATGGTCAATGAGTAAAAACAAAGCAGAGTTGGGTGACTGGCGCATGCACATTGTCGTATTGTCTTCTTTGTTCATTTTTGTGTTTGTGCAATGACGACTTCTGAGCACTCACTTTTACAAAATCCTTCAGTACATCCACAATAACCCAGCAGACTCTAGGCGTCGTTTATCTACTCTTGGCCAAAACAAATGTGGAGAGAAGAAGCCCAATGCATTGTAGACAATCATGATAGGTTTTCTTGATGTTACGTTAAAATTTATGTAAACACATGTTGGCTTCCTCAATATTTTGTAGTAAATAAGCATATATCATTATGTAAATCATACTTTGTTGCTATATAGACAAAAATTAATCAAATTATGCCTATTTTCATTCACTTTGGAATTATACTCTACTCATGGTCGAGTCTGTGACACATGTCGGCCTATTGTACATGTTAGTGTAGAAGTTCTGGATGATTTCTTCTTTTACATGAGGCAATTTTTCCTCATTTACAGATAGATATCGATTATTCTCTCTGAAGATATGTTGACAACATAAAATATCTTTTGTGCATGTGAGCCTTCTCTTCAATTTACCTGATATAATGGATACATGAAAACACAAAAAGCATATGGGGTTTCTCTATATTACCATCGGTCTATATGTTTAAAGTATACAATTACACGGTGAAATACTGTTTGTGTCATTAACTGAACATTAATTTCGGCCTAACTAAAACCTGTTGCAAAGGAATTAATCGATTCGCACAATGTGTCTGGGCACCAGCTCCTGTCCGTCGTTCGAACTTTGCTTAATATACTGTAGCATCGGCACGGTAAGACAGATGTTCGAAATGCTACACAAATGGGTGCTGGTCTGGGTTAAACCAAAAATTTTCCATCCCACGTTCCTAACTCAAATAGGAACCGAGCACCAAGGCCCTCTAACTGCAGTTCTGCGCACAGCATTTTAACACACACACTGAGGTAACAAAAGTAATGGGATATCTCCAGAAATCGTGTAGAGTCTCCTTTTGTCTGGTACTTTGCAGCAGTTCGACTTGGCGTGCGTGGACCCAATAAGTTCCCTGCAGAAATAATGGGCCATGCTACTTCTATAGCTGCATATAGTTGCGAAAGTGTTGCTGATGCAAGATTTTGTGCACGAACTGATCTCATGATGAGAACTTAACTGTTTTTTATTTTAATAAGTTAAAAAAGAAATTTAAGGGGAGACGGTGGCAGTCTTGCACTGTTTTTTTTTTTGTAAATCCATATCTTTGCAAGTTTTGTTCAATTTCGTTGAAATTTTGCACACTTGTGTATCGAAATGTAATCAGATTTTTTTTTAATCATAATTTTTAATAACAATCTAATTCAGTGAGATAATTTTTAATTTTTTATTGCATTATTATTTCAAGGTACACTTTTTCATAATTTCGAGGAAAATTTGGCAAATTCTTTTAATGGTAAAATAATCAACACTAATATGTGTACAATTAAGTGCAGTAACTTTTTGGTAAATTAGTGCTATTATTTTCTGTGATATTTTAGATTTGAACTTTTTTTACATGCAAACTTTTCAATATATTATGAACCAAAAAACTGTGTATAATATCTCGATTAAAATTTTGTTCTACTTAAATATTGCTTCAAAGTAAAAGAATAGCTGTGCCAAATTTAATTTCAATCCTTCCAGTAGTTTCTTATATATGTCTTCCTGAAAGCAGAAAACCTTCAGCTGCAGAAAAATCATTTTAAAGTTTGGATGAAATGTAAAAAAAAAACTATCATACCTTAGTTAAAACTGCCCATATCCATATTCCATTTCTTGCTGATCATCTTCTACAGCTATTTTAGCTTCTGTGCTCCTATGCCTAGCAATTTTTTGTATGTTCTGGACTGAAGTCTCTGCATCCACGATTCTTTGCTTATCGATGTTCTGCAGTATCTGCTCAGTGAAGACTCCAGGTGTAAAGCCCAACTTGCTGAGGATGTGAAGTCTTGTCACATTCCCACCAGTAAACACTGCTGCAGCTTCCAAAGCAGAAATATTCACCACCAAATTCGAAATAAACACGGTCTTTGGACATTTTTTCCAAATATGAGCATTGAAACATTCATTTGGGTTCTGTGTTTTCCCATGCAGATATTTTTCTAGCAGTTCTGGTGAAGCCAGTGCTCTAAAAGTAGATTTAATGGCCATTGAAACCTCATAAGAAAGGATATTTTTATGAGTATAAGCTTCCCCACTTTCCTTACTTTTCAAAAATTTGCTCCATTCATTAGAACAGAGGCCATGTTGAGGTGTAGTGTCTGTCGACAAGTAATGAAAGCAAATGGTCCATAATGCTTTCCTTATACTGTCCAAGCTTGTGAGGTTACTTCTAATTGCAGCGCCATAATAGACTTGTAGGCTGTCAATGCTCTTCTTTGTTAGTCTGTTTTTACCTCCCAGTGGCTTCCCATCCTCTAGTAAATTGCCATTATTGTGTGCAACAAGTCTTTGGAGTCATCCACCCCTCCTGTTCTGAATATGGCCTAAGCACTTCAGTTTCTCAATAGTGCAATCTTTCAATTACATTTTAGAAAGCACTATAGTCTCCATTCCTAAATAATGTACATATCTTACTCCATACTTTTGCAAAGATCTATGGAAAATGAATTTCATATCTGCAGCTTCCATCCCACCACTGGAGCCTGCGTAATTTCTGCTACAAACAGCTTTATGGGCTTCTTGCCATTCTCTTTCTTTACCTGCATCAATATATTTCTTGTGCAAGGAACATGCAGAACAATATTTAGACATCACCTCTAATACTTTTCCAGTGTCGACACTAGTGATTGTTGAAGCTCCATGCAGTGAAGAATGCCCCCTCTTCATCCAGTAACTGTCACAGGAATCTGCTTTATCGCTGCTATTAGTTGCTTCACAGTTTTCTTGAATTGCCCCCAGGACTGCCATTTTCATGCTCTCTTCACTTCTGGAACTGCATTGAGGAGGGCAGTATTCATTGCAGAAAATTTTAAGGGAAGACCAGGCATTTTCATAATACCACATAGAAGGTTTCAACCATCTCTTCCAATCGCTATACAAGTTAGTCCATAAGCAAAACAGATATTGGCTTCATAGATTCTATTACTGACCTTTGATGTCTAGAATGGCCTGTCAGCATCACAGTTTTGACACAAAATGTGCAATGTGCAAACCAAACCTTCTCTCTTTCCATCATCAACCAAATCCACATGTCCTCCACAAACAGAGCACTTGTAGGCTTTTCTAAGTGCTTCTGCCACCATTTCCAGATCCATAATTCCGAAACCCGTATTTCTCTCATGATTTGTTTCTTCTGACACAATCCCTGTCCCAAGTTTTATTTTAGCTGCATTTGGAGACAAGCTGATGTTTGCATCTGGAGGCCCAACCCTAACCTCAATGTCACTTTTTCGCTTTATATTCGAAATATGGGAGTTACTACATTTTTAAATACTTTACCAGCCCTAGGCATTGTAAAAAGGGATCAACAGATTCACCCTTGCACAATGAATGGCACAATAAATCAAACTTCACTCGAATTCCACTGAACAGCACAAAACTTGTTACAACACTCCACAGCCTTCTATACCACACTGATTGAACCAGAAAATAGCTCCAGAGCCTTCTTTACAACACTGCTGTTATGTATACAAAAATCACAGCCTTCTAAAGCTATATTTTCTAGGTTCACAAGCCAAATTCTGCAATAGAATTTTTCCTGCATTTGGTACATTGAAAAGCGGGCTTGGTGCATTACATTGCTTAGGGTTTTATTTTTTTATGCCATTTTTAGTTCGAATTTCAAGGAACAAATTTGGGATAATAATCTCAATTAAATTAACTATCAAATAAGCAAATAAAAATAATTTGTAAACTTTCTAGCAAACCAGATAAGCAGCACAAGGACAGTCGCATGAAATTCAAAGCTCATCCGTACAGACATTAGTCCATAGCAGTTCGGAGAGAACAAATGCGTCCTGCAGCAAACCAAAAATAATCTGAGTCACTTAAATAGAGCAGACACACTAAACAATTTCTTAGACAGCATGGGCCTTTAGCATTAGCTTCATGAAAAATAGAACAACAAAAGGAAATTGTAAATTGGCCAATAAAATAGCAAAGTCGACACACATTCTGACTTGATCAGTTAATCATCCGCAGTAACTGGTAATATTAATCGTTTCGCTGCATCTCCAATTGAAAATTACATTATCAATCATTACGTTAAAAAAACACAAGAATTATGGGGAGAGCGGACAGAGAGCAGGTAACACTGACACTAGTGCACACCACCAACCTTCCAAATAAGCTTTCTTCTGCAACACGGCGCTTTACACTGGCTAAAGGTTCACAAGCACCAATGATAAATAAGGTTAACACAAAAAACAAATTGTAGTGAGGTATCAGCCAATGAATCAGTTTAAAACGTTTACCAGACCTTGCAGTCACATTGCCCTTCGAATACCCTGGAGACGCGGGAGTCCATATCCGACAAACAGAAGGAAGACGTAACAAATGCCCTGACAGTTCGGCTCCCTTCTGATGATAAATAACAGCATTAATTCACGTCCACAGTAACTTGCATGGGGTACTATGGTCCCAATACTGATCGCAACCGAGCAGCTAACATCATGTCGAAGATGTCCCACGGTGAGCTCCTTACACCTTCGTTTCTCAGCTCATATTGCCTACTGAACTGGCCATCAGGTCTGGTGCCATGACAACAGAGGGCGCTGCGCTCCGACAGTAACATGTTAGTCAAGGATCATAAGAATAGAGATATCGACACTTGGGACAAAGCCGCCATGGCCCTTACCCGTAGTTACGTCAGGGCACACCAGTGCCTGTGCACTTTCCTTTGTTGGTCGTGTCTGGGAATCTGCAGCAATGGTCACTATGTTGAGATTCCGTGCATACTCCTAACGTGGGCGCAAGTCCTGTAAACGTGTACATCTTCTGACTGAACGCATATGATAAGGATTTATTATCCTAGACGGCTGAGCGCAAAGTACGTCACTCATTCGAGCGCTAGGTACATTTGACCACTGAGATACTCATAGGTTCCCGAGCAACACGAGCAATAAATTCCGAAATCACAATCCGCAGTCTTGGCAGGCCACAGACCTATCGCTATCGAATACCGCTACCTGCTACTAGAAGTTTCTCCTTCTTATGCGAGACATAAAATTACCTTATCACAAAAAACCGCATTCAAATACGACTTCTGATTGCGTAACTCGTTGCGTACTTGTGTAATGTTACCTTACAGACATAATTTAGATAAGGCTGTTCTACCTACTGCATGTAGCGAACCGACATTCTAATCATTTACGAAGCCAAGCTTGCACTACACTTTCTATGTAACTGAAATCGTTTGTTAATGGTCGGAAGCGCAGAGGAAAATTTCTGAAATTTCCTACTTTTTGTTGTTATTGTGAGACAAGAGGTTGTTTTTTAGGGCAGCATTTATAAGTATTACGAATTCTACATATTTAAGTGCTGTATAAAATAAAGCGATTTGGAGAATGTTGTTGATCCTGCAAATGGTTCAAATGGCTCTAAGCACCATGGGACTTAACATCTGAGGTTATCAGTCCCCTACGCTTAGGACTACTTAAACCTAACTAACCTAAGGACCTCTCACACATCCAAGCCTGAGGCAGGATTCGAACCTGCGTTCGTAGCAGCAGCGCGTTTCCGGCCTGAAGCGCCTAGAACCGCTCCGTCACAGCGGTCGGCTGTTGATTCTTCAGCTCCAGAGTTCTGTGGTAAGTAAGATTACATATATTTTTATATTAGTTACGTAACGTGTTAACGTTGAGGCCACACGTCGTCAGTAGTGAACCATTTTGCAACTTAAGAATCTCATCAACCATGGAGCACGCCACACTGGAAAATGGATTTCGTCTCTCTAAAGTCTTAACAATTTTCTCTTTCTTGAAAATGGAAACTTGTGTTAGTAGGCAGCAGCTACTATTCTAAAATTTTTTACTTGCAGCAGTTTCTCACAATACTTTTTAATTTTATTTCATGTACTGAATATCGGTGTGTAGTAGATTAATAATCTAACACAGTGTAATTTGAACAAGGTGTTCTTAATTGGACCACTTTTAAATTTCAGCATAATATTTGCTTCTAGATAAATAGCTATGTTATACCTTGTAATTTTTTTCGCGTTTGGAGAAACCTTACCTTTTTCAGTAATTTGGTAATTTGGGAAAAAGACTGCAGCTCACGTAAAGCGAAAGCTACCACTTAAGAATCTGGTTAGAGGCACAAGTGTGAGAAGTGTTCCGCGATACAGCACTCTCCTCTCAAGACTGTCCGACCTAAGACTCGTCTGGAGAATGTCCTCTGGCGTTTCGGTAGATATTTTTATTTCGTTACTGCAGTAGCTGGAATCACCCAAGACAAACACCGCTCATTGGCTCTCTCATATGACTGCTAGTGTCGATCAGAAACATCAGTTGTGCTTCCTGTTATGAACAAAACGAGTTTTAAAGCGTAATTTTACGTGCCCATACGATAGAGTAGTCTGAAATTAATCTTGTGTTATACTCGTTTATGTATTAATAGGGAGATTAAAACGTGAACAATAACCACTACTGCAACAGCAGCCGAACAACGCCCTGGCCCCTGTTGACTACAACCGCCAAGCAGCAGCGCTGCTCATTCCTATCTGGAGTACTAGTTCGCGTTTTACTGTCCCTTTTAATACGTATCGATAAAACGAATGCCGCGTTATAATAAGTTGGGACCACTCTATCGAATGAGAATATTAAATTTCGATTTAAAAATAATTTTGCTTATGTACAGGGCCAACATTAGTAAAACCAACAACCCGTGAGAACGGATTTCTGACTGGAAATGGAGGAAAATAAGGTCCTGTGAACATGTTTCCAGAAGTTAACGGTGTTTGTGGAACGACGACGGAATACAGCGCAGAGGTGCATCACATTCACATCACATCGGATGTTCAAACTGGCCTCCATGGGACTGCAAGTGGCAGGGATTGTAGCTGTAGCCTTGCAGGATATATGTATCGTCCTTTGGCTTAAATCGTGTTAGTAGGTCACTTGCCTGGGCCTTGTACTAGGGTATCCAGTTGCGCTTGATCCTCCAAATCTGGTATACACACAGTCCGCCGCCTCCCCTCATGTTCGTCTATCTGGAAGGACCCCTGATCGCACGATCATCCGAAAAGGGCTTGGAACGTTGTGTGATGGGGTTGATGTCTGTGACGGTACTTGCTTGGCATATCTGAGCTGCATCTGTTTCCATCTGCTTAGGTGTTCACAAACACAATGTCTGCTTGTTCCCAACACGAATATCGGACCATTATGCTGCTTACAGCACACTGGGCCAATCACTCAACGAACACACAACACATGGTCTGAGGAACCATTATTGGTCAGCGCCATCTACCGTGGCAACGTTGCATTTCCCGCTACATATTGATAGGACACATTTTTCCTCCATTTCTAGTCAGGAATTCGTCCCTGCAGTTTGTTGGTTTAATTTTTGTTCACTCTGTATATACGCTGATGAGCCAAAACATTGTGACCAAATGCTCAATAACTTGTTAGTCCGTCTTTAGAACGAAATACATCACTGAGTTTGCGTACCAGGGATCCGACAGGTTACTGGTAGGTTTGTAGAGGCATGTGGCATTCGATGTTTACGCACAGATGTAATTCACCTAAGCCGGCCGTGGTGGCCAAGCAGTTCTAGGCGCTTCAGTCTGGAACCGCGTGACCGCTACGGTCGCAGGTTCGAATTCTGCCTCGGGCATGGATATGTGTGATGTCCTTAGGTTAGTTAGGTTTAAGTAGTTCTAGCGGACTGATGACCTCATTTCAATTCGCCTAAATAACGGGCCACTGATGTTCCTACGCTGTGATGGCACCCAACAGTGACCCAGATGCTTTCCATAAGGTTTACATATGACGAATACGTTCCTTGAGACATCAACGTGAGCATTCGGGAGGACGACGGTTCAATCCCGCGTCCGGCCATCCTGATTTAGGTTTTCCGTGACTTCCCTAAATCGCTCCAGGCAAATGCCGGGATGGTTCCTTTGAAAGGACACGGCCGACATCCTTCCCCATCCTTCCCTAATCCAATGAGACCAATGACCTCTCTGTCTGGGCTCCTTCCCCAAAAAAACAACCCAACAACATCAACGTGAGTTCACTATAATACTCCACAAACCGCTGTGGTACGGTTCTGGCTCCGAGACAAGCACAGTTATATTGCCGAAAGAAGACATTGCCGTCGGGGAAGACATCAATAATGAAGGGATACAGGTGGTTCGCAGCTGTCAGCGTGTCCTCGATCACTACCACAGGTCTGATGCAAGAGCAGGAGAATGTCTCCTTCTCCACCAGCCTGAGTCCATGACGCGCTGTACGTTTCGAGCAGCCGTTCATCTCGACGACGTTGTTCGTGGAGACAACGAAGAACCTAGTGTAGCATTAATATCATTCCCCCAAAGAGCCGACGCGTTTCCATTAATAGATGGTTGAATCGCTATGGTCCCGTGGCCACTGGAGTCGTAACATGTGTGTGTGTGAACAAGTAGAGGTGGTTTGCTGCAGAGCTCCATGTTCAACAATGAACAGTGCGCTTCGAAATATTTGTGCGCGCGCCAGCGTTGTGGTTTTTCGTCAGAGATGCCACAGATTACCACCTGTCATACTTTACAGAGCAGACAATCCTCCGAACCACATGCTCTCTGAAGAATCGTTGACATACAACCACTTACTGCCTGGTCATAGTTCCTCTGATCTTCTACCTCTTTGAGTAGACGCTCACGACAGTAGCACGCGAACATGCGACCAGCTTCACCGTTTTCGAGACAGTCGTTCACAAGCTTTGCGTAATAATAATATGCCGTTTGTCGCTTATCTCAATAGATTTCCCCATTTGCAGCCTCTATCTTCGCTACGGTGATGCCCCGTCCGTATGTGCTGCGCTTTCATACATTTGTTACCACTTTGCGTGTCCTCAACACCAAAAATGAGGCATCCAACGTCACGGCTGGCAGTGGCCATACTGTTTTAGATTATCAGAGTGTATTCTGGAGACATGGTTCTGCTTTACTCAGGTAACATTAAATATGTTCGGCCTAATGACTTGACTGACCTAGCGCATTTTGTTTGTTGGTCAGTGTGAAGAGTTATGAATAAAGTTGAGAGAACGATGGTAAATAGTTGAATATCATCACTTTCATGTAACTTAGTCGATATAATCAGCACACAGGAAGAGAGTTTTGTGAAAGTATGAATGTTATGTGTTCCATGCGAATCATGGGTGTGTGTGAGTGATTCTGTATGAATCGGAGTGTGACTGGGGTGGCACAAATAAACGAGAAAATAATTAAAAAAAGACATAAATGATCGACATGTTTAGCTAGCATTGGAGCTCACCTCTTTTGAAGCTTAATATTCACTGTGATGCATTTTCGAGAGTCACTGACGCAAATCTTTGCTGCTGATTCTTGTCACAAAGAATCATCTCCACAACAAAGCTTGACTGAAGGATACAGGAAACTCATCATTGAGATACATGCTGTGCGGCGCAGAATTGCGAAGTACGGGTTTTAGATTAGGATGTTTTTTCTTCTCTATGCAGTCTGTCTGAAACGATTCCAGTCAGTTGAATGTCACCTAGGCTCCTTGCGTGTACCTAACCAGTTACCCTACCGGGAAAAGAGGAGCTAGAGTCTGAGGTGGAGTTTCATTTCTGTCGAATTTTCGTGCCATTGAGATGTGAATGACGGCTTAAAAGGCAGAGTGAGAAAAAAATTGCACCGCTATGATACGTACTCACAAGCGTACCGCTAGACCACCACACCAATTGCGAGTTAAAATACGCGCTCTTTTCTCTCAAGCCACTGCTGGTCTCTATATTTATGGCGGCCGTTCATTAGATGGCAATGACTTCATTTTCACAGCTTAAATTTAATTCATCATAACTCAGACTATTTGTACTAAATATTTATTAATTATACAGAGTGATTTTTTCACCGTGTACGAACTCTAGGGATTGTTCGATGAGAGGATTGTTGTTGTGGTCTTCAGTCCTGAGACTGGTTTGATGCAGCTCTCCATGCTACACTAACCTGTGCAAGTTTCTTCATCTCCCAGTACCTACTGCAACCTACATCCTTCTGAATCTGTTTAGTGTATTCATCTCTTGGTCTCCCTCTACGATTTTTACCTTCCATGCTCCCCTCCAATACTAAATTGGTGATCCCTCGATGTCTCAGAACATGTCCTACCAACCGATCCCTTCATCTAGTCAAGTTGTGCCACAAGCTCCTCATCTCTCCAATTCTACACAATACCTCCTCATTAGTTATGTGATCTACCCAGGTCCAAAAAAGTCTTTTGAACTTATGTCCGGAAATGCATGGTTTCCATGCTAGAGGTCACTTATTCAATCATACATTACCACCGAGACTGCGGTCTAATACGCGCTGTACGATGCAGCGACAGTTACACTATGTGCTGCAAATGGTTTCCATGTGCCTCAACACATGCATGTACGCCCATAGCATATTCTGTCTCAACGTTCATATCGGCCGGCTGCATCCCAACAGTGTTAAAGGCAGCTTGAATACGCTGCTACAGTGTCACCATATCTGAAATGGGGTCTGCATACACGACACCTTTGAGATGTCCCCATAACCAGAAATCGCACTGGTTCAGTTGCCGTGAACGAGCTTGTCATGCAACTGGACCCCTCGTCTCGTCCATCGACCAGGGAAGACACAACTGAAATGCGTCGGGACGTTAACAGCGAAGCGGACTGGAGCACCATCATGTAGCCGCCACGTAAACCTTCGAATGGTAAATGGCTCTTCTTCAAGTAAGGTGGGTAAAGTCACCCGCAAGAAACGCCGGTAGTTCCGACCTTTTAGGCGACTTGGAAGGAAGACTGGTAGCAAAATACTGTCGCCAATTACTCCCGGCCACACATTGCTGAGCGTGATTGGCTGTCACTATACCATGGTGGTTCTGCACACTATCCCACACATATGTTATGAAAGTTGAAGGTACTACTCCGCGTGAAGGTGGTCTCAGCTGTGAACGGGATGAATGACACGAATTCCGGAATTGTGGTTGCCTGGGGAAGAAACCAGCGACAAAACTGCTCCTGATATGGAAATTCTGTTGCTAGTAAGCCCTGCACACGCTGAAAATTATAAGGGTAGTAACAATTGTGATGGAGAATGTTCCACACGGTGTCTGGCGTACTACGTACTGGCGGGCCAACTGCCTAGTACTGACACGGCGGTCATCTTCCACAGTGTTAATCATTCTGCTACGTTCTTCATGATTTCCTGTTCCTGAAATAACCCTGCCTCAGACAAGCGGCGAAACTCTGTTCCAAACTTTGAATGCTGTGTTTGTTGACTGCGGGTGTAGGTGTGCTGATACAACCTTGCTGCCCACCGCCCATAGCCATTTGCCTTGATGTAAGTAAGCACCATTTTGGCAAGCTCTCCATTCGATTACGGAACCACTGTATACAACGCTGTATCACATCCACTACAAGGTAGTCAGCAAGAGACTTGAATCCAACACCATTAGCAACAACTATGGCAGGACAGGGAGCTAGGAGGAAACCATGCGTGCTGTATATGTGTGTGTATGGTACAGCGCTTATTAGGTCGCAGTCTCTGTAACAAAGTATGACTGAATAAACGGCTTCTAGCACAGAAACCATACATTTTCGGACAAGTTCATTAGAACTTTTTTGCTCCATATCCTCTGATCGATCAACTCTTACGGTTTGTACTCCATGAAAAAAATCACCCTATAAACGAATATATAGTTTTCGAATCAGTGTGCGTATCAGTCACAACCGCAGGATAGCCTGCACATACAGATGGACTCATGAAAGCGACTGCACTTTATATGTACCAGGTGTAACAGGTATAAATGCAGATTTTTTATATGTGGCATATACATCAATGTGTTGGTTGTTCTCCTCTGTGTCACATCGTCTTCTCACAGGTGCGACACAAACTTAACGATCTGATGTTTTCTGCAAAAGCGTAACTGCACCACTAAGCGGACTACATCCATAAGAATAGCCTGACCAGTTTGCGTCCACATGTCCGCACTTCAACACGTGATCCACTACTCAGGGAAAATAAGCATACTAGCCAACCTAAAAACACACTATTCCTAATAGCTACAATGAAAATGAAGTAGATACTGATGTAACATTGTTAGATACACTGTCCTCAGACACCCACAGAAATATATTCACTTACACCCATTACACCCTTTATTATAAAGTCTGGTAAAATTTCATGAATGGAAGAGTGTTGTTGGATCTTCATGGTTCGTTAGCTTGATTATTCCAAGGATTGTATAAGGAATTTCAACAATGTGCAGCATGCAATTCATTGTTGGCAGCTGTCTAAATTGGTCAGTCTATCGAGTGTGATTTAAAATGGAGAAAACCAGGTTTCCTGCTGCTATTAAACATTTTTATTTGAAGGGTTGGACTGCGGCGCAAATCAGAACAGGTTTAGACGAAATTCACAAGGTCTCAGCATCATCATTGAAGACCATGTACTTTTGGATTAATGAATCTAAAAGTGATCAGAGAAGCACCGAAGACGAAGTGCGCTTCCGGCCGTAAAATTGAGGTCATCGCAAAGGAAACCACAAAAAAAAAAAAAAAAAATCCATGAAGTGCAACACCGTAGATTAATAATTCGTGATGTTGCTGAGATTGCAGGCATCTCAGCTGAGCGGCTGTATAAAATGGGGCACGCAGAAGTGGCTATCAAGAAGCTGAGTGCGAAGTAGGTGCCGCAGTTGGTCACAGACGACCAAGAGGGCATCGGGCACAACATTTCAACACAGTTGTTACTTAAGAAGTGGGGATGAGGGGCACAACATTTCAACACAGTTGTTACTTAAGAAGTGGGGATGAGGGGTGCACCTAGGATGGAAGGTCAAGGCCCCTGTAATGTCACTCCTTAAACACGACAACCACCAAATTCATTGTTTATTCAAAACAGGTAAGAAACAACATCGGAATCTTTTTATATAATATTACAGATATCTTGCTTCACAAGCAAGACAGCAGATAACAATTACCAACAGACTTAAAGAGATGACCCACAGAGATTTCAAATAAATTACAGTATGAAGCTGATTTTTAAAAAAAATTGGACGAACTTTTTTAAAAAAAGTTACAATACGAAAGTAATTTACCAAAAGCATCAGTTCGTTTAGAACCAACAAAAAGCCAAGCAGCACAACACGTGACTATAATAATTCAGATTCAATGAAATTTAAAAACCCTTCATTTTTTATAAAAAACAAACAAACATGAAATTGGTTATATTTATCAAACGGACAGTGACACCAGGAAAGGGTGACTTAAATGCCGGAAGCAGCCGACCAGCCGTCCAAACAACACCTAAACGTCGGGGCTCAACCGGGAGTCACTTCCCTAAATTGATAAAATACACATACCAATTACTGTTGAGTGGGTGCATTCAATAAGTGCACGTATATAAGGAAATACATACAAATGAGTAGCTTTACCAAATGCACGTTTCACAAATAACAGAACTAGTTGCAATTTTTTTTTTACTGCAATATATCAGGGACGTCGCTTGATGGCAATAAACCCAAAATCACACGCACTCCTTCGTGCTAATCTGCCTTTTAACAGTCATCCAACCAGCGGATCTTAAAGCAAATAGTAAATGCTGGTCTGCACAGTCACAGTCTGGGCCAGCTGCCAACCGACTAACAACTTCACTCGCTGCAACGCAAATCGTTTGGCACCAAAACCACTAACACGTACGATGGAGAGCGTTGTTCGAGATGATCTCGAGGGTTGGGTCTCCCCGAGAAAACAGGCCCCAAAGCAATGCGACGAGCAGCGCCCGAAGCTGACGTCAGACAGGTCCACCTCAAACTCGCGACCGACTTGCAAGGTACACAGGTCGCGCCACCGGTGCCCCAGCCCGCGTGTTTGCTCCGTCGTCTCCTCGAGCACGTCCTAGCGCCTCGTAGAGTGTCCGGTGACCAACTCGCCGACCTGCCAATACCCGCCGCCAGATCACAACAGGGGCAAAGATCGTAGTACAGCAGGGTAATCGATAGTACTGCCAAAGAACTTGTGTGCCAGAAAAGGCGCACCACGGCTGAAAAGTATGTGACATGATTTCTTCTGCCGACTTGAGACTGTTGGTGAAACATGGACCCATCATTACACACCAGTGAAAACGACAGTCGAAACAATGGGAGAACGCTAGTGCAAACGAAGAAGACAAAGGCCATATTGTCAGCTGGTAAGGTGATGGCCACTGTTTTCTGTAGTTTCCAAGGAATAATCCTCACAGTGATTAAAATTCTTCTGGGTATTATGCCGCGTCATTGCTAAAAAACTAACAACAATGATAAATTAAAACCGTCGTTTCGGCCGAACTGCAACGGCCGTCCTCGTCCCCTGAGGAAGGCCGTTGCAATTCGGCCGAAACGTCGGTTTTAATTTATCATTGTTGTTAGTTTTTTAGCAATGACACGGCATAATACCCAGAAGAATTTTAATCACTATGACACCGGCCGCTGAAGCCTGCATTCTTATACAATAATCCTGATAGATAATTTGGAAAAAGACAGAACCACAGCTGAACATCAGCTTTGAATCGCATGAAACTTGCGGTGTCTAAAAAAAGACCAAAGTTCGCACGTAAAAAAAAGTGCTCTTTCACGAGGATAATGCACCATTCCACACACCAATGATAACAATGGTGTAAGTGCACGTCCTGGGCTTTGAATTGGTTTTTCATTCTCCCTACTAAACCAGACTTAGCCCCAAGAGACCTCTTCCTGTTCCCTAACTTCAAGGTTTGGCTTGCTGGGACTCAATTTTCATCAAATAAGGAAGTGATAATTGCGGTCAATGAGTAGTTCGCAGAGTTTGACTGAACCTATTCTTTCAGTGGGATGCAAAATCTGGAGGATCTCCAGACCAAAAGTATATCCCTCAAATGAGACTACGTTGAGAGGTAAGGTGTATACGAAGGTGTGGTGGAAGAAATGATTCCGAAATTTTAATGTGGAAACTGTTAAAGCTTTTTTTTTTAATACAAAGAAATTCACTGATATTCTACATATTTATTCTTCATGTCTGTGTATTTGTTTCTTTACATAGTCACCCAGCCGCTGAACACATTTATGTCAACGAGAGGTTAGGTTTTTCACATCGTCACTGCACCTGCAGAATGTTTGACTTTGTCTGCGGAGTCACAACTCCACCTCATCTTTAATCGATTTATCGCTATCAAAGTGAAGTCTTCGAAGGTGTTCCTCAAGCTCTAGAAACAGCTGAAAATAGGACTGTATGCAGGATGATCGATAACAGCGAACCTAAGGCGTTGGAGTGATGCAGATGTCGCAGCTCTCCAGTGTAGTGTGGCATTGTCATGCTAAGGCGAGGGTACTTCTTGTGTGGACGAACTCTTCGAATTCGTGAAACTTGACTGTAGCGCGCTATTTCTCACGCACCAACATAGTTACGTTACACACCCAAGTTATATCCTACAATTTGGAGAGGGCTGCAGATAAGTGGTCATGAATCTAAAAATACAGAATATTAATAAAGTTTGTTTTATTTAAAAAGCTTTAAGAGCTGTCAAATAAAGAATTAGGACACGCCTCGTACGTGGATGTATTTCTCTGTTTACTTTTCCCGTGGTATATGCTCTGGATTAGTACATCGTATTCCCCGATGCCTTTGGCTCCTGAATAATCCCTAAAATTAGCGTATGAGTGTCACACTGGGTTGCGCTGCAATTAAATGGTTCAAATGGCTTTGAGCACTACGGGATTTAACTTCTGAGTTCATCAGTCCCCTAGAACTTAGAACTACTTAAACGTAACTAACCTAAGGACATCACACACATCCATGCCCGAGGCAGGATTCGAACCTGCGACCGTAGTGGTCGCGTGGTTCCAGACTGTAGCGCCTAGAACCGCTAGGCCACCCCGGCCGGTTGGCAGTTAAAGAAATACACTATCGGTCCTTCCCTCCTACACTGCAACCAGCAGCTACAGTTGTCATCAAATTGTTGCGGAGGGAATGCATTTGTCTGAATGTTGGTAGCGTATCAGACAGGTAGTACAGGAGTAGCGGACCACAGCATTCACAGTGAGGTTTCCTTTTGGCTTAATTAGAAAATTGTCCTTCCACAGTTATAATCACTTTGATCAGGCCCTGTAGCCCTCGCATAACAACTTCACCACACACATACAAAGTAAACGGCAGCTGCATTCACTACGATGTCAGTGACCTCAAAACGTAGTTTTGGAGAGCGCTTTCGCCTCGGAAAGTGGTCGACACTCACCCAGTTTGGGCGGGCGCGGCTTTCGACTTAGCAACTGCAGCCGCGTCCTTGTTCACCCGTGACCTTGCGGGGAGCCTCTGGCAGCCACAAGGCCGCCCTGTCCATGAGGGCTGGCCTTGCAGCCGCCGGGACGGGCCCCACACAGCCCGAAAGTCGCAAAAGTCAAGGAAGCGCCCGGAGCGAAAATGGGCAATTTAGGAACCACGTGTTATTGCTGTGGCTCACGTGCCAGCTACGAGCAGTTGCGGCGGGTGGTTGAAATAGTCTACCCTCGACAGGAGCCGTAAGCAGCAGTGTCTCTGGCGAGGTTCTCTCTGCTCCCTCTACATGAAGGGCAGTAGAAGTGATCCACAAAACTACCGTCCACTATGCTCGACATCGATTTGTTGTAGAATCTTAGAACATAGTCTGAGCTCAAATATAATGAGGTATCTTAAACTAAATGACCTCCTAAATGCTCAGGCGCTGATGACCCCGCAGTTGAGCGCCCCACAAACCAAAACATCATCATCATCATCCTAAATGCCATCCAGCAACGAGCCCGTGAACATCGGCCATCTGAAACGCAGCTCACATTTTTCTCACATGACATTCTGAAAGCTTTGGATCACGGTAGATGCAGTATTTTTTGATTTCCAAAAAGTATTTGACTTAGTACCACACCTAAGCATAATGTCAAAATTACGATCATATGTGGTATCAAGTGAAATTTATGACTCTATCGAGGTCATTTTGCTGGGGAGCAGACAGCATGTTATCTTGGATGGAGAGTCATCGTCAGATGTAGATGTAACCTGAAATGAGCCGCAGGAAAATGTGTTGCGAGCCTTGCTGTTTATGTTGTATATCAGTGATCTCACAGAAAATACCAACAGTAACCACAGACTTTTTGCAGATGATGGAGTTATCTGTGATGACGTACAGTGCGAAAGAAGCTGCGTAAGTTTTCAGCCGGATTTTGGTAAGGTATCAAAGTGGCGCAAAGATTGGCAGCTTGCTTTAAATGTTCAGAAATGTTTGAACGTGGACGTCACAAAATGAAAAAAAAACTACTCTCCTGTGACTATAATTTCAGTCACTGCTGGAATCGGGCAACACATACATATGCCTGGGTGTAGCTTTTTGTAGTGATATGAAATGGAATGAGTTGTGGGTAAAGCAAGTGATAAACATTCCTTGCTCGGTAGAACACTGGAGAAGTGCAGTCAATGTACAAACGACATTGCTTACAAATAACCCGTGCGACCATTTCCAGAATTCTGCTCAGTTGTGTGGGACCCGTACCAAATAGAACTAACAGGAGAGATCGGGCGTATACAGAGGAGGCCTGCACGAATGGTCACAGGTCTGTATGACTCGTGGGAGAGTGTCGTAGAAATACCGAAGAAACTTAATTGGAAGACTCTTGAAGACAGAATTAAAATATTCCGAGGAAGTCTATTAACAAAATTTCAATAAGCGGCTTCAAATGATGACTCCAGGAATACACTACAACCCCCTACGTATCGCTCACATACGGATAGCAAGATTAGAATATTTACTGCAAGCACAGAAGCATTCAAACACTTATTCTTCTAGCGCTCCATACTTGAACAGAACAGCAAGAAATCCAAATATCCGCTGCAATTGGACATACGATCCGCCTTGCACTTCATGGTGGTTCTAGAGTATGGATGTAGATATAAATGAAAGCTCGCTTTGCCTTCCGAAACTTTTCAATTTTAGAAAATGTATGATTTTTCCGTATGATTGGCTTCTAGCAAACTGTTGTGTATTGAAACTTCCTGGCAGATTAAAACTGTGTGCCCGACCGAGACTCGAACTAGGGACCTTTGCCTTTCGCGGGCAAGTGCTCTACCTATTGTGCATTGTCTCTGCCCTGCCGCAATCGAGTATCGCTGAACATTAGCTTGGATCTTAAACACTATCTGATCAACAGTATGTGGATAACTGTCTGTGGACATTACTATGGAGTGTGTTCAATCTTCCGCTTTATGATCGTTTGACCTGCTCTGTTGTGAACTTCGAAGATGTGTGAAAGAATGGCAATCCATTCATTCTCAGGAGCCGAAACCAGAGAAGTTAGCGATGTAAGATGCTGGTGTCTGGAGCAGGTCGACATTCGGACCCCTCCGAAATGTATTCCATCGAGTCCCGGTCGGCACACTTAGCAAGCTAGTCCTCAAACGCTGTATCACGATTCTGGCTCCGAGAGATGGACAATTGTACTGCTGTAAGATGACATCGTCGGTCGGGGAAGCCATCAAGCACGAAGGGGTGCAGGTGGTTCGTAGCTGTCAGTGAGTCTTCTATCACTATCACAGGTCTCGTAGAAAAGCAGGAGAATGTCGCCCACCAGTCTGCGTCCATGACGAGCTGCACGTTTCGAGCCGCTGTTCACGTCGATGACGCCGTTTATGGAGACTGCCATCAGCCCAATGTAGCAAAATTGTCATTCACCCGAATAGCCTACGCATTTCCATCGATCGATGGTTGATTCGCAATGGTCCCGTGCCCACTGCAATCATAACTGACGATGTCGATTGATCAACATGTGAACCCGTAGGGGTGATCTGCTGCGGAGCTCCATGTTCAACATTATACGATTAACACTGTGCTCTTAAGTACACTGCAGGTTATTAAAATTGCTACACCACGAAGATGACGTGCTACAGACGCGAAATTTAACCGACACGAAGAAGATGCTGTGAAATGCAAATGGTTAGCTTTTCAGAGCATTCACACAAGGTTGGCGTCGGTGGCGACGCCTACAACGTGCTGACATGAGGAAAGTTTCCAACCGATTTCTCATACACAAACAGCAGTTGACCGGCGTTGCCTGGTGAAACGTTGTTGTGATGCCTCGTGTAAGGAGGAGAAATGCGTACCATCACGTTTCCGACTTTGATAAAGGTCGGATTGTTGCCTATCGCAATTGTGTGTGACGAACAGTTCGTCGACGTTTGCAGAAGCATGGACTATCAGCTCGGAGACCATGGCTGCGGTTACCCTTGACGCTGCATAACAGACAGGAGCGCCTGCGATGGTGTACTCAACGACGAACCTGGTTGCACGAATGGCAAAACGTCATTTTTTCAGGATGAATCCAGGTTCTGTTTACAGCATCATGATGGACGGATACATGTTTGGCGACATCGCGGTGAACGCACATTGGAAGCGTGTACTCGTCATCGCTATACTGGCTTCACCCGGCGTGATGGTGTGGGTGTGCCATTGTTTACACGTCTCGGTCACCTGTTGTTTGGCACTTTGAACAGTGGGCGTTACATTTCAAATGTGTTACGATTCGTTGCTCTACCCTTCATTCGATCCCTGCGAAACCCTACATTTCAGCGGATAATGCACGACCGCATGTTGCAGGTCCTGTACGGGCCTTTCTGAATACAGCACATTCTCCAGATCTCTTACCAGCTGAAAACGTCTGGTCAATGGTGGCTGAGCAATTGGCTCGCCACAGTAGGTCAGCCCTGGCAAGCACATTCTCTGGATCTCTCACCAATTGAAAACGTCTGGCCAGAGGTGGGCGAGCAACTGGTCCGGGCAATACGCCGGTCACTACTCTTGATGAACTGTGGTATCGTGTTGAAGCTGCATGGGCAGCTGTACCTGTACACGTTATCCAAGTTCTGTTTGACTCAATGCCCAGGCGTATGAAGGCCTTTAATACGACCACAGGTGGTTGTTCTGGTTTCTGATTTCTAAGGATCTATGCACCGTAATTGCGTCAAAATGTAATCACATGTCAGTGCTAGTATAATATATTTGTACAATGAATAAATGTTTATCACCTGCATTTCTTCTTGGTGTAGCACTTTTAATGACCAGTAGTGTATTTGTGCGTACTCCAGTATTGTGGTCTCTGGTCAGAGTTGCCACAGATCATCATTTGTCCTACTTTACAGAGCAGACAAGCCTCCGAACCCCACGTTCTGTGAAGAGTCGGGGACGTACATACATTTAACGTCTAGTGATAGTTTCACTGTCCTTTTACGTCATTCCGTGGATGCTGACGACAGTAGCACGTGAACATTCGAGCAACTTCGCCGTATTCGAGATACTCCTTCACAGGCTCTGCGTAATAATAATCTGCCGTTTGTGAATGTCGCTTATGTCAGTGGATATCCCCATTTACAGCTCATATCTTTGGTATGGTGATCTCCGTCTGTGTCTGGTCCACTTACATACTTTTGTTACCGCGTCACGTGCCCCAAACGCCACCATGTGGCATCCAATGTGATGGTGGGCAATGGTCGTAATGTTTTGACTTATCAGTGTACGCTGATTTTTGACTGGGTACTTTGTTACACGAGCATAAACATTCATCGTGTTCGAAGTATTCCTTTACTATACGTTGTACACAGTGTGTGAAATTCCACGTATGTGTAAGTGAAGTTAACTGAATGAGTACTAATGGTGATGCAGACACACTCTAAAGACCCAATGCTGGAATAAATGAAAGCAACGGAATGATTTACACTACGAATGATCATGGCTCTAGTGTGAATTTGGGAGTGGAGTGAAAAATATTTAATAAGATCAAGGAAATAACACCTATTCGAGTCAAAGACAAGATTTAAGTGAACTGTTTAGTTTGTTACAAATGGCATTTGATTGAACAAGCATGTAAATGGGTCATGAAGCCACGAAAGTTGCAAAGATAGTATATTAACTAAGACTAGTAGAGAAGTGAAATATCGTTTGGCAAAATTAGTTTAAGGGGGTTGGAATTAGCTCATAACCCTATACCTGATTTTGTGAAATTTAATTGACATGCCTGCACATCCCTTGCAAATGCCCTGTAGTTTGCGCGACGCCCGGTGGAACAATTGCCTACGCTTTTGTCGCGTCTGTGGCAAAAAATCAACCATTTCTCTAATTCAATCTGAATTCTGCGGTTCTTTTACACATAACTAACATCAGTGTGGCAAACCAAATTTTCTCGCAGTGGAGTCCCCACCTCACACTCTGTCAAGTATCGAAATTCTACTACTTGTTGCACCGGAGAACATGTATTCCACATCTAACTGTTCAGCGTACTCGTTCACATCGTTCCTCCTTCTCTGCATGTTTACACGACCATCTGCACTTCACTCGTCTCCTTGCTTCGTCGAGAAGTCCAACCCAACAAGAGAATTCATTTCGCGACTCCACAGCACCAAACATACTCGGAATTCGTGTCTAAGTAAGGCTCATAGGACTGTTATGAACTCCGGTGTTACGCAGATCACTAGTACGAGTTACTGGAACGCCTGCAGCTTTATAATCCCCACGAGTTAAGATTTTCAATACCTTTGTTAGCGGTCTCACAACTACGTTGCATTGTTGTATGTCATATCTGTCAGGAACCGGGACACAGATTTGAGCATAATGCGCACTCTAGAGTTCCTCCATAATCACGTCAACACACAAGACATCTTGAACGTTTATCTTTAATGATTCTACTTTGGTTCCTGTTGTGGCTGTGCACTCTTGTAATGCTTTGTTGTTCCTGGCTGGATGAGGAGAGGGTGGTACGACAGTTGGGTGGTCGGTTTCCTCTCACTACAACACAAAATGCACAAGTAGCTAAGATATACATTATTAGTACTTTACTGAGTACTTAAATGTCCAATATGATGTTCTGTGGCTAACATTAATCAAATAACATGTACTAATTCTTCTCTGTGTCGAATCACAACTAAATGCAATGACTGACATTCCCTGACGGCTACCTAAGGTGCGAAGCGGCGACTAAGACTGTGGAAGACTAGACCACAGTGCGAGGTACTGAGGTGCAATGCGAACTGAGTCCTGACGCGACGTACTGAGGTTACTGGGGTAGTTGAGACAGCTCGGCCGGCGGTGGCGGCCTTCATGTACGCTGTCCAGGGGGCGTTACCGGCTCGTAGCCTAGGGGCGTGTCCTGGTCTTCAGCGCCTATTGTAGAATGTTTCCTAGTGCCGACCAGTGTGCTGGCGAAGGCGTACAGTATGACATTCCTCCGACACCCCACCTCCTCGAAACACCACACCATTGTCGTGTAGTGAGGAACAGTTCTCAGGATTGACGTCCAGTCCTATAGTCCTGGGCGATGACGGCCACAGCGACGGTGACGGTGGCGACGACGGCGATGTCGGATGAGGTTCATCGGACCGAAAGCGGCGACGGCGGAGACGAGGGTGGGGCGTTCACCGGCTCGTCCATGGCGGCACCAGCGGGCGACTGTGTAGGCCACGTGGTCCTAAGAGCCGTGAATCTGGGAGAAGCAGTATCACAGGGAAAACTACAAATGCGAATTTGATTCTGGTGACAGCGCTGCAAACCATGGGGACCTGCAATTAGTTACATGTGGCAATGCGTTTCTGGATATCGTCAAGCTCTCAGCGCTGATGTCGGCCAAAACCCTGTAAAGAACAGTATCACACGGTGTAAAGTGACATTTTCGGACCATCGGCGGAGCCGAAAATTGCGGTGGGTGGAGCAAGTGAAGCAGCGTCCGATGGGGGCGGCCATGCAAAAGTTCCTCCGATGGTGATCCGTCGCATGGGTGGGAGCGACAGGAGGCGAGAAAAAGTTGCAGCGCCTGTTCCCTTCTTTGGGAGGTGCGAAGCTTGGCCGTGTGTTGCTTAGAAGTGCGTACGAAGCGTTCTGCTTTTAAGTTGGACTGAGGGTGAAACTTAGCGCTTGTTAGATGACTATGGCCATTTCGTTCACAAAACTGTTCAAAGTCATGTGACATGGACTTAGGTCCGTTGTCCGTGACAATGACTTCAGACAATCTTTCAATGCAAAAAAATTGAGGAAAACTCTGGATTGGTGCTACGTGACGTGGTAGAGTTCATAGAAACCACTAATGGGAACTTGCTAAAAGAATCTACCACTATGAGCCAACAAGTGTTCCAAAATGGTCCTGCACAGTCAATGTGCACTCGCTGCCATGGGTATTGAGTCGTACGCCGACCTGAGATTGTCTGTGGCGGAGCGAATTGGTTTTTCGTGGATGCGCGACACACTGTGGTGTCATCTGTTCGATGGGGGCGTCCATGCCCTACCAAGTATAATGCCGCAACACTAACTGTCTAGTGCGAACAATTCCCCAATGTCCTTGTAACACATTCTTTTGCAACACTGTGAGAAT
Organism: Schistocerca gregaria; assembly: GCF_023897955.1. NCBI lineage: Eukaryota > Metazoa > Arthropoda > Insecta > Orthoptera > Acrididae > Schistocerca > Schistocerca gregaria. The sequence goes on along the minus strand of NC_064926.1, from coordinate 84,528,485 downwards.
GTCCGGCCGGAGTGGCCGAGCGGTTCTAGGCGCTTCAGTCTGGAACAGCGCAACCGCTACGGTCGCAGGTTCGAATCCTGCCTGGGGCATGGATGTGTGTGATGTGCTTTGGTTAGCTAGGTTTAAGTAGTTCTAAGTTCTAGGAGACTGACGACCTCAGTTGTTACGTCCCATATTGTTCAGAGCCATTTGAACCATTTTGAACTGTGAGAATGGGCACACGCAATTCTCCGCTGTCAGATAGTACTAATATCACACCTAGTTGTACTGAAAGCTTATGCCGAGGAGCAAAGTATCGGCTCACTACTGAGTTATGCATACGGTTCAATGAGCAAATGTAATGCAACAAAATCTAGAGGTCAGGGTCCACTTCCGTGGCAATTTGTGGTAAGTTCCTATGGGACCAACTTACGTGCTACTTAAACTAACTTTAACTTATGCTAAGGATAATACACACCCATGCCCGAGGGAGAACTCGGACCTACTGCGGGGGCGAGCCGCGAGAACCGTGGCAAGGAGCATGAGACCACGCGGCTACCCCGCCACAACGAGCGAGAACACAGACGCGCAGACAGTCCAGTAAACAAGTACCCAGGCCTGTAGATCTAGAAAAGTCTTGCCCTCGCTGTTTTGCCTGCCATAACCGGCGAGACTGCTGTCACTCAACGCGACGTGTTACTCATGTCGAAAGAGAGGCCGTGCCCAGGCAGTTTGCTTGCAGTGGCAAGAGAACGCCAATTCTGCCCGCTCTCATGTGCATTCTGTGCACTACAGGCTGTAGCAGTAATTCAAGTAAGGCTGGGCCCTATCTCGCCCCAGTGCAGTGCGACGCCATTCCAGCAAACAATTTGTATCACTACAAACTGCTGGCCGTTGTGTTGACTTTCGATTGGACACAGGTGCTTCTGTAGCTTTGCTTACTCGTGCCACATACGAACAGTTAGGCTCACCACGTCAGTCTAACACACACCTCATTTCATACAACCCCCTCCACCCGCAGCCTCTGCGTCTCAACCGCCGGCTGCTCCTGCTCTGGAACTAAATCAGATTTTTCAGTTTCAGGACCGCCACATTGCTGTCTACTCTACAATTGCTTGCCACACAAGCTGCGTCTACTGCCCAACCGACCAACCAACCGATCCAACAGGTACCACTAAACAACATTCCACCGATTCGGAATTTCTGCGAAAAAGAAGAGCTATGGCTCGATTATTTCACCCAGTTCCAGGCCAACTGTCAAGTCCATCGAATTCAAGATACTGTGAAATCTCATTACTTCCTGTCCGTCACGGGAATCCCTGTGTTTCGCTTAATTCAAAGCTCTTCCCTACGTCGTCTCCGGACGCAGTCTCCTATGATCAAGTAGTGGGTGCATTGAGTCAGTATTACGAACAGCAGATTAACGTCGCGGCAGCCAGATTCCAGTTCTTTCGCCTCAATCCATTCTAACGCTAACAGATTATAGCAAAATGTGAAAAGACAAATAGTAAAGCAATGTGCAAAGCCACTGAAAAGAGACATAGGTTACTTCTGCAGCGCCTCTCCTGTAAAACAAAAATAAATGAGCAAATAGAATGACTGCAACGACAGCTCCCCGGCAGCAACCTAGAATACATGAAAAGCAAACAAAACTTGTTGATCAAACCCGTCGTCACTTCTTGTGGCTGTGCCCTCTAAATCTACATCGACGGTCTACAAATCACATTTAACTGCCTGGTACACGGAGCATCGAAACACTTTCATAATTCTCTATTATACCAATCACGTATAGCGCGTGGAAAGAACGAACACCTACATATTTCCGTACGAGCTCTGATTTCCCTTGCAGAGTGAGACTTTCATTCTGCAGCCGAGTGTGTGCTGATATGAAACTTCCTGGCAGATTAAAACTGTGTGCCGGACCGAGACGCGAACTCGGGACCTTTGCGTTTCGCGGGCAAGTGCTCTACCAACCGAGCTACCCAAGCACGACTCACGTCCCCTCCTCACATCTTTACTTTGGAAGGTAGGAGACGAGGTACTGGCACACGCAGGCTGCCGTGAGGTCTGGAACATGGCAAGGGAATTATAATTGAGAAAAACGGACGTAGCAGGTGGAATACATAACTTTAGTCCATTAATGGCGAACGTCGCTTTTGACGGTACATGATTTACAATATCAATAGAAACTGATCATCGCGCCTTGCTAGGTCGTAGCCAATAACGCAGCTGAAGGCTATGCTAACTATCGTCTCGGCAAATGAGAGCGTAGAAGTCAGTGAACCATCGCTAGCAAAGTCGGCAGTACAACTGGGGCGAGTGCTAGGAAGTCTCTCTAGACCTGCCGTGTGGCGGCGCTCGGTCTGCAGTCACTGATAGTGGCGACACGCGGGCCCGACGTATACTAACGGACCGCGGCCGATTTAAAGGCTACCACCTAGCAAGTTTGGCGGTGACACCACAGTATGCTGACTTCCTACGGATGTTACTACAAGACGTATCACTGGGTGACAGAATGGCAATGTACCTCCAACATGATGGATGTCCGGCACATAGCTCGCGTGTGGTTGAAGCGGTATTGAATAGGATATTTCATGACAGGTGGATTGGTCGTCGAAGCACCACAGCATGGCCCGCATGTTCACCGGATCTGACGTCCCCGGTTTCTTTCTCTGGGGAAAGTTGAAGGATATTTGATCCACCGACAACGCCTGACAATATGCGTCAGCGGATTGTCAATGCATGTGCGAACATTACGGAAGGCGAACTACTCGCTGTTGAGAGGAATGTCGTTACACGTATTGCCAAATGCATTGCGGTTGACGGACATCATTTTGAGCATTTATTACATTAATGTGGTATTTACAGATAATCACGCTGTAACAGCATGCGTTGTCAGAAATGATAAGTTCACAAAGGTACATGTATCACACTAGAACAACCTAAATAAAATGTTCAAACTCACCTACGTTCCGTATCTTAATTTAAAAAACCTACCTGTTACCAACTGGTTGTCTAAAATTGTGAGCCATATATTTGTGACTACTACAGCGCCATCTATCACAAAGCGAAAAATGTGGTCCAAGTAAAACACTCATATTTCTTTAAGTACTACACAAATATGTAATATAAAATGGGGGTTCCTATTTTTTAAAAAACGCAGTTGATATCTGTTTGACCTATGGCAGCGCCATCTAGCGGACCAGCCATAGCGTCATCTGGATTCCCCCTTCAAGCTGGACAAGTTCTGTTCTTTGTAGTTTTTCGTTTGACACTTATTTCGTGAGATATTTGGCCCGGTCACGATCAATGACTAACCTTCACTCACAACTAGCTAAGGTGCGAGGCATCAACTCCAACTGTGGAAGACTAGGGCACAGTGTGACGTATTGAGGTGCAATGCGAACTGAGTGCCGATGCAATGTACTGAATTACTGAGATTCAGATTTTTCAGTCGGAGGCGGCGGCCTAATGCACGCTGCCCAGGAGGCGTTGCCGGCGCGTAGCCTGGGGCCGTGTCTTGGTCTCCTCTTGCCATAGCCGCTCCTAGTTCCGCGCCTGCTATACAATGTTTCGTAGAGCCGACCGGTGTGCTGGCGAAGGCGCACAGCGGTACCGTTCGAATTTCCAACGCCGTTTCTACAAGAAAGGTTTGCACAGCAAATTCAGCTCCAGTCTTCCGCTGAACGTCGGTAGCACGCACCAAATCATAGGCACTTGCTGGCGATGTACCATTTGACACATCCTGACCATCAACAGTCAGGTAGTGACACCATGCAGCCTCAGAACATGCTTAGTACACGCTTCCTCAGTGACCACTTTCTCATTATCCGTTAGTATCCTTGTGTTTCCTACTTTGTCTTTCACTTTCTTTTTCTATTTCATGTGCACTCTTCTGCGCTTCAGCATCCAGTTTCTTTAAAAATTCTAAGATTTAGAAATATTGGTGAGGAGGCCTGCGAACTCATTTGAGTATCTCTTCACTTTGGCTCGTCCAGCCTATCGCTATTTTCTACCACGAAGTTTCTAATATAAAGTAGAGGAATCAGTTGTTTACTTTATTTTCCTCTCTTCTGGTTACGAGACGTTATTTTCTTCTAATCTCATAGACTTTTGCTGCTGACGTTACCTTCATGCTAATATTTTCTGAACTGTACAACTGTTTGTAAAATACTTTCTATGTCATTCTGTCGTTTACGTACTAATAAGGCTAACTAATGGCTCTGTTATACATAATCTGCTTGACTAATGTGAATTTTGGTTTTAAAATTAACTGTCGTTTCTTCCAAGTATTTCTGTTAGAATCTTCCAAATGGGCACATATTTCTGTCCACGCCTTATAAGCGGCGAAACTGGTTTTCGTGGCAGAAATGTAAGCCACTGGGCCGATCAGTCTGATGTTGTTCCCAGCTGGGGACACGTGGCAGAGGCTACAAGGTTATATTTTACTTTTGGCATGAGTGTAGCTGCTCCAAATTCTGACTGTTGCTTTTCAGCAATGTAATTTTACGTAATTAAGCTTTGTGCGCCATGAAAATTGTCATCTTGGTTAGTGTGTTTTTTTTGTCGTACCTGATTTCCTTTGTGTCGTTTTATAGGATTTAGCAACTTATCATTCTGATGAAGACATCCCTCGTAGGTGTCAAAGTATAGGTCAATGTACTTACCGTCCATGGGCATCCGGTTCACTGTTTAATCCGATGTTGAGAATCAATAAAACATAGAAAGGAAGCAGAAAATAAAATACATTTATTGGTATATTGGTTGTTTGCACCAGCAATCCATCTCGAGAATACTGCGGATCTTCGCAAGTTTTAAATGGATCAGTAAAAACGGAAAAGGCTTAATTTATTCCAAAATCTCCTATTTTAATGCTACCCAGGTAGGATCGCCAAAATACTGCGCGTGATAAAATGAAGTTAACTGAAGCAACACTAACCGTGATAGGGCCACATCCTTAAGACACAATTCTGCAGTATACGAAACGGCATGAGCAACACTTAGAAGTGTATCATAAGGTGGGCAATACGCATATTATTATTCAAAACCCGGCTGGAGTGGTCGAGCGGTTCTAGGCGCTATAGTCTGGAACCGCGCGACCGCTACTGTCGCAGGTTTGAATCCTGCTTTGGGCATGGATGTATGTGATGTCCTTAGGTTAGTTAGGTTTAAGTTCTAGGGGACTGATGACCTTAGAGGTTAAGTCCCATAGTGCTCAGAGCCATTTGAACTAATATTCAAAAATATTAAATAATATCAGGGAAGCAACATTCCTACACACCAATACAGAGATTATCTGTCTTTCCTGAGAAAATAATCCCAGGAAACTGAGAATACCATGACGGACGTGGAAAAACGAATCGGAAGGATTGTGAATTGGTAGTTCACGATGCTCGTGCCTGCGAGTTATGGTCACCATCGTCATTGTTCCGATATGAGCAGATCAGTGAAACCACGCCTGGCTGTCTGTAGAAACGCTCTGGCGAGTACTCGAACGTCGGACTTCTCGCTGATAGCGCAGTCTGCTGTTGCGGTTGAGAGCGAAGCCTGCGGTATACCGATGAGCTGAGTACCGAGTTCAGAGAGGAAGTCCATAATTTCTAGTCAGCAAAGAACTGACCGCTCATTTAGTCCTACCAACAACCGAGGTAACTAGTCCTTTTAAAGTTATATTGGTCCGCAGCAATTGTTTTCTTGCAACAAAATCTCTAGCCTGTAGATGCGAAATAATTTCGGTTTGCTCCCCACTTTTGCTAAAAACTCAAGCAGCAGTTAGAAATGCATCACAGGTCCTGCAGTAAGCTTTTCGTCAACACCGTGATATCTTTTGAACTTTTAACATGTCAGAGTTGTTTCTTCGTTGTTTTTGGACCGCCGGGGGGTATTTATCAGCCGGGTATACTTTCTATAGCATGGCTCGGGCTTCCATCTCCCGTTGGGCAGAGTTCCGTCATCTGGAAAGAATGCTTTCAGCTCCTATTATGAAGATCACCCACGAAAGTAAATGAGACAGTCAGCTTCACGCTAAATTACATGAAGATCAGATGATATCTGCACATACAACCACTGTAATCGCATTAATCCATATTAAAATGTGTATCATCAGAGCCTACGTAGTTCACCTCATGTATAATCGATTTATTTATCAAATACCAATGAACAGACACCGGCCAAACGGGTTGTTGCTTTAAAAATGCTGTTAAATGTATTCCAGTCGTCCCACACTTTGCGTTTATTTAAGTGCAGTAAAGTGACCACACCGTTACCACGAAAAGCACATCAACACTGTAACGTTACTTAACCCGATCTTCGCTTTCGGTGACACACGTGACGGTAGAAAATATTACCGAGGCCCGTATCATTCCCCACAACGTACTGCGTGGTTCATCACTGCAATGACCAGTGGCTTGTCTCTTTACACCCCCTCAGGCTCAGAAATGTGTAGCTCACTAGTAGTTCCTCGACCATTGTATGCTATTCTTTTTAACTCAGATGGCACAGCCATTGTGCTAGCTGGACTGCGAATAGCACTGTGGAAGACACGTGTGATTCATTCCGCTGATTTGATGCAGTTCGTTTTACACTCACTCTCTGCAGTGCTCGACAGCTCCTGTCCGTTAGTGTCGGAGCTCTGCCCGATCTTGGTTTATACGCGGTCGTTCCTTCACATTTCCACTTCATGTCCACACCGCCAACAGCCGGCGTGGACTGCTGTAGACGGGTTGTCACTCAGGTGACATCGAGTGACAAGTCCACGTTCTAAGTCACTCCACTTACCTGACCGACTCATTCTGCGGTTTCCGCTCCTCTATCGACAGTAAAATACTCCTCCTTCTCATACACTGGCGGCTCTACCCTTCACGTCTTCTAGTGGTCAATCAGCATTTCATAGGATTGTCTGGATGCTTTTGGTCAGATTGGATTAGGCATATTAAATTGCTGAATTTCTTCGCATCTTGATTTATGTTACACCTACTCTGGTTCCATTCAATTTAAAAGTAGACCTACTGAAATTTGGGATCAAGAGGATAAGGTAAAAACCTCTAAAAAAAAAAAGCTTGGATTTCTCACTGTATTACTTCTGCGTGATAAAATCATTCCTTACCTCATGTAGGCAAGTTACGTTCTCCAGTGCTCTTCACTGAATGTTTACTTTTTCTGCAAATCACGTTGTCCAGCTGTCGTCTCGGTGACTCTAAGACAGGTGGATAGGAACCAGAGCGAGTCAGACGATTTCATTTTGTGACGCACGATTGACCATCTTAGAGGTCTATTGTCGTGGAAAGTTAATTCTTGTTGCAATGAAAATTTACTTACCTTCAGTTCATTTCCAGGAAACTGGTACGTCATTGCTAATTTGAACTGTAATTTCCTTAATCTTTAATATAAAGGGAGTGGAAGGACTTGACTCAAACAGTGAACATTTCATTTCAACATATTTATTTGCATCATAGGTAAATCATTAAGAGCATTACAATCATAAATCAGATAATTTCTTTAAGAAACGCCATTTAGGCAAGCATTACAAACTGCTTGTCATATAAAACTACAAATGAATTAATCTCTTTAAAAACATTTTAAAACCCGCCACTCAGGCCAATTTTACAAACTGATTGTTATATGAAAGCACAAGCGAATTAATCTCTTTGCAAACATTAAAAAAAAAAACGCCACTCTTTGCAAACATTAAAAAAAAAGCGCCACTCGAGCCAAGTAAATCATTTGAAACAAACTTTACATCAAACAACCAGGAAATCATTCATTATTTACACATAGATCGATATTAGCAAACTACTTTGCAAGGTTATAGACATTTTGATCAATAATAACCCAGTTATTTTTCCATCAAAATTGACATACGCCACTAAGGCTGAATTACACCACAATTTTAGGAAACGGTTTTAATTAAGACACATTCTTCTAGAAATCCCTCAAAATTCTTAAGACAAATATTTAAAACATTGAACCCAGGAACCTTGCACGGCCACCATAAGTTTTAGAAAACTGTAGCTTATACAATACCCGAGGACCAAGATTGTGAGGTCGCGACTTGGCCAGGAACGGTGTGGGTGACTGAGTACTTACCTTCGAATTAAGATGTGGACCCCGTTTGTACTTCCATCCCGTTCAGAACACCGAAATCGGAACCAAACAGCACACGCGTGCTCAGGCGAAATCCACCGCCCGTACGGCAGCCAGTAATTTAAAAGGAGAGGCTCTGCATTTCGGTGGCCCACTGATTCTGATCGTGAAACATAAATCAGAAGCGACAACAGGGAACAACAACCCTTCCTTCACCTTAATACTCAAACTTATACAGAAAACTACTTCGATGAAATTGAGAATAATATAACTAATTTCACATCTTTAAGCAGAACCACGTACACGAATGATGCAAACGGAACTGTCTCATTAAAACCCAAGTATCACATGTGTAAGTAGGCTGTTTAGGTTTTCTTATTGGTAACGCCGCTTAGCGCTTGGTATGAAAAATCACTGGCTGTGCTGTACGCAGTGTGTGTTTAGTTTGCATTGTTGTCTGCCATTGTAGTGTTGAGCAGAGGCAGCTGGATGCTTACAGCGCGTAGCGTTGGGCAGTTGGAGGTGAGCCGCCAGCAGTGGTGGACGTGGGGAGAGAGATGGCAGAGTTTTGAAATTTGTAAGAATTGGTGTCATGAACTGCTATATATATTATGACTAGTAAGGTAAATACATTGTTTGTTCTCTATTAAAATCTTTCATTTGCTAACTATGCCTATCAGTAGTTAGTGCCTTCCGTAGTTTGAATCTTTTATTTAGCTGGCAGTAGTGGCGCTCGCTGTATTTCAGTAGCTTGAGTAACGAAGATTTTTGTGAGGTAAGTGATTTGTGAAACATATAGGTTAATGTTAGTCAGGGCCATTCTCTTGTAGGGATTTTTTGGAAGTCAGATTGCGTTGCGCTAAAAATATTGTGTGTCAGTTTAAGCACAGTCTTGTAATAATTTTTCTAAGGGGACGTTTCATATGTCGACCCTTAGCCACAGATACCTCACTGGAATCTTCTGATTTTTTTCTTGTAGTTTGTGTAGTTAGTGTAGCCTTTGTTTATTGCTAGCGCGTAATCATAGAGAGAATTTCCTTTGTAGTTGCAGTCTTTCATTGTCGTACAGTAAAAAAGTTGTGGCATGCATGTAGATTTGCACCAAGTATTTCGCAGCTGCGCTTGCAATTAACTAGATATTATTTTCAGTGCTATGTTAATGTGTTCTCTTATTTTTGTTCTTCAAATTGTGTTTTTCTGTGTTGTCATGTGAAAAATTGTGACAATAATGGCGTGTGAAAAACGTAACACTAGGCTCCAAAGTAAACTGAGAAATGACAGTGAAGACGAAAGCAGTGTGTTAGCGTCACCATGTAATGAATTCACTAACGTTCAAAGTAGTAATTTGGTAATAGCGCATAGGGAAATGGAGCGGGCTGCAAATAATGGTGTAGGCAGTGAAACAATTAGTGAACAGGGAAGCATTATCGATAGATCGGTCGGCAACAGCTCGCCTCAGGATTCCGAAATGACAGGACACAATCTTGCAAATACTGTAGATTCAGATTTTGCGACCTCACCGTTTTCTCAAATAAATCAAGACACATTTTCTGCTTTTCAACATGCGAATATTGCCGGTTCAAATGCACTGCCGAAAAGCACTGAGGAACATGTTTCAGACACCAGTGCACTGTTATTACAGTTAATGCAACAAATGGGACAAAGCCTACAAAAGTTAGACAGAACGCTTGAACAAAATCAGAAACAAATGGTACAAAATCTTCAAAAGTTAGACACAATGGAACAAAATCAGAGACAAACACAACAAAAGCTTCAAAAGTTAGACACAACGCTTGAACAAAATCAGAAACAAATGGGACAGAATCTTCAAAAGTTAGACACACTGGAACAAAATCAGAGACAAACACGGCAAAAGCTCAAAAGCTTCAAACGTTAGACACAATGGAACAAAAGCTTCAAAAGTTAGACACCACACTTGAACAAACACGTGAAGATTTAACTAATGAGTTACATAACATTGAATCAAAATGTCAAAAAGTCTGTAATGACGTAAAAACATAAATTTGTGAGCATTTCCAACCTATTTTTTCGCGGCATGAAAATGCATTACAGAATCACGAAGCAGCCATAAAAGAACTGCAAACTATTGTTCATGAAAATCATGAGACCTTGCAAGCTAAAATTGACTCAGTTACATCTACCGATTCGGTTACGCAACTTGCAAAAACTCAAGCGAACTTAAAGGACACAGTAGATACTCTGAAAATTGGTTCAGAAAGACACACAGAGGAAATAATTTCACTGTCGGATAAAGTAGCCGAACTTTCAGATCAGTTCACTAACTTATCTACGAAGGTAGATGATGATCTGAATGACACAAAACCTGTAGCCTTCACTGACACTGAAGAGTATGAACAAATTAGTAATTTCAAACAGAATCAAAATCAAATCAACACACAGTACAAAAGAGAAATGCGGGAAGTACAAGATCAGTTGGCTCAAGTAATACAAGAATTACATATTTCAGAGGACACTCGCGCCCCAGTATGGGAAGAGGGAGATAGCAATACAGAACAACCACAAAATAATAACACAAGGCATTTCGGAAATCATGAAAGTAATTGGCAAGGTGCACCGAATTTTGAGATGGAACCGCCGATACGACGTAACAATGACCGATATGCTACCCGCCGACACGATGATTTTGACTATAAGCTGTTCATTACTGCACGTAAATTCAAAACATTTAAGAATTCTGGCAACGACATTCATCCACAAGCGTGGCTCCGTCAATTCTCTCATTGTTTTCCTCCCAACTGGTCATTAGAACACAGATTAAATTATGTGGCTACTTAGAGAATGAACCAGCTGTAAGAATGCGATCGGTCATTCACGATTGTCACAATGAAGGAGAATTTTACCATGCCTTCCTCTCAGCATATTGGTCCCAAGCCACACAAGACCGAGTAAAACATAGCATCATAATGATGAAACATTTCGAACAATCTGAATTTTAAGTCTTGTCAAATATTTTGAAGACATGTTACATAAGAATCAGTATCTTTCAAACCCATACAGCCCCTCAGAACTCATCCGCATTTGCTTAATCAAATTACCTGAACATTTACGACAGATTATTTTAGCAGGACGATGCAAAGACGACATTGAAGCTTTTCAGGGACTGTTACAAGAACTGGAAATTGACACTGACAATCGCGAAACGCGAAAACAGGAACACAACAATTACAGGTCACACCTGTCACAATTCCGCGATGACAGAAATAATACACAAGGCTATTCGTACAACGTAAATCGTGACCAAAACGGACACCACCCGTATGACAACCGTTGGCAGAGTAGTAATTATTACAAGGAAAGATCACCTCTCCGCGGTAATGACTATCACAGAGACAATCAGAGAAACAGACAATATGGAAACCAAAATAATTATTATCAAGGAAGACGGAATAACTTAAGACGCAACGGTCCATCGCGCAGTTACGATTCAGGGAGAAATTCTCCACCACGTAACCGACAAGAAAGAAACTATGGAATCTACCGACATGACGACAGACAATATGATCTTAACGACAGACCTGAATTGCATCATAACTGGCGGGATTCAAACAGATCAGGGCCCTCTCGGCAGGGTGAATTTGTAGAAGTTAGGTCTCCTAATCCCAATAACGACGCGCGCCAACAAAGAAACAGACAATGACTCGCACCGCAGGCAGCCGCGTGAGCCGGCTGGCTCAGAGAAAAATAACATAAGCTAACCTTGAGCAAAATTCCAGTGTTCCTTACCACATTAACCACATGATAATTGCTTTTCAGTTGACAGTCTGCGTACTACGAAGAGTAAAGGTTTACACCACATTTCACATGTAAAACCGTTTATTGAAATATAATCTGCTTTTTAACTTTGTCTTTGCCATAAAACATTTCACTTCACATTTCTAGTATGCTTTGTCACACTGAGAAACTGTTAACATGCAACAATGTTTTGAAGTTAACTATACAGTCTAGAATCTAGGGAACATTTTTTAAACAGAAATTACTAATGCATTGTTATAGTGAACAGACGACACAGTGTTGTTATTTGTACATTCTTGCTTGTTAGTTGCACGATTACTCAACGACTATAAGGCTTACATACTTAGAACATTTACCAGTACTGCTAATGAGATTTTAATGCAACATTTTGGTTAGAACAACAATACGTTACAGTACAGTGCTTACTTCTTCACGGCAATAAGCGTAATAACTAAGATTTCTATACGCAAAGCATTTCAATTTCGTTTATCATGAGGTAAGTACATTGACTTCTGCAGAACTTAGCTTTCGGAGGACAATAACTACGACACTTCCACAGAGATTGTCTTACAGCAAGACGCACATTTAGCGCTACAGGACATGCATTAAACTATTTATTTTTCAACATATTTGAATTACAAAGAAAGTTTTCCGTGATACATTTCATTCCATTGCTGTAATCTGTAACACCTAAGGATATAATTACATTAATCCTCAGGGGGGTACACGCTTACTTTGTGTACCATGTGTCTGGCAAACACAAGGAGCCCTAGCTAATATGGTATTTGCTTATACAACTTTACACATCGGTACCATATTTCTCTAACACATAAATTACACAGGTACCTGATCATTTAACTGAGAGACACAAACATTTATTATACTACATCAGTGACAGATGTTTACGCAATTACTCAGTCGGATAATTTCACACTTACGAAATTGTATTTTGTCTCTACTTGTGAACTGTTCATATTTCTTTGGAACCATTGTGATAATATGAGAGCTTTGAATGTCGTATTTGGTATGGGATCATGATTTTTAAAGTACGTTTGAGGCAGATGACACTGTTGAAATGAGCAGAGAATATTTTTTAGGTTTTGAAGTTATTGCAGAAAGCTACGATGATTTTGAGATTTAACTGAGTTTTTATGATGTTATTATGACGATGACAACGTGTATTATGCTGTTTGTGTATGTTTATGATCAATAAGCTGATGGTATAAGAGTTATTTGATTATGCTACGTATCTGTTATGATGAAATATTGAAGAAGTGTCGACGAATAACGTAAGGAATAATGGGTAGTGGTTAGGGACTCTGGTTTGTGAAAAAGGATGTTGGAAACCGAGAATCGTACTTTAAGAGTTATGAAATGAGTGTATATGCGTGAATGTATCACTATGCTGGCGAAAATTATTTGGACACTATTCTATTTAAAGGATTTTGTTTCTACATATTTGTAACGCAAATTCTTGACCTGTGAATTTTTTTTATATGAGACTGCCACTGTAGCGGAAACTGATGTAAATATTTCGATAGGACAGTTAAGTGACCACCTGCACGTAATGCGTCGTGGGCACCCAGCTGCGCGACAACCACCTGACAAAAGAAAGCCATTAGTGTGTGCCTGTCAGAGGCACAGGTGGAGAAAAAAAAAAGAGGTCATTATCCTCGCTATTGAGATTCCTTTGCAGAAAGCATCGCAAATACTACACGCCCAAAATTGAAAACATATGATTACACTGTGGAGCTCTTAATTTATGATATTTACTGAAATGAAATGATGAGAAACATTCCATGTCTATTGTCTTGCTAGTTGGAAGATTGTTTACTGCATTATGAAATGACTTATGGCTAGCGGATGACGTTTCACGCCTTGCTTCGCCTATTTTGTTTAATATCTAATTTCTAGCTGCACTGCAGCATTGGTTAAAATAAATTTTATGGATATACTAATATAAATATTTTATGCCTACAGATCCAGTAAATAATAACTTTATGATGTACTTAAAACAAAACGAAGTAGCACAAAAAGACATTTCCCTTCACAGAAATTGCATACAGAATTGTCTTTTCAAGTACATGGTAATATTTTTTTACAATAAATTTTTGTGGTGCACCACTTTAATTGCATAGACATTAAGATGTGAATAGACATTGTCCTTATCTGCATTGTTGTCTTTAGTGTAACATTTTTTCTGATTGAGCTTTGTCATGTTTAGGTATAAGTTATAGCATTTGCTGCGGCTGTTTGCCATTCATAGTGCTACTGAATGTCACTTTGTATTACTAGGTTAAGCCAATTTTATTACTGATATATTTCTTTTTGTTTGCTGCGTATTGCCTTATATTAGTTGTAATATTGCTGCCTTTTTTGCCAATTTCCATTTTTTAACATTGCTGTTTGTGGTAATTTGTTTTGTGCTGCTGCATTGTGTCGTCCCTTAGTTAAGCATCTCAGCTCAGTAGATTTAAGTTAGCTTAAGAGGGGGTAGACTATATGAGAAACTAACTATGATGATTTGGAAGAAATGCATTGAGAAGCTATAAGAAAATGGTTTGGCCAAAAAAGTAGTGTACAGTGGAGAAAAACTATTTTTGAAAGAGGATGTGAACAGAATACAGAAAGCAGGTTTAGATAGGACTTTTTGGGAATAATGATGATCTAAGGGAGATCTCTATGCAAAATACTGCAGTAAAACCAACCCTGTCCTTTCCTTTTGTGTTATCCCTCTATGTGTTTATGTACCCTTGTGTATTTGTCTTTTTCCTGCCTTTATGTGTTTAGCTAATAAGATTTATGTTGTAGAATTTTTCAAATACTGTGTTATTTTCTTTGTAAATATGTTCAGACATTATTTATTGTGTTTTGTTTTAATGCTCATGTGTGAAGTTGATGTTTCAAAAGTTATTGTGATCTTTTATGTATGTAGTTTTTGTATGTAGTTTTTGTAACAGTGATGTATATGTTATTTCGATTCTTTTGTAAAGACTGTATTACTGCAAATGTTATCTGTACTATTATGTTCTTCAATGATATATTTTGTACCTTTGTTATTGTATTCTTATGTTATAAAATTGTAATTGACACCAGTTCATCAAATTAAGTAACTTGTAAATTACATTTCACAGCACATGTTTATGTTGGTCATAGTATATGGACAATATGTGAGAAGTAGGGACTGATAGTGTTTGCACATGTGTTAATAATTCAGTAAGGGACTGGACAACAGCATTGCTGGTTGTAAGGACATTTCAAAAACAATTTTTGTGAGTGCACAAGTGGTGTTTATGGACTTGCTATATTATCCGCAAGACTCTTCAATGGTGGTTGTGCACCTGCACAGTCAAACAGATGGCTGCTGGCCATCTCTACAAGGACTACAGTGGGTCTACACGTTTGATGACCCACCAATACCATTATTTCTACAAGGACTGCAGTGGGTCTGCACCTCTGGTGGCCCACCAATAGTAATCTCTACCAGGACTACAGTGGGTCTGCTCTGTGATGACCTACCTACCGATAGTCTTCAACGTCGACTGACTCTGTTGTGGCCTATTACCTGTTTGCATGTCAAGAGTCAGCACTGTCTTTCGTTGGAAGGACAACACTACTTCTTCAAGACTGCTTAGCAATCCACTACTTCCAAGTGCAATTTCTTTTATTGCTCAGACTTTGAAAAAAAACACTGGAACTTTACTATGATGAACGATCAGGACTGTCTTTATGGACTGTGAGAGAATTTTAGCTTTTGACCAACATTGTATCGATAAGTCTGTGCATTTCATTTCTTTGTTATTGTAATTATGAAAAAATTTTTCAAATCTGTACTGGCCACTGCCCAAAACATTTTGTAATTTTTTTGTGGGGAGCATGGGGGCTATGTAAGTAGGCTGTTTAGGTTTTCTTATTGGTAACGCCGCTTAGCGCTCGGTATGAAAAATCATTGGCTGTGCTGTGCGCAGTGTGTGTTTAGTTTGCATTGTTGTCTGCCATTGTAGTGTTGAGCAGAGGCAGCTGGATGCTTACAGCGCGTAGCGTTGGGCAGTTGGATGTGAGCCGCCAGCAGTGGTGGACGTGGGGAGAGAGATGGCGGAGTTTTGAAATTTGTAAGAATTGGTGTCATGAACTGCTATATATATTATGACTAGTAAGGTAAATACATTGTTTGTTCTCTATTAAAATCTTTCATTTGCTAACTATGCCTATCAGTAGTTAGTGCCTTCCGTAGTTTGAATCTTTTATTTAGCTGGCAGTAGTGGCGCTCGCTGTATTTCAGTAGCTTGAGTAACGAAGATTTTTGTGAGGTAAGTGATTTGTGAAACGTATAGGTTAATGTTAGTCAGGGCCATTCTCTTGTAGGGATTTTTTGGAAGTCAGATTGCGTTGCGCTAAAAATATTGTGTGTCAGTTTAAGCACAGTCTTGTAATAATTTTTCTAAGGAGACGTTTCACATGGAGCACCTGACGTGGGCCTGTAAGGTACCACACGGTAACCTTTAGACACGGAATATAGATCGTTCGAGGATGCTGCACACATTATCAATGTTTTAGACACTTGACAGCTGAAGTAAGAACAATACTATTAAGGAGCGAAGCACACACTTCATAAGAGGCATAAAATATCACGTCACAGTCCTTGTAACGCTTTGCTGTCTCAAGAGCAATCATCATTATATTTCACTAATCGTTGGTAGGACTTGAATTACTTAACTTGACGCCAGCTCCTGGATCGATGTGGCAAAGACACCAGGCGTTGCTTAGTCCGATAGTAACAGCGTGTTCCTTCACGGAAGCGAGCACATGCATAGCTTCACGAGGTTGCCAAGAAGCCACAACGCCGGCCCGCTGTTACTGACCCCAGTACGATCAAACGCCAACTGCCGCCAGTACTCTAGCACACCGGCTCGCTGTCGTCTCTCCAACGTCTCGCTAATACTGGCACTTTCGCGTGCCGTGGCCGACGTTGTTGTCCCCTTCCAGTCCGTACTGCCCGCTACATACTAACCTGGCCCGGACTTCTGCCAGAGGGAATCGATAGTGCCTAACCAAAGATATCCCTGGCACCACTCCCGCCACGGTTCGGAAATAATTCATTAGCTCAAAGAGAATAGTAATTTGGTGTGGTTCAGTGGCATGGGCAAGTCTTTCTGTGCATGCCACTATGGTAATTTGAATTTTCTTGTCCCAGATATCCAGTTGGGAAAAGGGGACATACAGTTTAACTTGGGATATGAGCCACTTGTCATTTCTGGTGAATCTCTACATGGATGAGAGGTGAAGACCGGGTTAAACGCAGACTTGAAAAATCTGTGGTCCGAACGGGAATCTTGCGACCTTTCGGTTTCCAGCCACCCGCTTTACTGCTAAATAATCAGTCCCGACTGCTAGGATATTATTCGCATGAAACATTTGGAAGTAATTTCCGACGTGTCAAATAAATGTTAATCGATTTATTTTACTTATGCTTTATTTGTAATTTAACTGGGCATCAGAATAACACGGGGAGGAGGAAGTAATGCTCCACTGGAAAATTCTGGCACACCATTTAAGAAACTGCGTACCAAAATTAGAAGCGTTCTGTGAATGAAAGAGTCAACTACAAAAATACGCAGTAAAGTTGTCACAGTTCAATAAAAGAAAATAACAAGATTATATCTTTCTCGAAACTCGAGCATACAGCAGATGCTAATGCCTTGATCGTAATTTCTGATGAAGAAGATCACTTAGAGATATCAGTTTTTGATCAATCCGTTGAAGAGTGCCAAGGTTCATGAACGGAAACCAACGCCAGCTGGACTGATGGGGAGAAAATGGCAACACCAACAAGGAGTTGTGCAACATAATTGAAGATTTGTGGGCGCATTTCTAAATCTGAGAGATGATGTCTATTTCAGTTTCGCGACAGTCGCTAAAATTTCCGCTAGTGCCGCCACTATGAAGACGCAAATGAGGTTAGCTTTGAATACACGCTGTAATGGTCATTTGCGTGATTAACTTTGAGAGTAGACATGGTGAATTGGCGTCAGTCTAAAATGCCTTTAAGGCGACAAAGAGGCCACTACCAACACTCCACTGAGGTTGAAAGAGGCGAGGAGCTGGATGTTCCTTCTCACATATCGCAGAGAGACTTGGCAGGCATGTAGCAGCAGCACAAGATTGCTGGCAGTGGTGGTGACAGGAATGTACGGTCGAAAGAAGACTAGGCTCCGGACGGCCACGTGGCAATGCTAAGAGAGAAGACGTCATGTTTGACGTAGGTCTCTGGCACATCTTACTGCATCTGTAGAAGCAATCTGAGCAGCAGTTGGCACCACAGTGCCACAACTGACTGTTGCAAGTCTGTCACTTCAAGGAAAGCTCCGAGCCAGACACCCTGTTGCGTGAATTCCATTGACCCCAAACAATCGCCATCTACGACTTCAGCGGTATTAAGCGGCAGCTCATTGGAGGGCAGGGTCAAGGTCTTTCTGATGAAAGCTGGTTCTGCCTCGGTGCCACTGATGGCAGTGGATTTGTTGGGAGGAGGTCAGCTGAAGGCCTGAATCAACCTGTCTGTGTGTTATACACAGTGAATCCACAGCTTTAGTTATGGTCTGGTTTGCGCTTTTGTATGACAACAGGAACACTGTACCGGTTATTCCACCCGCCCTGACTGTAAATTTGTACGTCTGTTCGGTGATGCGACCTGCTGTGCTGCCATTCATGAAGAGCATTCAAGTGGTGTTTTCCAACAGGATAACACTCGCCCACGTACCGCTGTTGTAACCCATCCTACTCTACAGATTGTCGACATGTTGCTTTGGCCTGTTAGATCACCAAATCTGTCTCCTGTTGAGCACATAAGGGACTTCATCGGACGACAACTCTAGTATCTTGCTCAACCAGCATTAACCGTCCTTATATTTACTAATGTAAGAGGAGTATAACGGGCGGGGGCACTACGAATGTAGTGCGGGACAACACGTTGAGAAGGTGGGTTTTGCGGGAGGCGTGCCAGAGATAAATCCCTGCAGTCGCGCTATCCTCTGTGTCCTCGATGGCTCAAATGGTCACGCGCCAGAGTGCTGCGGGCGAGGCGCGCACGGTGTGTTTGTGTTTACTTCGGCCGCTGTAAGTGCCGTTTTCCCTTCTAGGCCACCATGGGGCACAACTATCGGAAGAAGACATTACGATTCAACTTTTGTTCGACTTCGCCCGACCTAAGGCCCTGGAGGTAGAACGATTTATTCGCGATGAAGTTAAAATACGGATCTAATTGGCTTGCACTTGTCGATAGTTAGCAGTACCGTCTACGTCAAAATGATCAACGATGTGGCGTGCGACAAGGTGCTTCAAGAGGCCAAACGTGGACTGCGCTTCTGTCATTCCGACGGCAACGTCGGACCCGTTACCGTCGATCACGCAGGTCTCGGCACACGGACGATAAGGATCTTCGAACTGCCGTTCGAACTACCTGCAGACGTCGTCATCGAGGCGCTTCGTCCCTGTGGCAACTTTCTGGAACATGTCGCCGAAAGGTGGGAACAATTTCAGACCTATCCCGTTTTAAATGGTGTTCGACAGGTTCGCATCGAGTTGCAGAAACACTTACCTTCCTATCTACGTATCGGAGGCTGCCGTGCCATTATAATGTACGACGGCCAACCTCGAACCTGTTCCGGTTGCGGGAAAGAAGGTCACCTACGGTCTGAATGCATTCAACGACGTGTCGCGCAGCTCCCGTTGTCGGAAGCGTCCGTCACATCCACGATGACCGCCCTACCGGTCACTTACGCAGCGGCTCTTGCCACGTCTACAGTTTCGTCCAGTCCGTCGCCCGGTCCTTCCGATCGGCACGTCCCACCGCCCCAGTCACCTATGGACAGTGTAGACGCCCTACCTGATGACCTTGCCGCCGAACAGGCTCCCGCACCGGCCGCTGAAGAGAACAGTACTTCTTCACAACACCTATTTGACAATTTCGTTGTACCCACCGACACCTTCGAACCAGTTCGACGCTCTTCCTTGCCGTCGCCCGACACTGAGGAACACGTGCGCAAACAACGCTCGCCACGTAGGCGCAAACGCCGTCGCCGTTCACCCCCGGGCTCTCAAAGCGTCGCCACCCGTGACGACGAAGACGACACCCAACCAGCCGACATTTCCACGCAGAGGTCGGCGGACAACTTTCACGATGAACGTTTCGCAGGACGGGACCACTACGGAGGTCGCCATGCACAATGTAACGATCGGTGCGCCGGTTGAGACGCCTGTCTCCCCGCCGACAACTCCAGATCTCTCTCACCACGACGCAATTCCCATGGACATTAGACGGACCCACGGACCAGGAGCATGGGCCGACGAGATTGAGAAAGAGACGGCCCCTCCTCCGGATGAGTTGCCTCCGCCGGACGAGGCTGCTTGGTAACATCAAAAGCAAGGCACTGCAGCTGATGGGACGGCACTTCCTGTCGGTGCCCTCCTCTTACTTCCCTTGGTGATAGTAGATGCGCGTCCACCACCGGTGAAACAAACGTACCGGTTTGCCACACTGAACATCAAAACGATCGGCACTGCACCGAAGCTGCAACTCCTATGCGACATGCTTCGGGCCTCTGACGTCGACGTCGCCCTTCTTCACGAAGTACGCGTTGCCTCACTATCACCAGTCTTTGGCTACGATTCATACACGTCCACATGTGATCAATCAGGGCGTGGAGTGGCTTTCTACATACGCGAAGGAATCCCACTCAAGGACACGACAATCCTTCCCTGTGGAAGAGGCATGGCTGTTACCATCTTCGACACTCGCGTCATCAATATCTACGCTCCGTCTGGCTTCTCGAACCGTCGGCAGCGGCCCACTTTGTTCGGACATGACGTGGCGCCCCTGTTTTCTGGACGCTATGATCGCCTTATCATGGGAGGCCATTTCAACTGTATCCTCCATCCGCAGGACCAAATGCCTGGTTATTCGCCGTGCCCGGCGCTTCTCACCTTAACCGAAGATATTCATCTAGTGGACGTTTGGGAGAAAATTTATGGCAATACCCCAGGTTTTACCCATTATACAGCACATTCTGCGAGCAGACTGTACCGGTTTTATGTCTCTGCCCACCTTGGCAACGACGTCGCCCAAGCTGAACGGTGGCCCCTTGCATTTTCGAACCACTGCGCCGTCGTTTGCTCCCTGGCTCTGCCACCTCAGTCAGTGTGGCGCAGCAGAGGTTACCGGAAGCTTAATAGCTCCCTCCTTAGTGATCCACACTGCCGACTATGTATTGCCACTACATGGGCGTCTTGCGAAAGACGCCTTCCGCAATACACATCCACGTTCCATTGGGGGCTCAAATGTGCCAAACCTGCGATCAGAAAGGCCTTCATACAATGTGGCAAGGAAGCAGCAGCATGCCATCGAGACACCACAAATTTTCACTTCACCGTCCTCCGTGAGCTCGATGCGCTCCCTCCATCACCTGACACCCATAGGGAACGACAACGTACCAAAGCTCGTCTCCTCTCTCTCCAACGTGCACGACTGCAGGGTGTCGTGGTGCGTTCCCGACGACAAGACCTCCTCCACGACGAAAACCCCATCCGTGCCGCATCCGACTATAGTCTTCGACGTCGACTTTTCGTCTCCAACATCACGACCTCCGATGGTGTTCACCTCACAACACAGGCGGCGGTGGTGTCTGCCTTTGCTGAAAATTATCGCCAATTTTATGATGATGAACCGATGGCGACGCCCATTCCTGATGATCTCCGTATTTCCCCTGATCGGACCCTCACCGTAGCGGAGTCAACGTCCATGATGTCTGCAATCACCGCAGAAGAGGTGGTAGATGCGATCAACAAAGGGGCCAAGAACAAATCACCCGGACCAGATGGTCTGCCAGTGGAGTTTTACCAGGCGTTCACCACGTTAATGCTTCCTCGCTGGACGGAAATGATTCAGGAACTCTTTACTCCGTCCTTGCCAATTCCACCTGAATTCGTCACTGTCATTCTTCTACCTGTGCCTAAACCGAAGGGAGGGTCTCATGTCTCTGCATATCGCCCCCTTACACTACTGAATGCAGACTATAAAATCTATGCACGCCTACGCACCGTCTTACCTACGGTCCTTTCACCTGAGCAGACTGCACGTGGTTGTGGGGCCACCTTACAAACAGCCCTAGGAGAATGCCGTGACCTCATTGCACTGGCGTCGGTTTGTCGCCTTCGTGCAGCACTGGTATCCGTCGATTTCACGAGTGCCTTTGATCGCGTTCGACACCCATTCCTCCTCATGGTGGCGACACGAATGGGGTTCCCATTACTTTTTGTCGATGCCATTCGCCGGTTACTACTTCCCGCGGTCTCGATGGTACAAGTCAATGGGAGGATTCTAGGACCGATCCCTATACGCCGCTCTGTGCGTCAAGGATGCCCTATGTCTACTTTACTATATGCCATTGCACTTGAGCCCCTCATCACTGGACTTACCTCTAGACTGCAGGGCCTCACTTTGCGTGACTACACTTTCCACTGTAGGGCTTATGCGGACGATCTTCTCTTTCTCACCTGCTCCTCCACGGACCTCAATGACGCCATCCAATTGATCCACCAGTATGGACGTCTTTCTGGTAGCATTCTTAATGTCCGCAAATCGACTATGATGCACACAGGGCCCGGCCTCCCGGCTATGGTGCCGAACCCACTCCCAGTCAGTACCACCCTTCGTTACTTGGGTATCGAATTTACGAGCTCCACACACCGCACAGTGGCCCTGGCATACCGGCGGCTTTTGCAGTCGATTCGGCGCCATGTCCATGGTCAAGTGCACCGTAACTTAAACCAACTCCAACGTGTGTCCTATGTCAACATGTATGTAGCCCCTAAACTGGTACACGTCGCCCAGATCCTCCCAATGCCGTTACTCCTTGGCCGCCGCATCCAATCAGCCTTTGGATATTTCGTGTCAGCAGGGGCACTTTTCAGTCCGCTACAACACTCTAACATTGCCTCCTGCCAAAGGTGACCTTGGACTCGTCAACGTGCGGGCACGATCTTCTGCACTCTTTGTCCACACTCTGTTGCGGCACTGCCAGGGGACGGTTCCGTCCTTAACACGCAGTCTCTTAGATATCCTCCGACCAGCTTCTCTCGATCCACCGATCAATGTGGCACCTATTTCTCCATTATTGTACCATGTCGCCAATTGTTTCATAGAACTCAGCTACGTTCGGGCCGATCTTCCAGTCACCCGTCCTCCCCGTACAAAAGATTACTATCGTTTGTTTATGCTGTCTAACGCTTGCGACCCCATGGTGCTACAGCATCCTGACATTAACTGGCCCACGGTTTGGGGGTGTGTGCATGCACCCTTTTTACCGTCGTCTGTGTCCGCACTCTGGTATGTTTTAGTCTATGGAAAAATCCCGACTAATAGTCGACTTTATCACATAGGACTGGCCACCCCCCCTCTCTGCCCTGACTGTCAGCTCGAAGACACCGACGAGCACCGTCTTACGTGCCCTTGAAACAAAACGTATGGCTCCTCATCCAACGAATCTTGGGCTTTTACCTCTGTGCCCCGCCAACGACGGTAACCCCGGATTTCCTGTTGTTGCCCCAGACATTTCACTACCCCCTTGCTAAGCACCATACCCTCATCTAGTTTCAAGGACATACTTTAGAATACCTCTTTCAAAGTAGTCCGCATACAGTCCTTGACTTCTAGTACAAAGTTGTGACCGCGCATAGCACCCTCACCCGAAAACCATCTTACCGACAAACTTTTGGCGGTTATCTCCGCAGCGTCTTCCTTGACCCCCCTCGAAGTTGGGGTGTACCATGCCTACCTGTAACATGATGCAGCACTCTTATCCACGTTCCCATGCATCGACCAAACGAAAAAAAATTAAAGATAGGAAGAGGACAGAATATGTTATATTTTGTTGTATTTAATGTTTTTCTTTTTAATTAATTAATTTATTTTTTTGCTTAACTAACAGTCATTTGTATATGTTTAAATGGTATGGTACCTTGAAGAACTCTTGCATAGTGACTATATATGTACGTTTAGTTCGTTCAATACAAATTATTAAAAAAAAGAAATAAAGAAAAGGAAAAGACAACAGGATATGTTATATTTTGTTGTATTTAATGTTATTCTAATAATTTGTAAAAAAAAAGCAGTTAAGGCGCCAGACTTAAGTTCTGGTTCCCGAGAGGGGGCGTGGGTTCGAACCCCACACCTGGAAAAAAAATGGATAGAGCGTCTGCCATGTAAGCAGGAGATCCCGGGTTCGAGTCCCGGTCGGGGCACACATTTTCATCTGTTCCCGTTCACGTATGTCAACGCCTGTAAGCAGCTAAGGGTGTTCATTTCATTGTAATTTCGTCCTTATATTGACCGACCAAATGTAGCAGGCATGGAATTCCTTCCAACTAACTGACATCCAGCCCCTGTACAACACAATGCTTGCTCGTTTGCACGCTTGCATTCAACATTCTGACGGTTACACTCATTAAATGTATCAAAATTTCACATTTGCGCTTACATTAACTTGTGATCTTCTAACGTTAATCATATATGTTACCTAGAGGAACGCGTTCCCGAAATTTCATTACCCTGTATATTTACTTTTTGCTGTTGCGACTTTTTTCCGTCAGTATATCTGCGAAAAAGAGAACTGACTGTGCATAGGGAGCCATGCAGTAGGCAGAGTCAAGTGAATAATAATGCTCAGTTGGAACAGAACACGTATTTGTACATTTGTACACAACCAATCACAAAATATAAAATGAATAGGCATACAGAATTATGGAACTCACAATCGATTTACTGATAAGCTCACGATTAAACGCTACACGTCAGAGATAGCCTGTAGCAAAGAAACTAGAGCCAATTGGGAAATCCGTTTCCAGATTTAGATTCAGCTTACCAAATATACCCAGTATACGTTCAAATATCCCTGGCAACAACAACAAAAAAGTTTTTTGTAGAGCTGTGTTATTATGAAAGCTTTGTTCTTTATTATGCAAGTAGAACTATAACCATAAAAAAGCATTACCAATGGTAAATAGTGTTGGAAGAATACGGATAGATCGAATGATACTTGATATTTTAAACGACAATTAGCTGAGGTCACTGAGGTCAGCTGACTAAAACGTTTCCTTCAAAGTGTCTCTCACCAGATTCATCTTCCTTCCGTGTTGTGCTCACTTTGGATTTCAGTCAAAGGAAGCCACAGCCAGCTATGCACGGGCAGATGTCATCAGTCGGTGGCTATCCTGAGACGTCAGGCGACAGCATGTTCGGGATGAGGTCCCCTCAGTTGCCACGTTCAAGGTACGTCTTCTTCAACGGTAAGAGTAGAAAAATGTAAGTTAATGCGAGTCAGTACGAAAACCAATCCTGTAACTTTAAAAAACAGCGTCAGTAGTGTGCTGCTTGCGCTAGTTACATAGATTAAATGTCTAGGAGTAACGATGCAAAGCAATGTGACCAGGTCAGTTTCAAGTAGGGAAGCCGAATGTTCCACTACATGTTTTGGGATGTTTTCGGAAAGTGTAGCTCATCAACAAGGTTAGTATGACCCATTCTTATGTACTGTGGAAGTGTTTGGGACTCCGACCAAGGCAGGTTAAAGAAAGACTTTGAAGTAAATCAGAACCACATTGATAGTTCTGTTAATGGTACGTTCGATCAACATGCAGGTATTAGGGAGATAGGCCGGCCTGAGTGGCCGAGAGGTTCTAGGCGCTACAGTCTGGAACCGCGCGACCGCTACGGTCGCAGGTTCGAATCCTGCCTCGGGCGCCGGCCGCGGTGGTCTAGCGGTTCTAGGCGCTCAGTCCGGAACTGCGCGACTGCTAAGGACGCAGGTTCGAATCCTGGCTCGGGCATGGATGTGTGTGATGTCCTTATGTTAGCTAGGTTTAAGTAGTCCTAAGTTCTATGGGACTGATGACCAAAGATGTTACGTCCCATAGTGCTCAGAGCCATTTGAACCATTTGAACCTGCCTCGGGCATGGATGTGTGTGATATCCTTAGCTTAATTAGGTTTAAGTAGTTCTAAGTTCTAGGGGACTGATGACCTCAGAAGTTAAGTCCCATACTTCTCAGAGCCATTTGAACCAATTATTAGGGACATACTTCGTGAACCCAACTGGGAACCACTGGATGGAAGACGATGCTCTTTTCGGAAGGTTTTATTTCGGAGACGGTGTCTGAATCAGATTAGAGGTCGAGTCTACTCTCCCCAATGTGCATTTGACGTTAAAAACTACGAAGGTAGGATGAGAGACATTAGGACTTGTACGAACGCTTACACATAGTCGGTTTTCCCTTGTTCTTCCTGAGTGTGGAACAGAAAAAGAAAATGTCTCAAGTGGGCGCCACGAAATTAGACAGCTCATGGTCACACTCGCTGCCTGCGGTCCGTAGGTGCTAAGCGCCGTCATCCCCCCGCCTCCAGTGCTTTGTTGCCACATTGTTAATAGGTGCAGTAGTTCGGCTCCGGCTGGACGTCCAGCGCTCCCGTGCGATATCGTGTTTTCGCGTATAGTTTCGATCTTCCGTGGAATGGTGCCTTTACGGTGTTTGGTAGCGTGCGAAGTGCAGAAGCAGGAGCCAGCACGAAGTGTTACTGCAGTCGGTGTGCGTAAAGGGAACAAAAGCATTCGAAAACAGTCTGAAATTCTACAAACGAATGTACTGAAGTTTTTTACTGGCCTCACTAACAGTGAAGGGACTGTTGCACAAGTCCATAAAATGACAACAAATTCGTTTCGTATTTCTGAAGCGATTGTATTACATATTAACATTGCAGTATCGTCGGCAGAATCTCTAGACGTGAGCATATGTTTAGATTCTACAACAAAGGAGTATAAATGAAGGCGGAAATCTATAGAATTTGACGATTTTCAGAAAAATTTAATGCGTAGAACTGTACATAAACTTACTTTTCTTCGTTAAAACTAATCAGCCCTTGGTAAGACGTATGTGTAAAGATAAGGTAATTGACTAAGTCACCCCTCATCTCATACACTGAAGAGCCAGAGAAACTTGGACACCTGCCTCGAGAACGCCGAAGTGCTGTGACACGAAGTGGCATGGACTCGACTAATGTCTGAAGCAGTGCTGGAGGGAACAGACACCACGAATCCTGCAGGACTGTCCGTAAGTCCGCATGGTAGGGTGAAGACCCCTTCTGAACAGCAAGTTCCAACGCATCCGAGATGTGCTCAATATTCTTCATGTCTGGGGAGTTGGGTGGCCAGCGGAAGTGTTTTAAATCAGAAGAGTGTTCCTGGAGCCGCTGTGTAGCAATTCTAGACGTGTGGGGTTTCGCATTGTCCTGCTGGAATTGCCCAAGTCCGTCGCATCGCTCAGTGGACATGAATGGATGTACGTGATCAGACAGGATGCTTATGTACGTGTCAGCTGTCAGAGTCCTATCTAGACGTACCAGGAATTCCATATTACTCCAACTACACATGACCCGCACCAGTAGAATTTATGAGGTTGTCTCGATACCCGTACACGTCCATCCGCTCAATACAATTTGAAACGCGACTCGTCCACCAGGCAACATGTTTCTAGTCATCAACAGACCAAAGTCGGTGTTGTTTGAAATCTGCGATTTAGCAGATCCACAGGCATATCGATTATTTCAAAAAACATTTGTCTTTACATTTCCTCCGCTGTCTGATTAGCACGAGGATCACACCTTTTTCGTAGTATTTAGGCAACGTCTTTATTCTAGATAAAACTGGTTCACCAACGTTCAGTTTTTCTGCTTTCTTCGTGGTTTCACTCCACAACTCACAGAATATGCTCTTTGTGTAGATAAACTTGCTGACAAAGTTTCCACCAAAATTTTGATTTCTCGGTTTGACAATGATTTCTTCTGAAAAGAAGAATTAAGTTGTTCAATCCTGCCGAACACTCAAATTAATATTTTCAGGAAATTATAAAATCTAAAATTAAGTAGGTTTGAAGAATATCCACTAGCCTACGCACCGGCTCCTCTCTTTTCTACTGATAGATCTCTCACTTTTTTCTTCTGACAAGTCTTCCAAAACTTTCAAGAGACTTTCATAATTACTTTGCAACGATTTGATATAGATCTAGGCTGCAACTGATAAACGCTAATTGTGCCATCATAATATTGATCACGACACTATTTTGTGCCGAGAGATCCTGGATGACTTCAGACATAGACCTGGAACTCGTTGAAGCTAACTCATGGCAGTCCACAAACATGTCTTCAACGCGCAGATTTTTATCGACAGGTCTCAAGCCTATGGATATTGGTTCCTTGACTCATACGTCAGTCGTTTCATCTACAACGAGAGAACAATATGCGACCGTAACAGATTTCACAATATTTTACTGTATATCGCTGGATAATGAGGTGACAGTTTCATTCAATATATCATGAGAAACTCAATTACGTGTTCTTTTCTGCAGTCAGGATTTAAACTCGGTAGAATTTACTGTTCTAAACAAGATAATCGGTGCATATTCCATGCTTCATCGGTGTGACCTTGAACTACTGACTTAAAAATTGGAGGGATGTTGTTATCTCTACAATCGAATTGTGTTGCATTTCCCATATCGCCTAATTTACGTGTTGAGATAAGAGGACATACTGGTTCCTTGTTTCGTAGATGCCAAAGTATTCATGGATGAACGTATATTTTGATGAGTGTATGTGAACACTAAAACGTTCACTTGCCTTTTGCTACTGGGAAACTCCATTTCGAACAAATGCATTAGACGCATCCCTGCCTGCAGAAATAACAATTGCCGACGAACACTGGAATAGAAAGCGTTTTTACACACATTACGTAACACTTTGTCGAGTTCTTATGTCATAATAAATCCAAAGAAATGTCTTTTCCATCCTTAATGGTATGACCTGCTTGACGATTTTTTTACACTTGTTGCTAATGTACTGCGGGAAGTAGTCCAACACAAATCTCTGGTTGTTTTGACTGAGCATACTTTTCGCAACGGCATGTTCAGTGTCAGTATTATCCACCTGCGATGATGACGACAAAAGACATGACAAATTTATCCACAGCAAATAGCAACCCTCTTTTCGAATTCGAAAGTATGTAAAGATGTAACACTCAATATTGTGTTGAGCTTTCCACACGCGTCCAGTAACCGTGCCACGGTTGGAAGTTGCGAAAACGTTTGCCCGGCGAAGAGCTTTTGCTCCAAGCATTTCCATGTCTTTCGAAGAAGAAACAAAACTATTAAAATCTAGCCCTTAAATCACAAGGTGACTTTGTGTAACTTATACTAAGAGTTATGGTCTCGGTGACCTCTATGCTTCAACTGAAATTTATAGGGTAAATCACTTGAAATTTTCCGTTTAACTTATACAACATTTATTTTTACAATTATTTTAGTATTGTGCAGTATTTTGCTTTTCATCCCATAAAATCAAGTACAGCTTTTAAATAGTTACGTAAACAAACTGTTAGAAAAATGAATTTTATATTGTGAAAATTATAGTATCTCAGTAGCAGGCCAATTTACTCATACAACTAAATTCAAGAGACTAAAATAGCACTTCATAATTGCACTCGATACGACGAAAAAAGAAATCTGCAAAATTGACGTTCACAGCTGGCATCTACATTTCCCTTTATCACCACTCAGAACACATTTGATGTTAACTAACTCTTTAAGTATTGTACTGCAGACGTAGGAAGGAGTCCAACAACACTGTCCTGAAATTCTTCGTCTGAATGATACTTTTTTTCGCCAGCAGAATTCTAATCACTGACTATTGCAAATCCTTGTCTTTTTCGTCTATTTCTCGATCTATTTCACTAACATGTTACTCTATTCACCAACCAACAACCATAAAACTTACGAACGTTAAAATTGACACATTCATGCGAAGGAATTTTGTGATAAACTAAAAACACAGGTTTGCAGTTCACAAGGCGTGGTGTAGGAGATTCCACCACGTGTCAACAACTCGTGTCAGCAGCAAACAAAGAAGCCTATAGTGCATCCGACAGCAAAATATAGATATGAAGATGGTATCTGTTCTCTCGGACATGTCCGATTGGTGATCTTGCACCTCTCGAAGAATGAAATTACAATGAAATTCAGATCATTAGTTGCTTTCATGCGTTGATAAACATCAACAGAGACAGTGTAAAATGTATGCCCCGACCGGGAATCGAACCCGGGACTCCATTTTCAACTGTTCCTGTTGCCTTTTTTCAACACCAATAAGCAGCTAATGATTTGTAATTCATTGTAATTTCAATCAAATATAGGGCAGGGGGAGCATACAAGTACTTAGTTTACGTTGGAGAGCGAGTCCGAAAATTCTCGCACGATCTGAGAGACAACTCATGAGTTGAGGGTTAGATTAGATGAAAAAAAGTCACTGAAATAGTAAACCACGCCACTCTTATCTGACACAAATACTGAGCAAGCCGGTTACAATCGACTTCCTTGTGTTTCGATTTATCCTTCTCAGTGCTCAATATCGGCAAGCAGTCATTTTAAAAGAACTGTTGACGAATGGAGTGGGAGTATTGTAGTTTGTCATAAAAGCAAACGTAAAAGACAAGATTCTGTTCAAAATAATACTTCCATTGCTGTTCTGTGGGCTACCTTCGACTTGGCCAGAGATAGCGAAAAAACGGGGGAATGTGTTGCTTGGTTGTCTCCCCACAAATACATTTGACAAAAACAATTATGTTTTAGAGGTAAGAAATTTTAACTTCCATCTCAAAGTATAAATTGCCTATTACTTTTTGTTAATGGCAACCGGGAAATATTTATTTGATTTTGTTTTTATCAAACGGAAAATGTTGTGAGTGCACCCACATAGTCGGCGCGCGTTTGCTCTCTAGTTCGGATTGTGAGGTCTTCAACAATGCATTTTAGGTTGGAGAATGATTAATCTTTCTAAAACACAGAAACTATACAGAAAAGCATATTCTGTAACCAGAGAATTTTTCATCTGTTCCTACATGTACCAGGTGGACAGTGGTGTATAGCCAGCCCGAATGGGAATTCTAAAACACAATTCATCCTACATAAACATCGAATAGTACAGACCCTTCATTTTGTATAGCGTTCAACCATAAACCTGTGCAATATGTCGTTCAACGATCATTTGCATTAAATTTGCCCTAATTGAGCTCTCTTCAGGTGCCTGGGATTCTGCTGGTAAAGAGGCAGCCCGGCTTGCAGAGCCGTGCAGTGTGGACGTCCTTCGTTTTTCCGTATACGGAGCGCGTGCGCTCGCTGTTGTTTACTTTTTAGCGGCCGTCACTTAGGTGTGCTGGAGCTATGGCCAACAGTTTTCAAAAATTCATACTCCAATCATCTCCTGTATATAAACCTGAACAAAGTGGAACTCTTCCTATGCGACGAAGCTAAGATCCGAGTTGCTAATTGTTGTGTCACCGCCAGACACCACACTTGACAGGTGGTAGCCTTTAAATCGTCCGCGATCCGGTAGTATACGTCGGACCCGCGTGTCGCCACTATCAGTGATTGCAGACAGAGCGCCGCCACACGGCAGGTCTAGAGAGACTTCCTGGCACTCGCCCCAGTTGTACAGCCGACTTTGCTAGCGATGGTTCACTGACTTCTACGCTCTCATTTGCCGAGACGATAGCATAGCCTTCAGCTACGTTATTTGCTACGACCTAGCAAGGCGCCATTATCAGTACTATCGATATTGTAAACCATGTATCGTCAAGAGCGACGTTCGTCATTAATGGATTAAAGTTAAGTATTCCACCAGCTACGTCCGTTTTTCTCAATTCTAACTCCCTTGTCATGTTCCAGACCTCACGCCAGCCTGCGTGAGCTAAACGCATGCATTTCGGCCTCCTTTAGTAAAACGGTGTTGGATCTCATGCCAACCACAACACTAATATTGTGTGCATCCATTTGTCCAGTGTACAGTCCAATGACGCGGCGTGCTAACAAATATTTCTTGACATCACACATGTACTACGTTTATGACACGCCGACGGCAATGTCGGTGCGGTCACTGTCGACCACACGGGCTTCGGCATGTTCACCGTACGAGTTTTCGAGCTACCATTCGAGCATATCTTGGGAGATGTTATTGAGGCTTTCCATCCCTGTGGCACTGTACATGGTCATAATGGTCACACTGCCAAACGCTGGGTCCAATTCCAAAACGTATATCGTTCTTAACGGCAAGATTAAATAATGAAAATTAAAGCAAAAAAATTAGGACATAAAGGATATACTAAAAGGAGGAAACAACAACTTCTTGATCTTATTAATAATCATAATATAATGAAGTAAGTAACTAATGAGCAAGTGAATAATAGTATTAATGATACAGTGAATGAATTAAAAACTAAACTATTACTCTTTTTACGTGTAAAAATTTAAATTTTAAACAATTAAACAAATTGTATTTAACAAAAGAAATGTATGGAAATATAGTTGTCGATTAGACTAAAAAGGAAATTCCATTTTGTATATTTCAATGGAAAAATCAAATTTCAAGATTTTCTGAATTATATAGAAATTGCATGAAAGAATTTTCAGATAAATTAGATTGGAAATATATATCAAGTGATCATGAATTATCTGAAGATATTGTAATAGAGTTTCCAAATAATGTTATTTGAAAATTATATCAATAAATAAAATTTTTTGTGAAAACTGCATTGAGAATTTAAAGACAAGTGTGATTTTGTGTGCATATTCGGAATAAAAAATGTATCTGCAGATTTGATGAGAGAATTTCAAGACAAATTAGATTGGTCTTTTGTTTTGAGGAGAAAATATTATCTAGATAATTTAGAAGAGATTTCAAAACAAAGTAGACTGAGACACTACATCATGTCATCAAAAATTATCTGAGGATTTCATGAGAGAATATCAAGATAAATTAAATTGGGATAATATCTCATGTAGTCAAAAGTTATCTGAAATTTTATTAGAGAACTTTAGGTTAAAATAAATCGGTGTCAGATATCAGATGGACTAAAAATGTCAGAAAATTTAATGGAACATTTCAAGGTGAATTAAACTGGTAAAATATATCAGTCTTTCAGACTTCATTTGAGTATTTTAATGACAACTTAAATTGGAATGTTGTATCTAGTTACCAAAAATTATCTGAAGATTTTATAAAGGAATTTAAAGATATGGTTAACTGGGAATATATTTTAAACAGTAGAAAATTTATCAGAATATTTCATACAAGCAGAATTAAAAAGTTATGAAGACTAATTCTTCAGAACATCTTGAATGTTCTTTGTGCTTATATACTGAAATTCATCAATATGCAAAAATTTTTAACCATATTTTACAATGAATTGAATACAACCCAGCTGCATACAGGTGTCAATAGGGACAGTTGGAAATGTGTGCCCATCCAGGACATGAACCTGGATCTCCTGCTTACATGTAGATGCTTTATCCATCTGAGCCACCTAGGACACAGAGGATAGCGTAACTGTAGGGACTTATTTCTGGCACACCTACTATGAGACCCACATTCTCAACTTATTTTCCTGCACTATATTCATAATGACCGTGCCCATTATACCCATTACTTGCAGCTTTTTCCTGATTGCCACAAGAGTTCGGGCACTGTTTGTGCATCTGCACAGAACTATGTTTCTTGTCGTTATGTAGATAGGAGTGACACCACCAGGAACCGACCAATGGTATAAACGTACTCAGAAGATGACCCCTACATCGGGTTGAAACCGGTTTGCGATATAATAATAATAATAAATTCGATGAAGAATATTTTTGAGTACTTGATTAATTATACTACTCGCTGCCTCATCTCCACAACCACGTTGTCCAAAAATCGCTCAGAAGAAGATGGAAAAATGACTGGTGAACCTTTATTATGTATATATATGAAGATGGCATCTGTTCTTTTGGACATGTCCGAAAGATCTCTTCCTGATGACCACACACCAAACAGTTTAGTTAACAAACACGCTGTTAAAAGTAGAAATGTTAGAAATTAGTTCATATGGATGGTATAAACATTATCAACAGACACAAGAACTTTCATTTGTTATTTACGCTGATTTTGAAAGTTTACTATTGGATAACTGTCAACCAAATCCAGAAAATCCATATGCAATCAAATATCAAAAACATGAACTAAGTCCATTCTGTTAGTAAATCAAGCACGTAAACAGACTTTATAAAGGTCCTGTTGTGTACAGAGAACCAACTTGTCATAAAAATTAGGTGACTGTATAAAACAAGAAGTAGAAGGTATCAGAAGTATTTATTCAAAAATAGAAGAAATGGAGCCATGAGCGCCTGAAGAGTCTTCTTGATATGCAAGATCAAAAAATTGTACACTCACAGAAACATAAAAAGGTTCATCATGATGATCATTTGTTGAGATCAAATGAAATACATTAGAAAGTTTTTCCCAGCAGAACTATTCAACATACTGATCAGGAAATGTGATTCTCTATAGAATATGGATTTGTGGAAGAAATTGGAAGAGACACAATTACCAGCAAAGGAAGAATTTTACACTAAACTGAATGACTGCAAAATAGGTGATAAATATTATGAATGTACAAATCTGTTACGTAATAATTGTAATCTAAAACTGATGCATTTTGTACCAATTTGTTTACATTATCTCTCAGGATATGATTCATGGCTGTTTCTGACAAAAAAGAGGAAGATTTAATACCTAATAATGAAGACAGGTATGTCAGTTTTTGCAAGATAACAGAAAATATCATGATACGATTTTTTGGTACATTTAAATTTCTTGTTTTCACCTGATAAACTTTCACCAACTTTGTTGAGATCAAATGCAATACATTAGAAAGTTTTTCTCAGCAGAACTATTCAACATACTGATCAGGAAATGTGGTTCTCTATAGAATATGGATTTGTGGAAGAAATTGGAAGAGACACAATTACCAGCAAAGGAAGAATTTTGCACTAAACTGAATGACTGCAAAATAGGTGATAAATATTATAAATGTACAAAAACAGAATGGGAAGAATTAAATCTTGGTGAATATCATAATCTGTATGTTGAAACTGATGTACTGTTATTTTCTTACACGAGGTGCATTCAAGTTCTAAGGCCTCCGATTTTTTTTCTAACTAACTACTCACCCGAAATCGATGAAACTGGCGATACTTCTCGACGTAATCGCCCTGCAGACGTACACATTTGTCACAACGTCGACGCCATGATTCCATAGCAGCAGCGAAGGCTTCTTTAGGAATCTGTTTTGACCACTGGAAAATCGCTGAGGCAATAGCAGCACGGCTGGTGAATGTGCGGCCACGGAGAGTATCTTTGATTGTTAGATAAAGACAAAAGTCACAGGTGAGTAGGAAGCATGAGGAATAACTTCAAAGTTGTTATCACGAAGAAACTGTTGCGTAACGTCAGCACGATGTGCGGGTGCGTTGTCTTGGTGAAACAGCACATGCGCAGCCATTCCCGGACGTTAATGTTGCAGAGCAGGAAGAAATTTGTTCTTCAAAACATTTTCGTAGGATGCACCTATTACCGTAGTGCCCTTTAGAACGCAATGGGTAAGGATTACCCCCTCGCTGTCCCAGAACATGGACGCCATCATTTTTTCAGCACTGGCGGTTACCCGAAATTTTTTTGGTGGCGGTGAATCTGTGTGCTTCCATTGAGCTGACTGGCGCTTTGTTTCTGGATTGATAAATGGTATCCACGTCTCATCCATTGTCACAACCGACGAAAAGAAAGTCCCATTCATTCTGTCGTTGCGTGTCAACATTGCTTGGAAACATGCCACACGGGCAGCCATGTGGTCGTCCGTCAGCATTCTTGGCACCCACCTGGATGACACTTTTCGCATTTTCAGGTCGTCATGCAGGATTGTGTGCACAGAACCCACAGAAATGCCAACTCTGGAGGCGTTCAACAGTCAGGGGGAAAAACTGTTCTCTCCACCTTCTCGATCACGTCCTCAGACCGGCTTGTGCGAGCCAGAGGTTGTTTCGGTTTGTTGTCACACGATGTTCTGCCTTCATTAAACTGTCGCACCCACGAACGCACTTTCGACACATCCATAGCTCCATCACCACAAGTCTCCTTCAACTGTCGATGAATTTCAATTGGTTTCACACCACGCAGAATATCCAAAAGACTTTCATGATTTGCATAAAGATTTACCACTTGCTTCTGAAAGTAAAATTGTTCAGGTAAATAAAGTGAGTAAGTTAATAATTACTCTGAATGACAAACATAAGTATGTAGTTCACTCCAGAAATTTTAAAAAGTATACTATATATAATTAAGAATGAAAATAACAAAAATATATAGAGTCCTAAAATTTAGGCAGCCTGACTGGTAGAAAAAGTATGTAGACTAAAACAGAGAAATGAATATAACATTGAAGAATGATTTTGGAAAATATATTGACAAACTGATGAATAATTGCAAATTTGGAAAAACATGGGAAAATATTAGAAACAGAGTAAATATAAAATTGTAATAAATTAATATCTAAATCACACTTTAACAAAGAACTATATTTAAAGAAAATGTTGTTGCTATCCATATGAATAAGACAAAAAAACCACATTAGATAAACCCATCATTGTTGGTGTGAGTATACTTGACTTATCAAAAGAACTGATTCACGATTTTCGCTACAGAATAATGAAACCAATATGTGGAGAAAATATTCAGTTATCAAGAGGCAGTCAGTTGTATATGCAATATACAACCTAATGTTTTCTATGAGGATATGAAATGGATGATTGTTTGCATTGATACAAGTGATTATTCTTCAGATAATATTTACATATTCCACAAGTAAACAAGCAAGTTATAGAAAAATGAAAGACGAATGTAATGGAAAAGTAATGGAAGAATTCTGTGGTTTGAGATAATAAATCTATGCTTATAAAGTTGGTGACAGGAAAGAGATAAATTGTGGAGTTAAAAAATGAGTTCTTAAAAATAGAGTATGCTTAGAATATTATATAAGTTGCATTTTTAAAAATAGAGAAGAGTATAGAATTATGAATTTGATTTGAAGTGAAAAAAATTGTAATCTGGACATTGAGGATAGCAAGATAGCATTGAGCCCTCACGATTATAAAAGCTATATTCTGGATAAGAGAGATGCATTACCATACTAAAATTACACATCGTAAAAAAAAAATCTAATAAAAATCTCTGAAAAAGCTCCACAACTTTAGCAATACTAATTTGTTTAGTGAGTTAGAAGTATATGATTTATCTAATATTACTGGTTGTGTATATTGACCAACCAGATAGGGGAAAAATATGTCTAGAAGTTGAAAATGAATTTAAAATTATTTTAACTAATACATATTTAAAACTAATTAGCATTTGAGATATTAAATTTTTTGAAGAAGTAAATATGAAATTGAGGTATAATGGACTGAAGAAACTTAAAACGTATGATAAAGAATTTTATGACTTGCAATTTACTCTGACAAATTTTTAAAAATATTGTTTTTCCCATTGAATTTTGTTATCTTTATATCAACAATACCAAAGAGTGTGGTCAGTGTATGGTTATAAAATTATCACAGAATTTCATAAGGATATAAATTAGAAAGATGGGTATCAAAATATGTGTAAAGAATGGCAAAGGTCCCGATTTCGAGTCTCGGTCGGGCACACAGTTTTAATCTGCCAGATAGTTTCCTGCCATTTTATTTATTTCCTTACATTCAACATTTATTAAAACATGCACTGAACTTGTGGCCAGTTAAATAATTGAATAATTTCATTTTCTCTCTGTTTGCTTACATTCACCTTCGTATGATAAAAATATTTTGTTTTGTAAGAAGTGAATGTGATAAAAATAATGTTTATTATACATGCCCTTCAATGAAAATAAGCGAGTTATACATGAAGTTTAGA
This sequence comes from Schistocerca gregaria, assembly GCF_023897955.1. NCBI lineage: Eukaryota > Metazoa > Arthropoda > Insecta > Orthoptera > Acrididae > Schistocerca > Schistocerca gregaria. Next base: position 84,490,748 of record NC_064926.1, on the reverse strand, counting down.
CAATACTAAAATGTTTCAAAGGGTACTGAGTAAAGTTTAAAGCTAACAAGTGAGTGTGCGACGTGAGTGAACGAGTTCTTTTAAAAAATGGAACCAGTACCTGCTGAAATATTATACTTGTTGTAAAGACATTTAGGCCTGTGCAACACAGTTTGGTCAACTCTCAATAAGCTAGCTATGAGTATATTTTGGTCTTAAAACTTCCTTCGAAAAAACTGACCAAAATTGACAAAAATCATATTGATGCCAGTAACATAGAATTACCTGATAGTGCTGATATTTCCCAACTCTTTGCAGTTATCATGCATTATTTTAGAATGGTGGCAAATCACAGTTGGTAAACCTGTCGTAACCTGTGACGCATTTGTCCATGAAATGTAGAATCGCTGCTATATTGTATGCAAAAGTTAGACCAGCATGCTAAACTGATACCCACCTCAAAATTCATGTGCCAACACACACACACACACACACACACACACAGAGAGAGAGAGAGAGAGAGAGAGAGAGAAAGAGAGAGAGAGAGAGAGAGAGAGAGAGAGAGATCTATTGTTATTGGAATGTCTGTTTAAAGAGACAATTTCAACAGCTTCATGGAGATGTTTAGGGTGTATAACTTTCAGAATGTGAGAGAATGTGAAGGTGTATGTCAGTTTTTCAAATGGCCAACAGCTGTTACGAATTGTCTGCAATGAAGATTAATCGATATAAGATTACCATCACAACTTGCACATTATATACATGGCATGCCATACATTACATCGTGGTTATACAAGTGAGCTGCCCTCCTTTGAATTGTTTTTCAATTTCCTCAATCGTTTCTGAGTGTTAAGGTCCCCATATTGTACAGCAATATCCCCGAAGATGAATAAGCTTGGTGTAGGTAGTCTCTCTTAGTACATTTGCTGGAACCTCTGTTTCTCACAGCAGAAAAGCAACTCTTCACTCGATTAGTCGATTTAAAACATCCGGCTACTCTGGAAATGCAAGGGTTCATTTTATTTAAAACGTGATAAAGCCTAAACAATGCAGAATTTCTTATTAACTTAAATGACAAGCTAACAGAATTTTTGTATATGTCTGGAACGAAAGTATTAAATGTCATAAGATTTAAATAATGAATTAGAAAGTTATGCTGAGTACTATTGAAAGTACACTAAGCAATCATAAAGAAAGAGTTGTTTTCATGTATAAATGAAAAGTTTGATAAAGTGTTTAAAGCCAGATACATCCTTCCTTATTCACTTCAATTTCAAAGAGACATCCTAAAAAGTCTTCTATATTTTTATGGAAGTGGTGCAACTAATAAGCCTAAAATTTTAATTGATTTACGTTGAAATTCACTGCGCAAAATTTGGCAGTTTATGCGATTCAGTAGCAAAGTTCTCTATACATGCCGAGTGCTGTGTTGGTGGCAGGGTCCCATCCTGAAGGCTTCCTGATTGTTAATTGAGCAACAGAACATATACGAATAGGGGAGCCGCTAAACTACCAATGTCCCCCCCCCCCTTCCTGCCCCCTTCCCGATATGTCACAGCCTGCCGGAGGGTGCACTTGAAGCAGCTGAAGGGGCCTGGCTACCTCTGCATGTCATGGGAAGAATGCACACATTAAATTAATTGACAATATTGTCGCGATTAAATGTCAATAATGAAGTGGACTAACAGGAAAGAGAATTGATGGATCAATGGAGATATGTGACTCTAATCTAACCTCAAACTACGTTATTTCCACATCTGTGTGGCACCTCACGTGCGATAATTCCCAGCCCCCTCCCCCGCACCCCCACCCCCAATTAATTCCTCCACTCCCCATAGCTGTCTGCAATCCTCGAATTTTCAGTAGTGGAATCTTCACCCGGTGTGTAGGACTAACATTATAGCTGTTTCAAAAGGAGATTGTGTGTCCAAAGAAACAATGAAATTGGCCAATGTAGTGCGGTAATCAGTGTATGATGAACCGAAATCATCTAATAAAACGGTGCTTCTATGTGACAGATGACCTTCATGGGTTTCCGTAAATATGCAATAACTTCTGTTACGTTTTACTACAGGCAGAATCCAGCAGATGCCGGCAATTCCCTCTGTATCTCGCAGCGTGAATTTTCTGCTGTCTCCGTACACAAAGTAAGACTGTGTGCAAGTGTCAGCGAGCGGGACTCTTCTCTGAATGTTAACTGAATAACAAGGCAGATGTGGGTATGGTGTACTGTCGAAGGTTGCTGCTGTCGTAGGAAATAACAGCCTTGGCGTGGCAGTGGTGTGACTATTTGTTTGAGTGTCAATCCCACAGGCACGGGCTGGCGGCTGTTGCGCTGTATTTGATATTAATTAAATCATCGTCAGTGATCCTCTTCTTCATTCTTTCCTACGACATCCTATTACATAATAAACCCCACTTAAAATTGTTAAAACAAGTAACTAGGGGGTATCAGCGATGTAATATGCAGCATATCTGTTCAGCTGCTGAAACGTTGTGGCGTGTGTGCATGTGTGTGTGTGTGTGTGTGTGTGTGTGTGTGTGTGTGTGTATAAAGGCGAAATCAGGCTTGTGAGGATAAGGTAGCAGTAATTGTTTCATACTTCTTTTCTCAGTCTTCTGTTATAAATTATACAGCGATGTCCTGTATGATGTTACTGGTATATGATTGACCAATGTAAGTTCCTTGCTTTTAGGATAGTATTCACACGCGCGTGCACATAGGAGATGTATGTCTAAATACTAATCACATTAACAATTCCAGTGAATATAACTTTAATAGAAAGTTACACTGTGAGGACGGTGTGTTTGTTTATGATCCCCCATGTTATAATTGTTATGCGCCTACGGTGAAACGGTGGTGTAGTCGCTAGGCATAGTGCTGGAGCCTGCTATCGTCACCACTATGGTGCGCCTTGCTATCGGTGCATCGCTTGCAACACCAGTGAGATGGAAGTAGCAAGAGATGCCCAGAGAAGTTAGCAACACCACCGAGAGCAGCCTGTCTTGAGATAAATGGAGACCTGAACACGAGGTCACTTCTACGCCAGACTACGTTCCACTCACTGCCTAGTCCACAGCAAGCACCGAGAACAGTATCATGCCGAATGATAGCACGGTTAGAGCCAACCAGTTATGCTCTTCGGGGTTAATCTCCAAGTTCTTGTATATATTTGTGAACTTCGTCTTTGAAATGAGTTTCTATTGAACAACGCTTCTAGTTGTATTGCCAACGATAGCCTATTTCATCACAAGTGTTAGACTAGTTTTGTCAGTGTGTAAAAATTTACCTACACTCTGACCTACATCACAGCAATCAAGAAGTTGTATAAGAGAAGGTAAGAATTCAGACAGATTGTAAATACATTTCACTTCTTAGACTTTACCCATGATCTAATGTTATTTCTCACCAGTTCAGATCCCAATTCATTTGTGACGACCAATCACGGTAAAAATAGTCATAAATTATGCATAATTTTAAAGACATTTCTGCCACAAATGTATGTGCAAAACATATCAGCTGCATAAGCGCGCGCCCAAGTGTCTGTGTGTGTGTGTGTATGTGTGTGTGTGTGTGTGTGTATGCATAGGGGATAGTTCATCAGTTTTTTCTCTTTATTCTGCCTAGAACTTCCACTACAGTGCACAGGACACAAGTGATAGTGTGATGGTTCTTTAAGTACTGGTTTTTATGTATTGTGACAAGTTGAAATTGATGTTATTGTGCCTGACTAAGTTGTTGTGCTTCTGGCAGATAATTTGCCTGAAATGGTGCTTTTATATTGAAAGACGCCATTTCATTCGTGTTACAATCTACCACTTACAATGATTTTTTCTATTTCAGGGCTTCTAACTTGCGGTCTAATATGCAAACAAAATTCCAGATTTTTATTAAAACAGATTTTTAATAATTACTCTTACTTTAGTAATAATGTAAGATAAGGAGATTCTCGCGATTTTGTTACGCGAGGATAGAAAAAATTTATTGAACTCAGTCTACTCAAATACGATTCAATATTGGAAATATTGATTACTTTTATTGTTTCAAAGAAAGGAAGAACGCTGATCAAGAGAAATCTCCTAGATTTAAATTTATTTTTACTTGTCAAAATTAGAGAACATTGAGATATTTGACAAATTAGAAAATATTGAGATATTTGTGTGCCGCCCCCCCCCCCCCCCCCCCCCCCCCCAATGAACCATGGACCTTGCCGTTGGTGGAGAGGCTTGCGTGCCTCAACTATACAGATAGCCGTACCTTAGGTGCAACCACAATGGACGGGTATCTGATGAGAGGCAAACGTGTGGTTCCTGAAGAGGGGCAGTAGCCTTTTCAGTAGTTGCAAGGGCAACAGTGCGGATGTTTGACTGATCTGGCCTTGTAACACTAACCAAAATGGCCTTGCTGTTTTGGTACTGTGAACGGATGAAAGCAGGGTGAAACTACAGCCGTAATTTTTCCGAGGGCATGCAGCTTTACTGTATGATTAAATGATGGTCGTGTCCTCTTGGGTAAAATATTCAGGAAGTAAAATATTCCCCATTCGGATCTCCAGGCGGGGACTACTCAAGAGGATGACGTTTGCAGCAGAAAGAAAATGGCGTTCTACGGATCGGAGCTTGGAATGTCAGATCCCTTAATCGGGCAGGTAGTTTAGAAAATTTAAAAAGGGAAATGGATATATGGGAAGTAGTGAAGTTCGGTGGAAAGAGGAACAAGACTTTTGGTCAGGTGAATACAGGGTTATAAATACAAAATCAAATAGGGGTAATGCAGGAGTAGGTTTAATAATAAATAAAAAGTAGGAGTATGGGTAAACTACTACAAACAACTTTTTTTTTGTCATCAGTCTACTGACTGGTTTGATGCGGCCCGCCACGAATTCCTTTCCTGTGCTAGCCTCTTCATCTCAGAGTAGCACTTGCAACCTACGTCCTCAATTATTTGCTTGATGTATTCCAATCTCTGTCTTCCTCTACAGTTTATGCCCTCTACAGCTCCCTCTAGTACCATGGAAGTCATTCCCTCATGTCTTAGCAGATGTCCTATTATCCTGTCCCTTCTCCTTATCAGTGTTTTCCACATATTCCTCTCCTCTCCGATTCTGCGTAGCACCTCCTCATTCCTTACCTCATCAGTCCACCTAATTTTCAGCAGTCGTCTATAGCACCACATCTCAAATGCTTCGATTCTCTTCTGTTCCGGTTTTCCCACAGTCAATGTTTCATTACCATACAATGCTGTACTCCAGACATACATCCTCTGAAATTTCTTCCTCAAATTACCGCCCGTATTTGATATTAGTAGACTTCTCTTGGCCAGAAATGCCTTTTTTGCCATAGCGAGTCTGCTTTTGATGTCTTCCTTGCTCCGTCCGTCATTGGTTATTTTACTTCCTAGGTAGCAGAATTCCTTAACTTCATCGACTTCGTGACCATCAATCCTGATGGTAAGTTTCTTGCTGTTCTCATTTCTACTACTTCTCATTACCTTCGTCTTTCTCCGATTTACTCTCAAACCATACTGTGTACTCATTAGACTATTCATTCCGTTCAGCAGATTATTTAATTCTTCTTCACTTTCACTCAGAATAGTAATGTCATCAGCGAATCGTATCTTTGATATCCTTTCACCTTGTATTTTAATTCCACTCCTGAACCTTTCTTTTATTTCCATCATTGCTTCCTCGATGTACAGATTGAAGAGTAGGGGCGAAAGGCTACAGCCTTGTCTAACACCCTTCTTAATACGAGCACTTCGTTCTTGATCGTCCACTCTTATTATTCCCTCTTGGTTGTTGTTCATATTGTGTATGACCCATCCCTCCCTATAGCTTACCTCTACTTTTTTCAGAATCTCGGACAGCTTGCACCATTTTATATTGTCGAAAGCTTTTTCCAGGTCGACAAATCCTATGAACGTGTCTTGATTTTTCCTTAGCCTTGCTTCCATTATTAGCCGTAACGTCAGAATTGCCTCTCTCGTGCCTTTACTTTTCCTTAAGCCAAACTGATCGTCACCTAGGGCATTCTCAATTTTCTTTTCCATTCTTCTGTGTATTATTCTTGCAAGCAGCTTCGATGCATGAGCTGTTAAGCTGATTGTGCGCTAATTCTCGCACTTGTCAGCTCTTGCCGTCTTCGAAGTTGTGTGGATGATGCTTTTCTGAAAGTCAGATGGTATGTCGCCAGACTCATATATTCTACACACCAACGTGAATATTCGGTTTGTTGCCACTTCCCCTAATGATTTTAGAAATTCTGATTGAATGTTATCTGTCCCTTCTGCCTTATTTGACCGTAAGTCCTCCAAAGCTCTTTTAAATTCCGATTCTAATACTGGATCCCCTATCTCTTCTAAATCGACTTCTGTTTCACCTTCTATCACATCAGACAAATCTTCACCCTCATATAGGCTTTCAATGTATTCTTTCCACCTATCTGCTCTCTCCTCTGTATTTAACAGTGGAATTCCCGTTGCACTCTTAATGTTACCACCGTTGCTTTTAATGTCACCAAAAGTTGTTTTGACTTTCCTGTATGCTGAGTCTGTCCTTCCAACAATCATATCTTTTTCGATGTCTTCACATTTTTCCTGCAGCCATTTCGTCTTAGCTTCCCTGCATTTCCTATTTATTTAATTCCTCAGCGGCTTGTTTTTCTGTATTCCTGATTTTTCCGGAACATGTTTGTACTTCCTCCTTTCATCAATCAACTGAAGTATTTCTTCTGTTACCCATGGTTTCTTCGCAGCTACCTTCTTTGTACCTATGTTTTCTTTCCCAACTTCTGTGATGGCCCTTTTTAGAGATGTCCTTCCTCTTCAACTGTGCTGCCTACTGCGCTATTCCTTATTGCTGTATCTATAGCGTTAGAGAACTTCAAACGTATCTCGTCATTCCTTAGAACTTCCGTATCCCACTTCTTAGCGTATTGATTCTTTCTGACTAATGTCTTGAACTTCAGCCTACTCTTCATCACTACTATATTGTGATCTGAGTCTATATCTGCTCCTGGGTACGCCTTACAATCCAGTATCTGATTTTGGAATCTCTGTCTGACCATGATGCAATCTAATTGAAATCTTCCCGTATCTCCCGGCTTTTTCCAAGTATACCTTCTCCTCTTGTGATTCTTGAACAGGGTATTTGCTATTACTAGCTGAAACTTGTTACAGAACTGAATTAGTCTTTCTCCTCTTTCATTCCTTGTCCCAAGCCCATATTCTCCTGTAACCTTTTCTTCTACTCCTTCCCCTACAACTGCTTTCCAGTCGCCCATGACTATTAGACTTTCGTCCCCCTTTACATACTGCATTACCCTTTCAATATCCTCATTGGTCTGCTGTCGATTCTGATTAGAACAACCCGGTCACTGAACTGTTCACAGTAACATACCCTCTGCCCTACCTTCCCATTCATAACAAATCCTACACCTGTTATACCATTTCCTGCTGCTGTTGATATTACCCGATACTCATTTGATCAGAAATCCTTGTCTTCCTTCCACTTCACTTCACTGACCCCTACTATATCTAGATTGAGCCTTTGCATTTCGCTTTTCAGATTTTCTAGTTTCCGTACCACGTTCAAGCTTCTGACATTCCACGCCCCGACTCGTAGAACGTTATCCTTTCGTTGATTATTCAATCCTTTTCTCATGGTAACCTCCCCCTTGGCAGTCCCCACCCGGAGATCCGAATGGGGCACTATTCCGAAATCTTTTGCCAATGGAGAGATCATCATGACACTTCTTCAACTACAGGCCACATGGATACACGTTACGTGTCTTTAATGCAGTGGTTTCCATTGCCTTCTGCATCCTCATGTCGTTGATCATTGCTGATTATTCCGCCTTTAGGGGCAATTTCCCACCCCTCGGACAAGAGAGTGCGCTGAACCTCTATCTGCTCCTCCGCCCTCTTTGACAAGGCCGTTGGCAGAATGAGGCTGACTTCTTATGCCGGAAGTTTTCGGCCGCCAGTGCTGATTATTTATCAAAATTTAGGCAGTGGTGGGGATTGAACCCAGGACCAAATACGATTTGATTATGAATCAAAGACGCTGCCCCTATACCACATTGCAGATGGGGACTCTGACCACAATTTGTTAATTATGTACTGTAGATTAAAACTGAAGAAACTGCAAAAAGGTGGGAATTGAAGGAGATGGGACCTGGATAAACTGAAAGAACCAAAGGTTCTACAGAGTTTCAGGGAGACCATAAGGGAACAATTGACATGAATGGGGGAAACAAATACAGTAGAAGAAGAATGGGTAGCTTTGAGGGATGAAGTAGTGAAGGCAGCAGAGGATCAAATAGGTAAAAAGACGAGGGCTAGTAGAAACCCTTCGGCAACAGGAGAAATATTGAATTTAATTGATCAAAGAAGAAAATATAAAAATGCAGTAAATGAAGCAAGCAGAAAGGAATACAAACGTCTCAAAAATGAGATCGACAGGAAGTGCACAATGGCTAAGCATGGATGGCTAGACGACGCTTGTCTCACTAGGGTACGATAGATACCGCCTACTGGAAAATTAAAGAGACCTTTGGGGAAAAGAGAACCAAATGATGAACATCAACAAAAGCAAAACGAGGGTAAGCAATTTAGTCGAATTAAGTCTGGTGATGGTGAGGGAATTAGATTAGCAAATGAGACACTTAAAGTAGTAAAGGAGTTTTGCTATTTAGGGATCAAAATAACTGATGATGGTCGAAGTAGGTAGGATATAAAATGTAGACTAGCAATGGCAAGGAAAGCGTTTCTGAAGAAGAAAAATTTGTTAACATCGAGTATAGATTTAAATTGCAGGACGTCGTTTCTTAAAGTATTTGTTTGGAGTGTAACCAAGTAAGGGCGAAACGTTTTCGATAAGTAGTTTAGACAAGAGGAGAATAGACGCTTTCGAAATGAGGTGCTACAGAAGAATGCTGAAGACTAGATGGGTAGATCACATAACTAATGAGGAGGTATTGAATAGAATTGGGGAGAAGAGGAGCTTGTGGCACAACTTGACTAGAAGAAGGGATCGGTTGGTAGGACGTGTTCTGAGACATCGAGAGATCACCAATTTAGTATTGGAGAGCAGCGTGGAGGGTATAGCTCGTAGAGGGAGACCAAGAGATGAATACACTAAGCAGATTGAGAAGGATGTAGGCTGCAATAGGTACTGGGAGATGAAGAAGCTTGCACAGGATAGAGCAGTATGGAGAGCTGCATCAAACCAGTCTCAGGACTGAAGACCACAACAACAACGAGATATATTAGATAAGACACTTAAGTAATATTTACATATATTTGGACTATATATTGCATGAAACTTACGCGTTTTCGTGCGTAGCAAAAAAAAAATAGCACCCTACACAAGAAAAAGGGAAGCGAGAGAATCTTTTTGCAATTAAAAAAAGACATTGCAATTACATTCGCAGATCATATTGATTACGGAGTATTTTTTACTTTTCTGAGAAGTGATAATATTTATACTTTTGAAAGTTCACACAATAACATTATTTCGTTACGACTTCAGTTTTGGCGTTTTGCGAAGTTATTTATTATCATTTTTAACACGTTATGAGGCGTACTGCCACAGTGGAAAAGTAGCGACTAGGGTTCCCTTAATTTTGTGTCACTCAGTTGGTCTAGGTGAGGTGCTGAAGGCGAACTTTGATGCTGTTCCGAGCAATGCAATACATTTGACTGAAAAGTAGGGGGGGGCTTCTGTGTCTTCCATGTTACACCCAGTTTTTGCTTCTATCATCTGATTGCATAGTTCATCCCTCACCACAAAGGCTGTCTACGTGATCTTTCGATTTGCCTATTCTCTCATTTCGCTATTTAACAGTGGAATTTCAGTTGGCGTCTTAATGTTGACCCCCCTGATTTTCCTATATGTTGAATCAGTCAATCTGACGACTATTTCTTTTTCTATTTCTTCAAATTATCTCCAGCCATTTCTCCTTAGCATCAACGCACTTTCTGTTTCTCTGTTTGCTTCTTTCGTCGATCAATTGAAGAATTCGCATCATCTTCCTTTGTCCAACTATCCAGTCCTTTTGCACTGAACTGTGTACTGTGATATTCATTAACACAGTGTCTACTACCGCCTAGAGAACTCAAACGCATTCTACCATTCCTCAGTACTTCACTGTCCCTCTTCTTCCATAAGCTTCTCGTAAGTTTTGGTCTGTTCTTCATCATTGCCAAATTGTGAAGTCAATCTACACATGCTCCAGCGTATGCCCAAGATTACAGAATCTGTGTCTGACCATGATGTAATCCAGCTGGGATATTAATGTGTATCTGGGTCATTTCAAAGTATACCAACTGCTTTTGTGGTTTTTGAACAGTGTTTTCGTTGTTAACAGCTAAAATATACTCCTGAACTCCATTAATCCCTCTTTCATTTCTTCTACCTAGCCCATATTCTCCCATAAATTTGTCTCTTATTCCTTTCCCTACTATCGCATTCCAGTCCCACAAAATTATTAATTACCATGTACCTGTACCTAGTGAATTATCCGTTCGTTATCCTCAAATGCTTTTTTTCTATCCGATTATCTTTTGACTCTCTGTGGTAAAGATGGTACGCCAGAACGTACTGAGGATGCCCATTGCAAAGTGATATCGATACGGATAACAGCAAATGAATGGCAGATCCATAACGTGTCTATCACTAAGAAAAAATTAGGTAGTGCGGCATCTTTTCAACCAACCCCCTTCTACTGCACTAAGAATGGTTAGATGGATTATAGAGGAGCAACACAGCGAAGGTCAACAGTTGCGGCAGGCGAATCTAGTAAAAAATTACGGCGCCTTGTTTAACGTTCATGTAGAGGCTCTTAGGGGAGATTAGTTGTAGGACAACAGTGGACTTCGGCTGGTAAAAGGTTAGGTTGACCTTTTTCGTACGAAAAAGTTATGGTAATGGGAATTAGGACTGCGTTGGTTTTAATAGCGCACATTTCATCACTATATGCGTAGGAAACTGGAGTACTGATAGTAATTATTTGAGTACAAATGCGTACAACTTGGGATGCAGTTATAGGTATTAAGCTCCAATGGATATAAATGTTCATCTTCTGCTTGCGACATCGGCATATGTACCTGAACTATTCTTGTTGGTGTTGATTTCCTGTCGATTCTGATGAAAACAACTTTACCACTGCACTGTTTACAATAAGCGACTCTCTGCCTTACGTTCCTATTCATAACGAACCTTACTGCTGTTACACCATTTCCTGCTGCTGTTGATGTTACCCTCTACTCATCTGACCAGAAATTCTTGTCGTCTTCCCATTTAACTAGACTGACCAACACTACATCTCGAGTGGGGGTTCCGATTTCCCTTATCAGGTTTCCTAAATTTCCCACCTTGTTCAGACGTCTGACATCCCACGCTCCTATTCGTAGAACGTTACTCTTTCTTTTGTTACTCATTTCTTTTCGTCGTTGCTTCTGCCAGTAGATATATCATCACACCGCTTTCTCAGTTAGAGGCCACAGGTTCTGTGGATACATGTTGTGTATCCTCAATGCAGTGGTTTCCGTTGCCTTCCTCATCCTCGTGCAGTTGGTCAGTCTGTATACTTCCGTCTTTTGGGTGCTGTTTCTCACCCCAAGGGCAACAAGCTGGCTTAAAACTCTATTCGATCCACTGCCCTATTTCACACGGCCGTTGGCAGAATGGCAGTGATAACTTATACCGGAAACCTTATATTGCCATTGCTGATAACTTTTATTCAGATTGTGTCAGCAGTATGAACATGATAGGAAAGCTATAAAATATGAAAAGGGAAATGCTAAGGATCAATCTGAACCTGGTGGGGGTCAGTTAAGTGAAATGGACAGAAGACAAGGATTTCTGGTCAGGGTAATGTCAACAGCTGTAGAAAATGAGTTGGATTCGTTACGAACAGGAAGGTAGAACAGAAGGAGACTTATTATGAACTATTCAGAGATAGGATTGCTCTTATCAGAATCGACAGCAAACCAACACCGACAACGGTAGAATAGGAACACATGCCGACGTCGCAAGCAGAACATCAAGAAGTAGAGAAGGTATGTGACGATATTGAACGGGTAGTACAGTTCGTAATAGGAGGTGAAAATCTAATAGTCACGGGGGATTGGAATCCGAGTATAGGAGAATGAGTAGATGAAAGTGCTACAACAGAATATGGGACTGGTCGTAGGAACGAGAGAGGAGAAAGATTGAGTTCTGCAATAAATTCACATAGAAACAGCGAATACTCTGTGAAAGAATCACAAGAGGCCGAGATTTACTTGGAAAAGGCCGGAAGATAAGGAAAGATTTCAGTTAGATTATATCATGATCAGATAGAGATTTCGAAATCAATTACTGGATTTTAAGGCGTACTGGGAAGCAGATTGTGGTGTGCGTACTGTAAGACACACACCATCATATTATTTGACTTGTCGCTCTAACGAAGTAGGCGAGTGTCAGTAATACGTCTCGTGGTCTTATCGTGGCTTGGTTTATCTTCTGCCCTTAGGTCAGACGATAGAAATGCCACTTGCATGCTTAGAGTATCTGATTGATGGTGACCAACTTTAAACAAAACTTTGATTAATTTTCTCACACATTTATTAAAATAATAAAAATCATAGAAATTATTTAACTTGATTCTGGATGCTGTTTACAATAGACAATCTGAAGTTCCTTTGGTCTTGGTACGTTAATCTTATTCTCACATATCTCTGATAATTGACAAAGTATCTATACATTTCTCTTCATGGCTATGTACAGGAATATGATAATATTATTGGGCGCAGACTGAAACTTGACTATAGACTGCTACATACTAATGCAGACTAATGCACACTGACACAGACAAATGCAGACTGACTCATCGGAGGTCTGTACACTCGTTATAATACTTGGAGCATTCAAGTATCACTGCGCGAGTGTGATCCGTGAGGAGAAAAGATTCTACGTTAGCAGTAATCTCATTGGCTGCGTTACATCTTAATAAGCAAATCGGCGAAAGCAGAATTTGGTCCGTCTCTAAGACAGCGCCATCTCGTATTGCGGAGACGGACGAGCGCTGCGCCTGCCCTGTTGTGCTTAGCAGGGCGCGCTCTAGTGGGAAAGTTGTGTACGCGCTGACTATGCGGAACTATGTACACAACACAGGTATAGATGCAAATCACAATTTAGTAGTAGTATCACAATTTAGTAGTAGTAACTATTGATGTTCTCTGAGGGTAAAGCTAATGTGGTGATGATTAGTTCAGTAAGCAGTTCAGTTGAAAATGAACAGACATCTCTAATAGGGCAATCACAGAAGCTGGAAAGATGAATCATAGGGACAAAGAAGAAACGATGGGTAACAGAAGAAATACTTAATTTGATGGATGAAAGAAGGAACTACAAAAATGTCGAGGGAAATTCAGGAATACAGAAATAAAAATCACTTAGGAATACAATAAATAGGTAGTTCAGGCAGACTAAGACGAAATGGATGTATAAAAAATGTGAACAAATTAGCAAATTGAAAAAGAAATGATTGTCGGCAAGACTGACACAACTTAAAGAAGACAAAACAACCTTCGGTGAAATTAAAAGCAGTGGTGGTAACATTAAGAGCACAAAGGAAAGAGTACATTGACGGCCTCTATTAGGATAAGTATTGTCTCATGACATGGTAGAAGAAGAAACAGGAGTCGATAGGAAAGAGATAGAGAATCCACTACTATACTCAGAATTTAAAAGAGCATTGGAAGACTTAAGATCGAATAAGGTAGAAGCGATACATAAAACTCGATCGGAATTTCTAGAATCATTGTGTAGAAGAGAAAACAAAACGATTATTCACGTTGGCATGTAGGATGCGTGAGTCTGGGGATATATCCCAGACTTTCGAAAAAAATATTGTTAACACAAGTCGCAAGATTGCAAAAGCCGACGAGTTGGAATATCATTTCTTAATGAGGTTAACAGATCATGTATTCAAGTTGTTAACAAGAATAAAATATAGAAGAATGGAAAAGAAAACTGAGGAGGATGTGTTGGACGAAGTTAAGTTTGGCCTTAGGGGAGGTAAAGGAACCAGAGATGTCGTGATTGATAATAGAAGCGAGACTAAACAAAAATCAAGCCACGTTGATAGCATTTGTCCACTTGAAAAAAAGCGTTCGACAATGTCAAATGGTGCAAGATGTTCGAAATTCTGAGGAAAATAGGGGTAAGCTCTGGGGAAAGACAGGTAATGTACAATATGCACAAGAACCAAGAGGGAACCATAAGACTGGAAGAACAAGAACAAAGTGCTCGTCTTGAAAAGGGTGTAAGGCAGGGATGTAGTCTTTCGTCCCTGCCGTTCAATCTATACATCGAAGAAGGAACTACGAAAATAAAAGAAAGGTTCTAGAATAGGATTAAAATTGCAGGCGAAAAGATATCAAAGATAAGATTCGCTGATGACATTGCTATCATTCGTAAAAGTGAAGAATTAACAGGATGTAAGAACGAAATGAATAGGCTAGTGAGTGCAGAATATGGATTAACAGTAATCGAAGAGAACAACGAGAAACATAATATCAGGATTGGTGTTCACGAAGTAGATGAAGTTAGGTAATTCTGCTACCTAGTCAACAAAATAATCCATAACAGACGGAGCAAGGAGAACATAAAAAGTAGACTAGCGCTGCAAAGAGGGCATTCCTGACCAAGAGAAGTCTACTGGTACAAAACATAGGCCTTAATTTGAGGAAAAAATTACTGAGAATGTACGTTTAGAGCACAGCATTGTACTAATAGTAGTGAAACAGGGACCGTGGGAAAACCTGGAGAAGAAGGGAATCGAAGGAGGTGTGGTGCTACAGAAGAGCATTGAAAGTTAGCTGGACTGTTAAGGTGAGGAACGTGTAGGTTCCCCGGAGAATCGAGGATCAAAGGAACATGTATAAAATACTGAAAAGAAAAAGGGTAAGGTTGATAGAATATCTGTTAACATATCAGGGAATAACTTCCTTGGTACTGGAGCGAGCTGTAGAGGGTAAAATCTGCAAAGGAAGGCAGAGATTGAAATACATCCAGCAAATAATTGAGGACGTTGGTTAAATTGCTACTCTGAGATGAAGAGGTTGGCAAAAGAGAGGTATTTGTGATGTACCTCATCAAACAAGTAAGAAGACTAATGACTTTAAAAAAAATAGTGTGGCTGTGATCGAAACAGGAACCTAACACATTTTAAGTATTTGTGAAACACACTACCGGTAGCTATTTATAACTATTACCTACAAAAACATACGTAAGTATTCTCTCTGATCTTGATAAGATTTTAGAGTAGTACAATTACTGAGAACTTCAGCTGAATGTTGAGAACCGTAAAACAGATTGCTACACAATATGTAAAAATGTATCTTGTGACTACAATATAAACGATTTAAAGCTAGGATCAACTGATACAAATACCTGCTTGCAGCAATTTCTGGGGATATGAAGTGGAACGATTAGCATAGGCTCAGCAGCGGGTAAAAAAAATTGTTGCAAACACCGGTTATTTGATAGACTACTGGGAACGTCTGGTCACTCTACAAAGGAAACTGCCAATAACGCACTAATGCGACCCATCGTAGAATTTTACTTGTTTGTGTGTTATACCCATATTAAACACGACTAACAATGGATTTTCAACAGATACACAGGAGAGCTGAACAGGTGGTCGTAGGTTTGTTTGGCTAACGGGAAAGCGTCATGAAAGTTTGAAAACCTAAACTCAGGAATACATGAAGAGTTGCCAACAGTCCCACGAAAGCCCACTGAGATAGTTTCGAGAACCGCTGTTGAGTGAGGACTATACTGCAGCGCTGTATGTATCGCTTGCGGATGGACCGTGTGGACAAGATTACACCAGTAGCCGTGTGCACAGAAGCATTCAAGCAGTTATTCGCACGGCGCTTCGTAAACGTATGGAACAGGAAGAAAGGTTAATATGCGACGCCATCAGAAGTACCCACTGACTAGTGAAACCACCTATATAACAACAGTAAGACAAAGACAAGAGGAATTTCCACTTAAACGCTAATTACGGCACGGTACGGTGATTAATTACAAAACTTATTCCTAGCTGCAGGAAAAAGAGCAGAGACCACACACGATTGTAGAAAGACTAACGAGAAGTAACTGTTCTTCAGCACAAAGCTACATGTGTAGCGAAATTCACATTCTGAGATCAAATGTATTAACAAACAAGCAACAACAGAAGAAAATTATATTAATAATACACTTTTATTTGCACTTAAATGTAGTTTAAGAGATAAATGAGAAGCATAGACAGTGGGAAATTACGGCATTCTGAAAGATGAGATGTATAAAACCATTGTTAATATGGGGAAACGAAGGGAACTCGGAGATTGTGTTACAGTATGAAGCTGGAAGCAATAAAATACAAGCAACGAAACGTTACCTACAACTAATACCGAGTGCTGTTATATGGATCGAAGTACATGAAACGGAGGCAGTAGTCCAAGAGGGTGTGAGGCACGGTTGTAGTCTATCCCAGATGTTATTCTATTTGCGCTTTGAGTAAGTAGTAAAGGAAACTAAAGACGAATCTAGAGACGAAATCAAAGTTCAGGGGGAAGAAATAAAAACTTTAATAACCATGTACTTCTGACAGACATGGCAAGGAAGATCAGTTGAACGGACTGGAAAAGAGCTTGCACGTATAATGTTCAACCAAATTGAATCAAGGATTATGGAGTGTAGTAAAACTGAATCAGATGACACTTAGTGAATTAGTTTAAGAAATGAGACGCTGAAAGTTATAGATGAGTTTTGATTTTCGCAGAAAAATAGATGAGGATGGATGAAATAAGAAGAATACGAACTGGAGATTTTTTAAAAAAGTGAACTATGTTAACATCAAATATAAATTTAAATGTTATGAAGTATTGTCTTAAAGTATCGCACTAAGGTGACAAAAGTCATGGGTTAACGATGAGTAACATCGCATACACAAGGTATAACAGGAGCTATGATTTGCTGTCAGGTGATTCACGTGAAAAATTTTCCGACATGGTTATGGGAATTAGCAGACTTTGAACGCGGAATGGTAGTTGGAGCTAGACGCCTGGGACGTCCCACTTCCGAACTCGTTAGGGAATTCAATATTCCGAGATTGACAGTGCCAAAAGTGCTCCGAGAATAATATCAAATCCCAGGTGTCGTCTCTCGCCTCTGACAACGCAGTGACCGTCGACCTTAATGACCGAGAGCAGTGGCGTTTGCTCAGAGAGTTGCCAGTGCTAACAGACAAGCCATACTCTGTGAAACGACCGCAAAAATCAATGTGTTACGTGCCACGAACGTATCCGATGGTACCGTGTGGCGAAATCTGAAGTTAATGAGCTATGGCAGCGACCGACACGCGTGCATTTGCTGACAGCACGATATTGCATGCAGCGCCTCTCCTGGGCTCGCGACCATATCGTCTGGACGCTACAGGACTGGAAAACGGTAACCTGGTCAGCCGAGTCCAGATTTCAGTTCGTAAGAGCTGGTGATACACTATGTGATCCAAAGTATCCGGACACCCCCAGAAACATACGTTTTTCATATTATGTGCAATGTGCTGCCACCTACTGCCAGGTACTCCATATCAGCGACCTCAGTAATCATTAGACGTCATGAGAGAGCAGAATGTTGCGCTCCGCGGAACTCACGGACTTTGAGCGTGGTGATCGGGGGTCACTTGTGTCATACGTCTGTACTCGAGATTTCCAAACTCCCAAACATCCCTAGGTCCACTGTTTCCGATGTGATAGTGAAGTGGAAACGTGCACGTACAGCACAAAAGCGTGCAGGCCGACCTCGTCTGTTGACTGACAGAGACCGCCGACAGTCGAAGAGGGTCGTAATGTGTAATAGGCAGACATCTACCCAGACTATCACACAGGAATTCCAAACTGCAGCAGGATCCACTGCAAGAACTATGGCAGTTAGGCGGGAGGTGAGAAAACTTGGATTTCATGGTCGAGCGGCTGTTTATAAGCTACACACAATGCCGGTAAATGCCAAACGATGCCTCGCTTGGTGTAAGGAGCGTAAACATTGGACGATTGAACATTGCGGAAACGTTCTGTGGAGTGACGAATCACGGTACACAGTCTTACCATCCGATGGCAAGTTGTGGGAATGGTGAAAGGGGTAAACGTCATCTGCCACCGTGTGTAGTGCCAACAGTAAAATTCGGAGGCGGTGGTGTTATGGTGTGGTCGTTTCTTTCATGGAGGGGGCTTGTACCTCTCCTCAGTGCAGCACTCCGTGAAGAGTGGGCAGCCATTCCCCAAGAAACCTTCCAGCACCTGATTGAACGTATGCTTGCGATAGTGTAAATTGTTTGAAAATATTATGAGAACGAAAGACACAGATTCGGATGTCTTAAAATAAATTAAATATTTTTTAAACAACAAACCGGGAAAATCAATTAAAAAGTAGCGGACTTATCTTAAATGTCATTGCATTAACTTTACAAAACAGGACTATGTATTAGATTTGTTTACATTATTTTGTTGTCATCTAGAGATAAACTAACTTTCGTGGTATCCCTGGTACCGTATGAAACTATCAACATATAATCGGTGAAATATACAGGAGCCAAAGCTTCACCTGAGTGCTAATAAAATTCGTAAATGTCCAAAAACATGAATCAGGGGCTTTTTAACCGAAATTAGCTGCAAAGATGATTGAAAACCAAGTGGCATGGTATATTTCCGTAATTAAGAGAAATTCCGCACGATCCTGACTTATTACAGATGGGTATGAATCTTTTTCTTTCATTCATCGTAAGCTATGTATTTTTAGACTCTGCTAATGTAACATTTACGATGTAAATAATTAAAGGCTAGACCAGTTACGTTTTCTCATGCATAGCACGACTCGTTTTGAGAATTTATTCTCATTATCAATAGCAACTTCTATACTGATATATTTCGTAATGTCTTCGTGTATGTCTTTCTGTTTCTCTTCCCTTGCAGTAGTGTTTTTATGGTTTTACTGAACTCAGAAAATAAGCATCTTGTGATTTATATAATACTTTTTTGTATATCTACCGACAGCCAGTGTGCCTCTCTTGCATGTGGATTTCTGCAAGGTGAAGGACGCACGATGCCTTCAAGTAGACACACAACAAATACTACTTCAAAACATTAGCACGTAAAAAATCACAAGATGTATATTTTATGATTGCAGTAGAACCAGAAAAACGCGACTGTAGAGCAAAAAACACAGAACAGCACTTTCTCAAACATCATATAAAAATCCAGTATGAAAATCACACTTGTCAATGAGAATAAATTTTCGAAACACGTTGTGATATACGTGAAAAAACATAACTCGTCAGTGGTTTTATTATTTAAATTAAGGTTATCTATAGATGAAAATCGAACTCCGCAGGGAAGTCTAGATGGCATCTTTAAGCAACACTGGGTGTCAAACGGTTCATTAGGAAGAAATATTCTGAAGAACTAATTGTATGGTCTTCCGACCTGACTTTTAGAGATAACAGCGGCGAGCACTGTTGTCAGCAGACAATGGAGTCATCTGAATAAATTTTTCAGGTTCTCGCGACTGTGTATTAAATAACCAGCCCGGACAAAATGGCGCAGAACTGCGCCGTCGTTCACACATGAGCTCCAGATATAGTGCTGTGACACGTGGGTACTTCGATAATTCCAGTTTTTACTGAGAACGAGACAAGTGTCTAGAGAAAGGCGTTAATTTAAGTAACTTTTACTGCCAGCGGAAGAGGAGTGGTACTGACCATAAACCAGATAAATCATACTTTTTTTTCATTAGAATTGCAAATCGACTAGGTATGCTAGTGGAGGCAGCTCGGTTCCAATTAACGAAGCAAAACTTACCTATCCTGCCTGGAGCTAGTAGTCCAGATTTCCAGCGGATGTCATAAGTAAACTAGAGTGGTCGAGCAACTGCTGCAAGTAGCCTGAATCACGTGGTCGCTCAACCAGAATACTGATATCACGTTGACAGTGTTTGATTTATGCACTGGAGGATTAACGAGCTGGCCGATTAAAATATTAGTCACCTCCTCTGCTGTAAATCATACTAGCAAAGTAGTGCGTATGTACTAGTTGGTTAAAGAATAATGGAAATCAGTATAAAGACATGGGTATTTGTAAGGAAATTAAATTTGGCAGCTGCAATACTTGTGCATAGTGTATATGCAATAGTATGAGATTCAGCATACCGAGAAATGCAGTGACATGGTATTACGTATGTTGATGTCACTAACGCAGTATGTATCAAGACATTAACGATTCAGGTGGTACGGGGTGAAACTCTGTGTGTGGAGTTAGTGTGGAAGTACGCGTCTTTACTGCAGACAGGAAACAGGTACCGTTAGTGACTGGACATGTTGTGTACATAAACACCGATTGTAAGAATGCCACTCTGAAAACAGTTAACCTGTGATGAAAAAGCAAAAATCGGTGCGTACATCGAAATGGAATACTCTAATCGTCAAATCGACTGGAAATGGAACCGTTCAGCACAGTGATTGAAAATTTCTTTAGACTGGACGCACTATATGGAAGAACGGAAAATATGGGCAAAGTTGAAACTAACAAGACCTCTGGAAATGGTTACTTTTGCACGATGCAAGGGCCAAAAACAGGTGTTCTTCACATCTTGTTACTGATTTCCATTTGCCAGTAACTGTCAGACATGTGCGACAAATTTTGTCACTTAACAGACATCTAGGACTGAAGAAACAACTGCAGAAACCTGCTGTAACAAGCAAACATAGACTCGTTAGAATGCTGTTTACTGAAAAATGTGTGTCATCGACTTGACAACGGGATGAAGTGATCTTCAGTGATGAGAAAAATTTTACTTTTGATGGTCTGGACGGTTTTCAGTATTTTTGACGTGATCACAGGGCAGTATGTAAGAATAAGCAGAAGTTTTGGTGGTGGAAGAGTTATGATCTTGGCAGCTTTCTGCGCTAAACATAAAACACGCATTGCTTGCCTGAACACTGAGAATGCTAGAATCAGAACTGATTACAATGTACCTAGGGGACAAAACCATAGTGTTTCAACAAGATAATGCATCTGTCCATGTTTCTGCCACAATCAACACCGTGGTTTGAAGATGAAGATGCTGATGTATTGCCCTGGCCAGCACGATCGGATTTGAACCCCGTAGAGAACCTTTGGGGAGTACTTCCAGAGCGTGTTTATTGCAGTAGAAGGCAGTCTGAGGCCATATGTGAGCTGAAAAGAGTGATACGAAAAAAGTGGATGACAATTACACTGCAAGAACAACAAACTCTAACAATAGCGATGCCGTAGCGACGTTTTGAGGTAATTAGGAAGAACGGAGGTTAAAAAAGTGCTAACAATGCAATTACACAAAGGGATAGTTAGTGCTTACACTAATTTCCATTCCGGAAATGCGAACGCCTTACTTTGTACTAGTGTTATGAAAGAAACCATGTAATTCCACCATGACTGTTTTTTATCCGGTATATACCTACTACTTTCATGATTAATTGGATACATGTTGCTTCAGACATAATAAACTACTTTCGTAGTATCCCTGCCTTCACACTATGAACCGACTTAGACACGTGATAAAATGGCAGGAAGAAGCTACCGCTATTGAAGTTGTCCAGTTTGTCACTGTATCATCTCAGGCTGTCCAATGTGTCCGCAAGGAATGTCGTACCACCTGCAACCATGTAATACGTTGTAAGAACAGTATCTGGAAAAATGCATAAACGCCTTGGCCCTGGTGTCGAGTGCCACGCCTTGTCGAATACTATCGGTTTCAGACCGGGCATGAGCCGCAGCGGACAGTGATCGCAGGTCTGTCATGGCCAGTTTTCAGGCAAACAATATGAAGTACAGTGCATACAATGGACATTGGAAATTTGGAACCTCGCAAAATCTCATCACTCGCAGGTGCGTATAAAGTTGCACGTCTTGAATTTTGAGCAAAGAACACAGAAACTGGACAGTGGCTGACTGGAGGGATGTGGAGATAACCGAGGAGTTGTGATTTCTC
Source organism: Schistocerca gregaria (assembly GCF_023897955.1). NCBI lineage: Eukaryota > Metazoa > Arthropoda > Insecta > Orthoptera > Acrididae > Schistocerca > Schistocerca gregaria. The sequence goes on along the minus strand of NC_064926.1, from coordinate 84,468,711 downwards.
CTCTTTTTAAAATATGTGGGGCGACCACGGCATCGGCTGCCCGATGATCTCCTGAACCTGCAGTATGCATAGGCTGAAGTTTGGCCACAGGTTGTACAGTCACGTTTTGTGGGTATTTTTCATACCCCGATTAGGACCCACTCTTTCAGGCTACAGGGAAGATGAATCTGGATGTATAACTCGACATTTTCGGCAACTATCTCTTGCCGTTTCTCCTACATCTTCGTAATAAGTGTGGTGTATACATTACCAGTTTCCAAGATGGGCGTAGCAGTGCTCACCGGACTTCTCTCACACGTTTGAAGAACTGTGACACACTCTATTGTACCTGGACAGGTCTCCTAAATCACGCGATCGGAATCCAATATAGAATTTCTGACATCGCTGGGAAGGGTCGGTGAAAACTGATAATTAACATCTGCCCAGTATGGTAGCTTCCCGGTATCTAGTCATCACTTAGTCGCTTGAGCTGGATACGGCATACTTGAAGAAACATGAGAACTCTCACGAAATTGAGGCTATTATTGTGGTGATGTCTCTTGAGGGAGATTAATGTTTTGTGCGAATACGGTAGCTTAGTTCTCACAATCTGTCACACGTCCACGTCGATCCATGTTATTCTGATTATTCCATACAACCTACTGACACATTTGGTTTTCTTAATTGTACTCTTCACATGTTTCTTAGCAGACTTCCACAGGCGCTTTGAAAGAATGGTCTGGGTGAATAGTAGATCTGATAAGGCAGCACACGTCAGGTAGCATAGATGGTAAACCTTTTATAAATCGGGAATTCAGCAACTCTACGTTACAGAGCTGTAGCTGTTCTATGCAGTCCGGAACGTAGTTGGAAGTCCTGAGCTATCTAAAAATTTGATGCGTTTTTGGAAAGAAAAGTCGCAATTCATGATAACGGGAGATACCTGTTTCTTCACAATGCGGTTTTGAAGCTAATTTCTGGGGAAGGTACCGTGTGCGGTATGTCAGATAGATAAAAGTAGAAATGGGATGGTAGTTTTCTTACCTCCTGTACTCTTTCAGATACTAACCAGTCTTTGCAGGATTAGTAGTATGCTACACAGCGGTATCTGTTATCATACGATATTTTAAATGTTTCCTACCGTTCCTTACCTGGATGACAAGGGGGAAAAAATATTCAGTGACTTCCTTTTTGCCTTATTTTGCCCTCACGATCCCTCTAGAAACGAAGCGAAGTGCTCCGTGTTTCATAACATCCGTAGACCCAGCATTACGAAATAGTTGCTTGGAATTTCCTACGCAGGTATTTCACGTTTTTATTCAAGCGTTTCACAGGTAAGATATTTCTGCTTAAATTGTTCAGAGAGGAACAGAAACATGTGAACATCCGTACTGCCCATGCTAGTTCCAAGTTAACCCGACCCGACATGGATCCTTCAAATTTGAGCATTATTCCAGAACAAACGTATAAATGTATCGTGAAAAGACTCTTTCACTGAATAAAATTACCAGCTGCTGGAAGAGTGTGTCAGGAGATACGTTGAACACGACCGCAAAGGTTTCTAAGAGATTCGCCAAACCAGGATAAAATAAGAACGCTTGCGATTCTTATTTCAGCTGTTAGAGCCATCGCCAGAAGTTTACGTCGGCGTGAGATCAACGATCGGCTTACAGGAAGATAATATCGCTGAGCGAAAGTAAAATATTTTGTGAACGATAGAGTTACGTGTAGGGTCCTCTGGGGAAACGTTGTTGTGATGCCTCGTGTAAGGCATTAAAGCAGTATCTCTAGGTTGACTCAGTGTTTGCTGAGAGATGGATTTAAGGGAGCTCTTGGGAGATAATCATCTTATTGTTTCGGCAAACTGTTTCACGTAAGCAACGGTCCGTCAGCAAGAATTTCAAGCCACGAGGGAGGATGCGTTAGTGGTGACGGCGGCTTAACGCTAATCGTACAGCACCGGGTGTACAGAAACTGTTGCCGAGCATAAGGAAGACGTAAAATAGTTTGTAAAGGATCAGTCCTTGGCTTGTGTTCACCCCTGCCTGACAAATACTTTCAATTGCAGCAACCGGAATAGTTGACGAAATTTAATACACATCGAATCTCGCGTAAAGATAGGGTAACCAAATGTTACGAGGCGCAGTGGTAAATGCCGTTTCGGAATATAGGCAAGATTTGTTTTTTCAGCAATCCACTGTTTTTCCTTTAAGAGATGAGAGGATTTGAATGAGAATGTGCTGATTTATTTTTCCGATTATTAAAAGAAAATGCAATTTTTCATTAAAAACTGATACGCGTAGAAGGGTGAGACGTTATGACTTGGAATTATAGTACTTCTGAGGCGGCGGAATCTTTGTTACCGTCGAAAGTACGTCACAATACGCAGTCAGATGCAAATTCATGGCTCCAGTAAGGCCTTATTACGTGTACCCTCTTTATGTACAGTTCAGCAGAGGCAGAATTTCAGAACTGAAATTTTATAAAAAGTGACGCTCGGGAAATGGAGGTTGGGACAACTGACTGTAAACTCATCTATTGAGGTTAGTAAATAAGAGAATCGAAACAAATCTATAACAAAACACCAGAAATCTACTTATCTATTATTTCTACACATGCTGTAATAATTTGGCTTTCGTGCTGCTTCCACAGTCTTCGGCCTGCTAGGGCGCCAATTCCATTCTCTCCTACAAAATTTCCAAAATACTTCACATCAGTCACTTCTCCATTTTCCTATACATTCTCTCTACTTCCTTCTCATCAGTGTGTGATGCAAGCATTTAAGCACACAAAATATTTTTTTCTGCTAAAGGGACTTGGACACAGAAGACAGAATCATTAGCAAACTAAGAAGACAAGACAAAGAAACTCATAAAAACGATACAGAATTTGCAGGAGACAGGATAATGGTTTATATTGAATTTGAATTAAATAGATTGGTCTATCTGGAATGTCGATGCTACTCATTTCATCAATTTCTCAACGTACAGGGATTTACACTGAATAGGCGTATTAAGTGAAACATTAGCGATAATTGTTGAGTAGAGATAATAACATCGGAGGGGCTATGTGGTAATTGCAAGTATGTTAGAATTGAGAAATAAAATGTGATTTGTCCGTGATAGCAGGAAATCTGAGCTTCTTTAAGGAATATTACCGCATGATTTTCGCATTTCATGAGTTGTTTTTGTAGAAATGAGCGTACTCTGCACGTAAAAAATTAGAGCAAGGCAGCTGTAAGCCTGTGGGAAAATTCAATTGCATGACAAACTACCTCACCACAGTGCATTTTTGTGTTGTAAGATTCAGCAACTACATTGATATTGAAGATGATTCTCATTTATTGTTCCACTTCAGTTGCAAATTTTTAATGATGTTAGGTGTTTCTATCACTCAGGGCCATCTTCAGATCTAAGTAGTTGTTTCAGCAACGCGCCTTGTCTACACTGAACCACACAACAGAGTACTCTGGTATGTGATTCTGAGTATACAAGACGAGTTGCTCACTCGACTGCTTGCAACTAAAGCTGACTGTAAGTGACCGAAACATGTGTGCTGGCTGATTAACGATGTACAACTGAGTAGGAACAATAAATGAGAATTATCTTAAACTAACTACCCACATAAAAAAAGTTTGCATCACCGCATTTACCAGAAGTCCTCAAGATAGACGGTGACTGTAGATATTGTATGAGACACACATTCCCACTTACTGGTCAGAGATGTCACTAAACACGCCCAAAGATGTAAACAACCATGGATGAGCAGCGCATATTAGACGGAGAGGGTCCGACAGCCGATCAGTTTCAGTCATTTCACCACGAAGGAGGTAAACGGTTCGTGTTGTCTGCTGTCCAACCATGCCTAGACGGTTAACACTGCGGTTCTATCGCCTTCGTATTGTTACTTTGTGTCAGGAAGGGCTCTCAACAAGTGTGCACGCGTCTCGGAGTGAACCAAAGTGTCGTTGTTCGCACATGTAGGAGATACAGATAGGAACTATCGATCACATGCCTCTCTCAGGCCGCCCAAGGGCTTCTACTGCAGTGGAAGACAGCTACCTACGGATTATGGCTCGGAGGAACCCTGACAGCAACGCCATCATGTTCAGTAATCATTTTCGTGCAGCCACAGGACGTCGTGAACAGTAGGCTGCATGTTGTGCAACTTCACTCCCGACGTCAATGGGGAGGTCCACGTTTGCAACCACGACACCGTGCAGTGAGGGACCCAGCAACATGCCGAATGGAGCGTTCAGGATTGACATCACGATCTCATCGCCGATCAGTGTCGCATATGGCTTCAACCAGACAATCTTCGGAGACGTGTTTGGAGGCGAGTGCAACAGCGTGGAGGTTCCCTTACGTTTTTAGGTGGCATTATGTGAAGTCGATGTACGCCAGTGGTGGTCATGGAAGGCGTCGAAACGTCTCTAACATACTTGAACGCCGTCCTCCGACAATAGTGCAACCATATCGGCAGCATATTTGCGAGGCATTCCTCTTCATGAACGGCAATTCGCGCCCCCACAGTGCACATCTTGTGACCCAATTCCTTCAGGATAACGACATCGCTCGACTAGAGTGGCCAGCATGTTCTCCAGACACGAACCCTATCGACCATGTCTGGGATAGATTGAAAAGGGCTGTTTATGGATGACGGGACCTACCAATCGCCGTTGAGGAGTGGAAGAATCTGGACCAACAGTGCCTTGGTAAACTTTTGGATAGTATGCCACGACGAGTATCGGCATGCATCATTGCAAGAGGACGTACCACTGGGTATGAGAGGTATGCACAGCAGTCTGGACCTCCACCTCTGAAGGTTTCGCTGTATGGTAGTACGATATGCAATGTGTGGTTCTCATGTTCAATACAAAGGACGAAAATGTTGTTTCCGATTTTCTGTACAAGTTTTGGAACTCTCAGTACCAAGGTGATGCAAAACTTTTATGTGTGTACTTTACTGCATGCAGTTAATTAGAAATTAAGTTAAAATACTGGTGCGAGTGTAGAAATATCTTTTCTCTAACATATGACTGGGATGATTTCCCTGTTATTCAGCAATGTTAAAATCCACAACTTCATTAATTGTCCAGTTATAATTGTTTTGTTGCGAAATGTTAAGAGCTGTTGCAGTAAAGACGTACTTTCGAAAGAAGTCTGATGGGGGAAATCCTTGACTGTGTTAGGGATGATGCAGAGAGGATACACAAAGAACTTCGTGGATACGGTGTTAGTAACATCGAGGGAGAAAAATCTTTCGAGCTTTTCTCGGTGCACATATGCCTGAGAGGACGCTGGCCACCACTGCTAGGGAGACCAATGACAGACAGCACGTCCCGTTGACAGACCAGAACGTTAGGTGATTGAGAACGACTTGTCAGAAGACCGAAAGTGGGAGGTGAACGGAACTAAAACAATGAGATGGCTTGCGTCGTACACAGCCTAGGATCACGGCGCCCAGATGATCACCAGAACTGCGCCAGAGCTGCAACAACCCTGCTACAGCGGCCTGCCCTGTTGCTAGCGATTGTGCGAGGTGGCAGATTCTTGGGCGTGGCCTGCTAGTGAACGCAGGGGGGAATCTGGCAGGTGAGCAAGAAATACGTGGCTAGTAACGATGTCGCGGATCGTTTGCGGTCAGCTTGACAGGAGCATATGTTTTACCATTCATAAATAACTTTTCTTGTAACCGAAGTAAATGCGGCGTAAATCTATAATTTATACCTCGTGGCGAGGCTGCAGATTTTTTTCCTTAGGCTATGATGTTTACGGCAGAGGTAGTGAAAAACAGCGGTGCAGAGAGAGAGAGAGAGAGAGAGAGAGAGAGAGAGAGAGAGAGAGAGAGAGAGAGAGAGAGAAGAAACTAGTAGTTTCAGAGTGGCATGCAAAACGAGAATAATGATTTACGCCAATTCTCGCACAATTTAAATCGAGTTTCGTGAAAAGAAAAAGAAGAAATTGCGCGTGTTTAATATTCATTGATCAACCTTTTAGAAGTGATGGTAATTGCAGTGGACGTTTCGCGCGTACCTAGGCCGGACGACGGCAGGCATTTCGCAAGTGCCATTCGTGTGCGTTACGTAAGAGCATCGCTGGAGAGGTCTGCCCGCGTCTGCGTGTAGCGGGTGGCAACTGGAGGCTGGCGCGTGACCGAAGGTGGCGGACGAAGTCGGCCCACATTTTTCATGGTGCGCAAACAGCCAGTTTCGTCAGATAGTGCCGCGAGTCACACTCCTTTTCCTGTGCGCGTCAACTATCTTGTGTTCCTGGACGCTGATCCTTTAACTCCAGCGTCACTGTCAATTCACCAACTTACTATTCCGAGCCTGAAATATTTCTGATTTGGTTTCTTTTCACTTTTCGCGTATGACGAACCTCCTGGCACATTAGAACTGTGTGCTGGGGCGGGATTCGAATCTGGGACGTTTGTCTTCTGCGGGTAAGTGCTCTACCGACTGAACTATCCATGCACCACTAGCGAGTAACTCTAAGAGCTTCTCTTTCACATCTTCTCCCGTTTCCCAACTTCCCAGAAGTATTCCGGTGTCTCATCGCTCTTGTAACAAGCGATATTGAACAGTGGAGGCTTTGCTACAGCCTAGGGAATTGTCTCGGAATTAATTTTCACTCTGCATTGGAGTGTGCTCTGATTTGAAACTTCGGGGCAGCTTGAAACTGTGGCCATACCTGGATCTGAATCTGGAACATTTGACTTTCACGGGAAAGTGCTCGGTTCAAGGTATCAGAATTTCTGTTGGGAGAACTGAAAGTGTGATAGTTGATCAGCCGTGAATGAGTAGCTCAGTTGGTAGAGCAATTGCTCGCGAGAGGCAAAGATCTCAGGTTCAACTCCCGGTACGGCACAAAGTTTCAGTCTGACAGGAAGTTTCAAATCAGTGTAGTCTCCGTTGCGAAGTGGAAATTCATTCTGAATATAATAACGTTATCAGATGTTTTGATTCCTGTCGCAACGTAGGCTTAAACGTTGGTGCTAGGATGGTGAACATAAAAATACTAATGAACAATCACTTAATTTTTCTAATTCCACCATTTAACAGACAATTCGACAGTGATTGTCCGTGACTTTGATCATAGGTTTGGAGCATTAATAACACAACGTCTACAGAGACAATAATTTATTGATCAGTTTTAGTCCAGCGTGTTTCAGAACAACAGCTATACTTTCAAGCATTTAACTGACTTTCCTCTGGGGTTAAATGTGATTCAGTTCATCACCTAGCCGTATATTCACGACTTAGTTTTTTGCGGAAAAAAACCACCTCATACGATATAAAATGATGTAATTCCACGAGCTACGTTTTAGGCGAACAGAGTACCCGTCTAGTAAATTTTCTTGAGATACGCTGCCTGACAAAAATGTGAAGCATCCAGAATGTATTTTCGGATCTCACTGTAACTTCATAACCCTACGCGGTTATAATTAATCATTTATCATATCGGTACCTAGGAATGATGTTCAGACTGAGCGCCACAGTATTTGGGTTGTTAATAGTGTCAGTGTGATACAGGCAGCTGGTTCTGGTACGGCGACGAAGGGCTGAGACACAAGGATCAGTGTGCATTTCAGTTACAGACAGTCCACATGTGTCTGGACAAGGTCAGCAGGGACTTACTTGTAAAGCCATTTTGTCAAAACAACAGCAAAAGTGCAGTTGTTCTTCGCGAGTGTCGACGCATTACGTTGAAGAACGTGATACGGAAGTTCAAATTAACAAGGAATTTGGCGACGGCTCGTGGGGAGGTCGACAGCCAATTGCGCCAAAAACTGCTAAAGAAGTTACTGTTGACATGGCTGAGAACACTGGACGCAAATACGACCTCCAAGCACAGCACCAGCTGCGTCACGACAGTTGAACATTCCATGGCGCACCGTTTTAAAAGTAGTGCGCACAATCGTGGAAAGGTAACCCTGGTAACCCTGGTGCAGTTTGAGTCTGTCGTGGGTGTACATGGTCGTCACTATCACATTAAACGACTTTTGTAACTTGGAACGAGTAGTAGGTTACGGCGGTTCTGGCCAAAATCTCTGACTCGTTACTGTCAGCACTTTTTGGTGTCATATGACAGCCGAGAAAACCGCGCCTTCATTTCCTCATCTGTAGGGTAAGTACTTCCTTACCTACAACGTCATTCCAAGAAACATGACATCCTGCCACATTCCGTGGTCAAGGAAGGGAGGGGAGGAGAGGGCCTCCCAAATCCCTCCCCCCCCCCCCCACCCCCCTCCCTTCCTCTCCGGCACTTCGACAAATTTGGCATGAAACATCGCCTGTCCCACCAACCCGCGCTTTCAATACACAGACGGCAGATAGCGGTGTCTTGATTAGCGTTGCTGCCCCGGAATCACGGAGTCCAGTGTTCAATTCCCGATCGGGTCGACGATTTTCTCCACCCGGGTATTGGATGTCTGTGTTGTCCTCATCATCTCATCATCATATGGGAAGGGCATTACTGGAAATGGAAAGATTGGGAATAGGTGCAGGTGCTGATAACAACGATGTTGAGAGCCCCGCAAACCACCACCAGCAACAGCAGCAGCGTCGCACTACACTGATAAAGCAGAATATTATGACCACTGCTCACCCAACGTTGGATGCCACGTGGTGGCGTCGTTGGCACGTGACGCGGTAGTAAAAGTGTGTAAGCGGAGCTGATACCGGCGGGAAATTACACTAGCGAAGACGTGAGCTACTGATGGGGAATTCCATTGAGATGAGCGACTCGGACACAGCGAAGATTATTACACTGCTGGCCGTTAAAATTGCTACAACACGAAGATGACGTGCTACAGACGCGAAATTTAACCGACAGGAAGACGATGTTGTGATTTGCAAATGATTAGCTTTTCAGAGTATTCACACAAGGTTGGCGCCGGTGGCGACACCTACAACATGCTGACATGAGGAAAGTTTCCAACCGATTTTTCATACACAAACAGCAGTTGACCGGAAATTACTGGTGAAACGTCGTTGTGATGCCTTGTGTAAGGACGAGAAATGCGTACCACCACATTTCCGACTTTGATAAAGTCGGCTTGTAGCGTATCACGATTAGGGTTTATCGTATCGCGACATTGCTGCTCGCGTAGGTCAAGATCCAATGTCTGTTAGCAGAATATGGAAACGGTGGGTTCAGGAGGGTAATACAGAACGCCGTGCTGGGTCCCAACGGCCTCGTATCACTAGCAGTCCAGATGACAGGCATCTTATCCGCATGGCTGAAACGGATCGTGCAGCCACGTCTCGATCCCTGAGTCAACAGATCGGGACGCTTGCAAGACAACAGCCATCTGCACGAACAGTTCGACGACATTTGCAGCAGCATGGACTATCAGCTCGGAGACCAGCGCCTGCGATGGTGTACTCAACGACGAACTTGAGTGCACGAATGGCAAAACGTCATTTTTTCGGATGAATCCAGCTTCTGTTTACAGCAAAATAATGGTCGCATCCGTGTTTGGCGACAACGCGGTGAACGCACATTGGAAGCGTGTATTCGTCGTATCCATACTGGCGTATCACCAGGCGTGATGGTATGGGGTGCCATTGGTTACACGTCTCGGTCACCTCTTGTTCGCATTGACGGCACTTTGAACAGTGGACGTTACATTTCAGATGTGATACGACCTGAGGTTCTGCCCTTCAATCGATCCCTGCGAAACCCTACATTTCAGCAGGATAATGCACGACCGCATGTAGCAGGTCCTGTACAGGCCTTTCTGAATACAGAAAATGTTCGACTGCTGCCCTGGTCAGCACATTCTCCAGATCTCTGACCAATTGAAAACGTCTGGTCAATGGTGGCCGAACAACTGGCTCGTCACAATACGCCAGTCATTACTCTTGATGAAGTGTGGTATCATGTTGAAGCTGCATGCTCAGCTGTACCTGTACACGCCACCCAGGCTCTGTTTGACTCAATGCCCAGGCGTATCAAGGCCGTTATTATGGCCAGAGGTGGTTGTTCTGGGTACTGATTTCTCAGGATCTATGTACCCAAATTGCATGAAAATGTAATCACATGCCAGTTCTAGTATAATATATCTGTCCAATGAATACCCGTTTATCATCTGCATTTCTTCTTGGTTTTCAATTTTAATAGCCAGTAGTGTATTATGGTAAATGGTGAGACGTCCAGGACTCTTCACACGACGTGGGGTTCGGAGGCTTGTCTGCTCTGTAAAATAGGATAGATGGTGATCTGTGGCATCTCTGCCGAAAGACAACAGTGCTGGAGCACCCACAAGTGTTTCGGAGCACACTGTTCATGGTACATTGTTGAATGCGGAAGCCCGCAGCAGACGACCACTACGTGTTCCCATGTTATACCGAGAATTGCGACTGCAGTGGGGACGAGACCATCGGGATGCGACCGTGGATCGTTGCAAACGTGTCGCCTCATCGGATGGATCACGTTTCTTGCTACGCCAGTCCGTGCGCGTTTCCACAAACACCGTCATCGGTGGCTCGAAAGACGCACCGCTCCACGGGCGCATGCTGGTAGGAGCAGTATCATGCTACGCAAAACATTTCCCGGCGTTTGCATAGTACTTGTGATAGCAACCGAAGACATCATTTCAGCTACAGATCACATGCATCCATTCGTTCTTAATGTCTTCCCTGACGGCGAAGTCATCTTTCAGCAATATAATTGTCCGTGTCTCGAAGTCAGAACCGTGCACCAGTGATTTGAGGAACATGTTAGTGAAATAACGTTGATGTCTTGGCCACCACATTCGCCTGATGTGAATCCGATGAAAACCTTCTGGCTCGCTATTAGGCGCTATCACCACGTACAGAAATAAGCGGCCTGTTATTTACGCGAATTAGACGACTTTTGTGCAGACGTACCTCCAGAAACAAAAACTTAGCAATGAATAGTAGACTCGATGGTACACAGTGCTGTATTGCGTTTGAAAGTGACGAACAAGCTATTGCGCATTTGGTCATGTTTTGCCTCGTCAGTGTACAAGCAATATCTATGATTTGCTTGAAGTATTTAAAACGCATGTCCAAGTATATTAGTAATGATCTACCTATAATCGTCATTTCGTTTCATTGCTATTGCAGCAACAGCAAGTTGTAGGCTATTTTTTTCTATAAAAAGTAGTGAGTGCATAGCACTCTTGCTACATTTCCGTCTCGACAGTGACGATGTCTGACGAAGCCGTCGCTGTGATGTGAGCGCTGATGATGAAGATATTGAAGCAACTTGCTGTTGTTTCTGTGATATTTTCGAAATTGTAATGAGAATATTACTGGAAATTATGTAAACAGATATCGGCGTTTCATCTATGGCACTGAGGAGCATATCAAATGGTTGGAATGGCTCTGAGCACTGTGGAACTTAACATCTGAGGTCATCTGGCTCCTAGACTTAGAACTACTTAAACCTAACTAACCTAAGGACATCACACTCATCCATGCCTGAGGCAGGATTCGAACCTGTGACCGTAACAGCAGCGCGGTTCCGGACTGAAGCGCTTAGAACAGCTCGGCCACAGCGGCCGGCGGAGCAAATCACCCATGCCGACTAAATGTACTAACCATAGAGACATAGACATGTCAGAGACTATAACAGTTATAATAATAATAATAAAAATAATAATTCGAACAGACAAATGTAAGAAAAATAGCATAGTCAAGGGAAAACACACTACACAAGAAGATTACATATTTGATAACCACAGCGACTGCATAGAAGCGATGGAAAAAACAGATGCCTATAAATATCTAGGATACAGAGAAAAAATAGGAATAGATAATACAAATATTAAACTAAAAGAAAAATATAGACAAAGACTAATAAAAATACTGAAAACAGAATTGACAGCAAGAAACAAAACAAAAGCTATAAAACTTATGCTATACCAATATTGACCTACTCATTTGGAGTAGTGAAATGGAGTAACACAGACCTAGAAGCACTCAATACACTTACACGATCACAATGCCACAAATATAGAATACATCACATACATTCAGCAACAGAAAGATTCACATTAAGCAGAAAGGAAGGAGGAAGGGGATTTATCGACATAAAAAAACCTAAATTATGGACAGGTAGACAATTTAAGAAAATTCTTTCTAGAACGAGCAGAAACTAGCAAAATACACAAAGCAATCACTCATATGAATACATCGGCTACACCACTGCAATTTCATAACCACTTCTACAACCCTTTAGATCACATAACATCAACAAATACGAAGAAAGTAAATTGGAAAAAGAAAACACTACATGGCAAGCACCCGTATCATCTAACACAGCCACACATCGGTCAAGACGCATCCAACACATGGCTAAGAAAAGGCAATATATACAGTGAGACGGAAGGATTCATGATTGCAATACAGGATCAAACAACAAACACCAGATATTACAGCAAGCATATTATTAAAGATCCCAATACCACAACAGATAAATGCAGACTTTGCAAACAACAAATAGAAGCTGTAGATCACGTCACAAGCGGATGTACAATACTGGAAAATATAGAATACCCCAGAAGACATGACAATGTAGCAAAAATAATACATCACCAGCTTGTCTTACAACATAAACTTATAAAACAACACGTTCCCACATACAAGTATGCACCACAAAATGTACTGGAGAATGATGAATACAAATTATACTGGAACAGAACCATTATAACAGATAAAACAACACCACATAACAAACCGGACGTCATACTCACCAACAAAAAGAAGAAATTAACACAACTAATCGAAATATCCATACCCAATACAGCAAATACACAAAAGAAAACAGGAGAAAAAATTGAAAAATACATCAAACTGGCTGAGGAAGTCAAGGATATGTGGCATCAGGATAAAGTTGACGTTATACCAATTATACTATCAACTACAGGAGTCATACCACACAATATCCACCAGTACATCAATGCAATACAGCTACATCCAAACTTATATATACAACTACAGAAATCCGTAATTATTGATACATGTTCAATTACCCGAAAGTTCCTAAATGCAATATAACATATACCGTACAGTTAAAAGGAAGTCACGCTTGATCAAGGTCCGCGTCACTTTCTACTTCTGACCAGACATAACGTCTGAGATAAGAAAGAAATAATAATAGTAATAATAATAATAATGATTGCAGAGGTCTCGAAAATGTATTTACATAACGCGGAGTGCCCGCCCTGTTAGAGGCGCCATGTCACGAATCACGCGGCCTCTCCCGCCGGAGGTTCGAGTCCTCTCTCGGGCATGGGTGTGTGTTTTGCAAAAACATACATAATGTCTTATGGGACAACAGCAATCAGTGAAATTATAATGTTACTTAAAAACCGTCTTGATTGCAAATATTTTTATTCATATGACCGGTTTCGGTTCATTCAGAACCATCTTCTGATCTGTAAAAATAATGATACTAATTTTTACAGATCTGAAGATGGTTCTGAATGAACCGAAACCGGTCATATGAAAAAAATATTTGCAATCAAGACGGTTTTTAAGTAACATTATGGGTGTGTGTGTTGTCCTTAGCGTAAGTTTGTTGAAGTTAGTTTAAATAGTGTGTAAGTCGGACCAGTGACCTTAGCACATTTGAACATTTTGAATGTATTTACGCTGGTTGAATTGGCCGAGCGGTTCTAGGCGCTTCAGTCTGGAACCGCGAGACCGCTATGCTCGTAGGATCGAATCCTGCCTCGGGCATGGATGTGTGTGATATCCTTAGGCTAGTTAGGTTTAAGTAGTTCTAAGTTCTAGGGGACTGATGACCTCAGAAGTTAAGTCCCATAGTGCTCAGAGCCATCTTTTTTTTAAATGTATTTACAGCTAATGTTAGAGTGCGAATGTCGACATGCGTAGCAAAACTACATGCTGCGAGGCAGCGTAAGTAGTAACTCAGATGGTGATTAACAGGGAGAAAATGCAAATAAGCTCCGCTAATAATGCATGTTTTCCTTGCAGGTATTGTGAAATCGTTTGAGGAGTAGGCATCTGATTTGTACACAGTGCTGTTCCACCAAACCTACTGTTTGATCACCAGTGGGTGTAAAATTATCAGTGTAGGTATGGTCTCGAACATGGCGTTCTACCTAGTGATAGTATATGAAAACCCTCGATTTGGTGTGAATGGAGTTGACTACGTGATGTGTCAATGCAGATTTAAGCCTTGTTCCACGGAAACATGTACTCTCCCTCGATGATGCCGGGTGAACATATAATCACTGTTTGGGACTTCTCTGGCATAGTTAAAATATTTCATATCAACTACAGGAGCAGAGTTTTAGAAGTTTAAAGAGTGACAGCTATGCAATGGAGCATGTGCTGGTATGTTGACGAAGGTGACACTCACACTGATTTAATGAGACAATGTGCAGCAACCTGCTTGAGTTAGTTCGCCAGAGTCTCCACCCGTCGGAAGATACTATAGCTCAGCGCTATCAAGCATGTTGCGTATCGATGAAAGTGGGAGCATAGGACTTAACATTACCAGATGTGGGCACTGAACTACGATCTTATTTGAGCTGGCTTATAAACTGCATCCATGTGTCTACTAACCACACAGTGCATAATAATAGCAAGTCCTGTCCAGCTCATGTAGTGTGGCTTTCCGATTCGATACACAAATGATGAATACGTCGATATGAATCTGGTGCTCTGTGCTTCCTATAAGCAAGCAGCTGCTGCTGCTCATGTGTATGCTGCACAGAACCTCAAAGGCGCCATCCTGATAAGCATTTTTGTCGCAGATTGGAACACTACCTTCGGGAAACCCGTAATCTTCGTCTACAAGAAATGGGCAGAGGTCGTCCAAGGACTAGACGTACAGAGGATGCGATTCTCAAAACCGTTAACCAGTCATCTCGGTGAGGTACCACTGATATTACAGGTCAGTCCCAGATATCTCAAAGACGGTATTGGCCAGGAACGCCCTTTTTGCCAGCGCTAGTCTGCCCCGACCGCCATTGGTTATTTTGCTGCCTAGGTGGTATAATTCGTTAACCTCATGTACTTCATGACCATCATTCCTGACGTTTAGTTTCTCGCTGTTCTCGTTACTGGTTCTTCTCATTACTTTTGTCTTCCTTCGATTTTCTATCAATCCATATTCTGTACTCATTAAACTGTTCATTGCATTCAGCAGATCATCTAATGCTTCTCTACTTTCACTCAGGATAGCAATGTAATCAGCGAATAGTATCATTGATATCCTTTCACCTTGAATTTTAATTTCGCAGCTGAACCTTTTTTTTATTTACTTCTTCGATGTACAGATTGAACAGCAGGGGGATAATACTACATCCCTGTCTTACAAGCTTTAAATCTGAGCTTTTCGCTCATTATTCCCTCTTGACTCTTATAGATCCCTGTCTTACAAGCTTTAAATATGAGCTTTTCGCTTATTATTCCCTCTTGACTCTTATAGATATTATATGTCATCCGTCTCTGCCTATAGCTCACCCTCAGAACTTCTAAAATCTTGCGCCGTTTTACACTGTGGTACCCATTTTCCAGATCGATGAATCTTGTGACCGTCTCTTCAATTTTCTTTAGTATTGCTTTCATAATCAACCGCAATGTCAGAATTGCCTCTGTGGTGCTTTTACCTTTCCTAAAGGCAAACTGATTGTCGTCTAATGCTTCTTCAATTTTCTCTTCCATTCTTCTGCATATTATTCTTGTCAGCAACTTAAGATTCATGAGCTGATTGTGCGATAATTCTCGTACTAGTCAGCTCTTGCAGTTTTCGGAATTGTGTGGATGATTTTTCTCCGGAAGTCAGATGTTATGTCGCCAGTATCATACAGTCTACACGCCAACGTGAATAATAGTTTTGTTGCTACTCACATTTCCATTGAACCTATTGGTGGGACTAGGTTTTGCTAGGTAGACTTTTGTGTCGAAGTGGAATGTGGAACCGCATGCCGACCACCAAGTGCAGAATTTTTTCTTCGCCTTCAGTTACGTGTTGGGTCGTAGAAACAAGGCAACACTTTTTTATTTGCTGCAAAACATATTCGATATTATTAGTATGTTTGTTGCCTTGTGTACAGCGTTTTATTACGCAATTTTGAATACCTATTACAATTATTTTACATAATTTTATTTCAAAATATGTTACTCCGGTAACGTTCTTCGTCTTGCATCTACAGCAATACCTTATAGTGAGTGAGCTTTTGGTTGTTTTTAAGTGAACAAGTTTCAGTCATTTTCATGTTATTGACACTGTAAGTAGGCTGTTTAGGTTTTTATGTTGGTAACGCCATGTAGCGCTCTGTATGAAAATCACTGACTGTGATGGGTGCAGTCTGTGGCTGGTTCGCATTGTTGAAATACTCTCTATTGTAGTCGGCATTTGGCTGTTAACTTGGAGGCGAGCCGCCAACAGTGGTGGATGCGGGGAGAGAGATAGCGAAGTTTTGAGAGCGGATGATCTGGACGTGTGTCCACCAAAAACAGTAAATTTGTAAGACTGGATGTCATGAACTGATATATATATATATATATATATATATATATATATATATATATATATATATATATATAGGGTACGTTCCGAAAGTAATGCAATTGAATGTCCCGCGCCGCTCCTAGTAGTCGGAGTGGGAGCGGGCCACATGGAGTAGGTGGGGGGGACGCTAAGCTTTGCCGTGAAACCGGTTTCAGTGCTCTCCGAGCTGTGGAAGCGGCAGGACGTCTGTTATTGTAAACCTCTGCGAGCCGACCGTGTCACGGAAAAAATGGAATCGACGATCGAGCAACGTTACGCGATTAAGTTTTGTGCCTAACTGAACAAATCTTTTGAGGAGACTAACAAAATGATTCGTGAGGCTTACGGGGACTCTGCTCTGTCCTACTCACAAGTTTCGAGGTGGTTAAAGGCCTTTAAGGAAGGCCGGGAAGAGGTTCACGACGAACAACGCTCTGGGCGGCCGTCAACCAGCAAAACCGACAACAATGTGGCTCGTGTGCGACAACTGTTGGACTCTGACCGTCGATTGAGTATCAGGATGGTTGCCAATGAACTGAACTTGTCGTCTACTGTTGTTTTTCGCATTGTTACTGAAGATTTAGCAATGAGGAAAGTGTGCGCCAAGCTCGTGCCCAAGGTGTTGTCAGACGACGAAAAGACCAACCGAGCGGAAATTTCAAGTGAACTTTTGCAACGTGTTGAAATTGAACCTGATTATTTGGACAACGTCATCACTGGTGATGAAACCTGGGTTTTTGAATACGACCCAGAAACAAAACGCCAAAACTCTGAGTGGCACACTGATCAGTCCCCCAAGCCCAAAAAGGCAAAAATGAGCAAATCAAAAGTGAAAACAATGCTCATTGTCTTTTTCGACAGCAAAGGAGTGGTCCATGAGGAGTTTGTTCCTCAAGGACAGACAGTTAACGCAGCCTACTATTTGGATGTGCTGGAAAGACTCCGCAAAAGGGTCGTCAGGACGAGAAAGGACATCTCCGCTACCTGGCAACTCCATCACGACAATGCGCCTTGCCACAACGCGCTACGAGTCCGCGAGTTCCTGGCCAAACACCAGGTGCCAACGCTGCCCCACCCCCCCTATAGTCCTGACCTCACCCCAGCTGACTTCTTTTTGTTTCCTAGGATTAAGTCAGCCCTGAAAGGAACCCGTTTTTCGTCCATAGACGAGATCCAATCCGCCGTGACGAAGACCTTGCGAGAGGTCCCAGAAGACGCCTTCCAGGGCGCGTACCGGTCATGGCAGAGTCGCTGGAAAAAATGTGTAGAGGCCCAAGGACAGTACTTTGAAGAATTTTAAGTGTTTGTGCAAATCTGTTCAATAAATTACTTTAAAAAAAATTGCATTACTTTCGGAACGCACCCTGTATATATATATATATATATATATATATATATATATATATATATATATATAGTTTAGTGATGATTAGAATAAATAAACAGAGAAATGTCTGAGTACGTTCAGTTTTGCTCAGCTGTTTGAGAATCAAATAACTTAAGAGGTTTGCCAGCACAGCAATTCAATAATTTTTCTAAGGGTACGTTTCAACACTTACACATGATTACTGATGTGCAGTTTTTTCCTGCCTCTACGTATCCGGCGTTACTGGAGAGACTAGCGCCTCGGTTGGAGCAGTTTCACAAACCACACGCAGGCGGTGGGGCCTGATGTGTCAGCCCGCCACGTGCAGCAACAGACTGCTTGTACACTGCGATATAGGCCAGCCTGATAACCACAATTCTGGCAACACAGGAGAAAGAAGGGTCGCTTGCATTGTAGACTTGGCAGTCAGTACACTGGCAGCCCGTGGCTTTGTTATTTTAAAACAAACCTGGGAGCCTGGGACTGGCACATCAAACGAGCTGCCATCCTATATAAATAACTGTAAATTTTAGCAGAATTATCAGTCGTATAGCAACGTCTGCAACGACAAGAGAGCGAGGCCAGGCGTTAGGGCAATATGGGACAGCAGGCAGCCATTGTGGGAGTAAACCTCTGTACCTACCACACCATTCTCAAGAACCGAGTCCATCTGATGTGACTTGGTGCCTCTCCTCTGGTGCGACACTGCAAATGGACTCCTGTCTCGTAGCTCGAGGGTCAGCAAACTGAGGCCAAGGCAGAAAGGCCACTCACCCACCTACACTGACGTGGGCCCTCTGAATAAACGCACTGTCGCTCTCAGTGGCTATATCTACTACCAGAGGCTGACATGCCCTCAAAGTTGTCTAGCAGTCTTCTGCGCCACTGGTGCCTACCGCGAACAGTGATTTAACGCTAACTGGGGCACATGTTGTTGAGTGGGCGCCTGCGCGTCAGTATTCCTCGGCGCCAGAATCACAGTCGTTGTTCTGCCTGCCTCCCGGCTGCCTGAGTTTACCACACGGCATCCTTGCCATATGCTGAGAGCCCAGATAAATATTGTTTTTATCAGGTTACCCTCCGTTCAGAGGCTCTTGCACACATCGACCGTTATTTTGATTTGTAAATAATAGATTTCAGCTATCAGTCGCCCCTTGGAATATTTATTGGCAGATCTAGATTTCGGCTAGCAACTAGCCATTCTCAATGCGCTATCCTTCTTTTGGCCAATGCATGTAATGCCTGTTGGTCTGGCTTTGTACACAGTTCATGCCTGACCAACAGGCATTATATGCATTGACCAGAAAAAGGACAGTCTATTGAGAATGGCTAGTTGCCAGTGAAATCTAGATGTGCCAATAAATATTCCAAGGGACGACTGATACCTCAAATCTATTATTTACAAATACTGTTTTGTCTTGGAGTTACTTGGGGAGGGGGGTATAACGAGTAAGGAGAGGGTAAAGGCAGACCCAGTATTGGTGGTAACAGTGTACGATTTGCCATTTCATAAGATTAGTGCGACCGAAGGCCTCATTGCAGTGGTTGTCAAATTATTATTGACAATTCGTAAAGGTGTTCACAAATGCTGGATTGCCACTCACACACTTACTCCAGAATATCGTGAAATTCGAGTTATCGTATCCGAGGGATAGAAAAACCTTTGACATTGAATCAAGTATTTATTTCCCAGACTAATGAAGAGAGTTTGTCGCCAATCATTCATTGAGATATTTTATAAATCAGTTGGTGGATGGCGAAGAACACCTAGTGGTTTACACTTCATCACTACTGCACAAAGCAGAAAAGAACTTTACCGCAACGGACAAGAAAATACTCATCTTGGTGTTTGGAATTGCATATTTTGATTCTGTGTGTATTAGAAAGTATTCAACGTGGTGACTGATCATACAGCTCTGAAATTATTATTGGGGCTAAAGAACCTATCTAGAAGGGTCGCGAGTGGGTAGTGAGGTTAAGCTAGTTTGAGTATAAAATTGTGCATAAGCTATTCGAGAAGCACAGCAACACTGATGGGTTGAGTGGGAAGATAGCAGTAATGCAGGTACTGGGGTCATGGCCTTGCTTAGTGACAAGCAGTGAAAGCCATTGAAGCAGACTGCAAGCTGTACAGTATGCAGTGTCATTCAGTATGTGTGACAGCTTGTTATATGAGACAACTCGGTTGCGACCTAGTGTAATAGAGCCAGCTAAGTTCAAGGACGAAGTGCTGAAGGGAACATATGACCACATCCCATTCGTTCTCAGAGAGCTCAAAACTGGAGGATACTGGAATGGTATCGGTAGAAGTGGAAGAAGGAAGACAGACGAATACGAAGAAAAACGGTGTGTAGCATGCATAGTGATCAGACTGAACCATCAACAAATGCTGTTAGAAAGGTCACCAGAGGTAGCTAAGCTATCTGACAGTACAGGATCGGATGTAAAAGGTTTGTTTAACTGGACTCCCACTGGAAACTTTTGTCTTAACAGTTATTGAGCATTTCTCACAGTACTCCCAAAAGATCGCCTTTCTGAAACAGCAGGCAGACAATGGTGCAAGCCATGGTCAAAAATTTGTCGCTCAACTGTCATTTGCCACAGATTAGGAAATTAAGGAGTTTCTATGTTAATTCTCACCATAGTGACTGAGACACATACCTAAGGCCTGCATTATGGTCAGTCGAATAGTTAGAGGCATGTGGTTCCCTGAAAGACTGGCAGAAACTTACGTAATCCTTTGTATGCAGAGAGGAACTGAATTCGACTTCCCCCGATCGGACACCCCTTGATCGAATGGCCCATCTGTCCAGTGTGGAAAGTGAGGTTAATTCTCTTCGCTGATATCCACAAAACAAAAGTATTTAAGGTTGTATAAAGCTACATATCATCATTTTATTAACCAATTTTTGTTATTTGTGAAAAACGAAAACTGCTGACACCTGTTTTGCTTCCATAACGACTAAAAATCGAATTTGAAGGAAGTAAGCAGTTAAAGAATCCGATTTTCCACAGATTTTAGTGTGAAATCTTGCTTTGTAATAAACAAATTACACCTCTAAAATTGGTAACACTTATTATGAAATGACACTATTTGTCAAGCATGTACACTGTGCATCGGCAGAATTTTAGCCAAGTTATTAGCAGTCTGGCAGCACTTAGCACGCCGAAAGGTCAGCGTGATACTTGGGACCGGGGGGGGGGGGGGGGGGGTAGGGAGTAGGGTGGCTGGGTTGGCCTCTACCACACCATCCTATTACCATGGAATTGGTGGGCCACTCCACACATAGTGCAGCAGAAGCCAGACACTTGCCTCAAGTAGCAGCATATCAAGATCTGGTTGGTACAGCTACTCGTCCTCCAATTCTGGTGCGGGCACCCTTGATTCACAATGCTCACAGGGATGAGATCTACTATCAGAGGCTGACATCCCCTGGATGCATCCCAACAGCCTTCTCTGTTGCTGGTGACTACCGTGAGCAATGGCGCCACTCTAACTGTGGTATGCATTGCTGAATGGTCTTCTGTATATCAGCTATCACAGAGCGCCATGTCACAGTCAGCCTACTGACTGCCAGGCAGTACCTTAGTGTACCATGCACTATCGTAACCATGGTCTGAAAGGAGGTATGGTAACTTGCTGAACCTCTGCTAGAGTAGAAGCACAGTTTCTAACGATATAATTGACTTGTGATATTGTTTCTCTGAGGTGCCGTCAGTCTGCATCCTTGTCACAATCGAAAGCCGCTATTTAACTCTGCAAATAAGTGATCATACACCATGGGTGCACATCAGTACAGTGCTTTCCTTTTTTTTTGTGTTTGTCTTAAGGGGATGTGCTATTATGTGTTTTAAAAACTCTGGCAGCAAATTGTACATATCTCTATGTTACAGCAGGCCAGCTGTAACACCGGACATTAGAAATTTCGTCCCTGGCTAAGCAGAACACAGCGTGTTATTGCTCATAGATCGAAAATAGAGGTAGCGTGGGTAGCCTGAGTGTGACAGATAGATGGCAACAGAAACATATGTTTACTTTCCAAAGCCTGTCGTGTAAGAGAATCCTAATGTCGTGGGTGAGCTTGCTTACTTTTACAGTTATTTCTGGACATTAAGAATCATATAAATTTATATCTCGAACATGCTTACTGTATTTTGGTTCTACACACTCTACAGGTCTGCCTCCAAAGCCGAGTGCTCAGCGTGACAGGCACTTACGCTGAGAACGTACGTTCTATTTCCGGTATCGCCATGGATTTTTTATTGGTGGAAGGAGTGTGATGCCAACTGAGGAGCTACCTGATTGAAAAGCAATGTTTTGTTGCCGATGCCGAGAGCCAGAAGCAGTAGGTTAGCCAAGAGGTAAGAGGATTGCATATGTATCGGAATGTGTCGTCACGCACGGGCAGTGGCCTGGTTACACACAACAGGCGAGAGAAAATTGCTTATCACGCGGGTTCCTGTTTGACGGAGACTTTCGTAGAGTGTAAGAGGTATAGCGTCAGCTGTACTGCATTTCATAACTTCGTGTAAGTCTGCCGTAACAACACGTAACTCTGTCACAAGAACACCTAAGGGGCGAGTACGACAGATAAATCAGCAGTATAAGTGGAACGAATGCATTCATTACAAACAAGTATGACGTCAGGACGCCGCTCGTGCTTCCTTTAAATACGCCAGCTTTGATAGCAGCAAGGGATAGAGTACACTCCGCACTACGAGAACGCTTCTCGTGCCGACAGCGCCAGGACTCCAACCCAGAGCCTCCTACGTGCAGCGGCCCGCTGTCCGCCGCCGACCCGGCTGCCCAGTTGAGCGCCGCCAGCCACACGCGGCCGAAGTAAGGGCATTCCACCGCTACGTCACAGTACGCAGTGCTGCGCTATCAAGATTGGTGCGGCCCGGAGCTGGTGTCACCTCTCCGAGTCAGCGAGGACTCGGGGCAGGTCGTTGATATCACCAAGCTCAGCCAGCCCGTGTTACGCGGGCCACATTGTACTCGGCAGGAATAAAGGTGTCATGAATTAATAATGTTTCTTTGGCGTTTCTGACGTGTCCACAGTCATTTCCTAACATCCTGAGAACTGGAGAGGTCACCGCTCGGCTTCCAGTCCACCGTAGGCGACCGGGACCACCGGGGGCGCCTACAGCTCTAGTGTCGGAACGCCGACTATGGTCCCAAGTGAGGCATCCTGATTCCACGCCCATTTATGCCGCATCCGATGACGAATGATGATGAGGGTCGGTTGACTGTCGTTTGCTCCCCAGGGCCTTATAGGTTTAGTTTTTTTATACCTCTCAGGGCCCCTTCTTAACACAGATGAGACGTTCTACACGTACATATGGAGACTTATTTTGCCACCTCTCAAATGATTCACGTTACTTTATCTGGCATGAATAGTTTGGATCGCTTTTGTAAACACAATCCAAACTTTTTAAACTAATTGCATGAAGTCTTACAGTAACTGAATCTTGCACAGAACATCAACCACTGCTAAAATAAGGATCTCTTTCCCTTACAGTTACAGGTGAAAGATGTGCTTGTAATTGCAATTCCAATGTCTGTCTAGGCTGCCTGATGAAGGTTTTCCCTGGTTTCCACTTAAGGGGAAACCGAGAAAGTATTTTTTAATATGGTGAGGGTTATTTCGTAATCTCTTCTTCTTGAGACCAGCTTCGACTCCCACAATAACGGTTTCGGTGTCGGCGAGACGAGGTACTCTGGCCTCCTTCGATTTTAGGTGCTTTGTAATCAGGCCACAAGATAAGGACACAATGAAGGCAACTAAGGGTTCTCAAAAGATGATTTAAAAAATTACTATCGCATCTGCAACGGTGAGGGACCATGGCAGTTGTGGCGTTAGCTCTCCAGGTGTACGAAACACATACCACCCACATTGTCCAGAAGTCAGCTCTACCTGTGTCTTATCGCGGCACAAAGTAGGCACCTCGTTTCCTTCTCTGCGAATGAAGACCGTTCCGCTACGGTAGAAAACTAGTTTGAACGACATCTAATGAGCAATTAAGGAAATGTTTAAAAATGTCATGGCCTCTCCCCATTTTACATCCCACTCCTCACATTCAAAAAGTGAGCGGTACTGTAGCAGTACTTACCTACGACGCTGGGCCAGCAATGCTCAATGCTGCAGGTAAATCAGTTTTTTTCTCTATTCACTGCATTGGCTAGTTTATTTCTATAGGTAGCTAGCAAAGCAAGTTTTACATTACATCAATACCGACCTTCGTATGGATGGTGTGTGGGTGCATAAAGGGAAACTGAAGGAAATTACAGTGACTTACAAATCGGAATAATGACCGTAGACGAACGTTTCGGCTGTTTCAAAGTCATGTCACGTGGTGTACTCGCACTCTCCGCGAAGTGTAGGGATATCTATAGCCTTCAAATTTCAGATCATGATGAAAGTGTACCAACGGCTTTCATTTTTTGTACATTGTACTCCGTTATTAGTGTAATGGACAACATTAGCTAGTGGGTTACAGAAAACAGATGACACTGCTACTTCATCTACTTGATTACTCTGCAATTCGCCGTTAAGTGCCTGGCAGAGTGTTTTGTCGAACCACATTTAATCTACTTCTCTACTGTTCTACTCTCTAAAAGCGTGCGGGAGATACGAACACTTAAGGCTTTCCGTGAGAGTTCTGATTTCTGCTAGTTTATTGTGATGATCATCTCTCCTCATATAGACGGGCGCCAACAAAATATTTTCGCACTGTGTAGACAGAGTTGGTGATTTAAATTTCACGAGAAGATCCTGCCGCAATGAAAGTCGCCTTTGTTTTAATGACTGCCGCCTCAGTTCGAATATGACATCTGTGGCACTCTCTCCCCTATTTCGCGGTAATACGAAACGAGCTGCCCTGCTTTGAACTTTTTCGATATCCTCCGTCAGTCCAATGCGATGCGGATCCCACGCCGCAAAACAGTACTCGAGAAAAGGGCGGAGAAGCGCGATGTAATATGGACTGAATTTGACGTCTTCTGTGACTGAACTGAAAGGAAAATTGAGATTTCACTCGTACAGTGACACTCATCTCTTGTACAATCGAATCGTTGTTATCACAAAATGTAGAAAATTCTTACTTGTTAACACTGAAGAAAAGTGGAAAGTTCTTTGGTAGAATCGTATTCAGAATATATTGCAGTAAATAATTTTTGCTATATCTTAATTACAAGAAAAATTTCTGCTTTCTATGACACAGAAACGCGATTTCTTTTCACTGTACGCACATTCTGTTATAGCCTGTGGATTTAAAGTGACCAACTCTACAGATTACACAGGGTAGTCTTAGCCCCCTTGCAGGTCATTGTTCAAGCGTCTTGGAATTCTAGGCCTGAGATCCTTGCTAATGCAGACAGGAAGACAAACGATTTACAGTTGAGTAACATTTTTTTAACTACTCCGAATGTTTCATTTTACAAGGTATCTAGCATAAGAGAAAATTTGTATGAAACCCCCCAGATTTTTAAATCTACGTTGAGAGGCTTCCTAGTGGCTCGTAATGTTTTTTTAATAATAACTGCTGAATTTGTCAACATA
Source organism: Schistocerca gregaria (assembly GCF_023897955.1). Taxonomy (NCBI): domain Eukaryota; kingdom Metazoa; phylum Arthropoda; class Insecta; order Orthoptera; family Acrididae; genus Schistocerca; species Schistocerca gregaria. The sequence continues at coordinate 84,443,305 of NC_064926.1, read as the reverse complement.
ATATAGGCACATTCAAGTGAAGTAGGACACAAAAACCTATTTGTTATTCTGCGCATGGAAAGTTTCAAATTTTTTTCCCCCAGTTACTAGACTTTCCTTCTGCTAAAGACTGGAGCTACGGAACCATCACTATCCACAGTTGCTCGTCACCTTCCTCTTGTATTTATGGCTTGGTCATTATTTATTGTATGCTTCCCAAGGCTTACGTATATTTTCCAGTGTAGGTTTTCAATGTGCGGTAAATAGTCGTAATACGTTGCTTTCCGATGACGTCTTCTGTATATTACAGTGTGCCCAACCATTCAGATATCTGCGTTGTTGAGAGCTTTGGATTGTGAAGGATTGTATCTTACGTATATGGGTGTAATTATCTTTGTCTTGTTCCAGATTATTCAATTCTCTGAAAGAATATATATAGGAGCATTTTTAAAATTTTATTATCTGCTCTCTGTTTCGATCCACTAGTTCAGAGTCTTCGACAGCAACGGATGTTTGTCGCATATACTTGTGTAAATCGTTTTTATTTTCACTGTTTTCTTATTAAAATTTTTATCACCTTACTTTGTGGTTTTTAAATTTTCTTATCGTATTTATGTTGAAAGATGGCTGTTCGTCCACATCTTTCGTCGCCACAAAAAAGTAGAATATGTACGCACTCTTGTCTAGCATAAGATGATTATTCGCAGACATATTTTTGTGAGTCTGCTTACAAGAGCTGTCATGTTGACAGGATGTGCAGAGAATGGCTAGGGCTTCAACTTACGTAAAAAGTAAAGCGCAGCGATCAGTCGTTTCCGAGAAAATCGAGTCTGAAAATTTTAAGAACTATTGTGTGGTTTCCAACATCCCAGGAGTCCGTAGCTAAGTGATTAAGTGCTTAGTTTCATAACCGCAAGGTCTCTGGATCGAATTTCGCGTCTGGTACTTTTTTCTTATTCTCACGTGACTCTAACATCACATTTTTATGACTGTCCAAATTATCAGTATTAATGATTCATTTATTATTTGCATAATATTAATCCTGAAGCACAGAAAAACAAAACACGAGTATTTCGTAAGGGCAACGGATACTAGAATGATTACACGACCTTTTTCAATTAATCAGTATATTCTTTTTACTTAACTGATTGTACCCATATCTGTGACACATATGGAACACTACACGAATCAGGATGATACTGATGGTAGAAACATGCTAAACGTAAGTATTGTGACGTACATCACACGTAATGAAAGCCTAGTTTTTGCATGAGCATGATTTTTTTTAAATGTTTCTACAGCAAAACAAACTTGTTTTGCGTTCATAAATGGTTCTCGGTCATCACAGCGTTTCGCGGCGTACCACGCACATGTGATCATGTTGTCGAATATTGGTGCAGACAACTAATGGTTCACGATTTATTGAATTTTTATGCAGTCTTCTCTTGAAGCTGCCTCTCTACTGTGTTCGATGATGTATGTGTAATTTTGTAGTCACTTCATAAGGTTTACCCGTGCCTGTAAAAATAAACTTCGCAGGACTGCATCAGCAGAATACATTTCACAGGAATTACTTTAACACTGCACGTTGACAGATCCTATCACGAAACATTTCGTCGTACAAAACCAAAACCGGGTTCGTTTGCCCTTCCGATGAATCAAGGATCGAAATAAATTCTTCTGCTTTTACGTATGGCTTCGAGCCGTAGATTATAAATTTTCTGTATAGTACTGTAGTGAGTCTGCCGGACTCTGAAGGTGTTATCATAAGGTATTTATATTTATATGCGTACTCATTAGCTGTTTTTTTTTTTTTTTTTTTTTTGCACGCAGGTGGGTCAGTGGTCTCTTACAAGCAAAAGAAAACAGTTTGTTGTAGTTTTCCAGTTAAGATGACAGCTTACTCTGCTGTGTACGAATGTGTCACCTTTTGCATATCCTTTCGCTGCAGCAGAATAACCTTTGTTCCGCATTCGGCGTGTACTCTGTCCTAAGTTGATTCATATTTGCAGTCTGGAACAATCGTTAACAATTATCATAGTGTAGTACTGCAACGGAAGTAAATGGACATGGTATGTAATACCTGTTTGATCAGTGTTAGTAACAAGATCCTTATCGTATTTTGATATGAGGACTCGAGTCTGCATTCGGAAATTTGATGCTCCACCGACGACGTGCTGCAATGCAGCGCTTTCTCTTTCGGACACAAATCTGATTATTTTATCTAACGAATCCGAAGTCTTCGATTGAAGAGCGTGACCCAGGAAAATGGTTAGCAGCAGCAGAGCCCATTCCTGCAGGCTACTCGTCGCCACCAGCTGATAACATTCTCGAGCTTCTATGGAACTATCATGGGTTTGCGAATCACATTTTTTAAGTTGTTCATGGTTTGTTCCACCTTATTTTATATGTTGTTCCCATATTTTCGAACCTTTCATGAACCTTTAGAGGCATGAAGCTCTCCTTTTACGAAGAGTGGCCAAACTCCATCCTGGATGTTCTCGCGCTAGATTGACAACCCTCATCTTGTAATATTGTGGAACGTAATAGCGCCCATTTTCGACTGCTTCTCTTTGGCTTCGTAATCGCCTGATGGAGATGAAGCAACTTCTTCAGTTTCTTGAAACACACCCTTTTCATCGATGTCTTGGTAGGTGACTTGTTCGTTTTGTTCTACGACTTGTTTCTCCGCTTGTGTTTCGAAAATTCCGCGGCTTATTTCTTCTCCAATTTCCATGTTTTCTTGTGTTATTACTACAGAATGTTTCGAAGCGATGAGATTTTTTCCCGATCTAGCGGTTCACTGTGCCCAAATGCCAAAAAAATGGCTCCGAGCACTATGGGACTTAACATCTGAGGTCATCAGTCCCCTAAACACATCACACACAACCGTGCCCGAGGCAGGATTCGAACCTGCGGCCGTAGCAGTCGCGTGGTCCCGGACTGAAGCGCCTAGAACCGCTCGGCCAACGCGGCCGGCCGCCCAAATCCGTTTCTAATCATGCTTTTGGAACTTCGGTGAAAAGCGATTCGGCCTTGCTGTCGAAGTACCAGGCACATCAGTACATGTACTCGTAACATCAGACATCTTGGATGTAATTGCCTCTGTGGATAACATATGAATGAAGTATTTTTCGCTGTTCCTTTTGTATCCTGCCCACTCGCCTAGTACAGGGTGCCTAGGAAACTGTTTTCTCGGATAGCTAGACAACAATTCAAACATATCGTATTAATGGAGTTTATTATAGTAAGTTAAATTGACGATACTTTGCGTGTTCACAAGAGTATGTCCCAAGCAACTGGCGACATGCAAATAACCAATGTCCTTCCGTATAATTTCATTGCAAGCAAAACAATACGGTTCATAAGTCACTACTGTAGCGTACCGTATGTATGACGGCTCGTCTTCCAATCCGCCCGTGGCTGCGTGGTTTCTTGACGAATATTCTTCGGTCTTCGAGTAGAGTTCTCAACGTATGCATGTTTTGCCTCCCATTCAATTTTGGCTTTGTGTCTTCTGGTGGTGATTGGCTTCATGATTATTCCACTTGTTTGTCTTCTTCAATTACAGAATATGCTGCAAGGAGCTGGGGCCAGCGTGTGTTGGCATTACGCTGGATCGTCTGCCCCAGTGAACGTATGTGTCGGTTCTCGGACTGCCGCGCCTTTTCATTGAAGCGGCTGGCAACCGTGCGGATATGGTCCTAAACTTTGCGGAACTCAGCGAGGTCGTGCAGTGGTCCAGATGGGAAGTCCCTCTGTAAGTGCAGTGCGAGGCGCAGAGCCCTGTTCTGCAGCGATTGGAGTTTCTTCAGATGTTGGTCTGCTGCGTTCCCCCAGACGACAGCCGCATAATTAAAGACAGGGCGGATTAGCTCCCTGTACAGCGTGATGCCTAGTCGCGGAGGGAGGGTCGACGTCGGGTTGAGCAGGGGGTAGGGCTTAAGAAGTCGACCCCTTGCTTTGTTTACGACGCTCTTCACGTGTGGGCCCCAGATGAGGCGGCGATCTATGCTGACCCCAAGATACTGCGCTGTCGATCGCCAGTTGACTGCCTTCAACGATGATTGGCGGTAGAGCGGCTGGGAAGACACGACGGGTAGCAATGAAGAACTGCGTCTTGGCGCCATTGAACTGTAATTTCCACTTGACGGCCCAATCGGCGAGGGTGTCGACGGCGTGCTGCAACCTCTGGCGAAGTGTGTCCGCGCTCATACTTCGTGAGTAGAGCGCAGTGTCGTCGGCGTAAAATGAAAGGTGCACACGAGGAACCGTTGGCGTATCAGCCGTATAGAGCGTAGATAGGATCGGCCCCAGAACCGACCCCTGCGGCACGACTGCTCTGTTGAGACGGATTGTTGAGAAGCCGGCCGTGGCTAGTCGGCGCGGCGCTTATATTCTCTTCGTGTAGAGGGCGCTCCTGCCTTGTAGCCGTCCTAGAGAACGTCTTATTGGCTGACGTCGTCTCACAGCCCTCTCTGCTCTTTGCTTCTTGATCGTTGTGCCGGCGCTTGCCGTTATGCTTGAACAATTCCGTTTCTCCAACCACCAACCAAAAATTGTTTGGGCACATGCAGATGTTTGTAGTGGGTCACAACTAAGTTTAGGGTTACCGGGAAAATGGGTTGATGCTGTGAGTCGTACCGGGAAATGGATTCATGCGGTGAGTCGTACCGTACGTGTGCCTGTACCGGGAAAATGGGATAATGGTGGATTGAAAATAACCTGCAAGAATACGTCCATATTGGTAAACGACGTTCAGGATGTTAATGAAAAACCCGAATTTTCAAGGTGAAGATTATGTTAACAATAAATGATTCCTTAGATACTGGTAATTTGTACAGTCGTAATATGCCTGTTATAAGAATTACGTGAGAACAAAAAAATAATAATAATAATAATAGCGCTAGTGACAGCGAGGTGCAATCCAGAGCCCTTCATCTTATGAAACCAAGCGCTTACTTTTCATGTTCATTTTTAATTTCCTGCATATCGCCAGCCGTCGCCTTACCATTTTTTTTCCTGATTTCCTGGTCATAGCGAACTGTCGCCTTAACCACTTTTTTTTAGTTTTTATTCTATTTTATTTTTATTTTTCATCGCATAGGATGCCCTCCAGGCATCAATAACAAACAAAACGGAGATGGAATTAAAAACGCCCTCCTGGTAAAAGAAACATCCAACTTGGGGGTAGACGCACTCAGAATCCTGAGGCAGTCTAGCATGATCCTGCGCGTCTTCCTGAATAGTATTCCATTTTGCCGGTCTAGTGGACCGAGTCCTTGTATTACACGTTCACATTGAAATCACCTTCTCATACCCGGGACACCGCAATGCCGGGGGGGGGGGGGGCTCGAAGAAGGCACTACCCAAAAAGTTAGCAGAGTACGGACGATATCTCGGACTGTGCACGAGAAAGCGATCTTACAGTAATGTTTAAAAATCAAGAACGCTCTTATCGCCTTCGTGGAGCAAATAAGAAATCGAGAGGCGTTTTATCCTGTTCACCGCATTGCTTTTCTGGCTGAGAAATAGGTCACATCTGATAACAGAAGTGTTTTCGGTGTAATGGCATGGGGAGCCGTAGGTAGAAGAAGGGCAAGCAATTTGTGAATTAGCTGGCACATTGCAGCAGAAGATCTACACATCAGTCGATGTTCGTCTATATCAACGATGTGACAAGGAGGGTAATCCGGGGAATCTGTCAAGTTAGTTGCACGTAAACGAAGCTATGTCGTGTGTTTCCCATTAACAATCAGATAAGAGGTTGCAAGAGCACTCGTGTTGAGGAGGACATGGTGCACAGAAAGCCAAATCAAGGGCCATTTGATCGTAGGATTTTGGCTTTCTACAACATTCCGAGTATGATTTCTCGCCAATTGGTGATAATATCACGCGCCGTAGGGTTCCTGGTACTGGGCAAGTCAGCATGGACATAACTGTATTCCATGACAAAGGTCCTGACACGGGAGACACAGGAAGCAATATGTGCCACTGCAACGGGAGCTGCTTGGGAGGGAGGGGCCAGTGAGTGCATCAATCAGGCTTCCCGATAATACCGGTTCAGTGGCCGGTCCTCGATGTAGTTATCGTAATTACATAAAGGGCAGCTGCCCTCGCTTGGACGTTGACAAGACCGAGGCCGCCGTCCCATAACGGACTTTGAAGATAACACTCGCTCCTACTAACTAGACGAAAACTGTCTGCAGCATGTTTGCCATTGACTATGGCATGGGTAAAATCTTTACTAAATGGGTCAGTTGCGAAGCCACATGAGTGTTGACAAGATCCACTCGTGTATCATGTCCAAAAATGTGTCAAATGTGTGTGAAATCTTATGGGACTTAACTGCTAAGGTCATCAGTCCCTAAGCTTACACACTACTTAACCTAAATTATCCTAAGGACAAACACACACACACACCCATGCCCGAGGGAGGACTCGAACCTCCGCCGGGACCAGCAGCACAGTACATGACTGCAGCGCCCTGGACCGCTCGGCTAATCCCGCGCGGCTATCATGTCCAGTGCTCTAAGGAGGTTGAAACGAACGTTCATGCGGATCGCTTGAAGCAGGTGTTTATGGTTAGATGAGACCGTGTGCTGTATATCAAGCTTGAAGGAGATCCTCAAACATTTGAGCCTGTCCACTAATGGCTGGAGGACCTCTACGAATGAATGTAGCACCAGAATTAGCCTCGTATACTGTGCCTCCCGCACTTCATCTCCTCATAGAACCAAGAACACCACGTAATCTGCGTATGCACTGGAGACGAAAGCATGCCCCCTCATTGTTATCCCTGTCAACCGACTCCTCAAACCGTGTAACAGTGACTCAAGTCGATGACACGAAGGACCATCAGCAGCGGACATCCCTGAGACACCGACCGCATTATAGTAACACGGCCCGCTACATGGCCTTTGGCCAGCACTCGTGAAGTGGCAGGGGAGTCGCAAGACGATGTGTAAAAATGTGTGGCCGAATGCCATCCGTCGGAGCACGTTTTCTAGAAAATCATGACTCACTCCGTCAAAGGCGTAATCGAAGTCCACTTAGGCACTGAGCCTGTGGCAGGTCGTTGCCAGGGCTATTGATGTCACGGTAATCGCCAAGTGCAGTCTGAGTGTTAATGTTACTACCAAAGCACGCTTGATACGTAGACGTGAAGTGAGGGACCACACGCCAAAGGCGAGCGCAAGAATCCGGGTAAAAATCTTGAACTCACAATTTAACATGGTCAACGGTCGATAGTGCCCAACTCCCTGAAATCCCAACGAATTGGGGACCAGGAAAAGCAAGTCTTCTACGAATGCCGGTGGGAGAGGAAGACAAGAGTTTATCATTTCGTCATACATCGCAGTCCATCTGAATTCATGATATCGTGGAATGTTCGGCAAAATTCCAGCGGAAGGACCTGGTTGGGGCTTTGTTGGCCGCACCCTCATGAAGAGCTGCAGCCCCGACAACTGAAGGGCATCATGCATTACCAAGATGTGCTGGTCCTCTGCTGACAGAACTGTTTGTAGTGATCCACAAACGCGTCTGTGATATCTTGGTTGGATGTCAATCGGCAACCATCTGACATACCGAGGGCATTGACCAGCTTTCTTCGACACCGCTGCATCTAGTCTCGGATAATACTCTACTGGCATATAAGATGGCTACACCAAGAAGAAATGCAGATGATAAACGGTAATTCATTCGACAAATATATTATTCTAGAACTGACATGTGATTACATTTTCACGCAATTTGGGTACATAGATCCTGAGAAATCAGTACCCAGAACAACCACGTCTGGCCGTAATAACGGCCTTCATACGCCTGGGCATTGAGTCAAACAGAGCTTGAATGGCGTGTATAGGTACAGCTAAGCATGCAGCTTGAACATGATACCACAGTCCATCAAGAGTAGTGACTGGCATATTGTGACGAGCCAGTTGCTCGGCCACTATTGCCCAGCGGTTTCAGTTGGTGAGAGATCTGGAGAATGTGCTGGCTAGGGCAGCAGTCGAACATTTTCGGTGTCCAGAAAGTCCCGCACAGGACCTGCAACATGCGGTCGTGCATTATCCTGCTGAAATGTAAGGTTTCGCAGGGATTGAATGAAGGGTAGAGCCACAGGTCGTAACACATCTGAAGTGTAACGTCCACTGTTCAAAGTACCGTCAATGCAAACAAGCGGTGAACGAAACGTGTAACTAATGACACCCCATACCATCACGCCGGGTGATACGTCAGTATGGCGATGACGAATACACACTTCCAATGTGCGTTCACCACGATGTCGCCAAAGACGGATGCGACCATCATGATTCTGTAAACAGAACCTGGATTCATCAGAAAAACTGACGTTTTGCCATTCGTGCACCCAGGTTCGTCGTTGAGTACACCATCGCAGGCGCTCCTGTCTGTGATGTAGCGTCAAGGGTAACCGCAGCCATGGTCTCCGAGCTGATAGTCCATGCTGCTGCAAACGTCATCGAACTGTTCGTGCAGATGGTTGTTGTCTTGCAAGCGTCCCCATCTGTTGACTCAGGGATCGAGACGTGGCTGCACGATCCGTTACAGCCATGCGCATAAGATGCCTGTCATTTCTACTGCTAGTGATACTAGGCCGTTGGGATCCAGCACGGCATTCCGTATTACCCTCCTGAAACCACCGATTCCATATTCTCCTGACAGTTATTGGATCTCGACCAAAGCGAGCAGCAATGTCGCGATACGATAAACTGCAACATGCGATAGGCTATAATCCGTGCTTTATCAAAGTCGGAAACGTGATGGTACGCATTTCTCCTCCTTACACGAGGCATCACAACAACGTTTCAAAAGGTAACGCCGGTTAACAGCTGTTTGTATATGAGAAATCGGTTGGAAACTTTCCTCACGTCAGCACGTTGTAGATGTCGACACCGGCGCCAGCCTTGTGTGAATGCTCTGAAAAGCTAATTATTTGCGTATCACAGCATCTTCTTCTTGTCGGTTAAATTTCGAGTCTGTAGCACGTCATATTCGTGGTGTAGCAATTTTAATGGCGAGTAGTGTATGATGCATGAACGACGGTATTCCTAGTACCCAATCGTGACTGCTGCACGTAGTATTGCGCCCTCAAGGCGTCGACGCATAAGCGACATTATCTCAAGGATCCGTTGAATTTCAGCCAGTCGTTGAATAGAGGGGTCATGATTTGAGATATGTCGTAGTCACATCATCTTGTAGCGAACGTAACTCACCATCGAACGCCGTAAAGCAGGCCTGGTGCAGTCTAGCCATCATGGAGTATCGAAGGTTATGGTGCAACGCGACTTACACAGTTGTTCCACGTCGTCTCTACGAGCTGCCTGCATTCCGGATCCTTGAGATTGGCAACATTCATCTACCATGGATCACGACGGTGCTAAACCATCTCTCTCTGGAGTGAAACAGTGCAAACGTAGGTGAGATGGTCGAAGAAGGCCATAGGCTACAACTCAGAGTCAAGTGTGGCAATCACGACTCCTTGGGGGACATAGACAGGATCAAGACGACTTGCTGTGTGGCTGACTACTTACGTATATCCAGGTCGATCACCATGCACGCGGTTCCAAGTATCGGTGATGTTCAGTTCATGCACTGGCAGCTTGAGTTCCTGGCATGTTGGGAAATGGTGTGTTGGTCCCTCTGGGTTCACATACAACTGAAATCACCGCCATAGATAATATTGTCGCCTCGATCCACAAACAAAGAAGCGTGTAAGGTGTCAGGCAAATCCAACACCTTCCATGAAAACCCTGACATGATAAGCAAATCCAGTAGTATGTCACATAGCTCCGAATAAATCATGACACTAAATTAACCAAAGTAATGCGAGTAACGAGTGAGCAAATGGAATACCACAGACTAACACAAGAATGCCTAAATGCATGTCACACCTTCCACTGTGAGACAAAAGCAGTTCCGAAGGGAGAAACGAGAACAGAAGCCGAGAGCAGAACCGTGTTAAGCTAGAAGGCCCTACGATAAGGGACAGACTGGACACCCACGTCGCCAGCTAACCATTAGGACGACACCACCCTCAGGTTTTAGCGTGAGACTTTTTCGCGTCTCTGTTACGTCAAGGACCACCCCCAGCCCATGTTAAAAACTAGAGCCATCCAGAAAAACAGTATAGATCTTACGACAACACAAAAAGGGCCACACCACCCACAAGTTTTAGCGTGAGACTTTTTCGCGTCTCTGTTACATTAGGACCACCCCCAGCCCATGTTAAAAGATAGAGCCCTCCTGAAGAACAGTATATATCTTACGATAACGCTAAAAGGAGCATACCAGGTGCAGGTTTTAGCGTGAGACTTTTTCGCGTCTCTGTTGCGTTGCAAACTTTAAAAACATTGCCCCACCACTAAAAGTATAACGTTTCTCATTGGATAGACAGAATTTTTGTAGGCGAAGCTTAAGGTTAACATTGAGACCACGATTGGTCAGATGAAAACACAGCCAGATAGTTTTTTTTAAACCAACTTTGGTAAATTTTAGTAAGGAGAAGTTAGGAGGAAGTTAGTTCCGAGACGGCCAGCTGGATGGCTGCTGCGCCGGCCGCCGCCCCCCTGATGAAGACCGACAAGGTAATGAACGCAAGCGATGCCGCATAACAGCGCATAAAGCTTCATTCAGAACTGAAAAAGTCTCATCTGTTACACCTCCTTTTTGCGTAATACTAGTGTCGATCGTCAAGTAAAGTTCATGGTGTTCACATTTGTCACTTGAAGTAAAAATCTGAAACGCGATGATTTTTCTGTTATATAGCTATTGAGAAGCCACATCAGCCACTGTAATTTACGACAAGTTAGATAAGTTATTAAAGATAATTGAGGATCAGTGTAGACCATTTTGATAGTTTTTCTCTTTTGTGAAACTTAATTTAAACCTAGATTATAGATGTGATATGGCATAGGTCATCCTTCGATCCATTGTAGAACTTGGAAACCCATTCAGGGAATATTCGTTCACATTTTTGTTGAAAGCAGTTGGTTTTTACCATCCTGTATTAAAACACGGAAACCCATTCAGGGAATATTCGTTCACATTTTTGTTGAACGCAGTTGGTTTTTACCATCCTGTATTAAAACACTTCCTTTTATCAATAGTGCAATTTATAAACAATGTTTTGTGAGTAGAATAAAATTTCCAATGGTAAACTTAACTGCTTTATCGACGTTATTTTACCAGCTAACTATAAATTTGAAAGCCTTGAACCCCTTCCACTAAATTTAGTTACTATTAAGATTCTTTTACAGGGAGTGCAGTGGAGCTGACGCTGAGATCACTTAGTATTTGGTTATATCATCGCTAGTCTCACTGAACTCTTCTGGATTCTACATGTCATGTGCGGTCTGGCGTCTCCTTACGAGCAACATGTCCCAGGTTCAAACTAGTCAATTCCCTAAAAAACATGCTCAGAGCGTCGTTGCGCGAAAGTCGTAGGGAGACACGATATAGAACAAAAAGACACCACCATGAATGTTTAGAAGCGACCTCTTGTGAATAGAATCGCTACCGTCCCCGTCGCTTGATTGTGTCTGAGGGAGCGTAAATATTGATGATTCGAACAGCATGAAAAGTCGCAGCAAGTCTCCTAGCCAAAGATAGGTAATCCACTCCGTCTACCTCAATGCCTTCCTTCTTTGAAAGGATACCCATCCCAGTGCCACTGTCAGGGCACTGCGTGAGTTAAGAAACTGAGCCGTAGATAGTAGGGAACATCGCTAGGTGAACTTCCTGCAGAAGAGCAACATCGATGCCTGGCACCAACATTTCGCGAAGCAGTTGTAATTTGACAGTGGTGCCACTGATATTTCCATTGATTGGGCGGAATTGTGACTACTGGGACGCTCATGAAGACAGGAAGCGCAGCAGTGAACTGGAATGTCTTCCCAGCAGGCTGCATGGCCCAATCCAATACACCTGTATATTAGCAGTCTTGAACTGCAGCAGCAGCATTGGCTGCTGTCACAACGATGGAAATTTCGTCTTCTACATCTTCAGACCACGCAAAGTTTCGTGGATGGTGTGTGTCCAATGGAGGACCTGTCGAACCTGGTGGTAGAATGATGCTGGTTCAGGGGCTGTTCAGCGACCATAGGCACAGTGCGATGATGGGTATACCTCCGACGTGGGGAAGGCTGGTGCTTCCACCACTGAATCGCCCATCAGATGAACATCTTGAGAGGTGTGATCCTCATTGACTGGCGCAAGTCCTGCAGGTGTCGTATGGGGCGATCCGTCGTTTCCGACGTCTCTTCGGTGACCGTTGCTTGCGCACGATATCTTCAGTGTCCGAAGACCCCTGGGGATCTGTATGACCAAGCGCAAAAGCCATGGAGTCAAGGGCCATCCCCTGCACAGAAATTGCTCACCACTGCACAAGACTGGAGGAAGGGACAAGGGCGCCGTTTCGTCTGCAACACCCTTAGGCACACTAGATACAGCTGTGTGAGATCCGTACCAGATAGAGTTCATGGGACAGAGAAGATCCAATGGAGAGCAGCGCGCTTCGCTACAGGATCCTTTAGTAATCGCGAAAGCGTTACGGAGATGATAGATAAACTCCAGTGGAAGACTCTGCAAGAGAGACGCTCAGTAGTTCCGTACAGGCTTTTGTTGAAGTTTCGGAAACATACCTTCACCGAGGAGTCATATAGTATATTGCTCCCTCCTACATTTCTTTCGAGTAGAGACCACGAGGACAACATCAAAGAGATTAGATCCCACACAGAGACATACCGACAATCTTTCTTTCCACGAACAATACGAGCCTGGAATAGAAGGGAGAACCGATTGAGGTACTCAAGGTACCCTCCGCCACACACCCTGAGGTGACTTGCGGAGTATGGATGTAGATGTAGATGTCAGAGGTAGGAGTTGCAGTTGGGAGTCGTTATGGAGAACTGTACAAACATCAGCGGGGGCGTCGTCTAAACGGTCGTGGCCAGCTTGTAACCAGCCGGTAGACGTGCGATTCTGCATTGCGTACAGCTGGAACTGAGGTGTCCTCCTTGGGAACATTTAGCGTACGTCTTCCGTTGGCCATCATAAATTATAACTGCGCGGCACCAGCCAATGTGTAAGTGGGATGACACACTCATGATTAGCTCTATGCGGACCTGTCGTACGCCATTGAAAACAGGGTATGTGGTGTACTGAACCTACATTTCAGCTGTGTGACTAATCACCTTTCCATTTGGGTGGGATGCAGATGTGGCTACCGCTGAAGGCACCTCGAAACGGAGCACAAATACACGGATTGTCCAAAGTCCAAGTCCCGCATGTTCCACAGTTACGTCAACGATGTGACGGAACTTAAGACCAATTCTAGTTGCACGTAGAATTCTGTCATATGTTTCGTCATTAATCAGCTTCACTATAGACACGCGGTCTCCTACAAGATCGTTGCAATAAATCTTCACTTCTTGATAAACTCTTTGATTTCAAAAATGGTTCAAATGGCTCTGAGCACTATGGGACTCAAATGCTGTGGTCATTAGTCCCCTAGAACTTAGAACTACTTAAACCTAACTAACCTAAGGACATCAAACACATCCATGCCCGAGGCAGGATTCGAACTTGCGACCGTAGCAGTCGCACGGTTCCGGACTGCGCGCCTAGAACCGCGAGACCACCACGGCCGGCCTTTGATTTCAAGTTCCTTCGGGAGAGAGTATTCAGCCGGCCGCAGTGACCGAGCGGTTCTAGGCGCTTCAATCTGGAACGGTCGTAGGTTCGAATCCTGCCTCGGGCGTGGATGTGCGTGATGTCCTTGGGTTAGTTAGATTTAAGTAGTTCTAAATTCTATGGGACTGATGACCTCAGATGTTAAGTCCCATAGTACTCAGAGCCATTTGAACCATTTGTGAGAGTATTCAGGTCAGAAGGTGATCTTCAGTGTCGATTTTTGTGGCCATAAGACATTTTATTTCTAAGAAAATACAGGGCTCTGAGACGTTAAAACCACGTAAACAACTCCGAGAGTGAACTGCGTTGCGAGGACGTAAACAAGACGGCCTCTAGCTTGCCGAAGGGCGACTTTATTAGGTCAGCTACGGACTCCTTGCCTACCAGTGGCCAGACGTGAGTATATAGTCATGCCAAAAAATTTCAGGATTTTCTCGAAAACGGCTGAGAGTTGTGCGTTACTTTTTATATATGTTAAAGTCCTAGCCATGCTCTACACACTCTGTCAACATGAATCAAACCGGTGAGGCAAGTACTTACGGTATCATTGTTATCCGAAATCGATTGTATATATAGGAACTACTCTTGATTGCATCAGCCCTCAGAGAAATCTGATTTAACGCAGAATTTAGCACAGTTGACCGTACATATACTCATTCTATCTGAAACAACTAGCGAATATCATGTGCAACGAATAAGTACCATTTGAATCTTTGCTTAACAATTACATATTTTGAAAAGGCATTCGATTCGATCATTCGTCCAGCGTTGATTGACACTCTAAAAGAACAAGGAACAGATCATGACTGTATAAAAATTTTATATAACATTTGCAAAAGGTCCGCAGCGTTCGTGAGTGTTATTGAAGAAACTAATGAATTTCCCATTGAAAAGTTTGTAAAAGAAGGTGACACATCTGTAAAACTATTTTCAGCACTCCTAGAAAAATCGGTATCTAAACTGAACTGTAAGAAAACGGAATCCCGGTTTTTCGAACGAGACATGCTACCGCCAGTCTGATTAAAACCTTTGGCGATATATCGGCTTTAATACATGTAAACAAAAATAAAGTACATCTCTGAGCAAAGTAGGCCTATGCCATATCTTTGCCAATAGCTTGTTACAAGGAACAGTTGTATAGAATATGTTGGATGCTGGCAAAGTTTCGCCATCACAGTATAAGTGCATTCAGATCGTATAAAAGTGTGTAAAGTGATGAACTAACTGACCGTCAGAATGGAAGCAAACAGATGGACACTAAGGGGAAAAAGCCGACCATAGTATCTCAGTAAGTACAAAACTAAAATTTAGCATGCATAACAGCAGGTAAACAATACTCATGGCGATACATTAAAGCGTGCTCTATCTTCTTGTCACAGAGACAGCATCCCACATTATGCTAGAAACAGTGATGTAACTTCCAGAAAGCCATTTGAAGATGAACCTGAAAAGGTTCGAAAACCGGTTCAAGGAATAATAAATAACTATTCGACAAAGAGGCTTGTTGCAGTTTTATGTATTTACATTCTATAAACAGTCACGGGTTCTAAAATGTCCCTAATAATGTTTCTATATTGGTCAACTTCTAAATACAACGGGCAGACAAGTGAAAACGTGATACGTGGAAAAAAGTAAGTAAGCTATTAACTATTTAAAATGTAATCACCATAACTGATACTGTATATTTGTCCCGCTGTGGGACAAGAAGGTCAGTGCCTTCGTGGAAAAAATTTTGCACCATGATTGTATCCAGGGATGCACCTCATTGTTCGAAGGAAATCGACGGCTAAGAATGTCTTTCTTCAGGGCACCAAAAAAATGGATATCCGATGGGGACACATCACGACTGTATGAAGGGCGTTTATGGTTTGCCAACGAACCGTCTGCAGTGTAGTCGAAACGACAGGCACGCGAGCTCTGGAAAACTCATAATGACTATTTTCTTAAACTCCAAGGACCCGCTGTTCATTGATTTTCTGGGAGACGGCGATACAGTTAAGGTATAGCGGCATATAGACACTTTGGAAAAAACTGAAGTGCGCCATCAAGTCAATTGTAGCGGATGGAGACATTCTCTAGCAGGATAATGCCTCCCCACGGGAATGTCAAGAATTTTTTGACTACGCTGATAGTAGTTTCGCGGGGCAGCCCTTACACACACCCCATACGTTCACGATGTCTTCCCATGAGAAGCCATTTCCATAATTTTGGAGCCTCGAGGATAAACATTTGTAACCGTCGATATGCTTCGGATGAAGAGGTGCAAGCCTGGCTGAAGTCATTGTCTATTTTTCTTTTCATTAGTCTGCTGATAAGGTCAGCTACAAATTCCTCTCCTTTGCTAACCTACTCATATCAGAGTAGCACCGGCTCCCTGCGTCTTCTATTATTTGTTGGATGAAGTCCATTTCCTGCATGAACAGCTAATCTGTCTTCCCCTAAAGTTTTTATCCTTTACAGCTCCCTCTAGTTCCATGGAAGTTATTCCCTGATGTTTTAATTTACGTTCTGTTATTCTGTCCCTTCTTCTTATCAGAGTTTATCATATGCTAATTTCTATGGCGGTTCTGGGGAGAACTTCCTAGTACCGTATCGTATCAGCCCAAATAATTTTGCCACATTTGAAACGCTTAGATTATCTTCTGTTACTATTTTCCGCAGTGTACGACTCACTACCATACAATGCTCTGCTCCAAACGCACACTCTCAGAAAGTTCTTCCTAAATAAAAACCTACATTTGACACCAGTTGCTTTCTCTTTGCCAAGAGTGCCCTGTTTGCCTGTAGAAGACTGTTTTTTATGTCTTCCTTGCTATCTGTGCCATGAGTTAATTTGCTTTAGCAGAATTCCTTAACTTAATTTACTTAGTGATCTCAATTCTCATGTTATTCTCATTTCTGCTGCTTGTCACTGCATTTATCTTTTTACGGTTTACACTCAATCCGTTTTCTGTATTAATTTGACTGTTCATTTTACTCAACATATATTGTAATTCTTCTTCACTTTGTTTCACTTTCAATGAGGATAGCAACGTCATCTGTGGATCTTATCATCGATAATCTTTCACTTTGAATTTTAATCCAATTTTTGAACCATTTTTAGTTTCCACGAATGCTTCTTCAATGTGTAGATGAAGACCACAGCTGAAAGACTGAATCCATGTCTTACCCCATTTTTAAACCGAGAAATTCGTTTTTGTGCCTCCAATGTTATGGCTCCCTCTTGGTTCTGTTACCTATTATTTTTTACTCTCCTTTCCTACGTGTTTCCTCCTGTTTTGCTCATAATTTAGAGCATTGTGCGTCATTTTGCATTGTCGTATGCTTCCTCTTGTCATGCATCATTTTATTTTGTGGAATGCTCCTTCTTGTTCGTTAAATCCTACCAGCATGTATTGATTTTTCTTCAGTCTTGCTTCCATTAACAAGCACAACGTCAGAACTGCCTCTCGGGCGCCTGTAACTTTCCTGAAGCCAAAGTGACCATCATTTGGCAGATATTCAGTTTTCTTTCCCATTATTCTGTACATTATTCTTATCAGCAGCTTCGAGTATGAGCTGTTAAGCCGGCTGTGCGATCGTTCTCGTACTTACCTGCCCTTATTATTTTCATAAATATGTGGGTGATATTTTTTCGATAGTCTACTGGTTCGTTGTCGCTCTCATTTATTTTATACACCAACTTGAGTAGTCGTTTGCTTACCATTTTCCCCAATTATTTGAGAAATTCCAGTGGAACGTTATATATCCATTCTGCCTTATTTGATCTCAAGCCTTCCAGAGCATAAAACTGAATCCCATGTAGCTTCCGTATCGACATCAGTTTCTTCTTCTGTCACGTCTTCAGACACTTATCCTCCCCCATCTCATTCCTATTTGGCTTTCAGTATATCTTTTCTACCTTTCTCCTCTCTCCTCAGCATTGAATGGTAGAATTCCCATAACGCTTTTGGTGTTACCAGTCTATATATATCCGAATCCCCATCCAGCTACTGCCGGGTTTGGGTGCTGACGAATCCTCTCCATTTGGCTCGGTCCTCCCACCACTTTTCTTCCTCTACTTGCCGCCATGTCACACCTCTCCTTTCTACAGATATTCTCTCCCATTTTCCACCGTGTTCTAGGGCGCCCTCTAGGTCTTTTCCCATCCATCTTTAGTGCTTCCATAATTTTTCGGAGTCTCTGCCCATGCATCCTCTTTACATGCCCATACCATCTTAATCTCTTTTTTTCAATTTCTTCTCTCATACTTTCTTGATTAAGGTCCTTTCTAATCTCTACATTCCTTACTCTGTCCATTGTTGTTTTTCCCTTAACTGCTCTGAGAAATTTCATTTCCGCTGCTTTCAGTCTGCTCCAGTTCCTTTCTGTCATTGTCCATGTTTCTCCACCATAGGTGACAATAGCAGCGATGGCGGGGAAGGAAGACTTCGGAACGGCGTAGCTGGCAGACGATAGAACCCTCCTTTCTGGGGATTAAATGACAAGGGAACCACTGCCTTGTGATGGAGGAGAAACTCCAAAGGCTGAGACAACCCCAACATAAAAATCCTTTCTTGCGTTAGGCCTAGCAAGCCAGTAGGAAATTCTTCACTTATTGCTTTCAAAACACAGACGAGCCTCGGAACGAACCACTCAGGTGTTACCAAAATGTTTTTAATTTCACCGAAGTTTGCTTTGACTTTTTCAAATGCTGATTAAGTCCTCCCACCGATTATTCCGTTTTCGATTTCTTCCCGTGCTTCCTATTTGTTTCATTCGTAAAAGATTTATATTGTTGTATTCCTGGCTATTTTTGGCTGAGAATTTTTGAACTTCCTATTTCTCGAAAATCAATTGGAGTATTCATTCTGTTAGCCACTGTTTCCTCACAATTACCTTCCTTGTACCTATGCTTGTCTGTGCAACATCTGTGATTGCTCTTTTTAGAGATTTTCTTTCCCTTTCAACTAAATTCCCAACACTGGTCTTCCTTATCACAGTATCCACATCCTTAGCGGACTTCAAACTTATCATTCCTCAGTTCTTCGCTATCCCACTTACTGCCATACAGTTTCTTTCTTGTGATTCTCTTAACCGCAATCTACTCAACACCATTACTACATTGTGACCTGCGTATGTGCCTGCGCTACATGTTACAATCCAGTATCTGATTTTGGCCGGCCGCGGTGGTCTCGCGGTTCTAGGCGCGCCGTCCGGAAGCGTGCGACTGCTACGGACGCAGGTTCGAATCCTGCCTCGGGCATGGATGTGTGTGATGTCCTTAGGTTAGTTAGGTTTAAGTAGTTCTAAGTTCTAGGGGACTAATGACCACAGCAGTTGAGTCCCATAGTGCTCAGAGCCATTTGAACCATTTTATCTGATTTCGGATGCTCTGTCAGACCATGATGTAATCCAGCTGGAACCCTCCTATGTCTCCATGTCTTTTCCACGTACGGTACACTTTCTTCTCTTGTTGTTCAAAACGGAATGTCCGATATTACCCCCTGTAATTTATTTAGTTCGTCGTTCTTCTGTCTCATTCCTACTGCCAATCCTAATTTCTCCCGTAAGATTGTCTTCTGCTCTTTCCCACACAACCGCGATGCAATTTCTAGGATTATTACACTTTCATCTTCCTTTATACATGGAATTATCAGTTCAGTATCCTCACACACTTTTCCTACCAACATCTTTTACTTGCGACGCTAGCAGGTATATCTGACCTATCGTTGTCGGTGTTCGTTTGCTATCTAATATATTGTGAACAACCTTATCACTATACTGTTGACAGTAGCTAAGTCTCTTACCTACTTTCCTATTGATAACCAAGCCTAATCCCGTAATACCATTTTCTGCTGCTATTCACACAACCCTATCATTGTCTAACTGGAAGTTCTTCTTTCCATTTTCCATCATTGCCTTCAACATTACCAGTTCTCGTCTCTGTATTTCACTTTTCAGGTTTCCTATCATTCCTACTACGTCCAAACTTCTGGCATTCCAAGCTTGGACCCATAGAATGTCATTCGGTCTTTCTTTATGCCAGTTTTTCTCACAGTTGCCTCTCCCTTGCGATTTACCGCTCATAAGTCGGGATGGTGGAATAATCTGGAATCTTTTGCCAATGGAGGGATCATCGTAACATTTTTCTGTTACAAGCCTCAGGTATCATGGATAACGGTGTGATTTCCACTGCTTTCTGCGTCCTCATACAGCTGATCATTGCTGATTCATCCGCCATTTAGGGGATGTTTCCCACCCAAAGAGCAAGAGAGTGCCGTTAATATGTGTCAGCTCCTCCGGCATCTTGGAAAAAGGCCGGGTGACTTCTTATATCGGAACTCTTGGGTAGCCATTGGTGATGATTCTGATTCAAAATTTAAGCAGCGGCTGCGTTCTAACCAGAGACTGAGGACATTTTGACTACTACGTAAAGAGACTACCGCTAAACCATGGGTTCCATAGGAAACCAGAAACACTCATCAGTGAGGGCATTGACCATCTTTCCTCTCAATAGGATAAATGTATTAACAATTACAGTGATTAATTTTGAAACAATAAGCAGTTTACTTTTCCATTTGCCTTGTTTCCATTTGACTACTCCATATATGAAAGGGGGCTTAAAATCTGAAACACACTGAAGCGCCAAAGAAACATGTAGGCATGCGTATTCAAATACAGAGATATGTAAAGAGGCAGAATACGGCGCTGAGTCAGCAACGCCTATAAAAGGCAACAAGTGTCTGGCGCAGTAGTTAAATTGTTTAGTGCTAGTACAATGGCGGGTTATAAAGATTTAAGTGCGTCTGAACGTGACGTTATAGTCGTCGCAAGAAGAATATGACACAGCATCTCGAAAGTAGCGATGAAACGGGGATTTTCCCGAATTACCATTTCGTGAGTGTACCGTGAATATCAGGAATCCGGCGAAACATCAAGTCTCCGGCATCGCTGAGGGCGGAAAAAGATCCTGCAAGGACGGGACCAATGGCGACCGAAGAGAACCGTTCAACGTGACAGAAGCGCTACTATTCTGCAAATTGCCGCAGATTTCAGTGCTGAGCAATGAACAAGAGTCAGCGTGCCAAACATTAAACGAAACATCATCGATATGGGCTTTCGGAGTCGAAGGTCCACTCATGTACCCCTGATGACTGCACGACACAAAGATTTACGCCTCGCCTGGGCCCGTCAACACCGACATTGGGCTGTTGATGACTGGAAACATGTAGCCTGGTCGGACGAGTCTCGTTCCAGATTGTATCGAGCCGATGAACGCGCACGGGTATGGAAACAACCTCTTGATTCCATGAACCCTGCATGTCAGCAGGGGACTGTTCAAGGTGGTGGAGGCTCTGTAATGATCTGGTGCGTATGCAGTTGGAGTGATACGACTCTGACAAGTGACATGTACGTAATCTTGCTGTCTGATCACTTGTATCATTCATGTCCATTGTACATTCCAACGGACTTGGGCAATTTCAGCAGGACAATGATACATCCCACACGTCCAGAATTGCTACAGAGTGGTTCCAGGATCCCTCTCCTGGGTTTAGACACTTCCGCTGGGCATCAAACTCCCCCACACATGAACATTTTTGAGCATATTTGCTATTCCTTGCGCACGTGGCGTTCAGAAGAGATCTCCACCTCCTTGTACGCTTACGGAGTTATGGACAGCCCTGCAGCATCCATGGTGTCAGTTCCCTACAGCACTACTTCAGACATTAGTCAAGTCCATGTCACGTCGTGTTGCGGCACTTCTGCGTGCTCTCGGGGGCCCTACACGGTATTAGGCAGGTGAACCAGTTTCTTTGGCTCTTCAGTGTGGGTCGACGTTACAAATTCTGCGGGCAAGTTTCTGTAGATTGTCTACTTTCCAAGTCTAAGATGTCGACTGAGATTAAGAAATCAGTTTTTGACCAATGTAGGCCAACTGTTACTACTTACGGCTGTGAGGTATGTGTATTTAATGGTTTCATTGTTAGGAAACTCATAGTAATTCCAAGACGAATGGAAGTAAGAACGTTGAGTGACACAAAGAAAGACAGAGACAAGGCACTATATACGAGTTGGGGTTGTTTGGGGAATAAGACCAGACAGCGCGGTCATCGGTCTCATCGGATTAGGGAAGGATGGGGAAGGAAGTCGGCCGTGCCCGTTTCAAAGAAAGCATTTGGCTGGAGCGATTTAGGGAAATCACGGAGAACCTAAATCAGGATGACCGGACGCGGGATTGAACCGTTGTCCTCCCGAATGCGAGTCCAGTGTCTAACCACTGCGCCACCTTGCTCGGTACTATATATGAGACGTACAAAGAATGTCAGTGACATAATGGAAAGAATAAATACCTTGAACAGCTGTCGGGCGATCATGTCGCTTGACAATATATAGCAAAGGGTCAAAACAAATACTAGACTGAAGTCGAAAATTTACTATTTACCCAACATTTACCAACACTCACTTAATATATGGACAGAGACCTACAAAGTACAGCTGTATTCTGTCGGCAACGAGAAGCTCAAGGTGCGGTAGAAATGTAAGAACCTACCGAGATCCTATGTCGCACTCGAAATCAGAGTGATTGAATTGCCACATAAAGGGCGAGGCAGCGAAGACAGGCAGCCCGAAATATATCCAAAATGAATAAATATATCGAGGTATGGTTTTCGCTAAGTTATAGCTGAAAATATAGTGATTCTTCTGACGTTCACGAGTAATTTTTTCGTTTATAGTCCGCGAATTACGATACCCACTATGTATTTTTTTAAATTATTACTATTACTATGCAGCTGTATACTTTTTTCTGTGGCATTTGAAAGAAGGTTCTAAGAAAATTTCAACGACATAACACGTACGAAACCTTATCTAATAGAAGCATGATAACGGCGCCTCAAACGACTGTCCCGCTTTCAGGAGAAAAGGTTCCACAAGCGTCTGGCGTATTATGTAAGCAAGTACCTCACTCAGGAATAGTTCGTGTGTTTATTATCACCTCTGTCTTACCAAGTGCTCAAGGTGTTGGCCTTGAGCATTTCACCACGCCACAAAGTCATTCTGGAGGATGACTAATGATAGTTGAATTTCATCTGGAGTTGACGACTGCACAGGCACGTGTTATAAGCCGTTCCATGCCTTCGGGAGTTGTCGATTTTTCTTTATAGACATCGTGTTTTAATCTGCATAAAATTTCTTTCCGATAATGGTAGGGCTGTTTACGTGAGCCTTTAGCTAAGATAGTTATCGATGCAGGTCTGTAAACACGTGCGTGATTGATGGGACTTTCGAACTTCTTACCACTGGGTTACGTAATTTTCTGTTTTTCTTATCCGCGGGTGTTGGAGATCCCAATACATCCACTGGAATGGTAACTCAAATGACGTGATAATTTTTGTTCCATCTATCTCTTGCCACATTCCATCCCCTTGTAAGAGTTCCAATCGTCCTACGTCCATTATTTCGTAATTTTATATTCATCTGTAACTACACGTACGATTCTTAGGTGTATGCATCTCAGACAACAAGCAAATAAGATACACTATGGGGAGGCAGCAATGGCACAATAGAGATACAGATGAATCCTTGGCGCAACGTTGCAGTTGGTAACTAATAAACCATTAAAGTTTGTCTTATTGTTGTTGTTGTGGTCTTCAGTCCTAAGAAAGGTTTGATGCAGCTTTCCACGCTTATCTACCCTGTGCAAGCTTCTTCATCTCTACGTAGCTACTGCAGTGATCGACATCATTTTTAACTTGTATCTAAGCTACCTCTCAAACTTTACCACTCACCCCCCCCCCCCCCCCCCCAACTCTTGCATCCATTCCTTTAGGAAACCATGATGTGTCAGGATGTGTTCTACGAACCGGTCCCTTCTTTTTACCACAAATTCCTTTTTCGTAAAGTTACATTCAGTCCCTCCTCATTAACTATTCAATGTGCTCCTCCTAAATTTTTACATTCTTCTGTAGAACCACATATCAAAATTTTCTCATCTTGTCCGAACCGCTTTTCGTCCACGATTTACTTCAACTAAATAGCTTCAAAAACGACTTCTTTAAATTTCAATTTATGTTCGAAGGTTGAGACATTTTTCTTGCTATTCGAAGTCTGTCTTTTATATTCTCTGTAATTCAACGGTTCATTGATATTGGTACAGTGTTGAGCGACAAGGTTGATTTCCCCGCCTACGTGACTTATTTTGTACACTACTGGCCATTAAAATTGATACACCACTACGATGACGTGCTACAGACGCTAAATTTAACCGACAGGAAGAAGATACTGTGATATGCAAATGATTAGCTTTTCAGAGCATTCACACAATTTTGGCGACGGTGGCGACATCTACAACGTGCGTTGAATATTATACTTACTACCCTGGTCATTTGTCAGGAGATTGCCAGAATAGGCGAATACATTACAGTAAACTGAAAATGCTGATATTCACAGAATTAATATGCTGTCAGAATGAAACATTGTTTAGCATTTTTACTAAATTTATCATACACAAGTGCTGTCCAAACTGAACTCTAACAGACATTTTTACTTAAGCTGCTCTAACGGTCCCCGTTAAGATATTCATCTATAGAGTAGATGGAGTTGCCTATAAAAATGTCTTCCAAACTTTGTTTAAATCGTGCTTTATCTGAAATCAAGTTTTTATGGTTGCTGGCAATAGATCGAAAATATGTGTTCCTGATATTGGCCCTCTTTTTGGACCAAGGTAAGAGATTTTAGGTTTTTGTGTACATTCTTCTTGTTTCTAGTACTGATACTATCTATTGAGCTTCTGATTGGAAATAGAGATATATTACTTGCAACAAATTTCATTAAGCGATAAATATACTGAGAAGCAATAGTTAGAATACACAGTTCCTTGAACATATTTCTACATGATGTTTTTGAATTTATACCACAGATGATTCTTATTACACGATTTTGCATGCTGAAAACTTCCGCTCGGTTTGATGAGTATGATCTTAGAGAAGTTCTGTTCGATTTTCCGATGTTGGAGGAACAGTGGTCTTGTTCGTAGATGATCTGTGCCTGAGTGGGGATACCACAATGATTAAAGCAATGTATGAGATGATGTAAATTACTTGTTGTGGCGAGGTTATTTACTTGACGGCTGCTAAATGTCTGCATCGTTTGGTCACGATTAATCGGCGTTCAGGCACGCGACACAATTCATCCGCCCCGTAAACTGAAAACTTGATTGAATGAAAGGTGATTATAGCGTCGTATACTATTTATTCCATCCGTGGTGCTGTAGATTCAAAGTAATCATCTCCTCCTAAACTGTGAAAGAGTTATGTTTTGTTCAAAGTTGGCGTATTTGGAACGTAGTATTGCGATTACTCATTGTGAAATCGAGTTTTATATTTATTGGTTGGAGGATTCTAGTGAGCCTCTACATCAATTCCTTGTGCTTGGGTAACAATATACAGGCTTATATATACGCTTACTAACCAAAATTTTTGTGTGAATTTTTTATGCAAACCAAATCATTCTTTGTTAGATAGGACTAGTACATTTCCGCAGTGCTTGAACGCCATCTTGTTGTTTATCGTGGATTAGAATCACGGTCCATGAATATTCTATCATGTTGGAAACCACGTAAACGTCAATAGTAAGTAACTATTGGCTATTAGGTTACAAATGGTCACGAGGTAGGTTGACGAGTGCTGTTTCCTTTATAATCGCTCCTTGTTAGATATCGTGCGGAGTGACGGCGTACATGACTGCGAAGCTAAGTGGGTGTGGTAAAAATTATACTCTGATGGGTTAGTTGTATTTCAAGTTAACGGTAAAAGAAATGAGGAAACATTCTCATTCTTACTGTTGGATGTTATAAGCAGAAAGGTAACACATGTTTAATTCTGGTCGCTGTCTTGATCAATCAGTACATACTTCTTAATAAGCAAATGATAGCTATGCTTAGCCCACTTGTTTAGTGTGTGTGTGTGTGTGTGTGAGAGAGAGAGAGAGAGAGAGAGAGAGAGAGAGAGAGAGAGACTACTTCTATGAAAAACAGAGATTCAAATCACTGCATAGCTTAAACGTTCGGCGCATACCTACCACTACGTAGGGAAGTAACTGAATATCTTTTTCATTGCACACAGATATATATATATATATATATATATATATATATATATATATATATATATATATATACAACGCACACACATACCTTACAACATCCTAAATGCAGTCCGTCTAACTCTGAGCTTTGACGTACTTCTGTCACACCGATTAAACTGTCTTTCAACGAATTGTGTTCCTGCGTGTATTCTGTCGGCATTAAGTCTCTCGAAGGACTATGACGAAATTCTGAATCTTCTGAGACAGCACAGATGGTCGTTATTCCTCACAAAAAAGAGTTTTACGTCCGCTAATCACAGGGCCGAACGTAATAAGGAGCTATAAATCAACTCACCCAACTGTCCTCTAAGAGTAGCACGCTCTGTACGGGAGGTCAGAGATCCAACGTCTAAGCGTGGGGAGTAAGGATTGCCCTTCGCGTTGTCTGCCAGAATTCGAACACGAAGACGTCCTCGAACATTTCGAAGGTAACGTGTCGCACCGTGATGCGCCTCATAGTACAGTACTACTACGTTGACGAAAGTGTAGCGCTACGCAATAGGCTGGGCTTCACGATGCCAGAAGTCAGCAATTAACTCCCTATCTGGTACCTTCGACTTTCCAAAATCCAGAATCTTCGATTATTTTTCAGTTCACCTGCCAGCTACTTGGACGCATAAGCTGATCGTGCCGTCGTGCCGCAGTTCTTGCCTTCTTGAGATTGTGTGGATAATATTTTCTCCAAAAGTCCGAAGTTGCGTCTATAAACTCATGGATTCTAAGAGAGAACCTTGTAACACCATAGCACTACTGCTTGACTGATTTATTTTGCCTTTTGTTTTATTTAATTTTACATCGTTGAGTTTCTGTAAATGTTGTTGGATTGAATCGATATCATGAGAGTGTTTATCCTTTCCTGTGTAAAAAAACTTTGATGTCATGATTTGATTCTATGCAATGTAGTGTATTTTATCATTTAAATTCTTTGTCTCATTTGGGGGGAGACAAAACTTACTGTACATAATTGTAACTTTGTTTAAATAATTTTTCATAGAAATGTTAATATGTGCAAAGGTTCTGTTTTATTTAAAATGATTATTTGCCTTTATGTAAACTGATGACCTTCACTTAGGATTCTTAGTTATTTTGTATGTAAAAGATAGTGTAGTTCTCCTCAGGAACGGAACTTAGTAGCGCACGCAAATTGTCATTGGCCTAGGTAGAAAAGATGAAATTGAGAGTCAGTTGGGGACGAGCTACAAAACTGTCAATTGCTCATGTAAAAGTTGTATATTGTGCTGGTTCCGAGAGAGGCTTTTCCTGACGCTTTCCATTGCCTCGGATGGACTGATGAAGAGCTGGAATTTTTCTCCAATTAGTATCTATCATCGCCACCAAGAAATGACAGAGTCCAGCAATGCTACCTGCAAATACACCTAACGTGCAATCGCCACCACACTGCGCAATCACTGTAACGGAACACTATAATTGTGGTGTCGCCACCAGACACCACACTTGCTACGTGGTAGCCTTTAAATCGGCCGCGGTCCGTTAGTATACGTCAGACCCGTGTGTCGCCACTATCGGTGATTGCAGACCGAGCGCCGCCACACGGCAGGTCTAGAGAGACTTCCTAGCACTCGCCCAGTTGTACAGCCGACTTTGCTAGCGATGGTTCACTGCCTACTTACGTTCTCATTTGCCGAGACGATAGTTTAGCATAGCCTTCAGCTGCGTCATTTGCTACGACCTAGCAAGGCGTCATTATCAGTTACTATTGTTGTTGTGAACTATGTACCGTCAAGATCGAAGTACATCATAAATGGATTAAAGTTAAGTATTCCACCAGCTACGTCCGTTTTTCTACATTCTAATTTCCTTGTCCTGTTCCAGACCTCACGCCAGCCTGCGTGAGCTAAAATGCGTGCCTTTTGGCCTCCTCTAGTAATACGGTGTTGCCTCTCCTGCCAACCACAACAACAATAATGTACTGTGAAAGATCAGCTTATTGGATGTGTTAGTGTGCTCAAATATAATGTAATGAATTTATGTATCTACCTTGATTTTTTTCCTTATCATAACACCTCTCAGGTTCCTCTTCGCTTGAACTGAAGTGATTACTGAGTGTCTTTACTGAAAGAACATTAAAGCCCAGTCTTTTGCTAATCAATGCCTCTTGAGCATAGTAAAAAGAAAGTTAATGTGGCAAGAGAGTGAGTTAAAGTAAATGATGCTTACTGAAAGTAATTTTCCTATTAAAACTGCTTATTAATTAAAGCAAAATTAAAAGTTCTTAAGACTGAGGCTTATAAAGTTTTGCTTGGTAAATGATCACATTGCTGCCTGTTGTAAATCGCAAAAGGTGAGTCAGTATCTCATAAATATGTTAATTTTGTGTCTCACTCTAGTAAAAGTGGAAAACGGCAATAGTGGAAAGTTATATACTCATGGTTGCTAAGCACTTGTTTCTTTTGGCTATCAACTAATAGAAAGACCACTATTTATGAAAATAACTTCTTTATTCAAAACACAGTGAAAATTAATTTGTTAGTGAAATACATTTAACTTCTATACTAAATAGAAAAGTAATTAGCTGGGGGAAACTTAACCTACGACCAGTTCATAATTTTGCAGTAAACTACATTTAAAAATTTTTGTCAGGTAGAAAAATGTTTGAAAGGTAATACTGGACATATGTCCAATTTATGGTTCTACAATGAATATTAACAGTAATGTTATAAAAAGCATTCAGTTGGAATAAGCCCTGAAAGTAATAGTGTATATTATTAAGTGTTATATTTATGTAAATAGTTTGTTACGCTCTAGCTGTTAGTTCCAACCTTAACGTTAATACATGCAGATGTCAGAGTTCATTGCACTCGCGTGGGGAAAAGTATAGGTTGTGTTTGTCCCTTAAAGTTACTTATACTTATTTTCTTGAACTAGAATAAGACTGTCAGCTTATAGTCACTATCATCGTTGCTATCGACGGTGCATTGGTGCTGTTGGTTTCCCATTTGTGTGGCTCGTTTTGCTAACGTTTGGCGCCAGGTGATCTGTATGTGTGGTTGGCACTATAAGGGGCTGGAAACCCGGAAATCTTGGATCGCAAAAATGTTGCAAAAAATTGTGATAAAAGTATAATCATCAACGTGAAATCGTTAGTGCGCATCACAAACGTATTTCGCGAAGTGAGTGAATTGAGTCAAAAAGCGAGAAATACGATTTAATATTCCCGCGCCGCACGACGCCAGAATCGGGTTAACCCCATTGCCAGCAACGTCGCCTTTGTGGATTGCAGTGGATGGATGTGAATGTAACCTCAAGATTAACATGTTTAGAGGGTGAGCTGTGCAGCCCTGTAAAGTGCCCGGTAATTCCAGTTGAAACAACAGCAGTATGAGTACATGCAAAGAACTTGTGCTCAGAGAAGTGGCAATTGGACGGCCTCCCACCACACCAAACGAACAAGTAACGACTGGAGCCATTGGAAATGACTGCTATTATGGGGCCTGTAACCTCCCCCCACCATCCTTCTTCCATCTATTGTCCAAATGAAACAATGCCCCCTCCAAGTAATTAATAAGCAAAGTCTATTATGACGATTTGAGTGGAGCGAAGATTGCAAAAAACTTTTAAGGTCCTTAGCTTCTCATGTTGAGATGGCTCCAGTTCTTCTTTTCTAGGGGTCTGATTCTTGAAGCTGAAAATCTAACATCAGGTCTTCACCGTTAGTTTGAACTAAATAAATTGGAACGTTGTTGTTAAAGAATTTGTTACATAAATATATATTTTCAACTGATTTCCTCTCATTTTAGTACATCATACAGTATTTTGATTTTTCACATGAAGACAGCCAAAATTACATTGTTCGCACCTATTATACATAAATATGTCCGATCACATTAGAGGGAAGCTTACATCTCTCATCCTCTGCGCAAATTACAATACTCCAGAGGATTTACAATTTTTCTTAATAAATGTATTCCTACTATTTTTCGGTACTTTATTAATTTAGATTAATCCGGAAGTAAAACATAGCAAAAGTACAGGATTGCGTAATAAACAATAGAAATTTAAGTGTGCAAATAATCCGTAATTTCAAGTTTTTCCGGAAACAATAATTGAACTGTACATTCAGAGCTTGCACTTATCGATTGTAATATCGAAACTAAGATATTTTAAAAAGTAATCCCTTTTTCATAAATTGTAGCTTGGAATATATTGTGTATAAGATTATGTGGAAGTTTTCATAAAAGCAACTGACATAACATTGACCTGTCTTAAATTCGAAAAATAATACTGGTACCAACAATTGCTGTTGAGGAAAAGTAATGTTAGAGGAGGATGTCCCATTACGAGCCACATAACAGCTGACGTCAAGACAATAGATTATAGCGAGCCGTATCATCTCCCCACCACTGACAAAAGCTGGAGTGTGGCATATGAAGGTAGTAAGCAGTTCAACTTTGGTCCACGCTGCGGCGCAGCAGGTGAGCTGATATGAAGACAATGGAGCATCGTGATCTGCATCCGTCTCCATCTAAACCCCACCCCACGGAAGGGCATATCCGGCGCATTCTACAAGTTTGTAGACTTAAAGTGTCGAAAAACTTGCGTAACAAATTTACCGCCAGCAGCGCACCCTGTATTATATCAACATTAAAAGGGCGATCAACAAATACATTATATCATATTGCATAACGAAACTAGTTAACAGTTGTGGTTGTTCTAAAACAAACATTTTGGGACACGTTAATTGTTAATTACATCTGAGCACCTAACGAGTATACTGCTGTGCATTAATGAATTGAAGTTGTATTTTGTTGTTGAGTTCCGGGGTCGTCAGTGTGAAGTGCTGTTGATTTGTTTTATTGTCCTCACGTGAGGCATAGGTTCCATAACTGTAATTAGTGTGAAGTATAAAAATAAGTAATCCAGTAATGGCAGCTACTGATGTGAATACAGATATGGACAGTTTAGCGAGGTTACTTAATTGCGAAACTGAGGAAGGGAGACCAAAGGAGAGTAAGGACAGAAATGGTTGACGATAATGCTTTAAGTGATCCTAGCTCAGTGATATGTGTTATGCAGGAGGTTGAAGAAGAAGAACTGATGGAGGAAACTACGAAGTAGCAGACAAAGAGCGTTTAAAGGACTCCAATTTTGAGACAATGTCTAACCATGTAACTGATATGGTTGTTGGGAAGGTGTCACAAGATGACAGTAGTATTTCCATGGTCAGTGACGTGAGAAGTTCAAGAGTGGGTTTTCGTCTAGCTTGTGGTTTTATCAAGCAAGACGAAATGAATCAGAACCTAGAACTATTCTGCAGTGGACACATAGTGAGTAGTGGGGCGATCACACTGTTGTAGAAATAATTCCAAAGCCAACATAGCTTAAATACCGTTTACTGGTTAACCTTATTCACCGCACTAAAGCTGCCACCATCGGATCTGTGAAGATATAACATAAGAGGTTTGAGCGAGGGCTTACATGAATTATAGTACATACATTACTATTAGTACACTGTAAACATTACTATTAGTACAGCACCACATACCTAAATGTAGATTAAAATTTATAAATCATTTGGATATAACGATACATGAGGCAGACCAACTGATCTAAAATCATTGTCACAAAAAATAAAAAACAACTGCACTTATGGTCATTCTTTTCCGTAAGACATGTAGGAACGCAGTCACAAGATAAAACTATATGGTACATGACCACTGCTCGACTAACAACGGTCGGCATCACACTGCCCTATTCCGCGCAGGTATACCTGCTGCGATTCTAGTGGTTCACAACCGGCCACTAAATAGCGCTGTCCAAGCAGTGTACACACAGTCCCACGGTATAACCACTCATTACTACTACAATAAAACCTTGCTGATATTGCTAATCAAAGACGTCATCTTTAGATATGGCTAGTAGTATGCCCTATATTGTCATTGTGTTAAAATATTATCAGTGATGCCATTGCTTTATTACTTATTGGTGCATCCAAGTATATGTTTTTCTCAAACAGATGTTGAAAAACTTTGTGAGACTTGTGTCACGTTCGTAGCTGTCATTCTTTGATAGAGGCCATTCCTAATCTCGTTTTGTTTTCCCAACGACCAGTTCTGATTTAGGAATTATTTCTTAAATTCGAAATATGTTTCACATTTTCGACCAATCGTCATTCCCCACGGACCTCCCTCTACTCCCATTCGTAAAGCCTCAAATCTCATCTCTTGTTGGTCATCCCAGAGCTCTGGTAATAAATTCTCAAACTGATCTAGGAAATTACTTGGATGCCATTTTCAATTTGGTTTTAGCTTTCTAAAAGATTGAAAGGGCGAAGGAGAAGCAGAGTTCTTGTTTTTCGAAATAAATACATCAAATCAGAAACTGCTAATTGGAGTAATCTATAAACCTCCAAACGTCGGTGCCATGTCCTCCTTTCAGTCTGCCCTGTCCTCACTCGTGACACAGTATGAACACATAATCATTATGGGCGACACAAACATCGACTTACAGTTAAAATCTCCCTCTGCCGAAAAACTAAGGCGACTGTTCCACTCCAATGATATGCGTTTAACACCGCTGGACCCAACTCATCACACGCCACACAGCCACACAATCATAGATATAATAGCAACAAAGCGACCAGATAAAATAATCGGCACCAATCAGACATCCGCTCCGGGACTCTCTGCTCATGACGTGATATTCTTAAATTACTCAATGCATACTACCAAAGAAAAATCTCACCTGGTAACCTACAGAAACTTAAAAAATGTTAACCATGACGCTCTTCAAAAGGATTGCTCAGACATCCCTTGGCATGATATAAGCAACGAACCGACTTTAGACGAAGAAATTCGGCAATTATGTCGCAAAATTATTGCACTGTATGATAAACATGCTCCTCAACGCACTGTTAAGGTAAAGAGAGCTCCCGCTCCGTGGCTCACCACTGCATTACGCCAGTTAATGAATAAACGTGATGCTGCACATAGGGCCTTCAAGCGTAACCCAACTCCCGAGGCGTACGAAGCTTATAGGAAACTCCGAAACAGAACCAAGCAAAGCGTGAGGAATGCCAAAATCAGACATGCCAGCTCTGTCGTATGCGGCATATCAAAACCTGCTGCACTGTGGAAAAAGCTGCGCAGTTTCGGTATAGGGAAGCGAAGATCTGACGCTGTTTATCAAGCGTCTGCAGAAGAATTAAACGATTTCTTCTCAACAGCTGCAAACTGCCACGCAGCGACAATTTACCAGCCCCAAGATATCAGTCTCTCGAGAGACAAGTTTTTCCTAAAACATGTCACTACCGGCACAGTACACAAGGCAATTATGAGAATCTCTTCCGAGGCAGTAGAAAATGATGGAGTGAGCATTGGCATGATTAAGAACGTCGTAGACACTACTATTCCAGTTATCACAGACATCTTCAACCTGTCTCTTGTCAGTAGTACATATCCTACTGAGTGCAAGCAAAGTTTAATTAAGCCTATACCCAAGACTGACAACCCTAAGTCGCCAGGTGACTACAGGCCGATCAGCATACTACCTGCAATTTCTAAAGCCCTAGAGTACATCGTCCATGAACAACTGACGGATTACCTCAAAACTCATAACATCCATGACGAATATCAGTCAGGCTTTCGAAAGCACCATAGTACAGCAACCACATTAATCAAAGTAACTGATGACATTAAACATGCTATGGACAGACGTGAAGCTACTATCCTAACACTGCTTGACTTTAGCAAGGCTTTTGACACAGTTGACTTCGATATATTGCTAATTAAAATGAAACAGCTGAATTTCTCAAACAGCGCAATACACTGGTTCGACAGCTACCTCAAAAACAGAAGTCAACAAGTCATTTGTGGGTCGGAAAAGTCATCATGGAAAAGTGTGCGCTCTGGAGGTCCCCAAGGCTCCGTTCTTGGTCCACTACTCTTCTCACTATACATTAATGATATTTCTTCAGTGATTCACTCCTGCAACTACCATCTTTATGCCGACGACATCCAACTGTACATAAGTGCAAGCTCCAAAAACATTGCTCGCGCAGTAGCGAGTATGAACGCAGATCTTTGCTCTGTTTCTCGATGGGCACAGAACCTAGGTCTGAAACTAAACCCCAAGAAATCCCAGGTCATACTTATATCTCATCCAAAGTTAATCAGCCGGCACTTTCGCGAAACAGTCCCTAAAATACTCCTCAATGGTACCCAACTACCATACCAAAAAACAGTAAAAGACCTTGCAATAATCTTGGATGAACACCTAAACTGGAAAGAACAAACAGTCACAGCTTGCCGGAAATCGCTCTCCTCCCTACATGCAATTCAAAAATTTAGAAAAATATTTCCAACCCATGTTAAACAAAAATTAGTCCAAACACTAGTCTTGCCTAATCTTTACTACTGCGATGTAGTTCAACACGGCACAAATAGTGAAAATTCTAGATGCCTCGAGCTAGTGATGAATGCTTGCGTTAGAAACGTGTGCAATATTCGGTTGTATGATCATATCAGTCCTTCATACTCCCAGCTAGGTTGGATACGCCCACATACGGCACGCGATCTCCACACGATGTGCTTACTTCATCGATTTCTTAGCCACTGGCGCCCCCAATACTTATCTTCTCACATTAAACACCAATCATCACTCCACAATCGCAACACCAGATCGGATACGTCTATCATCTTGGCTGTACCTTTACATAACACAAAATCTTTCTCCGTGTCATTCTCCATCTCAGCAATACGACTATGGAACGCGCTCCCCTGTGATCTGCGTCTTATCCAGAACTACTCAACATTCAAGAGGGAACTCAAAACTTACATATTAGGGACGGTATAGCCAGCATTCTTGTGCCCCTCCCATCTCTTTCTTTCTCCTCTCCATCACAGCTTCGAATTTTGCCGTTCTATTTCTCTTCCTCTAACCTATCTACCTCTTATATATCTCTTTCACCCCATTCTATCGTCTTATGTCTCTGCTCGATGAGAATAACTCACAAGCTGCAAGAACATAACGAGAAAATTCCCAACTAACAATGGGACTGACATTCAGAAAAGAAAAGTTCGTTTACTTTCATATACATAGTCATTATTATTATTATTATTATTATTACTATTATTATTATTATTATTGATTGTTATAATTATTTTTCATTGTTATAATTATCATTGTACTACTTTTATAATATCTATTTTTTTCTTTAACATCAATACTGCATAATAGGCTATATGTCCTTAATGTTATGTATAAACTGTAACTCGTTCAATCTGAGTATGCCTCGTTAGGTGTAAGAGAGGGCCTGAAGGCCCTAATCTTTCCAGGTAAAATAAATGCATAAATAAATAAAGTTTGCCATGTTGACAAACGCTTCCTTGCTCTGTATTCCTACACTGGGGTCCAAAATTAAAGCAACAAATGTAAATTTTGCAAGGTTCCTTATATTTTGCCACAAAACAGTATAAACAGGTGACAGTAAACAAAAACAATATAAAGAATACAGAAAGTAAACAAATGCAAGGCGTATAACTGTTGACAAAAATTTTCTTCGTTGTTTCCAACTTAACACATTTGCACACAGCTGCTCAGTGTGGGTTTTGACCACCCTGGCAACAATACAGGTCTTATAACGATAGGGCATGCTATGAATATAGTCATCCGTCTCATGTTGAGGATATAACGGCCATTCTTCTCGCAAAGCTGCTCGCAAGTCTTATAGAGAGTGCTTGGTGAATGGATACGTGGTGCTTTCTTCCAAGAGCACGTCAGATGAGCTCTAAGGGATTCAATCTGGGATAGCGAGCAGCTCACTTCCAAGAAAATTTCACCTACCCTCTATGAGGTCTAGCAGTTTCGTCCATTAACACGAAGTCTGGGCCCACATTACCTCGCAGTTGAGGTCCCAAAATCTCGTCACGACGCCTGACATCAATTACAACTTGCCGATTCGCCTGTACAATTTCATGACGATGTATTCGAGTGGTCAGTATACTCCCTGCTCACACCTTTTGCGATCTTCCTCGATATCGGTCTCTTTACACAATGTTTCGGTCCCGTTACCGTATTACACCTTCGCTCCAGATGCGAATCCGTCGATGATCACTCTCCACACCAAATCGGGACTCTTGTGTGAAGAGAAAATTGACCCACGGTTTTACCATCCAGGTGACATGTGAATGATTCAGCTCTAGATGTTCCCTTCTATGAAGACGCGTCAGAGGTACAGTGAACACTGTTCTGCCGAAGTCTTCTGTACACCGTGTACCTCGATGTAGCACGACCAGTGGATGCTAAGAGGTCAGATGCTTGCTGCCATACAGTACTAAGGCTGCACCGCCGTTCACTTACAGCCAAATAACGGTCCTCTTTTCCTGATTTCACTCGTGGTCGGACCTGTCCTGGTCTTCGGAATAAAATTTCGGTCGCTATAAACTGTCGCCACATCCAAGAAACAACAGATCGACTCACTTTAACCTATCTGTCCTGCTTCCGTTCTTCCTGAGGCAATACATTGCAGAGAGCCTGGTAGACGTCGTCTCTGTGGAATATTGAGCCATCTGTAACTGTGTACACAGCGACTGTGGATGTGGGACTACATGGCAAACACTACTCCGTTTGATAGATACCCTGACGTCATCGCTGGCCTGGATCTTCGTTGTCGGAAATGCTATCGTACGGACATCTATTGACAGTTTGTCTGATTAAATCGTGAATTAGATACAGGATAGGGAAATAACGGTTTGTTGCTTTAATTTTGGACACCAATGTACAAGATTATTTCAGTTACGTCACTGTCACGCAAGAACGAATAACCTTATTCTCTATCTGTTGTCCTACTTCTTGCTTCACTGTTCTCACATCAACACAAAGAGCATCCACGCGATCAATACATTGTTCTTGTTCTGAAGCAATATGCAAAATCAATATGCAAAATATCTTCAACTAGTTTCTTTAATTGTTTTGTCTTAGACTCAATGTGTGCACTCACGTCTGTCCTTAGAAAGTTCATTTGCTTTGTTGCCTCCTTATAGCGTAGGGCACATTCTACATGTACATCTACATTTATACTCCGCAAGCCACCCAATGGTGTGTGGCGGAGGGCACTTTACGTGCCACTGTCATTACCTCCCTTTTCTGTTCCAGTCGCGTATGGTTCGCGGGAAGAACGACTGTCTGGCAGCCTCCGTGCGCGCTCGAATCTCTCTAATTTTACGTTCGTGATCTGCTCGGGAGGTATAAGTAGGGGGAAGCAATATATTCGATAGCTCATCCAGAAACGCAAAAGCTCGAAACCTGGGCAGCAAGCTACACCACGATGCAGAGCGCCTGTCTTGCAGAGTCTGCCACTTGAGTTTGCTAAACATCTCCGTAACGCTATCACGCTTACCAAATAACCCTGTGACGAAACGCGCCACTCTTCATTGGGTCTTCTCTACCTCCTCTGCCAACGCGATCTGGTACGGATCCCATGCTAATGAGCAATAAAGTATAGCTCGAACGAGTGTTTTGTAAGCCACCTCCTTTGTTGACGGACTACATTTTCTAAGGACTCTCCCAATGAATCTCAACCTGGTACCCGCCTTACCAACAATTAATTTTATATGATAATTCCACTTCAAATCGTTCCGCACGCATACTCCCAGACATTTTACAGAAGGAACTGCTACCAGTGTTTGTTCTGCTATCATATAATCATACAGTAAACGATCCTTCTTTCTATGTATTCGCAATACATTACATTTGTCTATGTTAA
Organism: Schistocerca gregaria; assembly: GCF_023897955.1. Lineage (NCBI taxonomy): Eukaryota > Metazoa > Arthropoda > Insecta > Orthoptera > Acrididae > Schistocerca > Schistocerca gregaria. The sequence goes on along the minus strand of NC_064926.1, from coordinate 84,405,765 downwards.
GGGTCAGTTGCCACTCCCTGCACCAAGTGCCTATCCGCTGCAGATCTTCCTGCATTTCGCTACAATATTCTAATGCTGCAACTTCTCTGTATACTACAGCATCATCTGCGAAAAGCCGCATGGAACCTCCGAAACTATCTACTAGGTCATATATTGTGAAAAGCAATGGTCCCATAACACTCCCCTGTGGCACGCCAGAGGTTACTTTAACGTCTGTAGACGTCTCTCCATTGATAACAACATGCTGTGTTCTGTTTGCTTAGAACTCTTCAAATCCAGCCACACAGCTTGCCTGATATTCCGTAGGCTCTTACTTTGTTTATCAGGCGACAGTGCGGAACTGTATCGAACGCCTTCTGGAAATCAAGGAAAATAGAATCTACCTGGGAGCCTGTATCTAATATTTTCTGGGTCTCATGAACAAATAAAGCGAGTTGTGTCTTACACGATCGCTGTTTCCGGAATCCATGTTGATTCCTACAGAGTAGATTGTGGGTTTCCAAAAACGACATGATACTCGAGCAAAAACATGTTCTAAAATTCTACAACAGATAGACGTCAGTGATATATGTCTATAGGTTTGCGCATTTTCTCGACGACGCTTCTTGAAGACTGGGACTACCTGTGCTCTTTTCCAATCATTTGGAACCTTCCGTTCCTCTAGAGACTTGCGGTACACGGCTGTTAAAAGGGCGGCAAGTTCTTTCGCGTACTCTGTGTAGAATCAAATTGGTATCTCGTCAGGTCCAGCGGACTTTCCTCTGTTGAGTGATTCCAGTTGCTTTTCTATTCCTTAGACACTTATTTCGATGTCAGACATTTTTTCGTTTGTGCGAGGATTTAGAGAAGGAACTGCAGTGTGGTCTTCCTCTGTGAAATAGCTTTGGTAAAAGGTCTTTAGTATTTCAGCTTTACGCGTGTCATCCTCTGTTTCAGTGCCATCATCATCCCAGAGTGTCTGGATATGCTGTTTCGAGCCACTTACTGATTTAACGTAAGACCAGAACTTCCTAGGATTTTCTGTCAAGTCGGTACATAGAGTTTTACTTTCGAATTCACTGAAAGTTTCCCCTTAGCCCTCCTTACGCTAACTTTGACATCGTTTAGCTTCTGTTTGTCTGAGAGGTTTTGGCTGCGTTTAAACTCGCAGTGAAGCTCTCTTTGCCTTCGCAGTAGTTTTCTAACTTTGTTGTTGAACCACGGTGGGTTTTTCCCGTCCCTCACAGTTTTACTCGTCACGTACCTGTCTAAAACGCATTTTACAATTGCCTTAAACTTTTTCCATAAACACTCAGCATTGTCAGTGTCGGAACAGAAATTTTCGTTTTGATCTGTTAGGTACTCTGAAATCTGCCTTCTATTAGTCTTGCTAAACAGATAAACCTTCCATGATCACTGATTCCCTGTTCTGCACTTACAGAATCGAAAAGGTCGGGTCTGTTTGTTATCAGTAGGTCCAAGATGTTATCTCCACGAGTCGATTCTCTGTTTAATTGCTCGAGGTAATTTTCGGATAGGGCGTTCAGTATAATGTCTCTCGGTGCTCTGTCCCTACCACCCGTCCTAAACATCTGAGTGTCCCAGTCTATATTTGGTAAATTGAAATCTCCACCTAAGACTATAATATGCTGAGAAAATTTATGTGAAATGTATTCCAAATTTTCTCTCAGTTGTTCTGCCACTAACGTTGCTGAGTCGGGAGGTCGGTAAAAGGAGCCAATTATCAACCTAGCTCGGTTTCTGAGTGTAACCTCCACCCATAATATTTCACAGGAACTATCCACTCCTACTTCACTACAGGATAAACTACTACTAACAGCGACAAACACGCCACTACCGGTTGCATGCAATCCATCCTTTCTAAACCCTGTCTGTGCCTTTGTAAAAATTTCAGCAGAATTTATATCTGGCTTCAGCCAGCTTTCTGTACCTATAACGATTTCACTTTCGGTGCTTTCTATCAGCGCTTGAAGTTCCGGTACTTTACCAATGCAGCTTCGACAGTTTACAATTACAATACCGATTGCTGCTTGGTCCTCGCATGTCCTGACTTTGTCCTACACCCTTTGAGGCTGTTGCCCTTTCTGTACTTGCCCTAGGCCATCCAACCTAAAACACCGCCCAGTCCACGCCACACAACCCCTGCTACCCGTGTAGCCGCTTGTTGCGTTTAGTTGGTTCCTGACCTATCCAGCGAAACCCGAAACCCCACCACCCTCTGGCGCAAGTCGAGGAATCTGCAGCCCACACTGTCGCAGAACTGTCTCAGCCTCTGATTCAGACCCTCCACTCGGCTCTGTACCAAAGGTCCGCAGTGAGTCCTGTCGACGATGCTGCAGATGGTGAGCTCTGCTTTCATCCTGCTAGCGAGACTGGCAGTCTTCACCAAATCAGATAGCCGCCGGAAGCCAGAGAGGATTTCCTCCGATCCATAGCGACACACATCATTGGTGCCGACATGAGCGACCACCTGCAGATGGGTGCACCCTGAACCCTTCATGGCATCCGGAAGGACCCTTTCAACATCTGGAATGACTCCCCCCGGTTTGCACACGGAGTGCACATTGGTTTTCTTCCCCTCTATTGCTGCCATATCCCTAAGTTGCCCCATTACGCGCCTGACGTTGGAGCTTCCAACTACCAGTAAGCCCACCCTCTGCGACTGCACGGATCTTGCAGAGGGGCAACCTCTGGAACAGGACAAGCAGCCATCTCCAGCTGAAGATCACTATCAGCCGGAGACAGAGCCTGAAACCGGTTCGTCAGACAAGCTGGAGAGGCCTTCCGTCCAGCCCTTCGGAATGTCTTTCGCCCCTACCACACCTAGAGACGACCTCCCACTCTACCACAGGTGAGGGATCAGCCTCAATGTGGGCAGTATCCCGGGCAGCCACAGTCGTAGTCCGATCGGGGGATGCGTGGGACGAGCTGGCCGTCCCCGACAACCCCCATCCGGACCCCCACAGTGATGCCCATTGGCAACAGCCTCAAGCTGTGTGACCGAAGCCAACTCTGCCTGAAGCTGGGAGCGAAGGGATGCCAACTCAGCCTGCATCCAAACACAGCAGTTGCAGTCCCTAGCCATGCTAAAAACTGTTGTGCAAAGAACGTCTGAATTAATCTACAGAGATCACAAACAAATCGACACAAAATTTAAACGGTTATAAAAATACAAGAGTGCCTAGTAAATGCAGTAATGCTGCTACTTGCGCACTGCTGACATACTGCTTGGCGGCGGAAGGAGGCTACGCGATTTTACACTATTCAGGTACTAAAACGCGATGCTACAACTCTCAAATACTATGATACGCCCGAAATTTATGAATTAAACAATGCAAGTACCAAAAACAAGCAAAGAAACTAAGAATGTATGTAACAAATGAGTGAGCTAGGAGTATACGACTTGCTGCTGCAGGTGCTTATCCAAAGGCGGCAGGGAGCTCTTGATGATTAATACCTGACTGAACTAGAACCTTCTTTTTTTATTTTTTTTTTTACTATTCGTACAACTTCTGAGTCTCTTGCTTAAGTTCCTCTGTCACTTCATCCAGCCTTTGATCCTGTTTGTGAAGCCTGTCATCTAACTGTTACATGAGTGCTTCAAAAGCTCTTTTACTTGACCTTTGTTTAACATTTCTTTTTATATCTTCTTCAGACATCTTGAAATTCTCTTCTAATTGTTTTTGGCTCTGGCCAGTGTTACGTCCAAAAACTGCTTTATCGTAGCAAATAATTCTAGAAATAATTCAAAAGTGAAAATCGCCTAAAAACTGTTTACTGCATAACCGGTTTCAACACACTAAAGGAGCCATCATCGGATCTGTGCATTGTACACATTGTTCCGCGGTATTACCACTCATTACTACCTCATTATAACCTTACTATTATTGCTAATCAAAGTCCTATGCATACACTTACAGTACATACTATACATACTATGCATACTATATATATTATACATAATATACATATTATAAAATACGCCAATGACAGAGTAAAAACACGTGAAGCAATGGTACTATCAATATTAGCGACTTACAAAACTACATATTATAATTTACCTATATTCATATATGGAAGTCAGGAATATACACATAGCAGGCTATTCATAACACGTCTTAGATACAATGTGACGAGTGATTAAAACCTGTATGCTGGGCTTTACCTGTTTGAGCACTACGGTCTTACGTATTGTAAGCGCCCAAACAGTACTAACTAAGGCTCTCTCCATCTATCATCTATGCACTCATTATGAACGTAGAACGGGCCGACTATGAATACCTGCATAGGCACATGAAAGTAAGGAATGCCGGGTCAGAAACAATCCTAGGGGAGAAGGGTTAGAGGGGGGGGGGGGGGGGGGGGGAAGCAGATATGCGCTCCCATCGGCATGGCACTCGTTCCGTCCATTCAAGACAGCGTTTGGGCAATTGGATTTACTAGAAGAAAGTCGATATCAGAGGAATTCGTTCGAGGTAGAGGACAGCCAGGAACCTCAGAAGAACGAGTAAACACAGAGGGAATTCTAATAACAAACGATCGCGTGGTGGAGAATTTAGAGGAAGAAATAACGACTACGTGGGGAGAGGTGTTATCGCACGCTACTACAACACAGAGCCGAATGAACCAGTTGGAGCAGAATCGTATGAAAACAATCGCTATCATGGGACACAGAACGAACGAAGTGAAGAAAACTGACGATTCCTGATGAGGTCCTATTAAGAATTAAAGGAACAGGACCAAGAATACTGACGACTCAGAAAATGGAGCTGAGAAATGAGTTACTGGATGATGTACCAAAGAAAGAATGAAATGTGCCTGAAGAAGTTGTGCAAACGCTTATAGAAGATGAGATATTTGGCGTGACATATGATATTCTTTCAGATTTAGGGAGTTCTGTTAATACGATATCAAAGAAGTTATATACAACACTGTTAGAGCAAAGGAAGCAACATTTTCCTGTGAAAGGTGTACGCATTGCGGGTGTAATAGGTGGGAAAAGTAAGGTTGTAAATGAGCAGATTTTGGTCACTCTAAAGGTTAATGAGAGATTTTATGAGGTTTTGGCACTAGTTGTGCTAGGGCTGAACTGCCCGTGATATTTGTTGTAGAGTGGTTAGCGAAGCTCGCTTGAACTTTGATGATGGAAATGTAAGAAACGGTTCAAATAGCTCTAAGCACAATTTGACTTATTGCTGTGGTCATCAGTCCCCTAGAACTTAGAACTACTTAAACCTAACCAACCTAAGGACATCACACACATCCATGCCCGAGTCAGGATTCTAACCTGCGACCGTAGCGGTCGCGCGGTTCCAGACTGTAGTGCCTAGAACCGCACAGCCACTCCGGCCGGCGGAAATGTAAGAGTGTTTAATGAAGGAAGCGAGGATGTTATTGTCTTTAAGGGTGCTATGGTGGCACGCGAAGTTATAGGAGCGACAAGGTTATACTTCGTGGATTCACAAAATGTACCGCAAGAAACGCACGGAAGTGATACTGCAGGTTAAGGGGGGTAGGACCTCAAATGGGCCGCCTTGGAGCACGAGAGGCACCACAGGACATTTTAATTTCCACTGTTTATATTTTTAGAAATAAATTCATAACACTTAGTCAGAAAGACCAGAAAGGATTCAGGATTCACACCCATAGCAGCGGAAGTTCAAAAACATAACAAAATAATTTTTTTTACTGGCTGCATTTGTTGCTATAGGTACGCTTTTCTTCATAAGTAAGGGAGGTTGTTCAATGAATTTTGTACAGCATACAAACCATACTTATACGTGTATAAAACTGTAGGATTTTTCAAATCTATTAAAAACTGTGATCAGAAATGAGACAATTAACTATAAAATTTGAGCCTTTTCTAAACACGAAGTTTAAAATGTAACAGCTCATTCATTTTTTGAGAAATTAAATAAATTCTAGAGTTTATTACACCTGTAAGTATGGTTTGTATGCTGTGCAAAATTCATCGAAGAATTTCTGTTACTTATGAATAAAAGTGTACCTATAGCAACAACTGTAGCCAATAGTAAGTGAAAAAATGATGAAATTTCACATGTAAAAAAAAATGTCTTACGTTTTTTCACTTCCGCTACTGTGAATGTGAATCCTTAATCCTTGCTGGTGATGCTGACAAAGCTTTATGAATTACCTGTAAAAATCTAGACAGTGGAAATTAAAATGTCCAGTGGTACCTCCCTGCTCCAAGGCGGCCCGTTTGACGTCCTACCCCCCCCCCCCCCCCCCCCTCCCTCATTAAGGTGGAGGACTCTGCACAAACATTTAGGAGAAAGATAACCTCATTACAGCAAAATACGTGTGAGGAAATTAAGAATCTCATGGACATAAGGAGGAAGCACAGTCAGGTTTTTGCAAACGAATGGGCATAATCAAAACAGTAGAATACAAGTTAATTGTCAGGGAGCCATAACGTTTCATCGCGAAACCATATCCTATTCCACAGGAGAAGCGACAGGTAGTGAGCAAAGAAATAATAAAGACGCTGAAGATGGCAGTCACTGAGAGATCAATGAGACAACATAATAGTCCACTGTTTCTCGTGGAGAAAGGGAATGGTGATGTCAGATTTGTGTTGGATGCTAGACCTGTGACCAAGGCCATATTACCACCGAGAGATAGAGCTCAGGACCTATAGGAAATACTTCAAAAAATCCATGGAGCGAAGTTATTAAGTATTTGGCAGATTCCGCTACATAAACACTGAGGACAATATGTGGCTTTTCTGTATGTGGACGAAAGCTATCACTACCATGTTCTACCTTTTACTCTAAATATTTCAACCTCAGTCTTCATCAGATCATTAGACAGGATAATGGAGGAGCAGCTTCTGAAAAAGTTACGTGTTACGTCGATCATTTCTTCTTGCTACTGCAATGTGGGAAGAGCATAGAGAAATTTTAGTCCATGTCTCACCTGCTTTCAAACAATCTGGAATGACCGTGAACGTAGGAAAATCTCAATTTGGGAAAGACAGAATTCACTTCTAAGGTCACATAGTTATTGAACATTAAACCACATGCGTCAAAACTACAGGCTGTCAGAGACTTTACTGCACTACACTGCAAAAAAAAAAAAAAAAAAAAAAAAAAAAAAAAAAAAAAAGTGAAGGGAGTTCTTGGTGTAGCCGGATTCCGGATTCTACAGGTAATTCGTACGGGATTAGTAGCTAAACAATCCTTGCCTATGGAACCTTCTGGAAAATGAAGCTCCTTAGCAGTGGACAGAAGAGTGTCAAGGTGCCTTTGACGATATTAGGAGACAGCTGTGTAATCTGAAGATCCTGACACATCCAGACACAAATAAGAGTTATTTATGGCTTGTGACCCATCAGGTCATCAGATTATGGACTTGGTGTCCATCTCTATCAATTAGATTACGCCAATGATAGAGAAATACAGACCATTGCTTTTGCAAGTCGAGCACTGGCGAAGTGGAAAAGCCAATACACGTTTACAGAGTGGGAAGTGGTAGCAATTCTTTGGGGAATTCATGAATTCATACATTCTCTGGTGGGTAGAACAACGAAGGTCGTTACAGGCAGTAAGGCACTCTCGTTTCTACTTGAGAATAAATTACTTCACAATAGGTCAGTTAGATCGGCTCTTGCAATTCAGGAATATCAATGTGAGATCTTACATAGGGCAAGTAGTAAAAACATTGTGCCAGATGCATTACCCAGAATACTTCCAGATGTTGAAGGTATTAATGTGAATGGTCCTCAGGAGAATGAGTTGAGTCAATTTAATGAAAGGAGGGCTACACGAAGCTTATGTGAAAAATCTTGTAAAGAATATACGGTGTGGACAGCACTGAAGCTTATAGGGACCAAATATGTTTGCGTAAGTAAAGAGAATCTTCGCTAATCCTACCTGATATATAATAACATTTTATATACGTGTACAGGAGAATCTTCGTTACTCCTACCTGATACATAATAACATTTTATATACGTGTACAGATGACTCTAAGTAAGAATGGAGTATATATATATATATTCTGGAGCATGATACTGAGAAGTTTATTTGATGCACTCATTTCACCAATGCACACTTTGGTGCTGATAAATGCATAGAAAAAGCGAAAAGGGAGTGTGTATTCTTTGGTATGAGCAAAAAGGTTATGAAGGTTCTGTGGACATGCGAAGCCTACCAAAAGGTAAAGATTATCCCAATCAGACACAAATGGTCAATGCATCCAATTATTCCATATGGCGTTGAGGAAGTCACTGAAATCGATCTCAATGACCCTTTGCCAAGGTCACAAAGGAATTTTACACAAATTATGTTACGGGAGGAGGTAGACTCGAATATGTGAAGCTTTACCCTCTATGAAGAGCTGTGAGTAATAGTGGCGAAGATGGTCATTACTTTATCACTATTTGAGAACCGAACAAAATTATCACAGGTAATGGTCCCCGATGTGTTTCCAAGGAATGGGAAAAGATGTTGCATCAGAATAATATTGAGCCAGTTCTAACTACCAAATACAGAGCTGGTTCGAAACCGCTGCACATGTAATGAACTAAATCATCAGCATGTTTAGGTCATACCACCATCAGAAGCAGAGTCATTGGAAAAGGCACCTTGAAGATATTGAGAGTGTGCTTAACAATCTGCCACATGTATCCACTGGAATTGCACCCTTTGAATTGTTTCTGAACGAGGAACCTGAAATAATTTTTGCTGAACTCATAAGAGATGTTTCAACAACCATTATCGCATGGGAAGACAAGACACAAGTGGCAAAACAAACATTGGAGAGGAAAGCGAGCAAAGAATAGATCGTCATAATAAATCGTTGCTCCAATTAAATATTTATTGGATGACTTGATGTTGATTAAGACTCATACCATATCGTCTGAGATGACAGATGAGTATAAGGCTCCATACAAAATCATTGGCAATTAGTGTCCTAATACAGTCTAACTTGAGGTTGTAAAGTCGGGGAAAGCATCATGTTGAAAACCTGTAAAAGAGGGGAATGATGTAAAGACGGTTATGTGTAACAAGGATAAGTCTACTCGGTCAATTAGCAAAGATTGATTCTGCTAGAATTTATGTTAGAAGGATGAGGCCTATTGTAAAGTAATAATGATGTTTTTTGTGCTGTAAAAACTGTTAATTTATATATTATGTTACAGTATATTTACTATAATGATTCTGCGTGTGTAATGTTCTTATATGGCTGCCTTTCATTGCATGAAGCCAGTTTTAGCTTTAGTATGAGGATGTGACCCTAATTAAATGTCACGTAATTTTGGCTAAAGTAACGATTTTTACGTTAAATTTCAAATATCTTAAAATCGACATGTGTTAGTCTTAAGAAATTTGTGAATGAGGCTATGTTTTGGTCAGATTATAGAGGGTTTTTCATGGCCTGCGGAAGCTGCGTGCTGACTTGTTCTCAGCGGCAGCGGCCGATATAGGTGCCGCTGGAAACAGCCGCGCACACTGCAGCTTTTAATCGTTGAACCCCACCTCCTACAGCAGTGACTGAGTCAAGGTTAATGTTTTTGTTGTTTCTTTCTTCGCCGAGTGCTCATTCGCTCGTAAAAGTTTGCATGTGCCGATAATTGATGAATGATAGGCTCTTCCTCTTATTTTTATTTCAGTGATCCCTAAGTCTGCGTGTGTTTAACCACTCAACGTATTTTTGTTGCACTGAATGATTCATGTGCGTCGTGTTTTTGATAAATTGACTACGTACGGCAGCGCTGTTATGCAACATAAATTTTCGTGGATTATATGTTTTCATTCCAGACTCTAATTCCCTTCCCTCTTTGATATTATTGCGTCGAATTCCCATGTTTGCTATGTTATTATAATTTGTTTCCATTTTGGCTGCACTGTAGGGACCAATGTGGTAACTAAAGTTTGTTCCGCATACAAGTTTCTTTCACGTATTAAGTTCCATAACATATTAAAATTAATTGTACAATGTTTGAGTGATTGGCTGAATGAGTATTGTCACCTAATGGTGGAATAGTACACCAAACGACATTCGTTGAAAATCTTTTCCGTTCTTATTACTTTTCTAACATGTTAATCGTTTTTCTTCCTCTTGGGTGTACAAATACGCAACCCTCCCCACTTGTACCTGTCTTCTATTACCAACCTACGCCGAAGGATCTACTGTTCTTTAAATTCCTTCTGAATTTAGCAACAATTTTTCGTGGGGAAACGTAAGCATCGCTGCTATCGATAGTGCGGTGGAAGGAAATAGTTGGTTGCGCACTACATTTTACGTAAGGAAATAATTTTTGAAATCAATCATTTTTAAATAAATTGACAGCAACGCAAGCTACAATGACGGCTGAAGGCCTTAGTAAGAGGGAATTCAAAATTATATGTCGGCTGAAGGCCACAAGCAATACTTCAGGACAATTAGCGGCTGAATGCCTGAGGAAGACAACTACACTTTGAAAATACCAGAATAATTTTTAAAACAATCATTCAAAAATTGTAACACAAACTACACTGATAGCTGAAGGCATTATTAAAGAAAAAATTGAAATTATTTGTCAGCTGAAGGCCACCAGCAATACTTCAGATCAATTAACGGCTGAATTTCTGAATTACAAATGAGGAAGACAATTACACATTAAAATACCAATGACTGTAACACAAGATACTCTGACAGCTGCAGGCCTTATTAAGAAAGAATCCAAAATTATTTGCCAGCAGAAGGCAACAAGAAATATTTCAGAACAATTAGTGGCTGAAGGCCTGAATTACAGTTGAGAAAGACAACTACACATGGAAAATACCAAAATAATTTTTAAAACAATCATTAAAATTGACTGTAACACAAGCTACACTGACGGCTGAAGGCCTTATTAAGAAAAATTCAAATCATTTATTAGATGAAGGCCAGGAGCAATAGGAATAATGTAAACAAAATATTATTTTTCAGCAATTGACACAATCAGACCAAATAAAAAAAAGCGAGTGCTCCACAGACAGTGCTCCAAGGATAGACGTGAGGAAAGTCCGTACAGCTGCATAAGTGGTGCGATAGGCAGCCAGAAGCTATGCTCACCTAACGGGATGCCAAAGCAACTTAGGGACAGTTTAAACGCCGATCAATCATCTTACCAAATCCACCTAAAGTGTGGTAACCAGTACAACGATGGAATAATTGAAGCAAGGGCGAAGTGACAGACAGCACTGCGTCTTCAGAATCTGGTGTTAGAACATGGAAAGGCAGAAGGAACCACTACAACCAAGGTAGACAAAAGAAACCACAATCCACACCGTAATGAAGGAGGCTGTCAAAGTACACATCATGCTGGACAGCATCGTCAAGACAAGGAAAAGTACACTGCTACAAAAATACCATCTAACCTCCAGGACAGGTAACTGGGGTGTTAGCGACCACTAGGCAGTAAAGTGCCGCTGGTTGCACTTCACCAGATAATAACAAAAAATTCAAAAACTAATAACAGGCATTAGAATACCGCTATTAGATTCCAACAACTCGACACACTCCACTTACTGCTGTTTGTTTCCCAGCGACCCTCCAGGAGCAATGCACCAACAAACGGCGTGATCACAAAAATAGAGGTTTCACTATTGGCTTAATGTTCACTCATCTCAACGTGCTGGGTCCCGTGGACAACGAGATTGTGTCCCTCGCAACTACAGCCCTTCGATCCCGCAATGATTATGTGCCGGAACTCTCTGCTGCTCCATCCCAACCGAACTGCTGGACCCGGAAAGCACCTCACGTCCTTCCAAAGATGGTATGGGTACTAGATATAGATAAACGCTGCTGCTGCCACTCGCGGACAGAGACCGCTAGCAAATATAGTGGCACCAGTAAACAGAAGAAGAAAACGAGACGCCACTATACCTATTACACGATGGCAACCTACCAACGGCACCAACGCGAGCCGCACACGGATCAAACAGTAATCCCCTAAATGACTGAACTGAGTTGAAACACGAGAAATACTGCCTGATGTTCCTGCGGACCTCCTGTGCCACATCAAGTCAGAATTGGGGTAATGACATTGCCACAAACATCGCCTTTAGTGGATTGCAGTGAATGGATGTGATGTAACCTCAAGAAAAATGTGTTTAGAGTGTAAACAGTGTAGCCTTTAAAGAGCAAAATGTTTCAAATGGCTCTGCGCACTATGGGACGTCTGAGGTCATCAGTCCCCTAGAACTTAGAGCTACTTAACCCTAACTAACCTGAGGACATCACACACATCTATGCTCACGGCAGGATTCGAACCTGAGTCCGTAGAGGTGGCGCGGTTCCAGACTGTTGTGCTTAGAACTGCTCGGCCACCCCAGCCGGCTTTAAAGTGCACAAATACTAATAGTAATCAAAGTTCTACTAGAGTCGTGTGACATCACTTGGTAGTGAAGCATCCCACCCAGTTTCCCCCACCCCAACTCCCCCCACCATTCTCTTCTGATCTGAACACTGCAGGGACGTTCCAGTGACGTGGTTCCAGTGCGAGGTGAGTGGGAATTAAATAGGCATGCAGTAGTTAAATGTCTTATATATATATATATATATATATATATATATATATATATATATATATACTCACTCCAATGTAGCAGAATTCTTTCATTTCGTTTACTTCATGATCTTTAATGTCGATAATAAGTTTCTCATTTCTGTTGCTCTTTATTATTGTGAGTTTCCTTCAGTTTAACATCAACCACATTCTGTGCTAAGTAGACTGTTTATTCCGTTCAGTATTTCCTCTACTTCCCTGAGATTAGCAATGTCATTAGCCGATCTTACCACTAATATTCATTCACCCTGAATTTTAATCCCACACCTTGTTCCTTCTTTTGTTTTCATCATTGCTTCCTCGAGTATAGATTGAACAGGAGGGGGTGAAAGACTACATCACTGTCTCATACCGATCCTAACCCGAGCCATTAAATCTTAATTTTCCATTTCTGTATATTTACATCTTGATTCTCTACAGTTTAAACTTCTTTTCGTGAGAATTTCGAATATATTTATCATTTTACACTGCACAACACGTTTTCTAGCTGAAGAAATTATACGGGGACTAGAGCTATCGCAAGTCTTCCTTACATTATTAGGAGCAACGCCACAACTTTCTCTAGTCACCCAGATCTTCAATTCTCTCCTCAATTCGTCCATGTACAGTTCTTGCAGTAACTTGGATGATGGAATTCTTATACTGATTGTATGTTAGTTCTTGCTATCTTCTTAATTGGGTGGATGATATTTTTCCGAAATTCCGGTGGTATTCCTCCAGACTCCCAAGCCACACTGCAAACCAACTTCATTATTCATTTGATTGCTTCTTCCACGATGATTTTAAAATTTCTGAAGTTAATTTATCTATACCTTCCGTCTTATTTGATCACAAGATTTCGAATGCTCCGTTAACCTCTTACTGTCATTTTGGGTCCTGTGTGTATCCCACATCGATGTCAGTTTCGTTTCCTATTTCACGACTGGACCCCACCTCCCTCTCGTAGAGGCTTTCAATGTACTCTTCGTTCATGTGCTCCCTGTCCTCTGGGTTTAACAATGAAATTCCTCTTGCACTCTTAATACTGCCGACTTTACTTTTAGTTTCGCCGAATGTTGTTATTCTTTTCTATATGGTGAACAAGTCCTTCGAACAACCATGTCTTTTTAAGATGTTCGTCGCACTCTTCCTGCAAACAAATCGCCTTGGTTTCATAGCAGCACCTGTTAATTTCGTTCGAAAGTAACTTTTTTAGGTGTTGAATCAGTCCTTGCGACGACCATTTCTTTTTGGATTTCTTCGCATTTTTCTTGCCAATATTTCGCCTTTGAGTCCCTGCATTTTCTATTTATTTCATTCTTAAGTCCCTTTATTATTTTATTCCTGTTCTTTCCTGAAGAAACCTTAAGAGGTGAGAAATGAACGGTGCGAGGTATTCTTATAATTTAGATTTACGTTTCTTCGTGTCAAGTTCATGAAATGCCTATGAAGGAAAATAATAATTTAAGAAATGACATTTTCTATTTGTACTTAACACGTGCTCAAAAATATCTGATGTGCGTGTCGCTTAGGTATGTATTCTGAGTAACATGGGGAACTGTTATTTATGTTCAGCCAGCGTTTTAGAGCAGCCGTTTTCTAAGAATGCAAATCGTCGATGTCGTCAACTTCATGTGTCCATAACGATTTTGAATTTAATAGGATAATAGAAGAGGAGTGTGGACTGATAGAAAATGTTAACCATAAATTTGCCTTTGCAAATTTGTGAAGCGGGGTGATAATCTTTCGTAGGATCAAAGTCAGTGCAGCTCCACAAAGTCTGAGAACCATTCAGATAGGGAGAGATCTGAAACTCAATTCACATCGCACCCGATGGCTCGCAGTGTGTGTCAGTTGGCACTACTCTGAGGACAGTAGTGGGGATAGGTGGTGCAAACAGATGTAGACGGTACCTACCTAACATATATCAGGAAGCGTACAAAGGAAGTATATGGCAGTGTTCCATACTTCTGTTAAGGCAAAAGTACCAAAATGGGGCAAAGATCACTCAAATGTTTCACATAGTCAAATAGAAGACTTATTTCTACACATTACAAAGTATTAATATACAGTTCTATCGAAAATACTATTATTTGATAACTAAAGTTGATGCTCACAGTGAACGAGTGAATAACAGCTACTTTCTTTCGATATCTCTGCTATCAGCATCTGCTGCAGGAATTTTAAGTTCTATTGCGGGTATAACAAACGCTTGTTTGTCGCACAGATCTGTACTGAGCCAACAGGAGTTGGCTCTACCTTGTGCTCACGTTGTAATCTGTCTGTGATAATAAGTGTGAAGTGCAGTTATTCGGTAATCGCAGTGCGCCGTTACTGACTTGAAATTTATCTTGTACGTTTAACTAAAATGAGACTGTAGCCGTTGCAGGAACGTGATGGAAGAGTTGTCCAATAATCGCGGATAGCTGACAGTTGAGCAGGCCACTGTCCAGTAGCTTCGTGTGGCTCTATGCGAACTGCACAAGTCAGTTCAGGACTTCAGTGTACACTTTAAATACTGACTGTTACGTTGCAACTTCTGTATTTCAGTTTGTTATTTTTCAGATTTTAATTATTTCGTGGACTTATAGTCGTAGGGTTACTGCACAGAAGCTTTTCCGTTCGTGGTATCGACTGCGAACAGCCTGGTAGTGACACGTGGGAGAGGTTTGTGAGTTTCACAGGAAGTACGGTTTGGGTTTCCTTGGGCACGAACCAATAAGATCGCTACACGTCGCGCTAGCGGCAGTGGGCTTGAGTTTTCAATAGATTACTGTCGTGTTCTGCTGGATATAGAAGGGATGTGTTTCTTTCTGCCATGTGCAGCGCTGGTGAGATTTGAAGATTTTTCTAGGCAGCGTGCAAAACATGCACACTTGCTTTATGGTCCTGTTAATCATTCACAAAAAATGTGTGGTTCATCTCTATCAATGAGACTTTATAAATGCATTGCTATATATATTGGATCATACTTTGTCCAGCTCTCTTACACTTCGGCTATGTACGTAAGTGTCAAATGTACTCCAGGCACAAGTAATACCTGTATCTTTGTAGCTTATTCACTATGATAAGGTCAGTAACGTGGACCACTCCTTAAATTCATTTTTACCTTACTGAAACACTTTCATGTATGTTAAGTATCTGGTATCATTGCTCATTTGCCTGAATTCAATTTCCTTTGCTATGTCCACCATAAGCTGTTGCACTCTTCGAAGTTTTTACTGCCTAGGAAATCTTCTATAAACTCTTCTAGTGAGACTAGATTTTTTTTTACATCATAGGTCTTCTTAGTACTTTGATGCGGTCCGCTACAAATTCCCCTCCTTCACCAACCTTTTTCATTTCGGAGTAGCACTTGCACCCTATGTTCTCAATTATTTTCTGGGTGTACTCCAAACCTCTGCCTCCCCTACACTTTTTACACTCTACAGCTCCCTCTAGTGTCATGGATATTTTCTAATCTATTTACAATCCTTCTCGTCAGTGTTGCACGAAACTTCCTTTCTTCGTTGATTCTGCTAGAAACTTCTTATTACGTACCTTAACAATCCACCTAATTTTCAACATTCTTCTGAAGCACAAAATCTGAAATGCGTCGATTATCTTTTGTTCCAGGTTTGCCACTATTCGTGAATCACTACCAACAACGCTGTGAGTTGAAAATTACAACCAAGTAAGCAAATGGCTTTCGTTTCCTGTACGAGGATAATACTTCGTAGTTATCGCCTTTAAATGCATTTTAAAGTTAAAATAAATAAATAAATTTGGCCCTGATGCTATTAATCAGCAATACAAATGGTAACTAGGCTGTAACTAGGTGCAAATCACGTAAAATATCGAGCTGAAACCGCACTTTTTTAGTTTTCACATAGAAAGTATGTTATCTTTAGTATTCAAATGTTAAACGGGCAGACATGTGAAACCAACTAGGCGGTTAAGTGATTAGTAAGTAATTCGAACTCCTAATATAGAGGTTAGTGAATTTGCTATATATAATTACGTAAATTAAAACAGTGGGAAAAGCAGAGGCTGTGTTCACTGCTAGACGTTAGCTGCAGGTAAATAAAGAACAGTGTCAACAGACACAAGATGCTATAATCTAATTAACGATTAGTAGCTGCAATAATCTGAGCCATCGCAGGGAAACTGAGTTAAAGTCCACCCTCAGCGTACAGAATCAGAATCCCAAACTCACTTCCCTTGAAAAATCTCAAATTATGCCGATCTGCTAGAAGAAAATAGAGTCCTGACTTTTGCCCAATTATTCTAAATACACACTGAACTCGCACGATATAATTCTAAGACCCACTACTGACGAGTCAACAAACTTCTGTCTTCCAAAACGAGCGCGGATGAACAGTGTTCAGGATCATATAGATGTTGGCTTAACAAAATCGTTCCGAACATTGTCCCGGAGCGAGATGGCTGCCGCCTTCGTCACAGCTTCGACTCACCTCTCGACGAAAAATCAAACTTCTACGTCATTAAACAAGTTTCTTAGTTCCATCAGCCCAATTTACATCTTCTGACACATAAGTAACATTGACATACTGACTGCAAATCAATATCTTACATTTTACTCTACTTGCAACAGTCCGCCCAATATTTATGTTTAAATAACTGCAAAATTTCGTTGAAGTGCTTGGAAACAGTTCATACTCTTCGCGCAGTCATACATTATAAGTTACAGATAGGGACTCATTTTCTTAATGGAGTTTTACTTCTATAACCAATGCAATATTCATAGTTAAGATATCCGTAAGGTGAAGAAAAAATGCCGTACATGGAGGTCGGCATGCATTCCTCATTCAGATTCGAAACAAAAGTTTATGTAGCAAAATTGGATCGGCTGGATTTTGAAAACGCATGTATGAAAACGAGAAGCTGGCAACACTGTCACATCGTGCAGCTCATCGAAACGTTCAGATTAGCGTGCATCACCCCACATACTGTGCAAGTCTTCGCAGCTCACTGAATAAACTGCTGGAACATCAAATACTGGTCCACCATGGTGCTCTGGTTTGAATGCTTGACAGCATTATCGTTTATTTTTTAGGTATTCATTCCTTAGTTTTCGTTGTTTACAAGCAGGGCATCATTTTGTCACACGACAATAACCTATTAGATGACACTGGGATCAATTAAACTGCTTGCATATATCTACTAACTTTGTAGTGCATAACCATAATAGATCCTGTCAAGTTAATACAGAGCGGCTTACCGATAGAGTACACAGAGAATACACTGTTATTTTCTATTGACTTCATTTGCGTTATGGACGAAAAAAGGCGGTCGTTTACTTCTGTAAGAAGTTCAGGCTCTGTCTTTCTCATTAAATAAACGTAATAGTAACAGAAAGAAATGTAGAAGATACCGGTTTGTGGAGGTGTACATTGGATAGAATATAAATAATGCTTTAATTGAAAAAGAAAAAGTTTGGCGTCAATGCAACTCGAACATCGGCGTTTCTGTATACCCTTCCGTGTGGTCTTGCCTGATCTCCCTGAGCTAATGGGGCAATTCCAGCACACGACAGAGTTCATGCTACCTGTTCTTGGCCACGATTCACGCAGTTACAGCGTTTCCACAAACTCGTATCTTAAACTGCATCTCTGTTAAAGCTATTAGTGGGACCAGATTTTGCTAGACACTCTTTTGTCTTGAACAAGGATGAGGAATCGCATGCCAATCGCCAACTGCAGCAATTGTTCTTCGCTGTGTATAGTAGTTCACGAGTTATGGGCAAAACTACGCACATTTTACAAAAAAATTAACAAGTAATAATAAAAATATAAATGTTAAGAACTAAAGGTTGTATGTTGTGTGTAATAAAGTCTGCCAATTAATACTGCCTTGCTGGATGTATACGTACTTATATCAGATTTTATACCAATTTTCAATTAAAATCAAATTAAAATTTGTCTCATGGCTTTATAAATTACTCTACAAATCACATGAAAATATTAGTCGCAACGCATCTCCAAGAGCTACCGCTTGAGTGATTGATCTCCTTTGTACATCAGATAATGAAAAAGATATTTCCCTTTTTCTGATTTATATCTACAAAAAATTCTCGGTGTTTATCATTTTACATATTCTGATTAGAATTAATATCTGCACACTGTCAGAATCGTCCTGCAATGTGCCAATTGCGGATTACGCTACGTGAGTGCAAATGTGAACAACGTGTGGAGAGTAGAGATGGGTAGTTCGCGAACGAACAGGCGCAAAGGAACGGTTCACCAAGATGAACAAAAGGACCGAGGAACGAATTCCAAAGAACGATCGGTTGATAGTTCACTTCGGTCGCGGCGGCCTACTCATAGTTCATGGGAACGAGGAACGATCACTTCATAGTTCACTTCGGTCACAGCGATCTACTTATAGTTCCCGGGATTGAGGAACGATCGCTTCCTAGTTCACTTCGGTCGTGGCGGTCTACTTATAGTTCCTGGGAATAAGGAACGATCGCTTCATAGTTCACTTCGGTCGCGGTGGTCTACTTATAGTTCACGAGAACGAGGAACGATCGCTTCATAGTTCACTAGTTCACTTCGGTTGCGACGGTCACTTCGGCAGTTCTCGTTCGAGCCACGGTCGCGTGCTCGTGTTAGTCTCGGTCTCCCTCGGCCGCACTCGTCTTTCTTCGCATGGCCACCTGTCTCAGTTCCACTGCCGACTGCTCCTAGTTAGTTAAGTATCCAGTTGTTCATTTCGTTCACTGTGCTCGCCTATTTTACATGTGTTCCAACCTGCTCTTACACTTGTTTCTGGTTATTTGGCGTCCACGACTGGTAATCTAAAAGTATTTTATAGTTATGTAAATTATATAAAAATTACGTTGTACATAATAGATACGTCTTTTCAGGTAACCAAAGGGCATATCAGCTCACTTCATTATATCGATGAACAGTAGAAGACTTATAACAAGGCAAGCTTTTTGTTATTCATATATTTTTGGTTTCATCGACTTGATTCAATAATTTGCTTAATTTTTGGTGTAAGAAAATTCATATAAAACGATTTTTGTGTATCTTTCACATACAAAACATTACGTTTAGGAAAGCTCTAACTATTTTTAAGTTTGGTTGTTTCCAATTTGCATTACCTGCTGGTTTGATTTCTTTGAAAAAAAAAAAATTATTGTGGGTCGTTTTGGCTCAGTACGAAAAGCGGTGTCTCTCCATTTGAAAGGACATAGATTGTCATATAATCGTATTTACTTATTATCTCAAAAACATTTGTTCAGAAGGAGCTTTCAAACCAAAAACTTTACTACTGCGAACTTTATTTTTGCTGCATTAACTTTAATAATGCAACATAAAAAACCAAGTTTTTAGTAATCGTGGGACGCAAGTATGAGAAAACCAAATTTTATTTTGTGTTCCATAAAGTCTCTACTTCGCCTACAACTCAGAGACAACGTTAAGTATATATAGGGTGTAAATGATTATTGTTTACAACGTATCATAGCTATGTAGTGGAAATCGAAACGAAGAATTTTGTACAAGACACTTGTGGTCTATTAAGTTGGGAAACAGCCACCAACAGGTTTACAAGACTACATGAGCTATAGCCCATGCGCGTCGCGTGAGATTTTCACGTTCTCTTCTCCAGCTCTCTACACATCGTCATCGATTGTTTCGCCATTATTGCTTGCATTAGCTTGTTATTTCTTCACTGCCTAATTATTTCATGTTTGTCTGTTTGTTGTATCTGCTCGTAACGGGCAACACATCGTCCGTAATCGGCGATCAGTCTGTACTCGCGGCCGGTTTTCCGTGAGCCACCCTACATTATTTCCCTGCGATCAGTCACACAAGGCTACGGTTGGCTACACAAGAGGTTCTGCAGAATCACAGAGATTAATTGTAAAAGTGTGTGAGAATTCTGTAATGATTAAAAACTCTATACTCCAGGGGGGAGGAAAGTGCCCCCTCTTGGTGCCCTCCATCCTTCAGTCACCTACACTACTAGTTTTCAGTTTTTCATAAAACCATATACCAAGTACAAATGAACGGTGAACGAGTAAAAATGAACGGTTCCCAAAAAAGAACGATCAGCAGTGAACTAGTTCCCAAGGATGAACGAGTTTGCCCATCTCTAGCGGAGTACTTATTATTAGATTGATCAGTAGCCGCGGAACTGACGTTACGTCCGTCCCGTTGAATTGAAGACCTTTCCGCATGTCCCGGCAGGCCAACAGTCAGCCCTGCCATCCCATTCAGCAAACACCGGGGCCGCCACACGTCAGTACACGGTGCAGTCACGCCCTCATGGTCCAGCTTGGACCTGAGGCCGCATGCGTCCAGAGCCCGCGTCACGAAGCGTTTGCAACTCAAATGCTGCTCGCGACGAAGCTCAAACTTTCACTCTAACAATAATTTGCAGTAATACATAAGAGAATAGTGCGTTCTTAACAATTTCTTCCTCAAATAAAGGCCCATGTTGTGTACGAGTGGACTTGTCTTGACGAGGCATACCCTCTTTGCATGTGCCAATCTGACATTTATGTCCTCCTTGCTTTGTCTGCCAAGGTTTACATTTTGCTTCCAAGGTAGCAGAATTCCTTAACTTCATTTCTGTCGTAACCACCAATTTTGATGTGAAGTTTCTCGAAATTCTCATTTCTGCTACTTCTCATTCCTTTTCTTTTGTTCCATAGTCTGTACTCATTAGACTATTCATTCCAGTCAACTGATTCTGAGTAACAGGTTCTCTCACAAATGGAAAATCGCTCTCGTGCAAAAGGAAGTATAGAGAGTGTTTGCACGGTGCAACGGTCTTGCGTGCTGAAGAAGCCGTGCTACGCTACCGACTGTGTAGACAGGAGGCTTATTCGAATCTGAAACAGGTAAACGGGAAATCACAAGATAGATATTAGAATAATGGAACAACCTGCTACGAAGGAAAACAAGTATTTACGTAAGTCTATTTAAATCGGAGCGGTAAATTTCTTATCTTTTTGTTGGTTGTGACAATAGAGCCAAATGTCTAGTCTGTGGTAAAATAATCAAGCGTGGGAGGAAATCGTCAGCTGCAGCAAACTGCATTCTGAAAAGTGTACCGGAATCACAGGTGGCGTTCTAGGGAAAGAATTGAGGAGGTTGTAAACTATTGCAGAATAGAGTTCTCTATCCACAAATGGGGCTTGTGCCATTACTTTAGATTGTTTATTTTGGTTAAAGGTCCAGCAAAAGTTTGTGAGGTTTGTTCACATTCCTCTCAAATGTCTATTCGTTTTCGTTTCTGCTTTGCTAACACAATATTTATAATTTAGGGCAACGAAGATGAAGGGTGCTGCGAAAGGTCTCTTGGAGCTAGTTATATCACAGCGCAACATGGAATTTGGATGAAAAATTGCAAGCCAAAATTGTAAACCACCTACTAGGCCATCGCTTTTTTTTATTTCGTGGCGTGGACGACGACCTACATACAAAGGGAGAGCTTCTGAATCTGATTTTGATGACGAACACAGCTACACGAGCGGATATCTTAGAACCTTTCAAAATGAGGCAGCACAAGTAATGTGTGGTAAATTAAAAGGCGTCATTGGCCTTCTGCGGAAAAAGCTTAACATGCCGAATTTACTTCCGCTTATTGTTTTACACAGAAAGGAGCTTGTTGTGCAACAGTTATCGATCCTCAGGACGTGATGAACATATTGGTGCGTAACGTGAATTACAATCGTTCTCATGGGCTCAATCGTCGTCAGTTCAAAGAATTTTTTATATCATTTGAAGAGGAGTGTCCAGAGATCCCCTACCATACTTAGGCACTCTGCTTAAGCAAAGGAAAAGTGATTTCTAAATTTTTTACACCTCACCACGCCGTGGCTCAGTTTTTAGAGCAAAAAAGACCCGAAGCCACTTTTGCATGATCCTCAACGCGTAGCGGATTTAGGATTTTAGCAGCCTTTTAGCTCTCCTAAGTGACTTAAGTCTGAAAGCCCGAAAAAGGAAATAATCTCATCAGTGGTATGGCGTAAAAATAAAAACTTTCCAACGTGAGGTCCTACTCCGTAAAAGCAAACTTCAGAAAGAAGTACCCAACACTTTCCTGAACTAGTGAACTGTATATAAATTTTACCTTGCATGAGGCAGCTGGATTTTTAATAATACTTTATTCAAATCGGGACTATGGTTTTGTTTGATGCCGCCTGTGGGGGTAGCAGCGTGCTTTGAAAAATGCGTCGAGGTGCCAAAATCCCTTAAAAATTTGTTATCAAGCGGTTCCATGTAGTCTACCGCTATACCACTAACGGAAAAGTAAAGTCGATTTTTGTTAAACGTTCAAGCAAGAGACCCGGGCTCGAGTGCTGTGACTGGTTCCAATTTTAATTCATAATTTCGCCTCACATCATTCTCGTAAATGTACAAGTGTGACATTACATTAAAAATAATAGTCAACAGTACCTGTTTATTAAAACATGCCACCTTTGAATGCTTCAAAGCAACATTATATTTTACTTTAATTTATTAACATTTGGTTTCCTTAGTGTTACAGGAAATTACTAACTTTCAGCCAGTCCTTGATGTGTTTGTAAAGCCCTTTTCAATAGCAGCTCAAAGTGCATCTGCCGATTTACATTTCCAACTAATCGGTCTGCATGCTGGTGATCATAGAAAGGACCCAATTAACAGTACCGAAGGTCTGATCAAATTTTACGAGAGTTTATGGAAGGAAGAATTTCCTAAGCTGCACAGAAAAGTAGTGAAGATTGTTTCTACGTTTGGTTCCATATGTGTGCATGAAAGGTTTTTATTTTTTTTTCGGATTTTTGCTGGTCCCGGCGGAGGTTCGAGTCCTCCTTCGGGCATGGGTGTGTGTGTTTGTCCTTAGGATAATTTAGGTTAAGTAGTGTGTAAGCTTAGGGACTGATGACCTTAGCAGTTAAGCCCCATAAGATTTCACACACATTAAAAAAAATTTCCTGTTTTTTCTTGTACTGAAACCAGATTGCGTGCAAGTATTTCTGATTTTAATTTTAAAAATGCTGTAAGAATTTCTACCAGCCGATCTCCTGTTCCAGATCCTTGCAGCATAATTGCAAATAAAAAAGAAAAAAAAAGAAGAGACAATTTTCTCTTCAAACCAAATTTAGAATTATTATTGGTGCTATTAACTTTATTATTATTTAAATCTATATTTCAGCGGTGATATTGTCCCACCTAGCTAATGTCTCTATCCATTGCACATAACCATTGGCAGTTACGAAGAAAACAGAGGTGAAGTTTTGGAGAAGCTAGAGACTGGCGTAGCGAGAGAAACAAATGTAAGGAAAGAGAGGGATAGCACCACTGCACAAAGTCGAGGAGTGGAGATTTGCAGCACCGTCAGCGCAGTGAAGCCATCTTCCTCACTGTGCTGGTGCAAACACCTTGAGAGCCCCTGCTGTGTAGTCGGCAAATTCATGAGCCAGCAGCGCTCTTGGTGGGGAAAGTGGCCTTCCCAGGAAGGATCGTGCAGCTGCCCTTGAGACACACCTGAAATATGTTGCCCGTTTCCTGTTTGTTGAGCAACAGGCTGTGATTTATGTTGGTTCTTCTTGTGCAGTTTTAGTTACTAGCATCAGTCAATTCCGTTTGTGTATTTTGTATTACACGTAGTTATTCAGAAGTGGTTGGTAAGTGTACTACAGCGTAACAAATTGCACACAATACAAGGAAGACTTATTCTGAGTAAGGGCGTTCAGTAATTTCACCTTTTATTCAAAGGTTGAAACAAAAAGAACTGGTTTTTCGTCGCGGCGAGGATCTATTTACGAAATTTCAGTCACCAACATTCTCTTCCGAATGCGCAAATATTTTGCTGAGTCCAACCTACATAGGTAGGAATGATCATCAAAATAATATAAGAGAAATCAGAGCTCGAACAGAAAGGTTTAGGTTTTAGTTTTTCCCGCTCGCTGTTCGGGAGTGGAATAGTAGAGAGATAGTATGATTGTGGTTCAATAAACCCTCTGCCAAGCACTTAAATGTGAATTGCAGAGTAATCATTTAGATGTAGATGTAGATGTAGGTTGCTGCTGCCAGTACCAAACAAAGGGCTACATTTTATGCAAAAGTCAGCCTTGCCAAAATATGGCGCATTAGAAAGAAATGCGAAAAAAGTTAGATTGTTTATTCAAACGGCCGAGAAATATCGCTAAGAATATCGTTACATTCGGAAACGATAAATGACTTTTACATGAAGCGTAAAAGTAGTGCCAAAATCATGCAAACTGCTTATTCCAGCCTGCCGGGGTGGCCGAGCGGTTCTAGGCGCTACAGTCTGGAACCTTGCGACCGTTGCGGTCGCAGGTTCGAATCCTGCCTCGGGCATGGATGTGTCTGATGTTCTTAGGTTAGTTAGGTTTCAGTAGTTCTAAGTTCTAGGGGACTGATGACCACAGCAGTTAAGTCCCATAGTGCTCAGAGCCATTTGAACCAAGTAAAGTCCCATAGTGTTCAGAGCCATTTGAACCATTTTGATTACTCCAACTAAAAATAAAATCCGTTTTCCTTTGGTACAAAATTAGTTTGCCAAAGACTGCGTGAAACAGGGCCTCTCTAGAAGAGATCTGTAAGAAAGATTCTGCCAGACAGAACTGATGTAATTAACTCACGCTGAAAATACCTGATGTAAGTTATTAAATTAAGATAACAAGGCGAAAAGTTCTTTTATATCGACGAAGCTTGGGTCGGGAACAATATTAATTTTAGAAAATCTTTTCTGGTTCCTGCATTGATGCAATCATAGACAATGTTAGTGGGAGCAACAGAATTATTGTGCTATTATTTATTAGTATACATAAATGCTATTCTCTTAAAAATATTCCTCATTACATATGATACATTACGTCAGCACCTTCTCCAAAACGGAATACTTCGGAACTCTGTCTCTGAGACAGCTTTAAATCCACTTTTCCAACTGATCTATGCTTGTAGTAGACTGTCCTTTGTTTTGAGGGACAAAAATGTCACATGGAATGAATATAGGGGGTAAAACATCATTAACCCTCGAGCATGCACGCTTGTGTAGAAAGTGCGCCAACCAAAAATAAAATGATTTTGCGCGGTTCCATTTCTGTTTCACAACTGCAAAACTATACCTATTCCTTCAGCACTGCTTCAGGTAACACAGCGATAAACTGTGTTGTCGTACGTCCAAGTGAGCAGCAGTTATATACAATACAAAGCGAGCTAGGCGAGAAAAACATTTACGATCAGTTCAAAAAAATGACCCCAGTTATGAACTAGCAACAAAATCCCACATTGAGGTAGTTGTGTATAAGACAATTAGTGATCGAATAAGCAGCTGACCAAGATCTGATGCAACTGCACTGCTTAATGCTTCGAGTTCGTCATTACTGTCTCTTTAACACCTGTCCTTGGCGACAAAGGGTTATAATGAAAATTTATTTCATTATTGTTTAATAAAACAGTACTTTAGTTCATATTATGTAAGTTTATTTTCTCCTTGTTTAAATAAGCTAAGATTAAACTGTGATTTTCGTCATACTTGACTTACCTTGTTAACATAACGAAACCTACACTCCTGGAAATTGAAATAAGAACACCGTGAATTCATTGTCCCAGGAAGGGGAAACTTTATTCACACATTCCTGGGGTCAGATACATCACATGATCACACTGACAGAACCACAGGCACATACACACAGGCAACAGAGCATGCACAATGTCGGCACTAGTACAGTGTATATCCACCTTTGCAGGCTGCTATTCTCCCATGGAGACGATCGTAGAGATGCTGGATGTAGTCCTGTGGAACGGCATGCCATGCCATTTCCACCTGGCGCCTCAGTTGGACCAGCGTTCGTGCTGGACGAGCAGACCGCGTGAGACGACGCTTCATCCAGTCCCAAACATGCTCAATGGGGGACAGATCCGGAGATCTTGCTAGGCAGGGTAGTTGACTTACACCTTCTAGAGCACGTTGGGTGGCACGGGATACATGCGGACGTGCATTGTCCTGTTGGGACAGCAAGTTCCCTTGCCGGTCTAGGAATGGTAGAACGATGGGTTCGATGACGGTTTGGATGTACTGTGCACTATTCAGTGTCCCCTCGACGATCACCAGAGGTGTACGGCCAGTGTAGGAGATCGCTCCCCACACCGTGATGCCGGGTGTTGGCCCTGTGTGCCTCGGTCGTAGGCAGTCCTGATTGTGGCGCTCACCTGCACGGCGCCAAACACGCATACGACCATCATTGGCACCAAGGCAGAAGCGACTCTCATCGCTGAAGACGACACGTCTCCATTCGTCCCTCCATTCACGCCTGTCGCGACACCACTGGAGGCGGGCTGCACGATGTTGGGGCGTGAGCGGAAGACGGCCTAACGGTGTGCGGGACCGTAGCCCAGCTTCATGGAGACGGTTGCGAATGGTCCTCGCCGATACCCCAGGAGCAACAGTGTCCCTAATTTGCTGGCGGTGCGGTCCCCTACGGCACTGCGTAGGATCCTACGGTCTTGGCGTGGATCCGTGCGTCGCTGCGGTCCGGTCCCAGGTCGACGGGCACGTGCACCTTCCGCCGACCACTGGCGACAACATCGATGTACTGTGGAGACCTCACGCCCCACGTGTTGAGCAATTCGGCGGTACGTCCACCCGGCCTCCCGCATGCCCACTATACGCCCTCGCTCAAAGTCCGTCAACTGCACATACGGTTCACGTCCACGCTGTCGCGGCATGCTACCAGTATTAAAGACTGCGATGGAGCTCCGTATGCCACGGCAAACTGGCTGACACTGACGGCGGCGGTGCACAAATGCTGCGCAGCTAGCGCCATTTGACCGCCAACACCGCGGTTCCTGTTGTGTCCGCTGTGCCGTGCGTGTTATCATTGCTTGTACGGCCCTCTCGCAGTGTCCGGAGCAAGTGTGGTGGGTCTGACACACCGGTGTCAATGTGTTCTTTTTTCCATTTCCAGGAGTGTATTCTTTTCATGTGTACAAAGTGCCCCTCGTGCCCGCTCATGTTATGAAAAAAGGCGCGTCCGCTCGAAGGTTAAAATACATGTAATGAATATAGTGGTTAGGAAAACATGAAATTATTTTTTTTGGGTAAAAATTCACAAACACGCAACGGGATGTGAAGAGGTGAATTACCGTTGTACAAAAGCCTCGAATTCGTCAGCAAGAAATACATTCAGTTGAACAGTCATTCGTATCTATATTTTTACTTATAGTACACATACGAATCCTGACTACATTAATATAATTTACTCTATAATGTTCTATTTCGGAAGAAGGTGATGGTCCTTTGTACTGTGTATACTGTTAACGCATTTATCTAAAAATGAATGCTCCTTTGACGTATCTGAACACTTGGTTGCCACAGAGCCTGGTTCGCTCGCAGGCTCGTGAGTTTACAGACACGAGTACACTATAATTTTTCTTTACTGTTTGTGAGGATTGCGAAGTCATCAGCAACTCTTATAATCATAGCCTTTCACCCTGAATTTTAACCCCGCTCTTGATACTTTCTTTTATTTTCGTCATTGCCCCTTTTCTGTATAGATTGAACAGTATGGGCGGAAGAGTGCATTCCTATGCAAAACCCTTTTTAATCCGAGCACTTCACTCTTATTCTTCAGACCTTATTGTTACCTCTGGGTTCTAGCACATATTATATATCACCCGTCTCTCCCTGTAGCTTACTCCTATTTTCCTCGGATTTCCTACTTCTTCCTCCATTTCACATTCTCGAACGATTTTTCTAGCTTCACAAATCCTAGGAGCATACCCGTATTTTTTTTGCTTTCATTATGAAGGACAAAGTCAGTACCGCCATTCTCCTGCCTTTAGCTTTCCTGATGCCAGATTGATTGTCATATAACACCCGCCCCTGCGCTCACTGGGAATGAGTGGATGGTATTTTTCGGAAATTATGACGGTGCTTCGTCGGTGTCATAGATCCTACACACGTCAATATTGCTATGTTACTGCCTTTTCACGATCAAATCGTGTAACAAATTCATTTCCTGGATAAGTGATAAAAAATTCAGTGCACAAAAACGTCATACTCTTAATCTTCCTTCTTTTTATGTATAGTCGTTTGGTTGGATTTCCCCCTGATGTTTATAAAATTCCATTGGAATGTTATCTATCTCTTGTGCTTAATTTTTTCACAAGTCATCTAGAGTTCTTTTAAATTTTCACTTTAACTTCGGCTCCCCTATGTATTCCTTGTAGAGTCCAGTTTCTTCTTCTACCACATTATGAAAGAAATCTTCCCTCCCATAGAAGCCTTCAGTATGCTCTTTCCTCGTATCTGGTTGTTTCTCCACTCAACAGTGGAATCTCTATTGCGCTCTTAATGTCACCACCCTAGCTCTTAATTTACCGACGTTTGTTTTGATTCTGACTCAGTCCTTACGACGATTATTTACTTTTAGATTTCTTCGCGTTTTTGCTGCAAACATTTTGCCTTGGCTGCCCTGCACTTAATATTTATTTCTTTTCTATGTGATTTATATGCCTGTGTTCCTGTATTTCCCCGAAAACTTTTGAATTTCATTTTTTCCGTCAAACAATGTATTTATTAAGGTACTCAAGGTTTCTTGGGAGTTAAATTCCTCGTGTTACTAAACATGATGCTTGGGTCAAAATTTGGTACAAGCGAGGGAGTAGTATCCAACTCTGATCTCACGCGAAGTTGCTCTCACTGGTAATCCCCATCTTCAGATTTATCAGTAAGTTTACAAGACTGTAGAATGAGGAAATTATCCACGCGTTACCAGACTCAGTTTTGCGAAAATATACTGACAGCATGAACAGAAAACTGTCTCAAAAGTATCGTGTGGCAACCCACATACAAACTAAACTTTTAATACCCTTGGCTAAAAACATCTAGACTTAATTGATACTATCGTGAAAGAGACGTGGAGTAGCGACAGTGATGGTACATATGTTATCTCTAGGAATGTAACATGGCTATATAGTTTGAATAAAGTGGAAAACAACTTAGTATTTATGCTTGGTGTACTGATAACATAGCTCCTTTCA
Organism: Schistocerca gregaria; assembly: GCF_023897955.1. Lineage (NCBI taxonomy): Eukaryota > Metazoa > Arthropoda > Insecta > Orthoptera > Acrididae > Schistocerca > Schistocerca gregaria. Next base: position 84,376,218 of record NC_064926.1, on the reverse strand, counting down.
TGTGTATAAACACAAGCTAATGGTCTTAACCAAGTCAAACGGCACGATAATGTCTCATTGCTGCGTGTGATGTTCCCCACAAATCAGTTAACCACCTAAGGAAAATAAAAGAGATCAATACAAAACGGAGCACACGAAAGCAATAGCAGAATGGGATGGAAGGCGCACAGGGGGTCCATTAGATACCGGTGTCATTTCAGGGAAGCATAACTTGTAAAGAGAGATAAAAAATCGTAGTTTACTGTAAAACGTTTAGCAGCTCTCAAAGTATTTTAAGATTAACTGCCTATAAATTGCTACTCAAGCTGATAAGACTTTTCGCGTGCACATGTGCAGTTCGCTCTAAGCATTGCAACCAAACGATCGTCCTCAATAGTTTGCACTCACGTGTTCCATGTAGATATCATACATGCTGACAATGATGACCTGAAAAAGCACCTGTTTTCACATCAAGCAATGTGACACGTTTCTAGAGATGTGAATCACTACAACGTTAGAATCTGGGGCTCGGAAAACCCACGCGACTCACACGAACGCAACGGTGATATTCGGAAGCCTATTGTTTGGTGTTGATTAATGCGCGATAGGGTGTTAGGTCAATTTTTAGTATCAGAAAAGACCGTGACGGGAAATGTTTACCAGGACGTGCTGGAACAGTTCGTGTTACCACAGTTAAAGTGCTGCAGCCTTCCGTCACATTCCAGCATGATGGTGTAATGTTGATGCATTCAGTTGTTCTGAAAGCGGTGCTGATATTCAAGACAATAAAAGCGGGTTAAAAGCTGTGAGCTATCTGGGGAAGTTAACCTTGCATTACTGAGCAACTGTTTCACCAGGTATGCAGTCTAGCTTACCAAATTCCCAACCAGACTAACATTAATCGTAATCTTTTAATAGTCATCTTACGACAACCGGTGATATATACAGGGTGAGTCACCTAACGTTACCGCTGGATATATTTCGTAAACTACATCAAATACTGACGAACCGATTCCACAGACCTAACGTGAGGAGAGGGGCTAATTTCATTGTTTAATACAAACCATACAAAAATGCACGGAAGTATGTTTTTTAACACAAACCTACGTTTTTTTAAAAATGGAATCACGTTAGTTTTGTTAGCACATCTGAACATATAAACAAATACGTAATTCGTGCAGTTTGTTGCATTGTAAAATGTTAATTACATCCGGAGGTACTGTAACATAAAATTGACGCTTGAAACATCCGACGCTCAGTTACGTGTCTAACAAACACGGGCCACGGTCGGCGAGCAGCATCTACAGGGACATGTTTACGATGACGACCGTGTTTACGAGTGTGGCTGTAGTGCACTGTTGTGGTTTGGTCTAGCTGTCGCAGTGTCCGCATGTAGCGCTTGCTGCTATTGTTATTCTGCATTCGTCTCCGCACGCAGACCAACTGTAGTACACCGTGTTACCAGACGTCTGTGATAGTGTAGTGTTGTAGGAACTGTGACCATGGTGTATTCGAACTCTGAAAAGGCGGAGATGATATTCTATGGCGAGTGTCGACGAAATGCAGCTGAAGCCTGCAGGGTGTATGCAGAGTGGCACCTGGACAGAGAGCATCCAACGTGCCGCACGTTGCAAAACATCTACCGCCAACTGTATGCAACAGGTATGGTCGTAGCACGCAAACGGGTCCGTAACAGGTCCGTCACAGGAGAAACGGGTGCAGTTGGTGTGTTAGCTGCTGTTGCCATGAACCCACACATGAGAACACGAGACATTGCGAGAGCCGGTGGACTGAGTCAAAGTAGTGTCATGCGCATACTGCATCGTCACCGCTTGCACCCGTTTCATGTGTCGCTACATCAGCAATTACATGGTGATGACTTTAATCATCGAGTGCAATTCTGTCAATTGGCATTAACAGAGAATGCATTGCAGTTCTACCTGTTTACCAATGAAGCGGGTTTCACAAACCACGGGGCAGTGAATCTACGGAACATGCATTACTGGTCGGTGTACAATCCTCGCTGGCTCAGACAGGTAGAGCGACAGAGACCGTAGACTGTAAATTTACGGTGCGGAATCATTGGCGACCACCTCATTGGTCCTAACTTTATTGCAGGGGCCCAAACAGCTGCAACATACATCGCATTTCTACAGAATGATCTGACAACGTTGCTCGAAAATGTCCCACTGGAAACGCGTCGACGTATGTGGTATCAGCATGATGGTGCACCTGGACATTCCGCAATTAACGTTAGGCTGACCCTTGACAGGATGTTCGACGGGCGTTTCATAGGACGTGGAGGACGCATAAATTGGCCAGCCCGATCTCCTATTCTTACACCTCTGGACTTCTTTCTTTGGGGTACGTTAAAGGAGAATGTGTACCGTGATGTGCCTACAACCCCAGAGGATATGAAACAGCGTATTGTGGCAGCCTGCGGCGACATTACACCAGATGTACTGCGGCGTGTACGACATTCACTACGCCAGAGATTGCAATTGTGTGCAGCAAATGATGGCCACCACATTGAACATCTATTGGTCTGACATGTCGGGACACACTCTATTCCACTCCGTAATTGAAAACGGAAACCACGTGTGTACGTGTACCTCACCCCTCATGGTAATGTACATGTGCGTCAGTGAAAATGACGAATAAAAAGGTGTTAGCATGTAGACGTAATGTGCTGTTCCAGTCTCTTCTGTACCTAAGGTCCATCACCGTTCCCTTTGGATTCCTACGTAATTCGGTGCTCTCCGATACACACGATCGAACAGCGGAGGATTGGTACTCAAGCGTCAACTTTAGGTTACAATATCTCCGGATGTAATTAACATTTTACAATGCACAAACGGCACTTATTACGTATTTGTTTCTATGTTCAGATGTGCTAACAAAACTAACGGGGTTCCATTTTAAAAAACGTAGGTTTGTGTTAAAAAACATATTTCCGTGCCTTTTTTTTTAATGGTTTGTATTAACCAATTACACTAGCTCCTCTCCTCACGTTCGGTCTGTGGAGTCGATTCGTCAGTATTTGATGTGGTTTACGAAATATATCCAGCGGTAATGTTAGGTGACTCACCCTGTATATATAAAAGGAGAATTTAAATAAAAAGAAATAAATCAGTTTATATTTGGACATTCATTTCAACATTGATCATTGTTCCGTTAAACTTTCAGCATATTAAACTTGATTCATAACTGAACTGGTGCCTTATTTAGGATTGTGAAAAATGTGAGTTTGTAATCTTATAGAACACATGAAATATGGAGCCAAGATTGGGAGACAGCATACAACACTGTATTCGTAAAATAACACACGAAGTACGTTGAAACATACGCAAGAGGAAATTAACCACAACCAACCGATTCAATTTTCACCCAAATCCTGTCCGTCATGAAATTACCACACACTGGTAAACTAAATTCATACTAACTCTCTGTGAAATCTTTCCGACAAGAATAGCTGAGGGCTACTTTGATGATTACACCGCATGCTTCGCGTGGTCAACGTGGTTCACACAAATAGTGTAACTCCACAATAATTTTGATAACTAAAATAAATTACATCGAAACGCTATTTACAAAAGAAAAACCTCGAACTGGTTACTATCGTCCTACTATTAACCTGGTGGGCCAGTCAATTGTTTAAGCACGCGGTACTGGTCTCACAACGTACACCCCACGTGGGTTGAACGTAAAGAAAAGTTTCTATATTGAAAATATTGTCAAGAGGAAACGTTATAATCTCACACACATTCGCATTTAAGATTGATGATCTTAGAGTTACTGATCAACACGTGGTTGCACTTTACTCACAAAGTAGTGACAAAGCAACTACTGGAAGATATTCTGAACTTCACACTCGAATTACACTGTGTTGCAATTTAAGATAACATAAGATATTTTAGATCTAAACCTGAAATAAAGGTGATTAAATTTTCAGTTAGGCGGACTGAGGAGAGACGTGCTTAGCCGGAGATCTTTCCACTTCAGACGCTCGCCGCGAATAGACTGGCCTGGGCCTCTACCGAGGGTACTTAACAGATACAAACGGAAGTGACCAGAGAGGCAGCTTCCTATACACACATGACAAGGGACGGATAGGACCATACTAAGAATAGAAACCTCTTTGCTATTCTGCTACCATCAAGCATGAAACTAGAAATACATTTGCTCATTCATTCTTTCACACAGTAGGGAAGGGGGATGACAGTACCTTATCGTATACAGTATATAAAAGAAAGTGGATGTAGGTTCTGTATGAGACTGTGTGACATGAGTTACATATAAACTGTGTTTTAAAGTGTAGTAGTGTGACACATCGTTCTTGATTATGTGTAAAAGTAACACGTTCCACTGCTCAGTCTCCTCCCAGATGGAGTCAGAAACACCACAGTAAATTTAGAAGTGGAATATATGCCATAAATGACAACACATTTTAGAAATTAACACGAAAAGAGTCCAACAGAGACCTATCAGTGGTGCTCACCGAAATTGAAATGGCATGTGTGGCATGTGCAGAACGACACCGCCTGAGAGGTGGATGAGTCGTCATGATGGCATCACATGGCCCTCGCTCTCTTGATGTCGCGCCCTGCAGCGTTATGTTACAGACCGCGTCTGCACAGCTTCAGTCCGTGACAGAGCTATCCTTCTTATACAAATCAATGGAGCGATCACAGTTGTTGATGATGATGCATTGCTGGCCGGTAAGTGGGAGGAACTAGAATAAAGCTCGTCTTCTACGAGATATGGATAGGGTTCACATTGAAATTCTGGCATAACGGAAAATAACGTTGAGATCCTCTAAACGTTTTACAACAAACCACGATGCTCTATCTGTTACAATTTCCATGCTATGACTTTTTTTTTTAAATGACAGCGATGCTTAGTGGACACATTGAATATTTATTAGAACTTCCCTAGAGGGACTGTACTGCATTGGTTAGCGAAATTGAGTTGAAGAGAGCAGTGGAAACTAGAGTTCTGCTTTCGCTTTAGGAGTCGGCCGGGGTGACCGAGCGGTTCTAGGCGCTACAGTCTGGAGCCGCGCGACCGCTACAGTCGCAGGTTCGAATCCTGTCTCGGGAATGCATGTATGTGATGTCCTTAGGTTAGTTAGGTTTATGTAGTTCTACACTACTGGCCATGAAAATTGCTAAGCCACGAAGATGACGATCTACAGACGCAAAATGTAACCGGCCGGAAGATGATCCTGTGATATGCAAATGATTAGCTTTACAGAGCATTCACACAAGGTTGGCGCCGGTGCGGACACCTACAACGTGCTGGCATGGGGAAAGTTTCCGACAGATTTCTTATACACAAACAGCAGTTGACCACGTTGCTGGTGAAACGTTGTAAGGAGGACAAATGCGTACCATCACGTTTCCGCCTTTGATGAAGATCGGATTGTAGCCTATCGCGATTGCGGTTTATCGTATCGCGACATTGCTCCTCGCGGTGGCCGAGATCCATTAACTGTTAGCAGAATATCTAATCGGTGGGTTCAGGAGGGTAATACGGAACGCCGTGCTGGAACCCAAAGGCCTCGTATCACTAGCAGTCGTTATGACAGGCGTCTTATCCGCATGGTTGTAACGGATCGTGCAGCCACGTCTCGATGCCTGAGTCAACAGATGGGGACGTTCGCAAGACAACAACGATCTGCACGAACAGTTCGACGTCGTTTGCAGCAGCATGGACTATCAGCTAGGAGACAATGGCTGCGGTTACTCTTGACGCTGCAATACAGACAGGAGCGCCTGGGATGGTGTAAACGACGAATCTGGATGCACGATTGGCAAAACGTCATTTTTTCGGATGAGTCCATGTTCTTTTTACAGCATCATGATGGTAGCATCCGTGTTTGGCGGCATCGCGGTAAACGTGCATTGAAACCGTGTATTCGTCATCACCATACTGGCGTATCACCCGGCATGATGGTAGGGGGTGCCATTGGTTACACGTCTCGGTCACCTCTTGTTCGCCTTGACGGCGCTTTGAACATTGGACGTTACATTTCAGATATGTTACTACCCGTGGCTCTACCCTTCATTCGATCCCTACGAAACCCTACATTTGAGCAGGAAAATGTATGACCGCACGTTGCAGTTGCTCTACAAGCCTTTCTGGATACAGAAAATGTTCGACTGCTGCCCTGACCAGCACATTCTCCAGATCTCTCACCAACTGAATGCGTCTGGTCAATGGTGGCCGAGCAACTGGCTCGTCACAATACGCCAGTCACTACTCTTGATGAACTGTGGTATCGTGTTGCTGCATGGGCAGCTGTACCTGTACACGCCATCCAAGCTCTGTCTGACTCAATGCCCAGGCGTATCAAGGCCAGAGGTGGTTGTTCTGGGTACTGATTTCTCATGACCTTTGCATCCAATTTGCGTGAAAATTTAATCAGATATCAGTTCTAGTATAATATGCTTGTCCAATGAATACTAGTTTATCATCTGCAATTCTTCTTGGTGTAGCAATTTTAATGGCCAGTAGTGTAAGTTCTAGGGGACTAATGACCTCAGAAGTTAAGTCCCATAGTGCTCAGAGCCATTTGAACAATTTTTTTTGGGTATGGAGTTAACTGTGTTTGAAAGAACGGGCGGGAAAGTGCGTTCAGTGCATGCTAAACTATAAGAAACGTGCTCAGGTAACTTGGGTAACTAAGTGTGAAGCTTAATGTTCCTTCAGTGCCGAGGCAGTTAGTGAGCAGTATGTGGACTCTACATTGAATTTAACTTTGGCGATGTGACACATAATGACTTCGTGTAATTTCATTTTTGTTGACGCTACGGAAAGAACGATGCAGTATCGGCTGCTATAACAATTTTATTTCGCCTGATGATCGTAGTTTAGAATCTTCCAGCTAGCAAATAAATATGCTGGTGATGGTGTGTAGACATGCCTTTCTTTAAATATCTATGAGCAGTGAAATAAGGAAAAGTATTACATTAAACATCTGTATGGATACAGCCTTTTCTAGATGATATTGATAATCTTCTTTTATTCCAAACCAACATGTAAGTACTAAATAAAAGCCAAATTTCTCTGGTCGCAAGGTCATGTATCTGCCAGGCAGAGACAGTATCTATTTTCCCTCAACAAGGTCAGTGTCCTGAAGGCACGTATACACTTGCTCGCTGAGCCGCAGTGATGCAAATCTCGTGTCAGGGGGTCCCCACACCAGGTGCTCAGGATTACATTGGAGGACCGGCTGCGAACGACCGGGTAGTCAATATTTTTTTCTCACTGTGTGCTGTCGCTGTTCAAGGGCGGCCGATGGTAACCGCCTGTAGGACTGGCGAGTATATATTTAACTCAGAGCTGCAGATTAGCATCTGGCTTTTTGAATGCCAGCCGACTGCGAAAGGATTACCTACCACCAGTCGCCTGGGCTCCATTCGTTCCCCGGCAGCCCTTTTTCATCTTCTGTCACTGTTAAACTCGTTATTTACGACCATGTGTCTCACTACCTAGTTACGTCTCACACAGTAATCCGGTTGCCCTTGTCTTTCGGAGTACTTACATACGTTTCAGTAATCATTGCAGCTACAGCGCCCGTGAAATAAAAATCTTTTACGGGGTGAGGACCATATATGACAGGTTGTACACAGGAGTTTAGCGGACAGCTCGCTGATTTGCTAGTCGTGCAGGGGTATCACACCTGGTTGTATCCGTGCATCGGATTATCGACGACTGCCTGTGTACGGCAGCCACCGTGAATGTGGTTCGCAGGCATTTTCCACACTTATCTAGGGAAATGGCGCACTGTTTTCCAATGCGTGCCTAAGAAAAATAAGAAACACTCAGCGAATACACACTGAACAAATACTACTCCGTTCGCAGACGGTTTGCGTACGTGGTTTTCGTACCTATTCGAATACGAAATTAAAATGAACAACAGTGCTAAGTGGAAAATGGGTGATTATTAAGCACTGGCGGGTCTTGGAACACGCCGTACAAGCAATTAAGAGAATAAATTAGAGGGAACCTGTTTTCCACGTCTTCAGACCCAGTCGTGTTTGCTCATAAAAGGACATAGCGGTAATGTGGCGTCTTGGGAGACCATGTTGGTGTTGAACATAGTTTGATGTTGCGTCTTTTAGAAGAGATGTAGGGTGACCAGACGTCTGGATTAATCCGGACATGTCCTCCTTTTTAGCTCTTTGTCTGGGGTCCTGGCGGATTTTTACTGTGTCCGGTTTTTTCGCAAAGTTGAGCGAAATACAGTTAAATTTACAATTCCTCCCGTTCTACTGCTCTTTTCTTAAATTATTTAACTATTGGTACAGCCTTCGTGATAAACACGAACGTAGGCGGCGTTAGTAGGTGATACCAGGATCGTCGATGTTATCGTTGTTCGACCTATAAGCGAATGCAAATATCGATTATTTAAAATTTTCGTTTCGTACCTTCGCTTTGTATTGGCTTGGCTTCCTGTAGTGCATGTGCGATTTGTGAGCGTAATTAAGTAAGTCTAAACTCCTGCAAAAAATTGGTTCCTCCGAAAAGTATCAATAACTGTTAAGGAATGAATGTATGTTATGTTTATAAATAATAAACTCATTTATTACAATTGAACGTATGTTTGATGGCGAACACTGCAGATGAGAATACCACCCATCAACTTTGGACAAGTCACCTGAAAGTAGCCAATCAGGAGTGTCGTTTAGGCAGCCATCTCTGTTAAATCTTAAAACTACGCGTAAATATAAAAACAATTGATGCCACACTGCCACCACTATCAATGTTATTAATTTAAAATGAGAAAATATTGCTCTGGGAATCGCCACCTAGCCACCAGTGACAATGAACTACAAGTTTTCCCCGGTAATACTCGGCAGTCACGTGACTTTTCCAAAGATGGCGTCTGGTATCCTCATCTGCAGTTGACCCGTTTGATGTGTCCTCTTTTTTCTTCCTTTGTCCTCCTTTTTCAAGCTGTTTGTCCTCCTTTAAAAAAAAAAATTGCATCTGGTCACCCTAAAGAGATGTATGTTTAAATTTCCCACCGGTTGATTACCTTGATCACTTCAGATGAGCTCTAGGCTAATTCATTCGGAAAAGCTAAGATCCTACCATCTTAAACAGAAGTAGCGTTTCATCTATGAACCCCTCTGTAGATTGAAACTTCCTGGCAGATTAAAACTGTGTGCCAGACCGAGATTCGAACTCGGTACCTTTGCGCAGGAGAGCTTCTGTAAAGTTAGGAAGGTAGGAGACGAGGTACTGGCAGAAGTAAAGCTGTGAGGACGGGGCGTGAGTCGTGCTTGGGTTGCTCAGTTGGTAGAGCACTTGACCGCGGAAAGCAAAGGTCCCGAGTTCGAGTCTCGGTCTGACACACAGTTTTAATCTGCCAGGAAGTTTCAATCTACAGCTGCAGAGTGAAAATCTCATTCCCTCTGTAGATTGCTGGAACTCACCCTTCCCACCTGTTTCACTTCTTAAAGCTGACAGCCAATAATAATTATGTTGTGCTATATGGTCCTTTTCTTAATTATTACCGCTTCCTACATCACTTCATACGTTAATGTTCTCTACACACATGGACTACACCCAAGAGCCTCCATTATCTGTTTCACATATCTACGATTATACCTGTCTACTGCTTCCTCCACTGCGAAGCTAGCTATTCATTACCTATATTTGACTTAGCCTTTCTTACAGTATTGCTTTTCTAAGACCATATCTTCTTAAACTATTTCATTGTTGAGAGTGCTGCTGTATATATTCTTACTACCAACCGCCTTGGCTTCATACAGGTGACTAAGTATCTATGGCAGAAAACTTGTGTGGAATAGGTGTAATTTTGTTTATGGGCCAATGTGTAGAGTCATGATTGAAATTCAAACTTTAGGTAAATAATTATCTTTACTTGCATCTAACTTAAACGATTCAAGCGATGCATGACGGGTAAGTTCTCAGGAGGTATGAAGTTAAACTGGTATATATTTAATTAGCATTTGGTGAGAAATATCGTGACAAGGATGGAAGCGATGTCCCACCACATCACCCAGTCCACCCGACTGCAGTGCTGGTTCAGCTCGATCTGCGCCCACTTTTCACCACGTGACTGTAGCATGAACGCTGCTCGGGCCATTTTCATTCACACCCATCGAACATTAGCTCTATACCAAAATGTATGTTGTTATCAGCTGAATATGTGGTATGTCATGCATCGCTGTTCATTAAATATGTCGGCAGTAACTTGCGCGGGCCTTGCAGTAGCCGTAGCTCATGCCAGCCAGGTGGTCGTACGTCCTATCTACTGTACCCAACAAATCATGAACATGAATCAATCTACCAGTTAGTGAAAATTGTATAAACATTCCTACAGTAGCTCGTGAGGTTAGGATTCATTTACAGGTATAAAAACGCCGCAGGAGTCTATAATCTGTACGGATGATGGCAAGGAATTCTGCCCTTCACCGCTGGGTGGAAACAGCATCGTTTTCACAACAGTGGCAAATTTTGATTTATCATATTTCTGTCTGAGCACAGACACAGGAACCATGGCGAGGGGCGTAAAATTATCCAAGTATAGATAGATAAAGGAAGATAGATACATGTAGTGCAAAGAAGTGAGAGATGAATAAAAGATAGAAAGAGAGAGAAAGAGACTACTGGCACTAATAATGGACTTGATTAGTTGGAGCATTTACAGGGAGGACTATTTAGAAATATTTTTCGTCAAATGTGGTCCCACTATGATGAGTGGCAGCAGGATGTGTGATACCTGAGGCAGTAACCTACATTACGGCACGAATGGTTTCAAGACGTCCATTTCATCGCTGAGGACCTCTCTAGTTTAATAAACATGTGACACATTAAATTATACAATATATAACAAATCACAACAATTGTTTTGAGAAGAAAAAAATTAACGGTAACGTTTGCTGCCATGTTCCAAGTGAGTGGCTGAACAAAATAAGCTTGTCGTTAACGGATTAAACACAACAAACAGGTAAGTTATAAAAGTGGGAATGAGCAAATAAGTGAATCAACTGAGTGTCAAGTATAAAATTTTTAACATGGCAAATGGAACAACAGAACCTGAAATAAACGGAAAAGGGAGCACGTGAATAAGGGTGGTTGTGTACAACATGTTCTGGCTACAATTATGTGCAGTACTCGCCATTTTCTAGTTACAAATGCCACTCAGAATGAAACTTTCCTGGCAGATTAAAAATGTGTGCCGGAACGAGACTCGAACTCGGGACCTTTGCCTTTCGCGTGCAAGTGCTCTACCAACTAAGCTACCCAAGCGCGATTCACGCCCCGTCCTCACAGCTTTACTTCTGCCAGTATCTCGTCTCCTCCCTTCCAAACTTTACAGAAGCTCTCCTGCCTTTCAAAGGTCCCGAGCTGGAGTCTCGGTCCGGCACACAGTTTTAATCTGCCAGAAAATTTCATATCAGCTGACACTCCGCTGCAGAGTGAAAATCTCATTCTGGCTACCCAGATTCCCCACCAGAACTGATCTGAATAACGCTTTCTAAGCACATACCGCAGTTGTTGCGCCATAAACAACATTTTACTTTGAGTAGGGCTTCAGCCTCATATGTCCTTATAGAAGGGATGATTCGCCTGTGGTATGTCGGCAGGTTCAACTGTGGTCTGCAACGCCGTTCTGTTGCACGTGCCACTTCCAAGCGTCATTGTCTACTCCGAAATGGGTGTAAATGAAGGCCCCAAAGGAAGGGCACGTTAAAAAAAATGGTTCAAATGTCTCTGAGCAATATGGGACTGAACATCTGAGCTCATCAGTCCACTAGAATTTATAACTACTTAAACCTAACTAACCTAAAGACATCACGCACATCCATGCCCGAGGCAGGATTCAAACCTGCGACCGTAGAGATCGCGCGGTTCCAGACTGAAGAACCTAGAGTCGTTCGGCCACACTGGCCGGCGAGAAGGTTTCACTGATGCCCTTTATGCCACCACCAGAGTTGTCGATACTGTGCAGCCGGTGTGTCTGGAATGTTTACGTCGGCCACCCATAAGGAAACAGCGTCATTTCAAAGCTGGGCGTCGCACTTCTGACCTCTCTCGCAAAGATGTCAAGAGAAAGTGTGAGGTGGAGATGATAGGAGATGTGAAGACACTCTCATTGAGTGACACTTCCACAATGTCGCTGGACATAATTCTGGCGACATTTGCTGCCAGTGTGTCTCGTGTCCGTCGGCCGTCGTAACTTAATTTATCATTTATTGCTAGTCTTTGTTGTTGCCGACTTAAGTGGTGGGCCTTAATCAAAGTATTTCATTCAATTTTGATGTACAATTAAATGGTTATGTGAAGTTCTCCTTTTTAGCAATATTGATCTTAAATTATTTGTTACGTTAATGAAAGACTCGCTGAATCTTAAAACTTGAGCATATAAGCTGAACAATGGAATATTCATATTGATTTCCTCGGCTAGTCAGTTCACTTTAAAGCAAAAAATCTTTAGTTGTTAATTACAATTGCTGCCCACACACGCGCGAGAGTATTTTCTCTTACCTCCGTTAACCACTGCATTGTAGTCGGAGTTCTGGCTCAGGCTCACTGCTGTTGTACTGAAAATAAGAATCATGAAGCTATGTATTTTCTGCAGCGTCGGGCGGCTGGGGAGAAAAATGTATATTATGTTAATAGCGGGCGAGTTTTTCGCTTCCGCTAAATTTTATAAGTTAATATCGCGACGTAATGGCGTCGTTGGCTGCATCGGCCGCTGCGATTGTTGCACTGTAAATTACTCGAATGTAGGTTAATTAAAGGAAGGAAGACATGAAATCGGGGTCACCTCTTAGAAATTGAAAGTGAACAATAATATTAAATAAGTATATTATCTGCTTTATTAGTACAAATATGCTTACATTTGCCAGCACTCGCAAGATGTCCGTCTACCCAAAACCAAGACAAGAGAAGAAATGAAGACGACTAAAAAATTAATAAAAGAGCGTATCTTGTCGTCTCTTTAGATCATTTTGTTATATTTCTTTCCCCTCGAAACTTACACAGAGAAATTATTATAATACGGGTACATGAGAAAAATGTATATCATTCAATTTTTAAATGGCTCTTCTTTTGAAATACTGTTTTTAAGTCTTTTCTTATTAATTCGCTGAAGACGCTATATGTGACATCAGTGACCCACCTCACACCTCACACGAGCTTCCCGCCTCTGAGCTCTTCTTTGCGTGTGTAGACACCTTGCTGTTGAAGCGTCACTGAGCTGTAGAGTGATGTCTCAGCGCCACGCTTTAGCACCTTCGAAGACGAAGTCTATGGGCAAGTTCGAGCCTGATTTTAGACTTTTGCGTCGCAGCCGGGGAAAATAATGGGGTTTCAAAAACATAACCCTTCCGGCAGTGTATTTGTGGATGCACCAGTAGGTGTTTCGCCAACACGGCTCCTTTTTCTGGTTTGAGGCTCTAATGTAGATGTTATTTCTCATCTATTCGTTTTAGTTCTTCATTTTACGCTTTATCAGTCCACTTAGGTTTAAACATTCTCGAATATGATTTTACAATGCTTCTCCTTCTCGGCAGTTCCGATGCTGCACGTATAATTTCTGTTCAACGCTATGCTACAGACATACGCTTTCAGGAACTTCATTTACGAGCCAGTAGCTAATTTCGGTAGACCTCTTTTAGTGAAGAAGGTTTTCTTTGCCTGAGGCAGGCTACTTCTGATACTCTTTAAGCAAGCCTACCACTTCAAACTAATTTAAACGTGTGAGTTCTTTTTGCCCTGAAATTTATCCCAGTATACTGACTGAATCAAAGCTACTTAGGAAACGGTAGAGTTCTCGAAAGTGAAAGTTCTTTAGAGTTTAATCTGAAGTGATTCAGAATAATCTGGTTTTTAGCATTCATTTCTCAGACGGGGCAATGAATTTTCACCCTATGTTAAGCCATGTCTGGAAGACTCAAGTTGTGCACCTGCACCTGCAAACGTTTTAATTTCTGAGCTGGTGTGTCGCAAGAAATTAGTTCCGGTAACGCCGGTTCTGCAGCCGCTACTGCAGTCACGCAGCGTTACTTGTCGAACTGTGGAAATTTTACGTTCTGTAATTTTGTGTCAATGTCCTTTAACAGAATGCAATGTATGTGAATGGGGGACAAATCCTGATGCAGTTCTAAGTATGATCTTGTGTGTGTCTGAGAGAGGCACGTGGTTAGAATCAGTGTAGTAAATCCTCGAATGTCAAAAATAATGTAACTGTGATACACTGTCAAAGAAAGTCTACGTAACGTAACCTCAATATATGTTCAGAATTCCTCCTAGTTTATAAAAAAAGGAAGAAAAAAAGAAAAGTATGAGTAATTTCTCATGCCAACAGATGAAGTCAAGTATGCAAACATGCAGAGACCAATCAGCGAATGCAGTGAAAACGAGACGGGCAGCGACTCGCAAAATGCAGGACTGACGTAGGTTTTTCTTGAGGAAGGGATGCGCCGCCGACCTCCGAGGCAAAAACAGTGAGGCGCGCCAGTAAAGTCTGCAATGTGTGACCGCAACCTCTGTCCACTTGCTCCAAGGCAGTGGAAAATTCTTCTCTTAGTGCAGTGTTACGAGTGAATGTGGAAACTGGCACACAGCTGGGTAAGCTACAGTTTACCGTAGTTACATTCAAAGCACAGTACTACGAAAAGGAACGTCAGTTTCGTGAACTTAAATTTATAAACCTTCAGATACGAGTTCACGTGGGGAGTTACTGAAAGTTGCAGTGAGCAGTTAAGCTGCACGCGTAGCTGAGTGGTAGGAACTAGCTAATTTTGTGTGTAGCTGCAATACAATTTTGATCTGCGTAACGATCAGTTTCGCGAATTTTGTTTTGTAAACTGGGTACCACAATTTGCACTTTCACGACAACAGCCTGTAAAACAATAGATAAAGAACCAATTATAACAGCTAAGCAATTGTTACTTCACTGTGTGAAAATTTCAGCGACAGACAGCGGTACAAAATCACATCACGTCATACTGTGTAAGAAGTGACTTTTCTCATGGATCGCAAGACGTCTGACGATGAAGTAGGGCGGAACGATACCTTAGAAGCCAGTTCCAGTGTGCTTCAACAAATATCTGTCACAGATAACATGTCGTTAGTAGGAACTATAAATAGTGTAAGTGACTCAGGAAATCAGTTGAACAAAACTACCCGAGTTCAGATTTGGAGCGGGATACGATTCCAGTACGAATTAAAAGTGAAAGTGTTCTAACAATTGATGCGGTACTGCTGGATGCATTTGTCGATTTAGTGAATTTTTTAAAAAGTTTGATGGCTCAAGTGAACAGTAATATGAACCAGACGAGTATAGGTAATACCACACAGATGGCTCACGTAGATATCTGTTTTCAAGTAGGGATATAAAATTAAAAAATCACGAGTCAGATGAAAACTACATACTTAGTTAGAAGGCATAACATCAGATATGGATATAAACCTTTTGGGAACTATTGGTGCAAATTTAGCTAATTTAACAGCGCAAAGCCAACGAAATACAGAAATAAGTGAATCAGAAGGTAACATAAAAGTCGAAGTAATCAAAATTCATACAAAGGTTACCGAAATTGAGCAAAGGTTTGAGTCTGAAATTCAGAGGATGAAGGAAATAATAACTGACGGGAAACTGCAGGTGACAGAGCCTGCAGTTAAGACAGAACAAGTTCATCAAGGCACTGTTGGTCCAGATTGTCCCTCTCGTCAACGGCGATTGGTGGGTCTCGTCATCCATACGCAGCTCTTTTCAATCTATCTTAGGCATGTTGGATAGGGTTCATGTCTGGAGAACATGCTGGCCACTCTAGTCGAGCGATGTCGTTATTCTGAAAGGAAGTCATTCACAAGATGTACACGATGGAGGGAGGGGGGAGGGGCGAACTGTCGTCCCAGAAGACGAATGCCTCGCCAATATGCTGCCGATATCGTTGCACTATCGATCGGAGAATAGCATTCATGTATCGTACAGAAGTTACAGCGCCCTGCATGTTGCAGCGGCGTACGTCGGGCGCTCATAATGGAACACCACAACAACAAGGAATCTCCACCTTGCTGCCCTCGCTGGAAGGTATGTCTAAGGCGTTCAGCCTGACCGAGTTGCCTCCAAACACGAAGATTGTATGGTTGAAGGCATATGCAACACTCATCAGTGAAGAGTACGTGATGCCAATCCTGAGTCGTCCGTTCGGTATGTTGTTGGGACTATCCCTACCGCACTGAATGGTGTCTTAGTTGCAAAGATGGACATCGTCATGGACGTTGGGAGTGAATTTGCGCATCATGTAGCCAATTGTCCACAGACTGAGTCGTAACACAACGTCCTGTGGCTGCACGAAAAGCATTATTCAACATGGTGGCGTTTCTGTGAGGGTTCCTCCGAGCCATAATCGGTAGGTAGCGGTGATCCGATGCAGTAGTAGCCTTTGGGCGGCCTGAGCGAAGCATGTCAATTACAGTTCCTGTCTGCGTCTCCTTCATGGCCGAACAACATCGCTTTGGTTCAGTCCGAGACGCCTGGACTCTTCCCTTGTTGAGAGACCTTCCTGGTACAAAGTAACAATGCGGACGCGATCGAACCGCGGTATTCACCGTATAGGCGTCATTGAACTACAGACAACACGAGCCGTGTAGCTCCTTCCTGTTGGAATGACTGGAGCTGGTTGGCTGTCGGATCCCCTACATCTAATAGGCGCAGCTCATGTATGGTTTAGTGACATTACTGAACAGTTAAAGGGACAGTGTATGTGATGCAATATCCACAATCAACGTCTATCCTCAGGAGTTCTGGGAACCGGGGTGATGCAAAACTTTCTTTTGATGTATGTATTACACGTAAATGAGGTGAAGTATACTCTACATTGCTTGGTTTTCAACCAGATGTTATGATAGTCTCTTGTGTTTCTCATAATTGTTTGGTTTTCAGTCAGACGTGATGATAGCTTCTCTCTCAGAAAAACAAAGATTTTGCGGTCCCTAGATCTCTTTATGAGCAACCAACGGTGTCATCATCACAAGTAAAGAAGCCTGAAATTACAATGACATCCAATATCACAAAGCGTGGCGCTGATACCATGGACCAGAAGACGCAATGCTACAAAAATAAGATGTTGGTTGTTGGTGGTTTTCTTCAACATGAACAACGTTTGTTTAGTGAATGCTACCAATAGAAAAGTGAGCCGTCGAAATTTCATCGTCAGCTTGGAAAAGCAACTAGCACGGGTAAAGAAGTCAATGAATTCATTAGTAGCATAGGATCAAAGAATGGCAGTGAAACCACCAGTTAAGAAAAGGAGGAGATGTGAAAACTGTGTAGAGAAGAAAGATAGAAAAAGTCAAATTACATGTTACAAATGCAACAAACCTGTCTGCTCAGAACATTTTACTATTATTTGTAGACCCTGCTCAAACTTGTAATAAGAATAAAAGCCACCAGTAAAGTATAAAAATAGTGTTTTTTAAAATGTAAACTTTAAGTAAACTAAATTATTTTAAATGTATTTTTACTTCAAAAGTAAGTCGTTCACTTAATAAGAAGTCAAAACAGTGTCAATTTATGTCAGTTTAAACAACACGGGCTGGAGAGACCCAAATGTAGAGAAAATTATGGAGAATTTCTGGTAAGCAGAGGGTTAAGGAAGAGATGCAGCAAGAAGAATTAATAGATGATTAGGCGTCATTACCATCAGAGAGCACCACTGAAGATTTAGGAGAGGAAGAAGTTTCCGATGCCATTGTAGAGCAGCACGACCACATAAACGTCGCAGAGGAATATGCAGCAGTAGAAAACATACACATAACGCTGTCGTGAAAAGTGTGAAACGTCCCCTTTGAAAAATTGTACATTACTGTGCTTAAACTGATACACAATATTTTTTTAGCGCAA
This sequence comes from Schistocerca gregaria, assembly GCF_023897955.1. Lineage (NCBI taxonomy): Eukaryota > Metazoa > Arthropoda > Insecta > Orthoptera > Acrididae > Schistocerca > Schistocerca gregaria. The sequence goes on along the minus strand of NC_064926.1, from coordinate 84,358,343 downwards.
CGCAATCTGACTTTTACAAATCCCTACGAAAGAATGGCCCTGACTAACATTAACCTATACGTTTCACAAATCACTTACCTCACAAAAATCTTGGTTACTCCAACTATTGCAATACAGCGAGCGCCACTACTGCCAACTAAATAAAAGATTCAAACTACTGAAGGCACTAACTACTGATAGTCATAGTTAGCAAATGAAAGATTTCGATAAACAACAAACAATGTATTTACCTAAGTAGTCATGATATATATATCAGTTCATGAAATCCATTCTTACAAATTTCAAAACTCCGCCATCTCTCTCCCCACGTCCACCACTGCTGGCGGCTCACCTCCAACTGCGCAACGCTACGCGCCGCTAACATCCAACTGCCCAACGCTACAACGGCGAGTATTACAACAATGCCAACCAGCCACAGACTGCACACAAGACAGGCAGTGATTTTCATACAGAGGTGGTGTTACAAATAAAAGAACCTAAACAGCCTACTTACAAGTGGAGTAAGATGTTAAGATGAGGGAGAAAGACTCATGCTCTGGACAGATATGGCAATACCTTGTAGTCACTAAGAGTCTATTGTGGGAGTAGAAATAAGACTGGAAGGACGACTTGTGGATGCAAAGAATCATTCCCAATTGAAGTATATGGGCATGAAATGTTCATAATTTGTGAGTGCAAATAGGCACTGTTTCGAATATTTACTTCGAATTAGGCACAAACGTGGTGGTGATTTATACCAGTAATGGACGTTAAAGTAATAGGCGCAATGGGAAAAAACAGCAAGGCTGTAACTTATCATATGTTGCTGGACTGACGAATAAAACGAGAACTATTAAGTTACGTATTTATGGTTGTAAAACAATTCAGAGAAGAGATCATCATAGGTACTAACTGGTTAATAACACAGAGAGCCGTAACTATATTTGGAAAGCTATTGTATGTCCTGGAGAAGAAAGTTGCTAAAGATTCCTTTCGGTTCAGCTTGTGTTGTGGAAGAAAACCAGCAGGAATGTTCAGTGTACGAAGCAGAAGTCCATTTTGACTTATGATTTAGGTACGAATGGTGCCCACTGTCGAGTATTCTAGAAAAAGAGGAAAGGAACAAGATTTATGACAAGTGGTAGATCATACAGATGATTTGTCAGATACCGTACAAAAAAGGCAATATCAAGGGCAATGTTTGAGAAGGTTGTTCAAGAGTGTTTCATGAACATACAGACTGCAGATTGAATACTTCCAAGGAACAGTGTTCAGTTTTTCTGAAAGCAACGGTAAACTGAATAGCTGAGCAGCAGGCGGGAGTCGTCCACATTTCACCTTACCATGCCATGAGTAATGGCTGCCTATGTAGGACTTCTCGTCACAAAAACCGTAGTAAGTAGACCATGTACATAAATGTTTGTTATCATGGAACCCATTTAGTCAGTTTTGCTAGAGAGATTTGCATTGATAGCCATTGTACTACAATTAAGTGAATGTAAACTTATATTTCTCGTACTTGAGTTTACAGGAAGGTTTAACATAGAAGACATAAGTATTTCAGTTTAAAAGAAAGGTCATTTTCTTCAAAAAAAGAAGCAGTTCTGCACTTTGGTGATAAGCGTCGACACTATAAAATGCCTCATCAGATTTGGAAAGTACAGTAGGAACATCAATCTAAATGTAGGTAAGTATTTAGACACGTAAAAAAGACGAGAAAGATTAAATTTTGTCAATTGTAGAAATGCATAGAAGCACAGCTGGGCGAACGCAGGTGAATGGGTTCAGTGCAGCGCAGTGATACACGAAAGGCGGAGCCTGGGGGCTGCTTTTTGTGACAAAGAGTTGCGTGGCCGGCCTCTGTAGTGGAAACGGCCAGACATGACAGCGAAATCTGCAGTGCGTGGCTGCAGTCTCTGATAACTTCCTCCAAGGCAGAGTAAAATTTTCACTTCATACAGTCTCATCAAAGAATGTGACAATAAGCACACAGGTGCAAAACCTACTACAGTAAAACTTCATTTATACGTTTTGACTTATGCGTTTTCTCCTTTCTACGTTTTTTGTTCTTTTCGTGTCCCGTCGAAATATCCACAGTGGGCACAAGTTATGATTCAGTATTTCAGAGTGGGCTGTCGGGAAGTGGACTGGTAAGTCCGATAAAATTTGATAGTATAATAAAGAACTTTGTCAAAGTTAGGCATTGGTCAAATTTTCATTGATCATATCTAGCGCCTCGCCTTAGTTGCGTATCGCAAAATGCTGGTGCAGCATGCCAGCAGCTCCTTAAACTTCGAGAAAAACGAAGAAATGAAAATAAACATTTTGCAGGTAAGATTTTTACTTGCCATTTATTTCATGTTGTGCTACCTGAGCCAAAGAACGCTTCGAGAAATTATTACTGAATTTGTTTCTTCTCATAGGCAATGCACTACACTGCATATTCGTGGCACAGAGTTTCAAACGATACCATTCGGAATTGTTTCCGAAAAGCCGAATTTGGAAATGAAGTCCATGACCATGGTGGAAATAATCATTCCGACGATATTTCACCTGATATTGAAGAATGGGATCGACTTGAAGAGCAGGCATCATTTAAGGATTACGTGAATGTTGATGAAAACCTCGTGACTACAAAACACATGACTGTCGCTGAGATAGTTCAGTGTGCATCGCAGGACATGGACGAGGAAGAAACTGACGATGAGGATGTTACAGAAGAGCCTCAGCATTCCTTCGTGACGTTTAACGATGCAGTAGATGCATTAGAAATAATCAAACAATTTGTGTTGCGCCACAATATTTCTAACGAGATAATGTCAGAGAAATCCCGTTGAGGGTACAGTATACGCTATTGCCACGTCAAAGAAAAAAAAAGAAAAAATTACGTTTTTTTTTTTACGAAATGACGATTTCTTCTGTGCAGAGGTTTACATTTTTCTTTATATCTTTGTTTAGTATGGTACCTAGTAAGCCTATATAGCTTTTTGTAGAATGTAACTTTCTATTTACTGGATTATTCATTTCTGTTTACCATTTAATTTGATAATATGGTGCTACATTTCACATATACGTTTCTCACATTTATACCGTCCGTTGAAAAGCATATAAACGAAGTTTTACTGTGTTTATCGTAGGTAAATTAGAGTACCACGAAAAGATGTGAGGCCTGCACTTCCATGAACTTCAATTTCCAACACTTCAGGTACGAGTTCATGTGGGATGTTAATGAAAATTGCAGTTCGATTACAACTAAAAATGATTTACCCCACATAATTTATTACATTGTCTTAGATTTGATGTTTTCAAAATGCCGGATTTAGACCAACAGACAAGGAGAAATTCACCATAATATTATCAAGTTCCAGATCCTGATTTAACGAGAGAGAGAGGTCATTTTATGCCGCAGATGTCTGAACTAGAACAGGATACTGACGACCATATGCTGTGGTGAAATCGAATGACTAGCTCTCTGTAGTAATTTAAATGGAAAATAGAAGGAGGAAGACCGCAATGCACTTCCTTCTCTAAATCCCCACACGAACGAAAAAAATGGCTGACATCGAAATAACTTTCCAAGGAATAGAAAAACAAC